>NC_135233.1:322478893-323099674 GCF_051348905.1 Ranitomeya variabilis | reverse complement strand
TTCCGGCAGCCTGCCTTCCTAAGAATGAGCGCGTGAAGGACCTTCGAGCTTTCCAGTTTGACACTCCGCAATAAGTCCTTGACTCCATCTACGCTTGTTGCTATCAATTCTTCATATACTGTAGGTGACATTAATATGTTTTTCAAAACACTTTAAAAAATAAGATATATATATTTTATAACAGCATTCACTGATTATAATAAATTATGCTTCCCATTTCTGGTACTGTTTTCTGCAGTCTAGAAAATATATAATGTGTATATGTTTTATGCTTTTATAGGCGTTAAATTTTATTGATTGTAAAAAAAAGTGAAATTTTGAGTTTCTTTTGAATTATTTTGAGTAACACTTTTTTAATCATTTTATTTTTTGAATCTCCTAGAACATTTTAGCAAAGTACAGCAGTGTGAATACTCATAAGTACATGGGTAGGTGGTAGGACATTTTTTACCATGCCACCTAAATAGAATTTCTTTGGACAATGTTTAGGTTTCATATCCATAGCCTGAGCTATGATATGATATATGATACCTATCTTGTATTCCATGCAAGATATAGGCTCTGATTGTGCCACATGGATTCTCTGAGATTCCTAAAAAGGGAGTGCCTCTCCTTATGAATGCCACAATCAGTGTTCAGAACAAGATCATACGATACAGTATTGAGTGCCCACCTCAGAGACACAGACCAGCACAGGTTTGAGAGTTGAGGATTCAATCTGTGGAGGAGATCAGGGGTGTGATACTAGAACATCAATATTTTATACTGATTTTCTTTATAAAGAGTGCAAATGGAGGATTTGTCTGCTTTCTCCCTAATGATCTGCCAACTCTGGGGTGATAGACTCCCATCTGCTCATATAGGGATGATTTAGCTATAGGCCCCCTGTGGATAATTTAGAATCCTATAAATTTCCAACTGTCCATTTTTCTAAGGACACCACTCGGTCTGAAAATACCGTCATATTAACTTGAGCTTACGAATAAGGGAGCTGTGATCATCATCACTTGTGATTGGTGGATCCTGTGGTATTTATACAAAAGAGTTATCTGTCACTGTAATCCTTCTTGTAAAGTTTATGAGACTATTAAAAAGTGAGAACTACAAAACAGAAAGGATCAGTTCAATCTGGAAGATTTCAGAATTTTTTCAAATTATAAACTGGTATATATAAAATGAAGAAAAATCATCAATTTAAAAAAAGATAATTTAAGTATAAAGACTTGCATTTAAAGAATACAGCAGGTCAGGTTCTGATGCCACATTCCCTTTAACCAAGATCTATTGTACAAACTTGAAGGTTTCCAGATATATATATATATATATATATATATATATATATATATATATATATATATATATATACATATTTACATATCATTTGGATAACCATGCCTGAAATCTATGCAAATACTATTTCACAGTAATAATCTTTTTTCCCACACTGCCTTAGGCATTCCTTAACTTTTTAGGAAAGCTCATGGCACACATTGCATAATTAGAACGAAGCAGATCAATACGCTTCAGTGTCATATATTTTTTCTAGTATTTACCTAGAGAATATAAACTCCAATAAATAACCCAACACGGAACCCAAATCCATTGTCCACGTTTGACTAATGATGTCAAATGCAATAATTCAATATTAAAAACATTTCTTAATCATGCAAAGCATTGTTATCAAATTTGGAAGGTTTTCATACTGTATAAAGGACTTGATACATAAAGATCACTGCACAGATATTTGTACTAATGTGGACTACAGTTAATCAGGATATTTAGGAGATATCTAATGGATCATTAAGTCCATATTCTTCTGGTATAATCGTGACTCTGAAATCAGCCGAGTTTTGCCATTTTCTTATTTTTATTTTAACAGCATTTAATGTAAAGGACATGCTTTATATTCACCCTTGAATCTTATTAGATAGGATAGGGAGAACTGACCTTATGTTTAATGGGTGCTTTTATGCAAGGTGTATCAATATCTATACTAGATGTTGCCTACATTGGCTGTTGTGAATTCTGCTTTTGGGCTCCCTCCGGTGGTTGTAGGTGGTAATGCAGTTGCCCCTGAGATGCAGTCCTGGTCAGGTGTATCTGCTGATTGCAGTTCTGACTGTGGTATTTAGGCGTGCAGGATTCATTAGTCCTTGCCAGTTGTCAATTGTTGTTGGGAGGTGTTGGACCTCTGCTTGGTTCCTCCTGCCTTTCTGCCAAATCAGCAAAGATAAGTGTCTGTTTTTTTTCCTGTGGCACACATGCTATGTGCTTCACAATTCAGTGCTATTCTTTATGTTTTCTCGTCCAGCTTAGATTGTGTCAGTATTTTCTCAGTCTTGTTGGATTCTCTGGAGTGGCAGATATACATTCCATGTCTTTAGTTAGATTGTGGAACTTTTTGTATTATCTGCTGTGGATATTTTTGGAAGGGTTTTAATACTGACCGCCTAGTAATCTGTCCTATCCTTTCCTATTTAGCTAGAGTGGCCTCTTTTGCTAAATCCTGTTTTCTACCTGCGTGTGTCTATTCTTCTCCTACTCACAGTCATTATTCGTGGGGGGCTGCCTATCCTTTGGGAGTCTGCTCTGAGGCAAGGTAGCATTCCTATTTCCATCTATAGGGGTATTTAGTCCTCCGGCTGTGTCGAGGTGTCTAGGGTCCGTTAGGCACACCCCACGGCTACTTCTAGTTGCAGTGTTAGTTCAGGATTTGTGGTCAGTACAGGTTCCACCGACTCCAGAGAAAGTTTCATGCGGCTCCAAGGTCACCAGATCATAACAATTGGCCTTGGATTGTTAGGTTTAGTGAGTTGAACCAAGATTTTTGCTTGTTAGCATGTAAAAATGTATTCCATGTAACATATATGTAATCTTTGTCTCGAGGCAGAACCTCATGCTTACTATTATGAAATGGCTGTCAAATTTAGAAGCCTCATTTTCATATAAATTGTTTAAAAATTCTGCGACATTAATGGGAATTTGTGATCAGGTTTTAATCTGAGAGAAGCATGATGAAGGAGCGGTGGGCTAGATTCCAGGGATTTGTCACTTGCTCAGCAGCTTTTTTTAGTTTCAATACAGTCAGTGGTTTATCATTGGGAGATTATCACTGTATGACTGTGTGTTACATGCCAGGCAATATACTAATCTATGTAGCCTCCAGCACTGAAAATGTACAGTGTATACAGGAAGCTGTGGTGTGGACGGGGTTATACACTGACAATCAAAAGGGTAATAATGTTTGGAACTTTTGACTTTCTGGCTTCATATCTCACCATCCACTACTGCTACAAACATAAGACTACCATCACTTCATAGACAATCATCTTGGCTATCTCATGCACAATTTGACGTGCAACTATTTTGAATGCAATCAGTTATGAAGATTGTTGTCATGACACTGCATTATTACTGTTTTACTCCTGATAATCTAAATTTTAATTATTTTGTTAGTATTTTGTAAATCCACATTTAGCTTTCAATGCTGCCTAAATCCTTCTGGGCATGCTCTCGATCAGATTCAAGCATGTCTCAATATAAATCTGATCCTGATCTCTTCTACACGTTCCCAAAGTTGGTGCATACTGGTTGAGTCACTTGGGTATGTATACTGCTTTTTCTTCAAGTCTACCCACAAGTGTTTGCTTGGGTTGTGGTCTGGGGACTTTGGGGGCCAATCCAGCATTTCTACTTTATTGTCATTGAATCGGTTCTTCGCCAATCTTGATTTATGCTTCAGGTCATTTTCCTTTTCATACCCATAGTACTTGAGTGTACAACTTAACGTGTCTTGTAGGTTACTCACTAGTGATGAGTGAGCGTGAGTGTGTGAGCATACTCAAGTGCTAATAGAGTATCTTCAACGTGCTCTAATACTATGTTCGAGTCGCCGTGGCTACACTTCTCATGGCTGTTCAACAGCTGCAACACAAGCAGGGATGCAATTTTATTGGCCCAGAGACCGCTAAGGATGAAACTGTTTCTCTTGTCTTAGGTTCTTCATGGTTGCTCCTCGATTCGAACCAGTGACCTTTGACTTGGAAATCAACCTACTAACACACTGAGAATTAATAACACTAACACATTAATAACAACACTTTTTATTCTTCACATATTCTTCAGTGCATGGACTCAGGCCTCTACCACTAGATGAGCCTTGGCCAGAGGTATGTATAATGCATACATAGCCTCAGGTCCCAGGTCAGAGAACAGCGAATATCTGCAGTGCACAATTTATTTGCCTTGGAGGATTCATAAGTCTGCAGTCACACAGAGTGTGGTTGTCTAAGTAATATTTGGTCATGGCGAATGCACTTGGGCATACAAATCCACTGCTGGCAGCTGCTTGTGATATTGCCTGCCATTAATGCCCCAGGTGTAATCGATGGGAGACAAGTCCACAGACACTGCAGGCCATGGTAGCACATTTAGTCCGTACCACCTGTTATGTAGAAAAACAGCTCCTCAGACACTTTAGAGAAATGGCTGTGCCACTGGTTCCACAACTAACTCAATGTAATGCCTAGCTGTTAGTGCATCTGGAATGAAATCTCAGGCTATGTTCACATGTTGAGTATTTGGATGCATAAATTTCTGCACCATTTCTGCATCTCTTGGCAGGAAAATCGCAGCTGCAAAAATGGACAAAAATGCAACATGTGCACATGGCCTAAAGGGGTGAGTTACCATACATTGTACAACCCCATATGATAATCTCAGGAGTAGGAACAATATGAAGTTGACTCATGAAAGCCACATGTTGTCCACGTGGTTTCCAGAACAATATCTGCCTTTAATTGCATACAAAACCAAATCAGGACTCATCCCTGAAGAAGATAGAGCTCCATTCCAGACTCCATGGCTGATTTCTACCTCTGGTCTCCATTTAGAGACCACGTGGGCAATGCCAAGAAGAGGCCTTCACGAACAATGTCACACCTCTCAAAAGACTGACCTTCACTTCTAAACAGAAAGACAAATGTGAACAGGTGCAAGCTAAGAGAGCCACTGTACTGTATATGTAACTAACAAAATAAAGCTGCACTCTGTAATGCTATAGTATGTAAACATTGAATATATGAATTTGAAATTGTATTACTACTAGTGATGAGCGAATATACTCGTTACTTGAGATTCCCCGAGCATGCTTGGGTGCCCTTCGAGTATTTTTTAGAGCTCGGAGATCTAGTTTTCTGCACCGCAGCTGAATAATTTACATCTGTTAGCCAGCATAAGTACATGTGGGGGTTGCTTGGTTGCTAGGGAATCCCCACATGTAATCAAGCTAGCTAACAGATGTAAATCATTCAGCTGAGGTGAGGAAAACTAAATCTCCGAGCACTAAAAATACTTGGAGGTCACCCGAGCATGCTCGAGAAATCTTGAGTAACGAGTATATTCGCTCATCACTAATTACTACTATAGAAAATAAGTTAGAAAATGAAGATACTTGGCACATAAATTGGCCAAGCTCATGTGAGTGCAACAGTCAGTGACAAGATGTACCCCTTTGTTGGGACCATGACCTAACATAATACCTCTCTCCGACTAAAAGCCTTAATTCCAGGAGTAGAACCTTACACCGATTCTACTCCTGGCATTATGGTGTGAGGTGACATAATGTATGGCTGGACTCCTGTTTTAAAAATACATTTAATACAAAAACTTAATATAAACAACAGAATATTTTCTGATAATATATTCCCTGTAACTTTGACACTTCTGTAGAAGCTTACGTTGAATTTTAGAGGAAGAAAGATGTCCCCCAAGGTAGAAGCTTTGAAATATTTTAAAATATTCATTTGGTTATAGTTTTGTTTTGAATGTTTTCTAGTTGAACTGGTGACTAAAGATGAGCGAATATATTCAGAAACGATCGCCGAATCCAAAATTGCCATATTCGTGCCATATTGGTATGCTATTCGTGCCGAATTTATGTTTGACGATCGTTTCCAAACATATTTGCCCATTTCTACTCCAATGGTTTTCGGCTCTTTTCAGCGAATATTGCAAAAACAATATTTGCCGAACCGAACCAAATATCGGAAAATTTGCTCAACTCTACTGATGAACATTAAGGATTTTCTAAGCAGAAAAAGTTAAATCCAGATTTGAATAGTTATTAAGTTGGTAACAGGAACACTCCACGTTATGAGAGGTTTGGCTGACTTTTGCTGCAGGATGTGTCTTTCAGGCTTCAATTAAGCACACAATTAGAGTTTAACAAACCACAAAATAATTGTCCCTTAGGGCTTATAAAATCTTGCGTTTAATTCCTTATTGAGAAGTAATCAGTTTGTGGAAATTCAGAGCATCAAACACTATTGTTTCTTCAGAATAAAACTACAGGGAGGCGCCAATATTATAATGGCTGCCAATTCATCCATTTATGGCCCATGAGCCCATCTGAATAAGCAGCTTATATCTGTCAGCGCTGACTACTTTCTCGTATAAAATGTTTGCTATGGACATTATGTGTTTTCCCTTGTTTTGTATAATTCTTTGAACATTGTGAACATAAGGACCCATGTTGTTACAATTTGCCACGATATTGGAACAAACACATCTGGTTACATAAAAGCAGATTATTAGCAAGAAAGCTTGCTGGAATTGTAGTGATTTTCGGCATGATACATAACAACTTCTGTAATAGTTAAATAAATAGAATGTTTTCTAGTTATTCCACCTATGAAGGTCTTACATTGTCGTTTTCACATATTCTTGTAGTGCGCAAAGTGCCATTTTTCAAATGAAAAGCACAAAATCTACTCTAAAGACAAAAACCCCTATTTATCAAGGCGATAAATGAGTTCATGGTGAGGGGTCATGCTGGAGTCAGGCGCCTTACTCCTTATAGGCTCACACCTCTTAATGAATCAGACACAACTGATAAATGGTGGGCAGCTCTGTGACTGGAGGAATATTTCTGGCATGAGGGACACCATAGCTCATCATGATTCAGATGAGCTATGGCGCTACGCCCCTATCCCGCCCTAGTTCCCCCCATTTTTGGCTGAGCTGGGTGAAACTGGGGTGAAAACGTTAAAAGTTGCAAAATTTTTGTGCAACTGCTCCTTCGACTTATAAAAGTCTTACAATATTGAATTTACCACTAGACAGCACTTAGAAGCTTGCGGCTTACTGAGTATACATTAAATTCAATAATAAATGTTTCCCTTTGTTTCAACTTTAGGGAGCCAAAACATCATTTAAAGGAGTTTACCACTACTTGCACTATCCCTTTATTAAAGTAATCCGTCAGCAGGCATTTATCATGTAATGTGACAGCAGCATAATATCGGGAGAGGCACCCTGATTCCAGCAATGTATCACTTAGTTTACTGAGTGCAGCGGTTATGATATATTCACAGTTTTCTCTGATGCAGATCTAGCAGAGCTCAGTTGATGAGCTGTATATAACCCCCACACATCACAGCTTTCTGTGTACATTGTATAGTGACAGTCAGCTGATAATCAGTCATGGAGGCACATGGCTAGACTTGAAGGCACAAGGCCATTTGTCCTGTAGTGATAATCTCCTTTTAATAAAACACTAGTGATGAGTGAGTGCACTCATTGCTCGGGTTTTCCCGAGCACGCTCCGAGTATGTGTTATTGCTCGGAGACATAGTTTTCATCGCCTCAGTTGCATGATTTATGGCTTCCAGATACGCTGAATACATGTGAGGAATGCCTGTTTGTTAGGGAATTCCCACATGTATTCAGCTTCTCTGGAAGCCGTAAATCATGCAACTGAGGTGATGAAAACTATATCTCCGAGCAATAACAAATACTCGGAGGTCACCCAAGCGTGCTCGGGAAAACCTGAGCAACGAGTATACTCGCTCATCACTATAAAACACTGATTATATTGAAACAATAAGACAAAGCTCAGTAAGTGACACTGACACATCACTGGAATCAGGGTCTCTGCCCCTACATTATGGTTCTCTCAGATTACATAGCAAAAACATGGTGACAGATTCCCGTTAAATGTATCACTGTCTCATGTGAAATAAAACATCCTATATTCCGATGACCGGCACTGATCCAACTATGTCGGTGCTCTGCTTGTCTACACTCACTTGACAATATTGTGTTGGATTGCAGCACTCACATCATATAGTATATAACAATAACACACAAGCGCCGGCAGATGAAGACATCATTGGTAAGGCATCAATGCAACAGGTAAGTATATGGCGATTTTGTCTTATATGGGGCACTGTTGCATTTAAGAAGAGGCTGTCAGAGTAGAGGACAACCCCTTTAACTCTTTTTCTATATGTGGGGAATGGCATTTACTGTCAGGAAAAATGACCTTCAAGCTTCAGTAGCACTCCTTTCTATTATCTAGAACATCTGTGCTGGTTCACACTCCATGCTAATCTACTCAATGAACTACAGTATGTATAGATTCAATGCTAATGGGTCTTTTTATTCTTATTCTTTTTTAAAGATTGAAAAAAAATTAGTGGTCATCCTGCCTTTATGACACTTACGGTATTTTGAAATTCCATATTTGATAACTTATCAAATAGAAGTTCTATATTGTAAACTAAAAGAATTGTGGCACAATTATTTCATCTTAAGTGCTTTACACCTGATGTGGAATAAAATGCTTCCTTGAAAAAAAATAGAGGTCAGTGTAGAAGATAAAAAAGCTGAGGTTGAAAGAAATAAAAGATGAAATTTCAGCAAAAAGAAAAATATATAGGCAGCTGAGTGTCTGTGATGCAGCATTGTGGGAAATGTACAATACAGACCAAAAGTTTGGACACACCTTCTCATTTAAAGACTTTTCTGTATTTTCATGACTATGAAAATTGTACATTCACACCGAAGGCATCAAAACTATGAATTAACACATGTGGAATTATATACTTAACAAAAAAGTGTACATGACATGAAATACAAGAGTTCAAGAGTTAGGTACCATTCCGATTTGGTATATGGGAGGTGAGTATAAGTGTTTTTTTTAACGGGAGCAAACAGATTGAGAAGGTTTTGTCCTAGTAGTGGACAATCTCCTTATGATATATGTGTATGAGAACAAAACACATATGGGACCCTGGACTAGAAGCCTCGTCATTGTGACCAGTGCGTCTTTCTGCAACTATGATGTTGTTCCAGGCCTACTAGTCAGAAGAGGCTCCACCAATGCCTTCAAGTAGGAGGCAGTCCACAGGTCCAGCAGTTAGGGTCCTTAAAATCTTTTTGCCCGACTTTATCAGTTTTTACTTTCTCCACATTTCTTGTTGTCCACACTTCCTGCTGCAAGTTTATCATGTTCATTCTGCCTTTCTGAATTACAGTTGTCTCCCGGTGAAATGCCTTACTACAGAGAGTCATTGACGTTATGTTACATCATCGACATCCTTCTTCATGTACACGAACCCGCACTTAAGCGACTGCTCAGCTACGTTTGAAATATATTTCTAACGTAGCTGAGCAGAATACTTTCACATGTCGGACAGACATCTAGGTAGCTGCTGTTTAATAGTTAGGAAAATGCCATTTGCATAATACAATAGCCATAGCATTATCTAATGCAAAGCATAAAGCCAGGCAATAAGAAAACCAAAATTGTACATTTTTTTAATTATCTTCTACTCGAGTAGATGCCAAGAACTTTACAATGCTCTAAAAAAGTCTAATAATGTTTTAAGACAAAACTTTAACCCCTTCCCGACCTTTGACGCATACGCTGCGTCATGAAAGTCTGTGCCTTCCCGACCTATGACGCAGCGTATGCGTCATGGAGGGATCGCGTCCCTGCAGATCCGGTGAAGGGGTTAACTCCCATTTTACCCGATCTGCAGAGACAGGGGGAGTGGTGCTTCAGCCCAGGGGGGGTGGCTTCACCCCCCCGTGGCTACGATCGCTCTGATTGGCTGTTGAAAGTGAAACTGCCAATCAGAGCGATTTGTAATATTTCACCTAAAAAACTGGTGAAATATTACAATCCAGCCATGGCCGATGCTGCAATATCATCGGCCATGGCTGGAAATACTGAAGTCACCCCCCCCCACACCCACCGATCGCCCCCCCAGCCCTCCGTTAGTCCTCCGGTCCCCTCCGTCCGCCTGCCGGCTCCCCCGTCCTCCTGTCCGCTCCCTCCTTGCTCAGGATCCCCCCCCCTGTGCTCCGATCACCCCCCCCTGTGCTCCGATCCACCCCCCCACCACCCCTTCATACTTACCGATCCTCCCGGTGTCCGGCCGTCTCCTCGCTGGGCGCCGCCATCTTAGAAAATGGCGGGCGCATGCTCAGTACGCCCGCCGAATCTGCCAGTCGGCAGATTCCTTACAAGTACATTTTGATCGCTGTGGTAGGTTCTATCACAGCGATCAAAATAAAAAAAATAATAAATAACCCCCCCCCCTTTATCACCCCCATAGGGACAATAATAAAATAAAGAATTTTATTTTTTTTTTTCCACTAGGGTTAGGGTTAGAACTAGGGTTAGAACTAGGGGTAGGGTTAGGGGTAGGGTTAGGGTTACGGGTAGGGTTAGGGGTAGGGTTATAGCATGTGCACACAGAGCGGATTGGCCGCGGATCCGCAGCGGATCGGCAGCGGATCGGCAGCGGATCGGCAGCGGATCGGCAGCGGATCGGCCGCGGATCCGCAGCGGATCGGCCGCGGATCCGCAGCGGATCGGCCGCGGATCCGCAGCGGATTGGCAGCGGATCCGCAGCGGATTGGCAGCGGATCCGCAGCGGATGGGCCGCGGATCCGCAGCGGATCGGTAGCGGATTGGCCGCGGATCCGCAGCGGATTGGCAGCGGATCCGCAGCGGATTGGCCGCGGATCCGCAGCGGATTGGCAGCGGATCCGCAGCGGATGGGCCGCGGATCCGCAGCGGATCGGTAGCGGATTGGCCGCGGATCCGCAGCGGATTGGCAGCGGATCCGCAGCGGATTGGCCGCGGATCCGCAGCGGATTGGCAGCGGATCCGCAGCGGATGGGCCGCGGATCCGCAGCGGATCGGTAGCGGATTGGCCGCGGATCCGCAGCGGATTGGCAGCGGATCCGCAGCGGATTGGCCGCGGATCCGCAGCGGATCGGTAGCGGATTGGCCGCAGATCCGCAGTGGATTGGCAGCGGATTGGCCGCGGATCCGCAGCGGATTGGCCGCTGCGAATTCGAAGCAGTTTTCCATCAGGTTTACAGTACCATGTACACCTAAGGAAAACCAAATCCGCTGTGCCCATGGTGCGGAAAATTCCGTGCAGAAACGCTGCATTGTATTTTCCGCAGCATGTCAATTCTTTGTGCGGATTCCGCAGCGTTTTACACCTGTTCCTCAATAGGAATCCGCAGGTGAGATCCGCACAAAAAAACACTGGAAATCTGCTGTAAATCCGCAGGTAAAACGCAGTGCCTTTTACCTGCAGATTTTTCAAAAATCGTGCGGAAAAATCTCACACGAATCCGCAACGTGGGCACATAGCCTTAGGGTTAGGGTTGGAATTAGAGTTAAGGTTGGAATTAGGGCTAGGGTTTGAAATAGGGTTAAGATTAGGCTTGTGGTTAGGGTTACGGATAGGGTTAGGGGTGTGTTGGGGTTACAGTTGTGGTTAGGGTTGGGATTAGGGTTACGGTTGGGATTAGGGTTAGGATTAGGGTTGGAATTAGGGTTACGGTTGTGTTGCGGTTAGGGTTATGGTTAGGGGTGTGTTGGGGTTAGGGTTGTGATTAGGGTTATGGCTACAGTTGGGATTAGGATTAGGGGTGTGTTGGGGTTAGTGTTGAAGTTAGAATTGAGGGGTTTCCACTGTTTAGGCACATCAGGGGTCTCCAAACGCAACATGGCGCCACCATTGATTCCAGCCAATCTTGCGTTCAAAAAGTCAAATGGTGCTCCCGCCCTTCCAAGCCCCGACGTGCGCCCAAACAGTGGTTTACCCCCACATTTGGGGTACCAGCGTACTCAGGACAAACTGGGCAACAACTGTTGGGGTCCAATTTCTCCTGTTACCCTTGCAAAAATAAAAAATTACTTGCTAAAACATAATTTTTGAGGAAAGAACAATTATTTTTTTATTTTCACGGCTCTGCGTTATAAACTTCTGTGAAGCACTTGGGGGTTGAAAGTGCTCACCACACATCTAGATAAGTTCCTTCGGGGGTCTAGTTTCCAAAATGGGGTCACTTGTGGGGTGTTTCTACTGTTTAGGCACATCAGGGGCTCTGCAAATGCAATGTGACGCCCGCAGACCATTCCATCAAAGTCTGCATTTCAAATGTCACTACTTCCCTTCCGAGCCCTGACGTGCGCCCAAACAGTGGTTTACCCCCACATATGGGGTATCAGCGTACTCACAACAAACTGGGCAACAAATATTGGGGTCCAAATTCTCCTGTTACCCTTGTGAAAATAAAAAATTGCTTGCTAAAACATCTTTTTTGAGGAAAGAAAAATGATTTTTTATTTTCACGGCTCTGCGTTGTAAACTTCTGTGAAGCACTTGGGGGTTGAACGTGCTCACCACACATCTAGATAAGTTCCTTGGGGGGTCTAGTTTCCAAAATGGGGTCACTTGTGGGGGGTTTCTACTGTTTAGGCACATCAGGGGCTCTGCAAATGCAATGTGACGCCCGCAGACCATTCCATCAAAGTCTGCATTTCAAATGTCACTACTTCCCTTCCGAGCCCTGACGTGCGCCCAAACAGTGGTTTACCCCCACATATGGGGTATCAGCGTACTCACAACAAACTGGGCAACAAATATTGGGGTCCAAATTCTCCTGTTACCCCTGTGAAAATAAAAAATTGCTTGCTAAAACATCTTTTTTGAGGAAAGAAAAATGATTTTTTATTTTCACGGCTCTGCGTTGTAAACTTCTGTGAAGCACTTGGGGGTTCAAAGTGCTCACCACACATCTAGATAAGTTCCTTGGGGGGTCTAGTTTCCAAAATGGGGTCACTTGTGGGGAGTTCCTACTGTTTAGGCACATCAGGGGCTCTGCAAACGCAACCTGATGCCCGCAGAGCATTCCATCAAAGTATGCATTTCAAAACGTCACTACTTCCCTTCCGAACCCCGACGTGTGCCAAAACAGTGGTTTACCCCCACATATGGGGTATCAGCGTACTCAGGAGAAACTGGACAACAACTTTTGGGGTCCAATTTCTCCTGTTACTCTTGCAAAAATAAAAAAATTCTGGGCTAAAAAAATATTTTTGAGGAAAGGAAACACATTTTTTATTTTCACGGCTCTGCGTTATAAACTTCTGTGAAGCACTTGGGGGTTCAAAGTGCTCACCACACATCTGGATTAGTTCCTTGGGAGGTCTAGTTTCCAAAATGGGGTCACTTGTGCGGGAGCTCCAATGTTTAGGCACACAGGGGCTCTCCAAACGCGACATGGTGTCCGCTAATGATTGGAGCTAATTTTCCATTCAAAAAGCCAAATGGCGTGCCTTCCCTTCCGAGCCCTGCCGTGCGCCCAAACAGTGGTTTACCCCCACATATGGGGTATCATCGTACTCAGGACAAACTGGACAACAACATTTGGGATCCAATTTCTCCTATTACCCTTGGGAAAATAAAAAATTCTGGGCTAAAAATCATTTTTGAGGAAAGAAAAATTATTTTTTTATTTTCACGGCTCTGCGTTATAAACTTCTGTGAAGCACCTGGGGGTTATAAGTGCTCACTATGCATCTAGATAAGTTCCTTGGGGGGTCTAGTTTCCAAAATGGGGTCACTTGTAGGGGAGCTCCAATGTTTAGGCACACAGGGGCTCTCCAAACGCGACATGGTGTCCGCTAACGATTGGAGCTAATTTTCCATTCAAAAAGTCAAATGGCACGCCTCCCCTTCCGAGCCTTGCCGTGCACCCAAACAGTGGTTTACCCCCACATATGAGGTATCGGCATACTCAGGAGACATTGCCCAACAAATTTTAGGATCCATTTGATCCTGTTGCCCATGTGAAAATGAAAGAATTGAGGCTAAAAGAAATTTTGTGTGAAAAAAAAGTCCTTTTTCATTTTTGCGGATCAATTTGTGAAGCACCTGGGGGTTTAAAGTGCTCACTATGCCTCTAGATGAGTTCCTTGGGGGGTCTAGTTTCCAAAATGGGGTCACTTGTGGAGGAGCTCCAATGTTTAGGCACACAGGGGCTTTCCAAACGCGACATGGTGTCCGCTAACGATGGAGATAATTTTTCATTCAAAAAGTCAAATGGCGCTCCTTCCCTTCCGAGCCTTACCATGTGCCCAAACAGTGGTTTACCCCCACATGTGAGGTATTGGTGTACTCAGGAGAAATTGCCCAACAAAATTTAGGATCCATTTTATCCTGTTGCCCATGTGAAATTGAAAAAATTGAGGCAAAAATAATTTTTTTGTGAAAAAAAAGTACTTTTTCATTTTTACGGATCAATTTGTGAAGCACCTGGGGGTTTAAAGTGCTCACTATGCTTCTAGATAAGTTCCTTGGGGGGTCTAGTTTCCAAAATGGGGTCACTTGTGGGGGAGCTCCAATGTTTAGGCACACGGGGGCTCTCCAAACGTGACATGGTGTCCGCTAAAGATTGGAGCCAATTTTTCATTCAAAAAGTCAAATGGCGCTCCTTCCCTTCCGAGCCCTGCCGTGCGCCCAAACAGTGGTTTACCCCCACATATGAGGTATCAGCGTACTCAGGACAAATTGGACAACAACGTCCGTGGTCCAGTTTCTCCTTTTACCGCTGGGAAAATAAAAAAATTGTTGCTAAATATCATTTTTGTGACTAAAAAGTTAAATGTTCATTTTTTACTTCCATGTTGCTTCTGCTGCTGTGAAACACCTGAAGGGTTAATAAACTTCTTGAATGTGGTTTTGAGCACCTTGAGGGGTGCAGTTTTTAGAATGGTGTCACTTTTGGGTATTTTCAGCCATATAGAACCCTCAAAATGACTTCAAATGTGAGGTGGTCCGTAAAAAAAATGGTTTTGTAAATTTTGTTGTAAAAATGAGAAATCACTGGTCAAATTTTAACCCTTATAACTTCCTAGCAAAAAAAAAAATTGTTTCCAAAATTGTGCTGATGTAAAGTAGACATGTGGGAAACGTTATTTATTAACTATTTTGTGTCACATAACTCTCTGGTTTAACAGAATAAAAATTCAAAATGTGAAAATTGCGAAATTTTCAAATTTTTTGCCAAATTTCCGTTTTTTTCAAAAATAAACTCAGAAATTATCGACCTAAATTTACCACTAACATGAAGCCCAATATGTCACGAAAAAACAATCTCAGAATCGCTAGGATCCGTTGAAGCGTTCCTGAGTTATTACCTCATAAAGGGACACTGGTCAGAATTTCAAAAAACGGCAAGGTCATTAAGGCCAAAATAGGCTGGGTCATGAAGGGGTTAAGATATTACCTAAAATAATCCTTTGCATAGGTAATTTGAAAAATTAAAATTTCATTTGATAGGGTTTATTATTCTGTAGGAGTAAAGCTGCACTAAATGGACTGTGTTTATATGATATACATGACATCTTACCATGTTCATAATTCGATGTACAATGTGCCATCAAATTTCACTCTGAAAAAGATGAAGACGTGAAGGACTTCTTCCCAATGAGATGGAAACAGTGCAGGATGTAGACAATAAGTATATTACTTTTTCTTTTATCTTTAGTCCACAGTACCTGTTTTCCCTTTGTATTAGGCCTCTTTCACACATCAGTGTCTCCGGTATGTGTAGTGACAGTTTTCTCATGTACCGGAGACATTGACACACGTAGACCCATTCGAACGAATGGGTCTATGCACATGTCAGCATGTTTTGACGGACCGTGTATCCATGTGCAAAACACGCAGACATGTCCAATATATCCATATTTTTTATTTTTATTCTTTATTTTTTACATGAATATGGATCCCAGGGCCTGAAGGAGAGTCTCCTCTCCTCCAGACCCTGGGAACCATACGCACCGCACACGCCAGGGAACTTATAGGAACTTCCGATTCCAATTTCCGATATCACAAAAATATCGGAACTCGGTATCGGAATTCCGATACAGCGAATATCGGCTGATACCCGATATTTGCAGTATCGGAATGCTCAACACTACTGGTGACATGAAAGATCTAACAGGAAATATGGACATTAACAATCTTCATGAAAGATATGCCTTGTTGCAACTGGAATTGGCCAATTAGCTCACACCTATTCACACCTATTGGGTGAATTACAGTAGCGTATACCTATTCACACTGAGAAAGTGCTGATCAGATTTTTTTCATAGCAAACAATTAGGGATTTTATATGCCTCCATATTTGGCCAAATTCAACTCCCATCAGTCTATGTTTTTAAAGTTAGAAATTATAAATATGCAAATCGCTTGAAAATTAACATTTTTAGGGGTAAAGCCTTAGCCATTATCTCCACTATATGCCTATTCAAAAAAGCATTTAAATCCTTTTTCATATTTCAATTTTTGGATACCAGTGAAGTCACTTTAAGATGTAACCAGGGGTTCATAAAGTCTATAATGTCAGATACTGATTATAGAGGTCTATTTTTTTTTAAGTACAGCTCCTTTTTTTATAGTAGCACAAGATTCTACTTCGCATTACTCCCAGTACAGTTATTAAGCCCCTTCATCTGCTACCGGATACCTCATGCTGACGTCCAGAAAGGAATTTTTTCTAACAAGTGATAATCTTGTCATATGGGATGTATCTGAACTGAGATTTGGGGGCTAACAAAAAACTAATATCTTATACACTTTCCTTTGGAGCTGTTGGTTGAAATTAGTGTCCACAACAAAGACCTTGGAAGTTGCACTGGGCTCAGCTGTGTTCCCCACATTGAGGATTATATAAAATGCTCATGCGCCTGTGAAAAATGACGATCACAGAAAACTCTACAGAAATCATGGAGTTCTCCATTTTACTGTGATCTCTGTGACTGTAATAGACAGAAGCCTTTGCTATAAATAGTATAAATGTTGCACAATTAATGGGATATACAGCTCTGGCAAAAATTAAGAGACCACTGCACAGTTTTATAAAAATCAGCTTCTCTAAATGTCTGACAGCCATTCCATTCCAGTGTCAGTTGAATTCCAACCAGAGTACACCTCACTCTACTTAATGTGCTTCTGATTAGGTGATCACCTGAACCAAACCATATTTAACAAATGAAAGTATAAAAATCACTGCTGTGGTGTTCACAAGCCTCTTGCAATTGGACAAGCAGGATGGCTAAACAAGTGCTAGTAATATCCCAAAAGTAATAGGGATGAAAAAATAACTATTAACCATGCCAAAGGAGTTGAAAAGAAAAGTCTTAAGTGAGGAAAAGAAGGACTCAATTCTGGCTTTACTAGCAGAGGGACACAGTGAGCGTCATGTTGCCTCCATCCTTAAAATTTCTAAGATGGCAGTCCATTACAACAAGGTCAAGCAGCAGACATTGGGGACAACAAAGCTACAGACTGGCAGTGGGGCGAAAACGACTCCACTGACCGGGATGACCGTCCTCTTATTTGAATTTCACTCAGCAACAGCAGGATGACATCAAGTGACCTACAAAGGAATGGCAAATGGAAGCTGGGGTGAAGAGCATGGCAAGAACAGCTCATAACAGGCTCCTAGAGGCAGGGCTCAAGTCATATAACGCTAGAAAAAGCCTTTCATCAAGGAGAAGCAAAGGAGAACCAAACTGAAGTTTGCCAAAGATTATAAGGATTGGACCATAGAGGACTGGAGTAAGGTAATCTTCTCTGATGTGTCTAATTTTCAGCTTTGCCCAACACCTGGTCATCTAATGGTTAAACGGAGCCCTGGAGAGGCGTACAAGCCACAGTGTCTTGCACCCACGGTGAAATTTGGTGGAGGATCGGTGATGATCTGGGGATGCTTGAGCAAGGCTTGGATTGGGCATTCCACAAAATATTGATTTCTGAACTCTTCCTGAGTTAAAACATTAGTATTGTTGTTTCTGAATGATTATGAACTTGTTTTTTTGCATTATTTGAGGTCTGCAAGCAATGCATTTTTCTGTTATTTTGACCATTTCTCATTTTCAGAAAATAAATACAAAATTTATTGCTTGGAGCTTCGGGGATCCCGGAAGAATTATTGCTTTCTTGGTCTTTTTTCAAAGAATATAAATGATAACACCAATACTTTTTCTCCACTCATGTTTAGTGGTTGGGTGAAGCCATTTATTGTCAAACTACTGTGTTTTCTCTTTTTAAATCATAATGACAACCAAAAACATGAAAATGACCCTGATCAAAAGTTCACATACCCTGGTGATTTTGGCCTGATAACATGCATAGAAATTGACACAAATGGGTTTGAATAGCTACTAAAGGTAACATCCTCATCTGTGACCTGTTTGCTTGTAATCAGTGTGTGTGCATAAAAGCTGAGTCTTTTTCTGGTATCCAGACAGACACTTGCATCTTTTGTCCAGCCACTGACATTTCAGGATTGTGAGTCATTGGGAAAGGAAAAGACTGGACCCGGACCGTGACACAAATTGGACCGGACAGCATTGGGACCGCCCCTGGGTGAATATAATATAACCTGTTTTTCTTATCTTTCAGGTGACATTGGGGGCTTAAAGAATGCTGTAGATAAGCCCCTGATGCCTGTAGTCTTAGCTCATAGGCAAATTTTGGGGTGACAGATTCCTTTTAACAAATGGAAAATCAGAAGCTCTGTAAAAACAAAACACAGTCAGGTAGACCAACAAAAATGTCATCCACAACTGCCAGGATAATTGTTCAGGATGCAAAGAAAAACTCACAAATAACATCAGCTGAAATTCAGGACTTTCTGAAAACTAGTGGTGTCGCTGTTTCAAGATGCACAATAAGGAGGCACTTAAAGAAAAATGGGCTGCATGGTCGAGTTGCCAGAGAAAAGCCATTACTACGCAAATGCCACAAAGTGTCTCACCTACAATACGCAAAACAGCACAAAGACAAGCCTCAAAACTTCTGGAACAAGGTAATATGGAGTGATGAGACCAAAATTGAACTTTTTTGTCCACAACCATAAATGTTACATTTGCATAGAGGTCAACAAGGCCTATGATGAATGGAACACCATACTGTAAAGCACGGAAGTGGATCGCTGATGATTTGAGGATGTGTTAGCTGCAAAGGCACTGGAAACGTGGTCAAAGTTGAAGGAAAGATGAATGCACCATGCTATCAGCTAATACTGGAGGCAAATTTACAAGCTGCGCATGGGATGTACACTCCCTGATAGAAGTCATGTCGCTTTTCCATGTTATGTAAATAAAATCTGAAACCCTCCAAAATGTGGTTTAGGTTAAGAAAATAAATTGGCCTCAATGCAGAAATATTGATTAGGTAGTGGACACAGAATGGTCAGATTTTGGCTAGACAAAAGTTTTGTCGCCCACAGAAAGTAATGTGATATTCAAACAAATATTTAGCTTAAAATACAAATATATGTTGCATAACATTGGTGAATGAAGTTGTGGTTCTATTAGACTCATATATAATATTTTGTGTGACTTCCATGTGCTTGGAGAACTGCATCCATGCGGTTCAACAATGATTCATACAATTTATTAATGAAGTCATCAAGAATAGCAAAGAATGCAGTCTTACATGCCTCCCAAAGTTCATCTAGATTCTTTGGTTTTGTCTTCCCAGCTTCCTCTTTCATCCTACCCCAAACATGCTCAATGATGTTCATGTCTGGTGACTGGGCTGGCCAGTCCTTGAGCACCTTGATCTTTTTTGCCTGGAGGAACTTAGTTGTAGAAATGGATGTATGAGGTATGAGATGGAGCACCATCCTGCTGCAGAATTTGACCCCTTTTATGATTTGGAATATGAGAGGTAGCTAATACTTCTTGATATTTTAGGCTATTGATATTGCCTTCCACCTTGCAAATGTTTCGCACACCCCCATACTGAATTTAATCCCAGACCATGATCTTTCCACCACCAAATTTAACTTTTCTGGGTGTATTTTGGATCCATACGGTCTCCAGTAGGTCTCCTGCAGTATTTGCGGTGGCTGTGGTATAATTCTACTGAAGGATTCATCAGAGAAATCCACCTTCTGCCACTTTTCCAGCATCCATCTGTTTAGCAGGCTGTGGGACTTTGCAAATGCCACATGGTTTTTTATTTGTCTGTTGTTTAGTGCTGGCTTCTGGGCACTGATTCGACCATAGAGGCCATTTCGAGACAGAATCCTACAAACTGTTCTAGTTGACACAGGGACTTGAGGTGACCGGGCCTGTTGGAGCGCTGCTGCAGTGGAAGAGGGGTTTGTTTTTGATTTTCTAACCAACGAACATTCCTCCTGAGCAGTTGTCTTGTGGGGTCTGCCGGACTTGGTCTTGTCAAACACATCTCCAGTCTCTTCAAATCTTTTTTTAATTCTTTGTACTTGACCCTGATACATATTAAAGGTGCAAGCCACCTCTGCGGTGGATCTGGTCTTCAGCCTTTTGATAATCCAGGCTTTGGTCGCAGGGTGGATTTTTGGCATGTTGTTAGAGCTCAAGTTGCAGTTCAAGTGAAGGTCTGGGGTGCTGGGTTTCTTTTTATACACAAACACTAATTAACCGATCATTTATTGAGCACAGGTGAGGTTGTAAACTAGGATTGGGTGCATTAAATGACCAGATGACAAAACTTTTGTCTTGCAAAAATCTGACCATTCTGTGACCATTAACTGATCAATATTTCTGCATTGATGCCAATTTATTTTCTTAACCTAAACCACATTTCGGAGGGTTTCAGCATTCAAAAGAATAATTTATACAACCAATGGATGAATTTAACGTCAGGTTATAAGTAGTGTTGAGCATTCCGATGCTGCAAGTATCGGGTATCGGCCGATACTTGCTGTATCGGAATTCCGATACCGGGATTCCGATACTCTTGTGGTATCGGGTATCGGGTATCGGAACAACATTAATGTTAAAATGTGTAAAATAGAGAATTAAAATAAAAAATATTGCTATACTCACCTGTCCGACGCAGCCGGGACCTCAGCGCAGGAACCGGCAGCGTTGTTTGTTTAAAATTCCCGCTTTTACATGGTTACGCGAAGTCCCGGCTTGTGATTGGTCAGGGCGGCCATGTTGCCGGGCCGCGGACCAATCACAGCAAGCCGTGACGAAAATACGTCACGGCTTGCTGTGATTGGTCCGCGTCCCGGCAACATGGCCGCCATTAACCAATCACAAGCCGTGACGTCACGGGAGGCTGGAAACGCGCTCATTTTAAAAAGGGCGCGTGTCCAGCCTCCCGTGACGTCACGGCTTGTGATTGGTTGCGTCGCGGTCAACCAATCACAAGCCGGGAGGCTGGACACGCGCCCATTTCAAAATGAGCGCGTCCAGCCTCCCGGCTTGTGATTGGTTGATCGCGGCGCAACCAATCACAAGCCGTGACGTCACAGGAGGCTGGACACGCGCCCATTTCAAAATGAGCGCGTCCAGCCTCCCGGCTTGTGATTGGTTGATCGCGGCGCAACCAATCACAAGCCGTGACGTCACGGGAGGCTGGACACGCGCCCATTTCAAAATGAGCGCGTCCAGCCTCCCGGCTTGTGATTGGTTGATCGCGGCGCAACCAATCACAAGCCGTGACGTCACGGGAGGCTGGACACGCGCCCATTTTAAAATGAGCGCGTGTCCAGCCTCCCGTGACGTCCCGGCTTGTGATTGGTCAGGGCGGCCATATTGCCGGGACGCGGACCAATCACAGCAAGCCGTGACGTAATTTCGTCACGGCTTGCTGTGATTGGTCCGCGTCCCGGCAACATGGCCGACCTGACCAATCACAAGCCGGGAATTCACGTAACCAAGTAATAGCGCGATTTTTAAACAAACAACGCTGCCGGTTCCCTCGCTGAAGTCCCGGCTGCGTCGGACAGGTGAGTATAGCGATATTTTTTATTTTAATTCTTTCTTTTACACATTTATATGGTTCCCAGGGCCTGAAGGAGAGTTTCCTCTCCTTCAGACCCTGGGAACCATCAGGGATACCGTCCGATACATGAGTCCCATTGACTTGTATTGGTATCGGGTATCGGTATCGGATTGGATTCCGATACTGTGACGGTATCGGCCGATACTTTCCGATACCGATACTTTCAAGTATCGGACGGTATCGCTCAACACTAGTTATAAGCTTTTATTTACATGGATAAGCGACATAACTTCTGTCAGGGAGTGTACTTGGACATTCAAACATTACAATGATCCAAAACACAAGGCTAATTTGACCTGTCATTGGCTACAGCAGAACAAAGTGAAGGTTCTGGAGTGGCCATCTCAGTCTCCTGACCTCAACATCATTGAGCCACTCAGGGGAGATCTCAAGCGCTCAGTTCATGCTAGACAGCCCAGGAATTTACAGGAACTGGAGGCTTTTTGCCAAGAAGAGTGGACATCTTTACCATCTAAGAAAATCAAGAACCTCATCCACAACTACCACAAAAGACTTCAAGCTGTCATTGATGTTAGAGGGGGCAATACACGGTATTATGAAATACTTTTGTTCAGGGTCATTTGGATGTTTTGGGTTTTCATTATGATTTAAAAAGAGAATGCACAGTAGTTTGACAATAAATGGCTTCACCCAACCACTAACCATGTGTGGAGAAAAAGTTTGGTGTTATCATTCATATTCTCTGAAAAAAGGCCAAGAAAGCAAAAATTCTATTGGGGTTTGTAAACGTTTGAGCACAACTGTACATACACATAAACGTTTTCACTCTTGCATACACACATGACTATAGACTTTTCACGTCACAGTATTCATGTCAGGGGTAATGTGGGGACATGTGACAGCTCTGTCACTATTATGGATGTTATGTGAGATGTGTATGATTAGAGCTGCACTCAAGATGAGAGGATCAGAATCACTATCACTTCAAATGCTGGAATGAATGACAGAGGGCAGGGCTGTGGCAGATACTAACAGACAGTGAGGGAGCAGTGGATGGGCAGTGGGCGGGGAGGTGGGAGATACTAACAGACAGTGAGTGTGAAGTGGGCAGACAGAGGGCAGGGTTGTGGCAGATGCTAACAGCCAGTGAGGGAGCAGTGGATGGGCAGTGGGCGAGGATGTGGCAGATACTAACAGACAGTGAGTGTGAAGTGGGTAGACAGAGGGCAGGGCTGGGGCAAATGCTAACAAGCAGTGAGGGTGCAGTGGATGGGCAGTGGGTGGGGATGTGGCAGATACTAACAGACAGTGAGTGTGAAGTGGGTAGACAGAGGGCAGGGCTGGGGCAAATGCTAACAAGCAGTGAGGGTGCAGTGGATGGGCAGTGGGTGGGGATGTGGCAGATACTAACAGACAGTGAGTGTGAAGTGGGTGGACAGAGGGCAGGGCTGTGGCAGATGCTGACAGCCAGTGAGGGAGCAGTGGATGGGCAGTGGGTGGGGATGTGGCAGATACTAACAGACAGTGAGTGTGAAGTGGGAAGACAGAGGGCAGCGCTGTGGCAGATACTAACAGACAGTGAGTGTGAAGTGGGTTGACAGAGGGCAGTGCTGGGGCAAATGCTAACAAGCAGTGAGGGTGCAGTGGATGGGCAGAGGGCGGAGCTAGTGTAGATACTAACAGCCATTGAGTGTGCATTGGGTGGGCAGATGGTTATGCTAGACACTGAGGCCAGGGACAGGGCTAGCTCTGGTTGTGTGCTTAAAAAAAGCCCAGTAAGATGAATGGTCTGGAGAACCAGCTGTAAACTGGGTGCAGGGAATGAACTGAAATTCCAATTACAATGCAGCACTAATTAGCTAAATTTTTTTTTAGGATTTTGTGGTCTAACAACCTCTTTAAAACATTGCTGGATTCTTTGATCCCCTGAATCAGTGAATCTGCACATACATTTTGCCCTTTTATATTTTTAACCTTTCAGAACAATTGAGACTTTTTCGATCTTCTTAATAATATAATGGTTATTTATTTTTAATGAGCGATCACTATAATAATAACAAGCTTACTTGGTCTTCTTTGTGTGAATTTATGAAGAAGAACTCATTTAGGATAATGGATTGCTATCTTTTTATTTTAGTTTTTCTTTTGCCTTTTGTAGCTCGCAAATCTTCCTCTGGAATACAAATGTGTTTTTATATTCAACTTTGCACAATTTACTTCTCTGTGAAAGCAAATACAGAATCTACATGGAATAAGGTGAGATGTAGTTATAAAACCAATATTTGTTACAAGCTAAGCCATTTCATACTCGGTATTATAGAATTTATAGTAGAAAAATTTTAATTTCAGGCATGTGAACATGATTCACTCTTCTTTTCAATAAACATTAAGCGATCCAGGGAGTAATAATGGCAATACCTAAGGGCCCTGTAAACACTATACCTTTAAAATTTATAGAAGTAGACCAATATGTATATAAAATTGGAGATATACAGTATATGCAAAACTAGTGTTTACTCATAAAATGCAGATTCCAAATTACATTTCTTGGCAGGACCAACAGGGCAAGCCTAATAAGTGCAAAAGTCTTTTTTTCAATGTCATGCAAATTTACTTGTGCTCGTTTCTTTGAATGTGGTTTTTGCTCTATGTGATTTTGTCTTTTGTAAATTGATGTGTTTGTTTTGATTAGTCGTGGAGCTTTATGTACATGTATTATGATTGCAAGCATGGGCCAGTTGAATATATTTAATTAGAAATGAAGCTGATTATAAGTGTTTTTTTATTGATATTTCTAGGATCCTTTTTAACTCTCCTGCTTTCAATGGATATTTAGTAAGTGGCAGCAGACTAGTCTAAAACATACTCCGATAGCAGAATCAGAACTGACTAACGATTATCTCAAGGCTCATACATAAACATATTATCTCAAGATGCTAGAATGATATTTAATGCCAAGGAAGGGTAAGCCAATGTCAAACCATTCTGATCTCACTGGAAAGGGACCAATTCTTTAATTGCCTCTAATTACATATATATCTTCTTCAGGAACCAATAATAATACTGCCATGTGTACGAATAATTAGACTAGTTCAGATGACTCTAATAAACAGCATTTTACTTTCTGTATTATGGCTGTAAGTCTTACACAGCATGCAATTCAAGTGAATTGAACTTGGTGATCTTCAGCGATTTAAATTCAGTTGACTTGAGTCGTTTTGACCCATGATAGTATCTTTATTACATCCGCAAACTAATGTTGCGTGAACCAGCTGATATTGGCAGGTTCGTCCAACAGTCTAATGAGTATTGGGCCCCCAACAAATAATTCTAAGGGAAGATAAAGACCTGGAAGAACTGATTTCATGCTGCAGATCCTTTTGCTCTAAAAGAGATAAGCCTCTACCAGAGATGTCTGGCAACAGTTCTCCTCTAGAGAAAGTAGGAGTGCTTTGCAGACTAACTATGAGAGTCAAGCAGGAGAGCTGCCAGCAGAATGATTGGTTCTATCAACAGCTATCTAAATTGTATGCAGGGATTAAGACATGATGTCAGGCTCACCAGGGGAGGTGTATCTTCTAAGCCCAAGGTCTGGGTGGGCACATGGACCTTAGGCATTGCTGCAATAAGCATGAAGGCATGTTGGCAGCAAGGACTTGGCACACTCTGGAATCTCAGGAGCAATAGGGTGGATGAAATAGAGCCCAGCAGGGATGGAAGCAAGTAAACACACAGAAGGTGGAGCACACCAGACATGAAGGTCTAGATCCCAATCCCATGATACAGGTTTTTGTGTTGTAAGGAGGAAGACCAAGCTGCGAGGACCTGTATTGAGTCTTGTCCAGAACTATCAAGGCTGCGTCCCATGTTGCTCGGGGGAAGGAATAGGGGACCGGACAGGTCACATGACCCAGGAAGAGGGGGCATGTTTAAGTCAGAAACAGAGAAAAAAGAGCACAAAGCAACAGTTAGTTTCCTGCCATCAGGGATAGCGCAACAGGGTGAGAAGCAAGATCCGCACCCCGAGCCCCCGCGGTGCGATGTACGGGAGCTGAAACATCTGGGTAATGTAAGTGGGACAGTGCATGTAGAGAGTGCTGCACTCCAAGAGGCAGTTAAGGCTGCACATGTACAAAGAAGTATGGGCCAGTTGCAGGACATTAGGCCACAGTATCATAGGCTGGACGCATGTGGAGCGCCCCCACACCGCCGCAGGGCCGAAGGGTACCCGGAGCCGGGCCTCTGGGTCTCTGCTCTGGGGTTGTCATGGTGGCTAGACCCGGTCCGTGGCCCTGTCTGTCAGTGGGGGACGTCCGGTGCAGTAAGTGGTGTTGTAACGGTGCGGTTGTGGGGTGCAGGTCGCGGTAAATAACGAGGACACCAGGTTGCAGTCTCTTTACCTCTTTACTGGAGATCTCTGAGTCCTCAGTCCAGAATACGGTTCACCAGGCTGCGCAAGTCCGGCCGGTCCAATGGCACCTCCAGAGTTCACTTCACAGGTGGAAATCGGTGCCTTCCTTCTTAGCGCTATGTGTTGTAGTCCTTCCCTGCTGTGCTTACGGAAAGTACCCCACAACCGTTGTGTCTGTTTCTTAAGTTCCCTCACAACTCGATTAAATGATGTTCTTCTAATCTTCCGTCCCTTCCTAATGTTACAGTTAGAACGGCACCCGTTTGTCGGATAGGCCTGGAGTTCTTCCGGGACCCTAGAGACGCCCCTCTCCCGCAATTGCCTCCCAAGACTTCATAGGTGATATGTGTTAGACAGCCCGCCTTAAACTGACTGTCCTGCCGCGGTTTAGAGTATTGCTTGAAGCTGAATGTTATAATACTCCCTCGGCGTTCCGGCCACCGGTAGTGCGCCTCAGTAGGGTGTTGCTCCGGTCTTACAGCACGACCCCTACTGGAATTCTCCTATTGCTTGATCTCGTTTCTCACTCAGCACAATCTATCTCGCTTCTAGTCCTTTCTTGGGTCCCGCCGCTTCCCGGAGCTGGCGCGGACCCATTACGTTCTTTTCAATGCCAAGCCTCTGTCAGGATCCCACCCCTGACAGAGACCCTACTGTCTCTTCCTCCACAACACCCTCTGCCACTAGGTGTTGCTTCGTCCAATCCAGTCAGCTTTCTGATCTAACTTCCTGCCTGACCCCCAGTTTACCCACTATGGTGGGGAGTGGCCTAATGAATAGAACCCTTAGCTCCCCCCGGAGGCCCGGCTGTGAAATGTATTGGTGTCTGTGATACCTGATCAGATGAACTCCTTCAGTGCCATCGGACGCACCATGGCTCCCCATAGTGGCGGAGCCACAGCACTGCAACGACCAGGACTCTGGGGCGCTGCACTCCCCCCTGGTTAAACACAGTACTCCGGGACTGGGAAGAAAACAACAATACAAGTTAGCAAAAAGACATACAATTTTGTTGAGTGCAATGACAATAAGTATACTTGAACAGGCTTCCCTTTATGGGAGGTAAGGACACTTGAACGTTACAAACATGGCAAAAATATCATAGCAACAGGCTATAATTTACTTCTGTTACCCAACCGGGCATTCTACTTAAGTGCAAAATTGTTGAACAATAATTTAACATTGCCTTTAAGGACTCACACTCTAAATCCACTAAAGACCTTCCTATAATCACATTATAAGGCACTTTAACTTTTTCATTCTCCTACTTTGGATCTGCAGGACCGCCTGTCCTATCGGCACCAGACCTACTGCCTCTCCTTTCTGTTACAGGACCGCCCCGTTCAGCCAGGGCCTACTGCCTTTTCAACTACTATACACAGTATAGAACATAACTTTTCTTTCAGTTTGAGAACACCGAGCCGGCTCTACTTGGCTCCTATAAGGACTCACCCACTAACCCTTACGGGTTCACTTTCTGTCCTTAGTAACACATTACTAACTTTCGATGGGGAACGCAGGGTTTACCTTCTATCCCCCCCCTTTTCTTATCAACATTATCAACTATCTTCTTTTCACAACATTAAACTTTCTCATTACTTCCTTTTACTTTTTCTTTCAGAGAACATTATCAGCATTCCTTTACAATTAACTAATGGCATACATATAACTTTTACATGTAAATATTATCAGCATTTTCTTCCATTGACATTATTGCTACCGGTCTTAAAGCAATATCACCATTTACGTGCAACAAATGAACATCCCCTTTAAGAGGGGACCAAATCTCTGTGAGGTAGCACATCTTCTCAAGCTACCAGTCCATACTCATCAAAGGTTCCAGTGCGGTATCTTCGCAAAGAGTCCTTGTTTAAGTAAAACCAGTAGGGAGCGCCTTTAATAAGGTGCAAACTATATACAAAAGAGTTCGGATCATGCACAGTTCATGATTCAGCAGTTTTTTAAAACTTGTGCAAAACTTTTGGTAACAAAAACAAACAATAGGGATCCCGGGTCAACAAAGGGATCCCTTTAAGAGTTTACCCTGAACGGGTTTAGCAGCCCAACAGAAAACAGTAACTATTTACAGATTCATGGTATCAAGGTTTATTCTTCCTCAGGTGGCCGTGGGAGGTTGCTAAACAACAGCTGATGGTGGACACCTCCCGACCGTGCAGGCTTCAGCCCTTGGTCCACGGCTGATGCAGCGGTAGTTTGTTCCCTTTCTTTCCAGTCTTTCCATTGTAGGATCAAGTACCGCTTATATTGTTCCCAATTCAACACGGCGATGGTGTGACCTTCTCGCCGGACTCCATCCAGTCCAATTCGGGGGGCCTCCCACCGGAGGATAACTCCCTCCGGGCTCACATCTACGAACTCCCCCGTCTGGGTCGGTGGCAGAGGTATCAATCTCCCCGTTGCGCCGGGGGATAATACCCCTAGCCCCGCAAAAAGGAAATGGTTATTGTGGGGGCGAGGATCGATCGCAGGATCGAGATCGGTCGGGGGAGCAGGGACGCTTTCTATACCTGCGTCTGATGTGATTCCACCGATGTCGGTCCGTTCCATTAACGAGGACGCTAGAGTCGGCTGCAGCCCGGACCGCGGCTCCTCCCCGGCAGTCTCCGGATACGGCTCCGCTCCCCATAGCTCTTCTTCGGCTAGTTCCGGGATCGGGATAGGTAGGCTCAGCTCCGCTACCGGCTCCGAGGAACTCAGGTCCCCCCGCTGCGGTGGACGCGGGTCCTCTTCTGATGGATGAGGACAAGCCGGGTTCACCTCGCCGTTGTTCGGGCCCCCGCTGTTCATCGTCGCTGTCCGGCATTCGAGGGCAAGGCATGTATCTGACTCTGCCATTTCTCCAAGGTCGAGCTCCTCCTTCACCTCGTTCCCGCCATCGCAAGTCAGGGGGCGGTTCTCTGCTTTGAGGCAGGTCATCGCTTTGCAACAAGAGGCGCAGGGGGCGATCACCGTTTCTAGCGCCACTTTGGTAGTCCCCTCCCATGGCACGCCCTCCTGCCTCTCTGGCGTAGCAATGGCGGCGGTTTTTGGCGGGAACTTTTGGCGGTAAATGGCGCAGCACAGGCTTTGCAATAAAGTACAATCCAAGCACAATAAATCACAGTTCCAAGGCACACATGACCTGATTCTTCAGGCTTAAGTAGATCCTGTTCGTGACGCCAAGATTTGGAGCGCCCCCACACCGCCGCAGGGCCGAGGGGTACCCGGAGCCGGGCCTCTGGGTCTCTGCTCTGGGGTTGTCACGGTGGCTAGACCCGGTCCGTGGCCCTGTCTGTCAGTGGGGGACGTCCGGTGCAGTAAGTGGTGTTGTAACGGTGCGGTTGTGGGGTGCAGGTCGCGGTAAATAACGAGGACACCAGGTTGCAGTCTCTTTACCTCTTTACTGGAGATCTCTGAGTCCTCAGTCCAGAATACGGTTCACCAGGCTGCGCAAGTCCGGCCGGTCCAATGGCACCTCCAGAGTTCACTTCACAGGTGGAAATCGGTGCCTTCCTTCTTAGCGCTATGTGTTGTAGTCCTTCCCTGCTGTGCTTACGGAAAGTACCCCACAACCGTTGTGTCTGTTTCTTAAGTTCCCTCACAACTCGATTAAATGATGTTCTTCTAATCTTCCGTCCCTTCCTGATGTTACAGTTAGAACCGCACCCGTTTGTCGGATAGGCCTGGAGTTCTTCCGGGACCCTAGAGACGCCCCTCTCCCGCAATTGCCTCCCAAGACTTCATAGGTGATATGTGTTAGACAGCCCGCCTTAAACTGACTGTCCTGCCGCGGTTTAGAGTATTGCTTGAAGCTGAATGTTATAATACTCCCTCGGCGTTCCGGCCACCGGTAGTGCACCTCAGTAGGGTGTTGCTCCGGTCTTACAGCACGACCCCTACTGGAATTCTCCTATTGCTTGATCTCGTTTCTCACTCAGCACAATCTATCTCGCTTCTAGTCCTTTCTTGGGTCCCGCCGCTTCCCGGAGCTGGCGCGGACCCGTTACGTTCTTTTCAATGCCAAGCCTCTGTCAGGATCCCACCCCTGACAGAGACCCTACTGTCTCTTCCTCCACAACACCCTCTGCCACTAGGTGTTGCTTCGTCCAATCCAGTCAGCTTTCTGATCTAACTTCCTGCCTGACCCCCAGTTTACCCACTATGGTGGGGAGTGGCCTAATGAATAGAACCCTTAGCTCCCCCCGGAGGCCCGGCTGTGAAATGTATTGGTGTCTGTGATACCTGATCAGATGAACTCCTTCAGTGCCATCGGACGCACCATGGCTCCCCATAGTGGCGGAGCCACAGCACTGCAACGACCAGGACTCTGGGGCGCTGCACATGCCTGAGCTCACGTTTGATTCTGGGATTGGTGCAGCCCTCATTGCTTTGGCTGCACAGGCTCATGGACTAGGGTCTCAACAGGTAAAACCGGAGACAGCCCATTGCTGCCAGAAGATGGATCGCCGTCTGTGGGACCCCATTTATTGGCACTACTCCAGCCACTGCCAGTACAACAACCATCAACGGATCATCTGCAGTGGAGGACCATAAAGACACGATAAGTTTGATAATTGGACTGCTGTCATCTTACATTTGCTCTTTTTTCAAATTTAACTGTTTAACTCCCTGCGAGGTGACTATTTTATCCTTTATTGTTAAAAAAATAAATAAGTACTGTTATACCATACTGCTCTGCAATCACTGTGTACTGCATCTCAGCACATACTTACATTGTCTATGTGTCTCAAATAGGTCTAGAGAGAAGATGTCACTGATTCACACCAGGCAACCTGGAAAACCCAACATGGAGCATAACAGAGGGCAGAGGACCCAGGAGCAGGGAGATAAGCCAATGATACCTAGGGAAGGTGTATAACACAAGGCCTAGATCTATGGCCAGTTTCACAAAATTTGTAATTAAAATGAGGTGTAAGAGATGTTTGACTTTTTACTTAGAAAGATAAAGCTTCCGTCACACACAATGTTTGTGACTTTTTTAACTTGTAAAAAAATGCTATGAATTCAATGCATTTTTTTCAAGCCTTTTCTATTTCATTAATTTTGAGAATTCATTTTTTCAGGTATTTTTTTCTTATTATTAAGCCTATTGGAAAATGGTTTAAAAAACCTAGCATACCTATACCACGCTGCATTTAAAAAACAAAACACCATGGGCCAAAACATCCCATCAACAATTGATTAAAATGTAACAAAAATTTACCTTTTCTATAAAATCTCATATCTGATTATTGACCTACAGGTTTCATGCACAGGGAGACTTCATTAATGACTGTGTTCTAGTTTTCTGGCAAAAAAGAAAAATACTTTCTTGCCATATTTTGGAAAAATTAACGACTTCATTGCTGTTTTCTGCAAACCTTGGCAATTTTTTTAATTTTGTGAAACAAAGTGAGCAAACAAATGATGACAATTTTACAGAGTAAAACTCTGACTTTATGTCACATATTGTGATGTTATGACAGCAAATATACTCGTTACTCGAGATTTCCCGAGCACGCTCGGGGGTCCTCCAAGTATTTTTTAGTGCTCGGAGATTTATTTTTCATCACCGCAGCTGAATGATTTACATCTGTTAGCCAGCATAAGTACATGTGGGGGTTGCCTGGTTGCTAGGGAATCACCACATGTAATCAAGCTGGCTAACAGATGTAAATCATTCTGATGACGTGAGGAAAACTAAATCTCCGAGCACTAAAAAATACTCGGAGGTCACCCGAGCGTGCTCGGGAAATCTCAAGTAACGAGTATATTCGCTCATCACTACTGAGGCCTAATTCAGTGCTATAATGTCGGAGGTTGGCTGAGTGAAGATATGCGGGGAGGATGTCACGTACCAGACGAAGAGGCCAGATGAAGTGCTGTGATTGTGATGGGACGGGTTAGCGATGAGGTGAATATTTTTTTTTTTGCATCCTACATTTATTATGTGAAGTAGTCTGGAGACACCCTGCGCTTGAATGAGGAATGTTTGATTCGCATTAAAAAAAATGATAGAAATTAATTTCCTTGAGAAGCTCAAACAAGTTTCTGGATTAGAATTGTGTCAAATTGGCAATTTACTGCTGTCTTCTTGTCCTCTGTCTGCCTGATCCTTAATATCACCTGACCTGTGGCCTCACTGTCCTCTGTACATCCACTTTTTTGAGCTATGCTTTAAGGTGCATCAGAAAAAATGTCCTAATTGGCATCTATAAGACCAATATATAACAGTCATTAAGAGGTTAACATCACCTGCTCTACATGGATTTAGAAATGCACATAAAGAAAAATGATTGTTCCCGTTTGTCAAACACTTCCGTCTTTGAGGATTATCTAAAATCACATTGCTTGGAAAAAATACATATTAACAATGAATGGATTACTTAATATTTTACAACAATGTTAAAATAAGGAGATCAGATACATGTAGCATGTAGACTTTATTGCAATATTTGTCAATACATTACATATACTTGGAAGTTGTAACTCTCTTTGTTATAGTCAAAGTTGAGAGTCTGTACATAGATGATAAGAGCATGCTGGCTGCCTTACAATCTGATAGCATAAGGACATAGTGAATGTCAAGACCTCAAAGCAGAGAATAAATACAACTCCGACCAAATATGACTGGCATCATCTCACTTGGTTAGCTCGTATGAGATCCATGCTTCGCCATCTGGTGTCACACCTGAACAGAATAGGATGAAGCATGACGTGATCTTGGAATTGCACTTCATTTCCATAATTAGGACTGAATATTGGTGTGTTTGATAGGGCAGCGGGATAAAGAAAACAGCAGATAAATTGCCACCAAACTGTTTAGATAAAATGTGTAAATGTCTACCCCGAGCAGTCGAAACAATTACCATGCCCTATCAGAGAAAACAGATATCTAACAAGTTCTGGCTGTAAAGGTGTAATTATCTCTGCTTTCCCAAACAAGTAGCACATTTGCTAAACATCCCCGAGGTACTAACACAGTTAAAGAAATTAATTATAAACTGTTTATGTCCTTAACATATTGATTGCGCTAATCAAGCCAGTCACTCTTTAAGCAGATGCATATTTATGTATTGGGCTCACTCTTTATAGTTGTATTGTATCAGTAAGCTAGATTGTAACATTTTTTAATTTTTTTTTAAATATTTTCTTTACTATAAGTTGAGCTTGAAGACCAGACAGAGCAATTATGCAAAACGCCCATTAAGTGCTGTGACTAAGCTTTTGATTATTCTGCATTGTTCTTAGTTTTCATGTGATTTCGTTCAGGATTTCTCTATCATTCTTAATTTTGTTTTTGCTTTGGTGCTTGTTAGAAAGTTTACTTTTAACAAACCAGTTTCTGTAAAAATTAGTTATTGATTTGTGCTTGCTCATTATATACTTGTGGTTAGTAATTCCACCATTTTTCTTTTTTTAAACCTATCACCAGGTCAAAAGTGGCCATATTTTGCTCATATTTTATTCACACTGCTTCGTTGAATATTCAAATTTTTTAAAAAATTTGCCAAACAGCTCCTAACATATGGGGGCGATTCATAACAGTTTCTTTGCCTTATTTCTGGCAAACGAAAGTTTGGAAAAATTAAATTTTTGTGCGCAAACTCTATACAGTTATTGCACTTGGTCAGATTCCAATGTAGAACCCTAATGCTGCAAGGTGACAAGTTGCAGCTTTCTGGTTTACTTTGATAGTTTGACAATAAATGGCTTCACCCAACCACTAACCATGAGTGGAGAAAAGGCTTTGGTGTTATCATTCATATTCTCTGAAAAAAAGGCCAAGAAAGCAAAAATTATGCCGTGGTATTTAAACTTTTGAGCACAACTGTATATATAGCGCTGACAAACTTATCACACTAGTCATATAAGTATTGCTCTTACCCATTACTGCTTATGGTGCCACACACACCGCCCTGGCGCACGTTTCACGTGGGCTTCTTCTGGGGGCTTCTTTACATTGAAGAATGATTAAAATATTTAATTTTCCATTCTTTGGTGGATTGATTACTCTATTCTTTCTTACATGTTTATAACTTGGTGAGAGTATATCCATGGCTATTGTCGTTTATGGTTCGGGTATTGTAACCTAAAGCCATTGTTTTTATAATGTGTTCTGTTCCTACGATTTTGTATTATATAATTTGAGAGCAGCATGATGTAGGGGCAGAGACTCTGATTCCTGTGATGTGCCACTTTGCATTCAGGTTTCAATAAAGTCAGTGTTTTATCAGCACAAGATTATCACTAGAGGGCTAGCTGTCCTGTGCCTCCTGGTCCTAGCAGCTTTTTGTCAATATACATTGTGCACACGGAACCTGCCAATCAGTGGAGTGGGAGGGGTTATGCACAGCTCAGCATTCCGAGCTATGCTAGACCTCCAGCATAAAAAACTTTGATTCTATTACAACTGCTGCACCCAGTAAACTAAGTGATACGTCACTGGAATCAGGATAATTGTCCCTACATCATGCTCCTGTCAGATTACCTAATAAAAACCTGCTGAAAGTTTCCTCATAAATGTTTGGCCATACCAAGGGCACACTAAGCACCTGTAATTGGTTTGAACAGTTATTCTGTGCTGACAAAGTCCCCTTAAAGGCAACAGTGCCATATGTAGAATAAAAACAGCATATGCTCACCTTCTGGACTGATGCTGTTCCAGAGATGTCAGGGCAGTATCTGCCAGAAACAGCATGACATTATTATATCGTGTGAGCTCTGCAACCCATCAGTGCCAGCTAATATGTTCCATGAGCGCTGCAGGCTAACAATGTTACGCGAGTCCTGGCAGTCACAGCACTAGTACAGGAGGTGAGGAAATAGTGTTTTTATTTTACATAGGACCATGTTTAATTTAAAAAGTAGTTGTCCGAATAGTGAACAAACTCTTTAAGAGCTATAAAAGGAGCAAACAAATTTAATTGGGATAGTGACTAGAGATGAGCGAACCTTTCAAGGTTCAGTTAGGTTTTGCCTGGCAGTCACCAGGAAAAGTGGCATCAATTGACCCACAGAAGAAATTTGCGAATGGCACAGCAGCAGTCAGCCATGAGCCATGAATGAGGTATTTATGGTCTGGCCCAGCATTTACAGCTTGGAATTGAAGTTTTAATGAGGGCCTGGTGGTTAAGGGAGCAGTGTAAGTTTTCTTAACTGGGAGACCGCCATTTTTTTAATTCCAGCCACAATCAGATGGCAGAAACATCTGTTTTATAGACCACTATTGGTAGAAAAATGTAGGGAAGTAACACAGGTAGTTCACTGAAAGTAAGTGCAGGCTTGCCTGTCTGGGTGACCTACTTACACAGGCAACTTACCAGATGGAGACCCAACCTGGAGTCTTCACATTTAAAAAAATAATTGTCACCCAGCACAAAAGTGGCATCAATTTACACAGAGTAGAAACAGTATGCTAGGCCTCTGACACACCTTCCACTTCAGGTAACCCACCTGATGGAAACCCAACTTGAAGTCTCCACATTTCAAAAAATGATTGTCACACAGCACTAAAGTGGCATCAATTTCCGCAGAGTAGAAATTTTATAATAGGCCTCTGACACACTTTCCACCACAGGTAACCCACCAAATGGAGACCCAAATTGGAGTCTACACTTTTCAAAAAAATGTTTGTAACATCAGCAGCAGTAGCAATAACGGGCACAGAAGACACCACAAAGATGGAACAGACTGCAATAACCAAGATCAATACATGACACTAAAAAAGACACCATTGCCTAGTCTGCCCAATCTGCGACTGGGGTACAAAAGTCATCGAAGATTCATGACTTGTTCATTATAATGAAAGTTAGGTGGTCCACACTTTGACAGGACAGCCAGATACATTTATCCATCAGGACCCCACCAGCAGCGTTGAAAACACTTTCTGAGAGAACGCTGGCTGCCGGGCATGACAAAACCTCCAAGGCATGGTAGGCAGGCTCAGGCCACTTTTCCATTTTTGAAGACCAAAATGTAAAAGGGTCCAACACCCCTGATGGCATTGATATTGAGCTCCAGATACGCCTGCACATCCTCTCCAGTCATTCACAACATGTCAGACTTGTATTGTGATGGCTGCGCAGTACGGAGGTGGGAGACATTATATCTGCACTGTTGGAATGTATGTCTGATTGAGGGAGAGGTTGAGGGCACAGGTAGAGGCGCCAGAGGAGGTGGAGGAGGCAGAAGCAGTGGAGGAACTGTTAGATACAGAGGTTTGTCCAGCAAGCATTGGGGATTCAAGACTTGTGGAGCAGCCCCTTGACCGCCTGCTCCTACAGCAACCAGAGTCACCCAGTGCCCAGTGATCGAGATGTAACGTCTCTGACCATGTTTGCTCATCCAGGTGTCAGTGGTTAAATTCACCTCCGCAGACATACATTTTTTTAGGGAATGGGTGATGTTGTTGGCGACATGCTGGTATAGCATAGGCACAGCTTTCTTTTAGAAGTAATGGCGACTGGGCATCTGGTACTGGGAGACTGCATTGGCCATCAACTTTCAGAAGCCATCTGTATACACCAAAAGCAGCATTTCTGTGGCCAACACTTTTGGAGATTGAGAAGTTCAAGGTATTAGCTTTGCCATGTGTAATGTGTAGGAGGAAACATTCTTTTGCATTACCACAATTGCGGGACCAAGAGCTGGCTGTGGTACTGAGAGAGGGTGGAGTACGGAGAACAGGACAAGCTGCTGGACTGTGAGTGAGGTGCAGGCTGAGATGTTATGGTGGATTGAGAAAGATATGATGTGCTAAGAGACACAAAAGCAGCAGTCATGACTACTTCCATAGCTTCTGACTGGCTCTAACTCACCCCGACTGTGGTGGGTAAACAATTATCGTTTCTGTGGCCAGAGACCTGTGTGTGAACACTTGTAATGGTGACGGAGAAGGAAGACGCAACAGATGGGGTTGATGGGAAGGCTGGTGGTTGGTAAGGCCCACTTTTCCGCATTTTAGCGTAGTGAGAATCCCACACTAAGGCATGTTGATTGCGCATGTGATTGTCAAATTATTGCAATTTTAGCCTTTACTGAGTTTTTTTTTGCAAATTTGACAGATTACATGTGTTGGGTCATCTTTTGCTGTCTCAAAAAAATGCCCAGGCTAGGCAAACCTTGCCGCTCCTGCGAAATACACATTCTCTACCAGTGCTGGCCACAGGCAGAGTTGGGGCTGAGTATGCAGTGCTTGTCATGCTTTCATCACTTCGTGTCTGTGTGGGAAGCTGCAATGTAACCTCCTCATCTTCCTCCTCCCCCACCTCCTCCGTTGAGCTACTCAGCTGCATATCTCTTGGTTCACAACAAGTGGGATCTACAACCTCATCATCATCCTCTCTGTTCTCACACTCCTCACCCTGATAGTTACCCGCCTCTTCATGCCCTGACACCGCAGTCCAGTCCACATGCGCCTCTGGCACCTGAGTCTCATCAGGATCACCTCCAACCTTGCTGGTTAACTTCTGGAAACAATTGTCTAAATTCTGCTTGGACCCTACTTCGTCAGTCCCGGATCAACCATGAAAAAAAATTTGGGCATTGGTGCAGATGCTTTCCTCGTGGCTTTAGACCTCGTGGCTGCACCACTGTATTATGCCTAACAATTTTTAAGTGGAAATCTGGCTTTCTGATTTGCCACTGAAACACAATTTTAGCACACACGATTTAGAGTAGCTAATTGGGCCTCGTGGCTGCACCACTATATTAGGCCTAATAATTTTTAAGCGGATATCTGGCTTTCTGATTTGCCACTGAAACAGTTTTAGCACAAATGATTTGTATTTGCTAATAAGGCTACCGGAGACTGCCACACAGTTTTTGCACAATATACTTTGATGCTGTAAGATCTATTTCACACAGGATAACTTCACTTTCAGCACAAGCGCAGGAGTGACCTCTCTGCACAGTGAAACTGAGCAAATCATAGAATCAAAGAATTATAGAATGTTAGAGTTGGAAAGGTCCTCCTGGGTCATCTGGTCAAACCCCCTGCTCAAAGCAGGATTCACTAAATCATCCCAGACAGGTGTCTGTCCAGCCTCTATTTGAAGACTTCCATTGAAGGAGAACTCACCACCTCTCCTGGCAGCCTGTTCCACTCATTGACCACCCTAACTGTCAAAAAGTTTTTTCTAATATCTAATTTTTGTCTCCTCCCATTCAGTTTCATCCCATTGCTTCTAGTTTTTCCTTGTGCAAATGAGAATAAAGATAATCCTTCTACAATGTGACAGCCCTTGAGATATTTGTAGACAGCTATTAAGTCTCCTCTCAGTCTTCTTTTTTGCAAGCTAAACATTCCCAAATCCTGTAAATGTTTCTCATACGACATGGTTTGCAGACAATTCTGTTATGTTTGGCTGGTGGTTAGGAGCACAAGAAATGACCAGATGAGCAAACTAGCAATACGGGACGAGCTCTGGGAAGTGGGAGCTCTGCTGACCGCAAGCCCTAATCCTATCACAACAACTAGAAATAGCCGTGGAGCGTTCCTGACTCTGCCTAGACGCCTCTTCACAGCCTAAGAGCTAACTACCCCTAAAGATAGAAAATACAGCCTACCTTGCCTGAGAGAAATTCCCCAAAGAAATAGGCAGCCCCCACACATATTGACTGTGAGTTAAGATGGAAGTCACAAACACAGGAATGAAACAGGTTTCAGCATAGGAGGCCAGACTTGACTAAACAGACTGAGGATAGAAAAGGCATCTTTGCGGTCAGCATAAAAAACTAACAAAAAACCACGCAGAGTGTGCAAAAGAAACCACCGCACCGACTCACGGCGCGGTGGTGCCACTCTGCATCCCAGAGCTTCCAGCTAACAAGGTAAAATCATAAAAGTAAGCTGGACAAAAACACAGAGGTAACAAATAAGCTAGCAAGGACTTAGCTTTTGCTGAAGTAGACAGGTCATCTGAAAGATCCAAGAGAACTGAACCAGTACTAGGACATTGACAGCTGGCATCAAGTAACGATCTGAGTGGAGTTAAATAGAGCAGCCAGCCAAGACCTGAATGAGATCAGCTGGAGAAGGAATCTCAGAACCAGCAGCTCCACTCACAGCCACCAGAGGGAGTCCATGAACAGAACTCGCCGAAGTACCATTCATAACCACAGGAGGGAGCTCGAGAACAGAATTCACAACACAATTCACCATTCTGGTTGCTCTTCTCTGAATTTGCTCCAGTTTGTTGATGTCTTTTTTAAAATGTGGGGCCCAAAACTGGACACAGTATTCCAGATGAGGTCTGACCAAAGAGAAATAGAAGGGGACAATGACTTTACATGATCTAGACTGTATGCTTCTGTTAATACATCCCAGAATTGCATTTGCCTTTTTTGTTGCTGCATCACACTGTTGACTCATGTTCAGTTTATGATCTATTAGTATACCCAAGTCTATTTCACATGTGCTGTTGCTTAGCCCTATTCCTCCCATTCTGTATATGCTTTTTTCATTTTTATTGCACGGATGTAGTACTTTGCATTTTTCCCTGTTAAAAACCATTCTGTTAGTTGCTGCCCACTGCTCCAGTTTATTTATATCTTTTTGAATCCTCTCTCCCTTCTCTAGTATTAGCTACCCCTCCTAGCTTTGTGTCATCAGCAAATTTATTCAGTTTACCCTCAATTCCTTCATCTAAATCATTGATAAAAATGTTGAAAATTATAGGGCCCAGGACAGAGCCCTGTGGTACCCCACATGAGACATTCTTCCAAATGGATGTGCAGCCGTTTACGACCACTCTTTGCGCCAGCAAAACAAGATGTCCGCTTTTTATATGGCCAAGACATGTAACTTTGGCAACCAATCACAAAAGACCTTGTGTCATGATGTTGTGGATGGTTTCTGCACCCTGATTGGTTGCCTGAATTAATACATATAAAGTTAAGGGGAAAAAAACGCTTGCAGAGGCTGTAACCTCTTCCCATGCTCCTCTGACCTAGACACATCCCCTCCCCTCATCAAACTCGTTCCCCTCCCTCTCTTCATACAGCACCACTATCCTGGCCAAAGTAATAGCAAAAGCATTAGTGGAAATGCAATGATTTACCGAACTGTGACCGACTTTTGCCAACTTTGACAAATGTTTTCCGAACACGTTTGCTCATCTCTAATAATGACATATCAGCAGAAAATTATGGCACCAGTAGTGATTCAAACAAGCCCTACATTGTAACAGTCAAGTTTAAAGATGGAAGCAGAAAATTCCATTGCCATGAACTACAACTTCCTAAGGCTAGGGTCACAACGGCGTATGTTCTCTTTTTTTAGAGAATCAAGTCAATTATGTTAATCACACTCAGAATTAATTCTGTTTGAGTTTGATATCAGAGTGTGATTACAATTATGATCTGATTCTCTCAGAAGAAGAGAAGATGGTGAAAAAAATCGTCATCTTCTCCATTCTCTCAGTCCGTTAAAATTTTGACTGAACTCAGATGTTATCTGAGTGCAGTCCAATGTTTTCCATCCTATAATCAGATCAAACTTGGGCATCCTGCTACTTTCTCCGTACTGACTCCATACAAGGAAAAATCGGACATGTGCATGGCCCCATAGAATAACATTGGTCCGAGTGAGATCCAGTGTTTTGTCAGATTGCAATTGGATGAAAATATAGTAGTCTATACCAGCCTTACTACATAGCAATAACCCAAGGGCTGTACTCTACCTAGTACGCCTCATTCACAGTTATCGTCTTGTAACAGGTCAAAGTCTATACTGTACATACTGTATGTATACAAGCATGATCCTATGAGATCCACATTGGCTGAAGGATTTAATTTTTTTGCTTATATAGCATCATCGTATTTCACAGCACTCTACAGACATTATCATCAGTGTCCCAATGGGCGCTCCTATCACTCATGGGTATATGTTTTTGGAAATGACCCACGCAAACAAAGGGAGAACATACAATCTCTTTACAAATGTAGTCCTTGGTGGAATTTGAACCCAGGACCTCAGTGCTTCCAACCTATATCTGTTAACAGGAACATGGATGCAACAGTGTAGATAATGAGCTGACAGTGATACTGAACCAACATTTATTCAATTAGTACAAGCATGCCTACGGCACAATATCAAATATAGGAGTAAACGGGTAATACAGTAAACTATCACCAAATAAGAACATGATAATGCAAATAAGACATGGTATTTACACAATATTATTTACATGATGTTGATCTATAATCACCATTGAGCAACTATTATTGTCAACAGCATCTCGATCCTAATGCCTCGAAATAAAGAGCATCACCATCACTAACGGGTCCATCACTATTGACACTCCTGAAGCAAAACGAAGAACTGTACAGGCCACAACAGGAGTCTTCTTTACTCCCTGTTAGGCCTCAAGTCTCATATCAATGAGTCACTCAGCACACTCGACCTGCTGGGTGTCTCTTCGTCTCCTGAAGCATGACCCGATCCCTTCATTTTTGTACTGTTTATTTACACCGTTGATTTCAGCTCACGTGAATGCCCCTCTCAGTTCTTACTCTGCTCCAAAGACTCAGGTCCTCCCAACTTGGGTTCTTCATGTCTTACTCTGGTCACTCAGATTTTTACTGAGGAATGGCGTCCTGGTATCTTTACTCAGGATTGGTGTTCTCGGGTCTTTGCTTGGATCTGGTATCTGTGTCACTTTCTTGGATGTGATCTCTCAGTCACTTTCTTGGATCTGATTGCTCTGTCACATTCCTGGATCCAATCTCTCACAATGGAGGCTATAAGCCAACTCCTCTGTTCACACATCCGTCCTGTTACAGATCTAGGTGGCAACTACTCCCCTTCTCTGCCTTCCTGGGCATTTATAATTATTAACTATGCCACAGCTGTCACCTGACCTGTTGTCTCCTCTAATCTCTTCCTTCAGGGGACGTGAACTTCGCCCTCCAGTACCTACAAATGCTCTTTCTCCTTTGTTTTCATTCTCGGTCAAGAGGTGGCAATGTTCGCATGCAGACACTCAGTTTATGCAGTACTGTGTGTCCTCACTCATTCATTTCCTTACATAGCACTAACCATTGAGTAACCATACTGTGTAGTAAGATATCCTCCATCCCTTAATCTCATTGCATGACATATAGCTTTCTCCTGTACATTATGAATACAGTAATTTTCCACAAATTTTCACTTGGTAATATTCCAAGATCAGCCGTTATTTTACCAATGACCATCAATGCGCAGCCATGAGCAGCTGGTACTATTGAAACAACCCCATAAAATCATTTTAATCAAGCTACGGCATATGCTAGAGTGCTGTGAAAGGAAGGAAAAATAGCCAGCACTAACTCATATGGACTAATTACAACTGCTAGCTCTGTTTTACATGACAATAATGTGGCTGGCATATTTTTTAGGATAATGTTACCTGTATTTCTTGCTGTGACATAGAGCTTGATTCAGAAAACTGTATGGGGGGTACAGGTGCTACATCCACATATGCAGTATACAGCATAACGTACGAAGATAAAACTTAACTTGATATATTCTAAAATGGCTATCAGTCCAATAAGAAAGCAACAAGACTTGTAGAACAATCATGGTAAAATCATGTTGATAAACAACAAATAATGCCCACATCCCTATTCGGGAACATCTTGATAGTGGTCCAACCAGGGCTACACTATATTTTTCAATAGCATACACATAAGCCAGCACACAAAAGAGATCACTAGGTTCTATGTTCAGTCACAACATTGCGTAGTGCTTAGTAAATAAAGAGGAATAAAAGGAAGAATCTCACCAAATTTTGTAGATACTGTATGTTAGGAGTCAAGTTCCCGCCTCTGTACAGGGGGAATTTTGAGCCATCTCCGCTGCGGTCTCCCATTCTTCTCCAGCCACAGTGGAGCCTGCTCAGCGGAGACGTCGGTCCCAGCGTCTCAGCCTGATACGGTGCGGATGCTTACAGCTGCCTTTCCAGACTCTGCCATTGTAGCCAGTACTGGTCAGTGGTGAGCAGATGTCTCTGGGACTAAGTCCTGCTTTTTCCCTTCTGAGCATGCCCAGGGTAAGTCCTCTCATTGGAGGTCGGGGGTCACATGCTCATGTACTACAGCAGCTCCCATTGGTCCTCTAAGAAGGTCTTGAAGTGGCTCAGGTGCTGTAGCAGCTCTCATTGGTCCTCTAGGAAGGTCCTGTAGTTGCTGCAGCTATAAAAGGTTCATGCACTAGTATCATCTAAGTTTGTGCTCTGCGCCAGTGTGGTCATATGTATGTGGTTTCAGGGTTCAGCTGAAATAAGCCCCTAGAATACTGGCACCTCCGGTGAGGAGTTTTGCGTGTGCTATTCTGACTGCGTGACCACTGTTCGCTCTATTTGGTAGCTGTGTTCCTCTGTGAGGTTAACAGGGCACAGTGTTCTCTTGCCTTAATTGACTCTGTGAAGTAACAGAGTTCACTTATACCGCCATATAGTACCGTCAGTTACTAGCAGCGGGTTTTACTCCTGCAAGGTGGACCCTGGGTTGCGATCGCACCAATTACTCTATAAATATATATTTGGTGCGTTCCGCCAAACCCTAACACTGTATGTAACTATCAAGAAGAAGTGTGGTGCAGATGGTTACTTCAAGCCAAACCAAGAGGAGTCCTGGTATACAGCCCTTTCAGTGTCTGATCAGACAGACTTACCCTGGTACCCCAGACTTCTGCCCTTCCCAGGGCAGTGCATTGTTATCCCTTGATTCTAGCCAGGCCTGGACTGTCCAATCATGTCTCCTTTCTTTAAAGTGATTCAACGGGGCATATGGCACCATGTCATCAGAAAAAGTAGGGCAAAATACTGGACCAGGTGCTGCATTCCACCTCTATGTAAGATGCTTTCATGTGACACTTCTGTTGACCCCAAAAAGTTAAACACATGCCCTATTGCATTTATGGAGCCAATCAATTTTTTTCTGTCTACCTCTGTCAAACTAGTATTTTCCATTTGTGGCTCCATAATGCAGAAGTTACAATACCAAAAGAACAGGCCCTAAATGTGTACCAACTTGACCTATCTGCCCAGGTCAATGCCACTAAATGCCATGTAACATAGGCAAAAAATCATTATCTTTTTTGTACTGTCTGAGCCAGAAGAAAAAGTCTTTCTTCTGTCTTGTATGAAAAGTCAAGAGGACTGCAGAAGTCATGTGACATATCTGCCAAAAGATAAAGTCAGGATACCGGTTAGGCTTTAGGTTGTGATGTAATGGAGCACCAGAGAGCTCGTAGGTGAGAATCTGTTCATTTTTCATCTTTCTTTTTACATACAGTGATCCCAATTTTATTATGAAAAGTAGTAGTGGACAACCCTCTTGATTTACAGCACACTGAAATAAATGTGATCCATTAAAGGATCTTTACTTTTGTTATATGTCATAACTAGAGATGGACATCTGGATGTTCGGGTCCAGCGGGTTCTGTCGAACAGTTGAGTAAACTCTAAAAGAGATCGAGTCCCGAAAAGCAACCGTACACCGGTATGAGTTTGGAATGAATGGCTGTTTTCTACAGTCTATTTTTTATGGCATGAGTCACAAATAACCTACTAGCTCATAGTTAAGTTCTATATATTCAATGAGAACATCAGTGGTTGTGATTCAATTCAAGTTTGCTATGTATTGTATAAGTTATCTTCTGAAAAAATTGTTCAGTAACTTTAAAACAATACTATATAAATAGCTAATTTTTCTGAAGGTCATTGACTATATTAATTTTAAAGGGACCAGTAAGTAACTTTTAGTTCGAGAGGTTCACATAGTTTTTGCTTCACAGATAATGATTCAGTATTTGATGTGTTATTTACACTATTAACCACAGAGAAGCCTATTTCTAGACATTGTACAGCGTCACATAATTGAGACTTCTGTAAAATGATATACTTCTTGACATATTAATCTGTATTGTTGATCCAGGTTTTCACTGTAAACAGACACAAAATCATACATTTCATGCAGTGCTTGAAACTATCATATTTCTATCATGTCTTTCTAAAAAACGGAAAGTAGGTACATTTGAAAAAAATTGATTTGTTTGGTCTAATGGCTTGAAATAACTCCAATTATTGGACAGCTGATATGACCTTTAAAGATTTGCTAAATCGATAATTTCTGTTTTATGTCTTTGAGAAAAGCAACAAATTATAATGTAGATGGCATCTAGTTAGAAAATATATATTTTTAGAACTGACACAAATTGAATTTAATGTATGGAAGTGACAGTAAAAATTATCCTGTCATAATCACCAAGGCGACCTACTGAGTTGCTGTTGAATTTATTTTAGAGCTGGAATGGGAAATACAGGTGGTTCTTTGCTTACAATATTCTCAATGGACTTTGTTATCCTACGTTCATATGTCCAGTAATCATTTGTTAGATCGGATCCATTAACAATCCATTGACAAAAAAGTAGTGCAGACACAACTTTTTTGTTCAGCTAAAATGAAATTATTTATCTCTATCCATTTTTTTAACATTGAAGTCATGTTAATGTAATGACAAATAGGTTACTTTCCAATAGAGGTATGGTCTTGCAGAAAAATGACATAACTGTCATATGGTACATCTTACCAGCATAAATATGTATGCACTGTAATAGGAAGCTTTACATTTATATATTGCTGGGCGCCACCACTGTGTGTCCTTATTTGCACTTTTTATAGACATATGTTATGAACTGTTCAATGTGTCAATAAAGATTTTTTGTATTTTTATAAACACTCCGATGTTTCTACTTTTTGAAAATGATAATCTTGGAGTGGTTTTTGTTGGAGCTAAGTGTACAGTAACTTGCTCACAGATCAACATGAGACTGGGTATGTATTTAGTAATATAATTAATGCATACAAGTTTCAGTACTTTGAAACATTGTTATGTTTGCAAAAAATATGCAGAATATTTTGTTATGCCAATTTTCTGATATTTATTTAGAGCGAACTTGGTAACATTTCAAAGAACTAAAACATGTCTAAACACTATTGCAAATTATAAACAGTTTCAGAAATTGCACTACAATAATTGGTCCTCATTCAATGACACCTCTTTTTTCTTGTCTTGTCTCTTGTACTGCATCAGCTCATGTCTTACAAATGTCCAACAGTAATCTCCAAGCATTGATGGATTTCATTTTCCTTGATATCTTTTCTCCATAGCCGCAAAATCTTAGAGAAATCTTTCACCATACTTGTTACTTACTGCTCCGCAGTTTGGTGGAAGAAAATCTAGATACAAATGTAAGAAATCAATATCTAAATACATGTTACAACCCAGATTCTTAGAAGTTTTGATGAGATTTTCCACCAACTCTTTATAGTTATCAGCTTTTGAGTTTCAGAAAAAATAGTTACCATTAATGCGAATGCTACACATGGAGCCCTTTCCTTGTCCTGCATCAAACGGAGAAACTCCTCATCTTGAAGAAGCTTACGAATCTGAGGTCCAATAAAACTCCTTCCTTTATCTTTGCTTCACTCAATCTTGGAAATGTATCATTAAGATACTTGAATTCTTTTGCATTTTTATCTATTGTCTTCACAAAGCTCTTCATTAGACCCAACTTGATATGCAATGATGGTAACAAAATAAAATCTTATGTGAATCAGAAAGTGATGAATGCAGGACAGTTTTACTCCCTGGCTGAAGTTAATGTTGGAGAGGCCAGTCTCTTTTAGTGTATTGATATTGCACAACTATCCCACTCACACAGAAAGCAGCAGTACTTTGTGTATCCACCCTGGAAACATAGTAAGAGGGTGACCACCTTTAAATCACCACAGAGGAGCCAAAATGTTGGTGATTGTTCAGGAACCTCAACAGCTGTTTCATGTTGTCATAGATTTCTTTCATGTGGACTGCATAACCAACTGGAATTGAAGGTAGCACATTGCCATTATGCAGCAAGACAACTTTTCGGCTTGTTTTGAATGAATAAATGATGAGCCTCCATTCCTCTGGATTATGACTTATCTTCAGAGCTTCCACTAAACTAATGATGTTGTTGCATGCCACATGATCGCTTTCCCTGAAGAAGTATTGGACAAGATCTTTATCACGGTTGTGGACCAAAGAAATTTGAACATTACCTACTAGGAGATTCCAATGATATTGCCTTGTACCTAAGAGCTCAGCTTTACTCTTGGCAGATACAAATTTCTAACAAGATCATTCCGTTCACTTTGTGTTATAAGATGTGGCTCAGTTGAGGTTGCTAGCAAAAAGTCTGGGTTATAAGAAGAAGCTACTTCATGAGACCAAGTGCCCTCTTCTTCTTCACTTGACTTGACTGAAAATGTTTCTGTTGTTTTTGGAAGTGGCAGTTCTTCTGTATGTGGTACTGGGCGTGTTGCAGATGAAATGTTTGAGTACTGTGAGGTCTACTTCTTCCTTGCACCTTCTTTCCTTATGGAAGGCACCATGCAGAAATAACTTTTGGGACTGCAAAAGGCATAAATTGCGGCTTCCTATGCAACTACTGGGTAAAATGTGATGCACATCAATTGCAGCATATGTGTGGAGCCCAACTCTTGTCCTAATATCCTATTCTGCAGCAAAATCCAGGTTGAAGGAGTATAACCATCTCAAGGAGGATCACAAGGAAATGGACACCAGGTGACTTAAATATGAGTGTATGAGCAAAAGGTCTGAATACTTATGAGCTTGCGATATTTCAGTCTTTCTCTTTAATAAATATGAAAACATTTCTACATTAATTTTTTTTCAGTCAGGATGGGGTGCAGCGTGTACATTAATGAGAAAAAAATGAAATTTTTAATTTACCAAATGACTGCAATGAAACAAAGAGTGAACAATTTAAAGGGGTCTGAATACTTTCCATACCTACTGTAGTCTGTTCATGGTGTGACGGTTTTGTACCTTGTATGTGCTATTATTTGATCACTATATGGTGGTAATATGTGATTCGGTCATGATACGGCAGTATTTGATTCTTGTTTGTGATATTATTGGTCATTTTAAAAATTGAAAAGTTAATAAAAATATACCAAAATTGTATTGGATATTTTAACAAATGTTTTGTAAGTTACGGTAGAGTAGAGCCCAGCCAATAGAGTCTACCTTATCATGGTGGCGGATTAAAAAATCTTTTGGCCAAAAGAAAAGCTGCTCGCTATGTATGTGATCTGGTGATGGGAGCTGTAAATGTGCGATTGGTGATGAAGTGGTGCAGAAGTGGAGTTTTTCCAAGATAGGGCAGTGGGACTGTAGATGAATCGAGGGGTGGAGGTGGGGCTGGGGTGGAGCCTGGGTGACATCTCAAGGCGGCGGCACCGAAAATGTTGCCAGTATGGGGCCTCAAAATTCCTAGTGACAGCCCTGGTCAACAGTAAGGTGATGAACAGGCCATGTGATGTCTAATAAAATGGTTCTTGATCACAATGATGCACCTGTGAAAATTTTCAAAAATACCAAAAGCATTATTTCAGATTCACAGATAATAAATATTGGTCGAAACCATAATTTTGGGAGATAGTCATGTTTTTATCCATGTCCTGGCAATTTTTATCCATTGCCCTTAAAATGTCTTAAATAAAAGCACCATATAGCAACAGCATGTGAAAAACAACGCAGGCAAGGTGCAAAAGTATGTAGGATATGTTCTACACAATTCTTTTATCAAGTTTGATGGTGCAATGTTTGCTTAAATAGTAGAGGGCCTGAAATGGGGATGGAGGCTCATGGGTCAATAAATTGTTATAATTTCAGCTCTATTTTTTTCAGTAGCTTAGTGCAAAGTAGATAAAAAAGTTGTAGTCAGATTTTTGTTTTATCCAAATTTTTCTTTTACTTGACCAATAAACCAAGTTTGAATTATTAAGTACGGTAGTTATACTGCTTAGACTTAGAAGTCACTTTATCAAACGGGAGCATTGTTTTATGTGTACTCTCTTTCATTCAAGTTCATAACCCCATAAAAATATGAGTTATTTTGTAATAGAATGACTAGTACACAAATATCTAGTGACCTTTGTGTTTTAATTGCTAAAATAGAAAAAAAACTTATTTTGTTCAGATTCAGACTAATCTGAAGATAAACATTATTCAGAAGATTAATTTTAAATAATAGCTTCCAAGTAGGACATACCTTCTTCACAGAATAATGGTGTCATATACAGCAAAAATGACACAGACACATGATCCAAATTACCTGCCATATATTCGCCCACATCATGTGTCTGCTAGGACTACCTGACCCATCATCATAAACTATATATAACCACCGCCAGCTGTAACCACTACATATTCCGTACTCCGGTATCCCCGCTATACAGGTAATATCATTGATCTATCTAACGGTCTTTTGCTGGGAATTATCAGCTAGGACAAGCGGGTGTGTTTACTCTATTGCATCAATGAAGTAGCTTCAGGAAATTAGTACATTATGGAATAATTAGAGGAATATGTAGTGGTTACAGCTGGCGGTGGTTCATAGATAGGACTAAATATGTATGTAGATACCATGGAGTTTGGCTGCGGTACTGGGTGACTGTGTCGGTCACCTATGTCACACAGAGCGTATATGTTGTTCCACTTTTCACCTTCTGTCCCAATTTGGTGTGATGTAGTGTTTTAATAAGGTGTTAAAAAAGGTTACATGATTTTTTCTATATATTGACCATGGTATCATCCTTTTTCAGCGGTAGTTATATACAGAATAATGGTGGCATAAAATTGGCTGCTAAGAAGTTATTGCTCGGTAAACAAAACATTAATTTTTTCCATAATTGCTTTTGGAGATATCCATTGAAATCCATTATAGTGTCATAAGTATCTGTAGAATATTCTTCATTTGAATGACTGTTAACTATGCTTAGAATTGAGAGTCCTCAGTGGTTGAACTCTCAATTCTAAATATTTTTCTATCTACGGGCTAACCCGGTACCAAGATATATATCTTTCCTGTGTTAACTATGCAAAATTAGAGCCGAATTCTTTACCTAAAACAATAGTTACTCACTTGAGCTTAATGGAATTTGTATTGTATATGTCCATATTGGAAAATTTGATGGCATGATTGATGGTGTTTATAACAGAATATATAACATTACTTTAGGAAACCTAGTAAACACTTTTTTGATAAAAAAAATACGTAAAAGCCATCCCATCATGTCGAGATGTACACCAATTGAAACGGTCCTATCCTCTAACAGTAAAACCTCCACTTATGTCAGACGACGTCAATGTAGATGGAGGCAGAGCAGCACCGGATCACACCTGTTCAGACGAGCAGTCATGGGAAGACTTAAAAATGAAATTCCTAGCTAAAAAAAAGGGGGAACAAACCCCTGTTTGTACAAAGTACAGGACACCGGAGCAAAAAAAAAATGAAGTGTGGAATGGAGTATAAGTTTGTATTGGGCAGCATGGTGGCTCAGTGGTTAGCACTACAGCCTTGCAGCGCTGGGGTCAAGGACAACATCTGCAAGGAGTTTGTATGTTTTCCCCGTGTTTGCATGGGTTTCCTCTGGGTTATCCAGTTGACTCCCACATTCCAAAGACAGGGATTCTAGATTGTGAGCCCCATCGGGGAGAGTGCTGATAATGTATGTATGTAAAGCACTGTGGAATTAATGGTGCCATATAAATGAGTAAAATAAATAAATAAGTATACATGCAACATATAGAAGCATGTTCACATTGTGGCCATTCAGCACACAAAACATAAGGAAAAAAGAAAATGAGCATATGAGGATAGGACCATCGTTATTGGGGTACACCTTGTTGGTCAAAAACAGTGTTTAATAAGTACCCTTTATTATTTATATGTACTATTACTTTTTACTTACACCAGGGTATATGCACGTTTTTGTTTTTATCTTAACCTTTGTTTTATATATATATATATATATATATATATATATATATATATATATATATATATATATATACAGTATACACTGTGTATATATATATATATATATATATATATATATATATATATATATATGTAACAGAAAATAGGATCACTTTAATGTTAATGTTGGTCTCTACTCTTTGGATTCGGGAACAATTCTCGACTATATACCTATTATCCAAATTCACTATAATAGCAACTATCAATGGCTTCACAATTTGATTTCCCCCCTGCTGCCCTATTTTATTACTCGAAAATGCTTTTTCTTCTAGTCTTGGAGCTTCCGATTAAATATATGAAAGCACTCACTGCTCCTAACTAAAGGGAATATCCCGTTATCATTAGCATTTTTCAGTATAACGTACTTTATGAACCTTTAGAATAAAATTACCATTGTCATTAATCGGCCTTGGACCTTTTTAGATTATTATATTGAGAATTCCTAACTTGAAATCGCATCCCTTAAAAAGATCAGTAAAATAACAATTCAATTTATTGAGTGTTTTTTTTTTATCCCAGACAGCAGAGGAGACTGTTCTAATTGGCAAGAGAGTAAATTATAGTGTAATCGCTTGGGTCCCTGGATCATAAAATGACATTTTGATGGAATCATCTGGACATCAGTGAGTGAGATGTGGTTTATTGTGTTCAGCCACCAGGTCGGAAATTAGCGAGACTGCTTTCCAAAGAATTTCTCTCAGCCCGACTGATATGTATACATTCACTATCAATAAGAATGTTGACAGTTATGGAATTTTCATTCTCTCCGGACTGCGTATAATTTGAGGAGAAAAGCGGAATGATCTCTATTAAAGATTTAATAAAAGAGCGGTTGGTAAAAATGAAAAAAAAAATTGGTGTCTTTTATCTGAAAATTACAAATGAGAAAACGCACATGAGCGGCATACATAAGCAATGTATGGGTGTAATTATTCCTAGTGCGGGCTTTTAAGCCTTCCTGAATCTTTTCTGAAAGTAAATCATTATCCAGAGCAGGAGCTGTCATATACGAAGCCTCCAGGCTGGGGGCAGACTCCACAACTTTTTTTTCTAGCTGGTGCTTCTTTTTCACTTTTTTTTTCATTTTGACTAATCTTTTTTGATATTAGATCCAGCTTGCAAACATGTTCTAAACTGAGAAATTCAATTGTTAAAAAGAGATCATCTTTTTTTCTTGTTTCCGGAGACAAAACATGAAATCACATAAGCAAAACAAAGCGAGATTTCACGCAGAGAGCTTTATTTATTAGCTTCTTTGCATATTAATTGCTTGCTCAGCAGTGGATAAATTAGATATTTCCCATCAATTTGACAATCTGAGATTTTTATTTTTTAACTGTCTTTACCCTGGCAATTTTTATAGCTTAGCAGATTTTTGTCAATGCGGCAGATATTTATTTGTTAGAAAGACAAGACTTGCCATGGAGTACAAGTAGTGAGATGTATCAGAGCCCGCATACTACTGGATGTGATGGTAGAAGGGTCTAAAAGGTGAGAGATGGTAACAGGGATGATTTTAATGAATGGGTGTTAGAAAAACAAATGACAGGACAATTGCAATAATTTTCCACTCTCCCTGATAGGAATTGTCCAGGGAAGATGCAAGTAATACAAGACTCTTCAGCAATCAATGTATCCTACAATTTATGGCAATTATCACAGCTAATTGCATTCTTCATAAACCTAATAAATCTATCACATGGTTTGTAAAGAGGCATTTTTATTGCCACAACATTTTAGAACTCAAAGAGAACTTTATCAAGATTGGCATTTCATGCACCGATTTTAGACTTATGGCCCGCTGGAGAGTAAGGGGCATTGAATGTATTAAGAGATTTAGAAAGTGAAGTCTACAGTAGTCTTTAGCTGATGTAGATTTAAGCTACAATATATGCAATTTTATGGAGCACATTATAGCAAATTTGTTTTGGAAAAAAAGCCAAAATTTGCATAAAGAGGACAAAAGGTCACAACATTTTGTAGCCATACCACAGGCAACACATTTATGTGATGTGTTGATGCCAGAAAAAATGGTGCAGAAGGCATAATACATTTCAGGTTAAGATATATATTTGTTTTATTTTTTTTTCTTATGAAAAGATATCTACCACATAGATGGGGGAGGCACTGTGTTTAGCATTTGGAATTTTCCAAACATCTTATTTTTCAACCCAATTTAAATCTAATTAAAGTCTTTGAACACCTAAGGGACATTTTGTTTTACTTCACTTCATTTATTTTGGGCAACGTAGGCTTTGGTGACAATTGTGCACAGTTTGGCAATGATAGTCTCTTTATTTGGCTGGTGTCACACTTGGTGTGCAATGCGTGAAACTCGCGCGAGTCTCTCACATCAATACCAGCGTGCGGCTGCATGTATTTGTATGCAGCTGAATGCTCTGCTCCTGAATGCCGGCGGCAGTGCTGGGTATTGATGCGAGGGACTTGCACGAGTTTCACGCATTGCACACTTAAGTGTGACCCCGGCCTTTCTCTGTACATTTTTGGCTACAGAATGAGATTAAGGGAGCCCTCTCATCAACATTTAAACTCTGCAAATGCTTTGTGAGAGAACCTCACATTGCATTCGCTACAATGTTAGTCAATGCTCATCTGCAAGTTTTTCCTCACCTGGAATTGGGGTGAGGAAAAATTGCAGGATGCTGAATATGGCAATATGAAGTGACTGACACTCACTAATGAATCTCAATGGGTGCGAGAAGAAAAATTATACAGCACACGGATCACACTGAATGTCAGCTATGAACTCTGGTGAGCTTTCTCACATCAGCGTTAGGCACTGCATGAGAGTTCTCATGCTCCTGTGTCAGTGTGCTCCGGCTGGCTTGCTGAACGGTCCAGAATTGTTGTAAGACCGTGGACATGAGGAATAAAAATAATTACATTGTAAACCTGCTTAGATGATTATTACAACCCACAACCTCAGATGTTTACAAGTGGTGGCAGCAGTGGGATCACCTATCTCTGGATCTCTGGACAGCATACCAGGCAGGGGCGGGCTGGGCCAGGTGGCAGGGAAGCAAATGTCCCCCGGGCCACTCCCCAATGTGCACATGTTGGCGCTGGGGCTGAGAGCTTCCTCTGAGCTGTGTGCACGGCCATCTTACCTTGACAGCTGTGCAGCTCTGAGCCTCCGACTCCTCCACCCTCCCTGGTCTTCTGGTCAGGTGACAAGGTTGTAGCTAGAATGTATGGGCTCCTTGCAGGTCCGGACTACAACCCATACATTCTATATGTCTCAGTAGTGAATGTGCTAGAATGTTTGGGCTCCTGTCAGGTCCTTTCAGCAGCCCATACAGTCTAGCTGATTTACTGCTGAAAATGATACAATGTATGGGCTCCTTCCAGGCAGGGCCGGACTGGCCATAGGGCATTTCTGGCAAATGCCAGAAGGGCCGGTCCTTGTAATGGGCCGCTAGACATATCGCCCCCTCCGCATTGCTAGTGGGCGTTCCAGAGCTCACTTCAGCAGCCAGCACGCCGGGCGGCATTTGCTTTCCTTGCATACTGATCGCACCGTATTAGAAAGGAGGAAGTGGGCGGTCTGATGTCCTGATCAGTAGCGCTGCAGCGAGGTAACATAGAAACAGGATGAGGGGCCGCGCTGTGCTGTGCTGCTCCGGCCATGCCTCCCACTGCAGCCTGTGATCAGGACATCAGACCGCCCACTTCTTCCAGTCTAGTGAGGCGATAGGGCATGAGGGGGAGCAGACATTTTTCTATGCACTGATTTATTTATTTTTTGCTGCGCCGGGTTCAGCCATTCAAAAAAGGGGTGTGCCTGCTGGAGAAGAACACTGGCCAATGAGCATCAGATTGATAGAAGAGCTGATTGGCCAGTGCTCCTGTCCCCCTGCACTGGGCGCCTCTGAGGGAGAAAGCCTGCACTCAAGCTGCAAGGTCAGGAATATCTCCGTGTGTGTGTGCTGAGCTCCCAGGGACAGATAGAGAAGCTGCTCAGTTCCCCACCCCACCGTCACATCTTCTGCTGTTCTGGTCCACAGCCCCGACAGAAGAAGAGAGCGGGGGAGGTGCTGAGAAAGTGCTTGCTGTGAGCAGAAGGAGCTGCACATGTATAGTGGCCTCTCCTGCAGCACAGAGTGTGTGTGTTATCTGTAGTGTGTATGTGTCACATGTGTGTATGTTACATGTGCGTGAGGTATCTGTAGTGTGTTACATGTGTGTGCGGTATCTGTGGTGTGTTACATGTGTGTGCGGTATCTGTGGTGTGTATGTGTTACATGTGTGTGAGGTAACTAGTGTGTTACATGTGTGTGAGGTATCTGTAGTGTGTATGTGTTACATGTGTGTGAGGTATCTGTAGTGTGTATGTGTTACGTGTGTGAGGTATCTGTAGTGTGTATGTGTTACGTGTGTGAGGTATCTGTAGTGTGTATGTGTTACATGTGTGTGAGGTATCTGTAGTGTGTATGTGTTACGTGTGTGAGGTATCTGTAGTGTGTATGTGTTACGTGTGTGAGGTATCTGTAGTGTGTATGTGTTACGTGTGTGAGGTATCTGTAGTGTATATGTGTTACGTGTGTGAGGTATCTGTAGTGTGTATGTGTTACGTGTGTGAGGTATCTGTAGTGTGTATGTGTTACGTGTGTGAGGTATCTGTAGTGTATATGTGTTACGTGTGTGAGGTATCTGTAGTGTGTATGTGTTACGTGTGTGAGGTATCTGTAGTGTGTATGTGTTACGTGTGTGAGGTATCTGTAGTGTATATGTGTTACGTGTGTGAGGTATCTGTAGTGTATATGTGTTACGTGTGTGAGGTATCTGTAGTGTGTATGTGTTACATGTGTGAGGTATCTGTACTGTGTATGTGTTACGTGTGTGAGGTATCTGTAGTGTATATGTGTTACGTGTGTGAGGTATCTGTAGTGTGTATGTGTTACATGTGTGTGAGGTATCTGTAGTGTGTATGTGTTACATGTGTGTGAGGTATCTGTAGTGTATATGTGTTACATGTGTGAGGTATCTGTAGTGTATGTTACATGTGTGTGAGGTATCTGTAGTGTGTATGTGTTACATGTGTGTGAGGTATCTGTAGTGTATATGTGTTACGTGTGTGAGGTATCTGTAGTGTATATGTGTTACGTGTGTGAGGTATCTGTAGTGTATATGTGTTACGTGTGTGAGGTATCTGTAGTGTATATGTGTTACGTGTGTGAGGTATCTGTAGTGTATATGTGTTACGTGTGTGAGGTATCTGTAGTGTGTATGTGTTACGTGTGTGAGGTATCTGTAGTGTATATTTGTTACGTGTGTGAGGTATCTGTAGTGTATATGTGTTACGTGTGTGAGGTATCTGTAGTGTATATGTGTTACGTGTGTGAGGTATCTGTAGTGTGTATGTGTTACGTGTGTGAGGTATCTGTAGTGTATATGTGTTACGTGTGTGAGGTATCTGTAGTGTGTATGTGTTACGTGTGTGAGGTATCTGTAGTGTGTATGTGTTACATGTGTGTGAGGTATCTGTAGTGTGTATGTGTTACATGTGTGTGAGGTATCTGTAGTGTGTGTTACATGTGTGATCAGTGCTGTATTTTTTAGCATATTCTGCAGTGTGATAATAGTCTGCAGGCCATCTACATTGAACTGATGTCTATTCCCCCTATGGCCACTGCAGAGTACATATGTAAAGTGGTATAACACATTTGATTGATTTAACAAATAAAGAAAAAAAAAGCCATCACAACCTGTCAGTGCTTTACGATTTGATTCTACGACACTCGTATGTGGGCTGGTGAATTTTTATTTGTGCCAGGGCTGCTTTTTGGTCCCAGTCCGGCCCTGCTTCCAGGTACAAGGTCTACCGTGACAAGAAGAGGAGCTGCACCTGCTGGGGATCACTTGTGAGGTAAGTATGAAAAACGTTTTGTTTTCTTTATAAAATGAATTAAATGGGTGAGGGGGGCTGCAGATGACAGAGGTGGGCTGAAAATGATAGAGGGGGCTGCAGATGATAGAGGGGGTCTGCAAATGATGAAGGGGGCTGCAAATGATGGAGGGGTGCTGCAAACGATGGAGGGGTGCTGCAAATGATGGAGCGGGCTGCAAATGATGGAGGGGGTACTGCAAATGATGGATGGGTGTTGCAAATGATGGAGGGGGCTGCAAATGATGGAGGGGTGCTGCAAATGATGGAGGGGGGCTGAAAATGATGGAGGGGCTGCAAATGATGGAGGGGTGCTGTAAATGATGGAGGGGGGCTGTAAATTATGAAGTGGTATTGCAAATGATGGTGGGGGTGCTGCAAATGATGGAGGGGGCTGCAATTAATGTAGGGGGGCTGCAAATGATGGAGGGGGTGCTGAAAATGATGGAGGGGTGCTGCAAATGATGGAGGGGGCTGCAAATGATGGAGGTAGGTGCTGCAAATGATGAAAGTGGGGATGTAAATGATGGAAGGGGCTGCAAATGATGGAGGGGGCTGCAAATGGTGAAAAGGGGCTACCAATGATGGAGGGGGTGCTGAAAATGATGGAGGGGTGCTGAAAATGATGAAAGTGGGCTGCAAATGATGGAGGAGGGCTAAAAATGATGGAGGGGGTGCTGCAAATGATGAAGGAGTGCTGAAAATGATAAAAGTGGGGCTGTAAATGATGGAGGGGGCTGCAAAAGGTGGAGGGGATTCTGCAAGTGATGAAAGGGGACTGCAAATGATAAAAGGGCTGCAAATGATGGAGGGGTGCTGCAATTTGCAAATGATGATGGAGTGGGGCTGCAAAGGATGGAGGGGGGCTGCAAATGATGGAGGGGGCTGCAAAAAATGATGTGAGGGAGGGGACTGCACATGATGAAGTGAGGGGGAAAGGGGACTGTAAATGATGAAGAGAGAGGGAGGTGGACAGCGAATGATGAAGTGAGGGGGTGTTATGGCTAGCGGAATGCACCGAGTAAATATAGATGATGTTATTGGTGCGTTCGCAGCCCGGGGTCCACCGTGCAGGAGGAACCTGCTGCTAGTAAATGGCACTATATGGCAGTATACGCGAACCCTGTTACCTCAGAGTCGCTGATATAGAAAAAGACTGTGTCCTTTTAAGCTCACAGGAGCGCACGGATAACTGCTGAGCAGATATTAGTCAGTGGTCATGCAGTCAGGAAAGCACACAACCAATTCCTCACCGGAAGAGCCGGTATTCTAGTGGCTTATTTCTGCCGGGCCTTGAATACATGCAACCAAACTCCTGACCGGAGATGCCAGTATTCTAATGGCTTTTACAGCTGACCCTGACCACAGGCATACATGACCACACTGGAGCAAAGCACATAACAAGGATTAATACTAGCGCATGGCCGTGCAGTCATGCAAACCTTTTATAGCTGCAGCAACTACAGGACCTTCCCAGAAGGACCAATGGGAGGCTGCCACAGAAGTTGAGCAACTTCAGGACCTTCCTAGAGGACCAATGGGAATTGCTGCAGTACCTGAGCATGTGACCCTTGATCTCCAATGAGAGATCTTACCCTGGGCATGCTCAGAAGGGGAAAAGTAGGACTTAGTCCCAAAGATATCTGCTCGCCGCTGACCAGTACTGGCTACAATGGCAGAAGCTGGAAAGTCAGCAATAACCCTTTGCACAGTGTCAGACTGAGCGAGATGCTGGCAGGAGAAGAATGGGAGACCGCAGCGGAGATGGCTCGAGATTCCCCCTGTGCAGAGGTGGGAACTTGATCCCTAACAGGGGGACTGCAAATGATGAAGTGAGGGACAAGAGACAGCAATTGAATTGAAGGTGGGGGATAGGGAGAGCAAAGAGGAACTTGGGGAGAGCAAATAATGATTAATTTTCAGAGTGGTAAGAGTAAATTATGTATTGAATGTGGGGGGAGAACAGTTGATAATGAATAGAGGGTGGGGTGGAAGAGAGAGAAGACATGACAATGAATTGGGGCGGAAGGCGCATGTAAATTTAATGAATCGGGGGAGCAGGAGGCACATAGGTGAGGCCGTTGAGGGTGCAGTGTCTGGTAACTAATGAATTAGCGAAAGTGTACAGGGGCTAATTAATGTATACACTGTATTTATTAGGTGGGGAAAATAGCTATTTATAGTTGGTGGGGGCACAGTGGTGAATTAGAATTTATATTTGGAATGGTGGATTGCATAATAAATAGTGTTGAGCATTCCGATACCGCAAGTATCGGGTATCGGCCGATACTTGCGGGTATCGGAATTCCGATACCGAGATCCGATACTTTTGTGGTATCGGGTATCGGTATCGAAACAACATTAATATGTAAAATACAACATTAATGTGTAAAATAAAGAATTAAAATAAAAAATATTGCTATACTCACCTCTCCGACGCAGCTTGGACCTCACCGAGGGAACCGGGAGCCTTCTTTGCTTAAAATGCGCGCTTTTCCTTCCTTCCGTGACGTCACGGCTTCTGATTGGTCGCGTGCCGCCCATGTGGCCGCAACGCGACCAATCACAGCAAGCCGTGACGTAATTTTCAGGTCCTTCTAGGCATTCAGTATTTTAAAATTACGTTCCGGCTTTGTGATTGGTCGCGTCGCGGTCACATGGGCGACGCGACCAATCACAAGCCGTGACGTCACGGGAGGCAGGAGACGCGCGCATTTTAAAATGCGCGCGTGTCCAGCCTCCCGTGACGTCACGGCTTGTGATTGGTCGCGTCGCCCATGTGACCGCGACGCGACCAATCACAAAGCCGGAACGTAATTTTAAAATACTGAATGCCTAGAAGGACCTGAAAATTACGTCACGGCTTGCTGTGATTGGTCGCGTCGCGGCCACATGGGCGGCACGCGACCAATCAGAAGCCATGACGTCACAGAAGGAAGGAAAAGCGCGCATTTTAAGCAAAGAAGGCTCCCGGTTCCCTCGGTGAGGTCCAGGCTGCGTCGGAGAGGTGAGTATAGCAATATTTTTTATTTTAATTCTTTATTTTACACATTAATATGGATCCCAAGGCCTGAAGGAGAGTTTCCTCTCCTTCAGACCCTGGGAACCATCAGGGATACAGTCCGATACTTGAGTCCCATTGACTTGTATTGGTATCGGGTATCGGTATCGGATTGGATCCGATACTTTGCCGGTATCGGCCGATACTTTCCGATACCGATACTTTCAAGTATCTGACGGTATCGCTCAACACTAATAATAAACAATTATATTTTAATGGTGGGTGCACGTCTGTATTCTGTATAACTATGTGTTATTTTATGCAGAGACAAGTCCTGGCTGGAAGAAATGATGGTGGTCTGCGCTGCATGAAAAAGAAAAGCAAAGATGAGGGACTTCAGCTAGGGACGTCACTGGTGAGTCAGTGTGTTACCTGTACACTGGCGCTTTACACTCTATTACCTGTTCACTGTACACTATATACAGAGCTCCTGTGTATAATGTCACTGGTAATCACGGTATTACCTGTACACTGACACTATATACAGACCTCGTATATATAATATCACTGGTGATCTCCGTATTACCTGTACAGCGACACTATATTCATAGCTCCTTTGTATAATGTCACTGGTGATTACTGTATTACCTGTACACTGACACTACATACCAAGCACCTGTGCATAATGTCACTGGTGATCACTGTATTACCTGTACACTGCCACCATATACAGAGCTCCTGTGTATAATGTCACTAGTGATCTCTGTATTACCTGTACACTATATACAGAGCTCCTGTGTATAATGGCATTAGTGTTGTGTTGTGGTTTTTTTTATTATTAATGATCAGTATTGTAGTATTCGGTCATTATGTGGTGGTAGTATGTGATCTGGTTATGATGTGGCAGTATTTCTCCCTGTATGTGGTATTATTTGGTCAATATGCGATGGTAATATGTAATCTGGTCATGGTATGGAGGTATTTGTTCCTTGTATCTGGTATTATTCGGTCACTATGTGGTTGTAATATATGGTCTGGTTATGGTGTGACTGTTTTTGTTCCTTGTATAAGGTATTAATGGTCATTCTAAAAAATATATGTGACTCAAAGAAAAATGAATAAAACTAGAGGGCCCGGCCAAAGGAGTCAACCTTGTCATGGTGGCTTAAAAATTCTTTTGGCCCAAACAAAAGCTGCTGGTTATGTATATGATCTGGTGTTTGATTGAAACTGTTAATATCAGATTGGTGAGGATGTGGTGTATAAGATGAGTTTTTCCAAGAGCGGGCAGTGGGACTGTGGAAGGCTTGAGGTGTGGTGGCGGAACTGGGGTGGAGCTTGGGCGGAGTCTCAAGGGGGCCTGAAAATTTTGCAAGTATAGGGCCCCAAAGTTCCTAGTGGCAGCCCTGACTGTAATCATATGTGTGTTATGCAGGACTGATATCTACTAAAATACGGTTTCTGTAAGGTGGGAATATTGCTCTTTTTAGTAGCTTTTTTTTAATTTATTTAGTAACAGCTTAATGTGTTTTGGTCATTATGTAGTAGAAGGTGTATGGTGGTGTCATTGGTCTTTGTATAGAGTGTTTTGTTATGTAGAGGCAACGGTCATATTATTATTATTATTATTATTATTATTATTATTTATTGTTATAGCGCCATTTATTCCATGGCGCTTTACAAGTGAGGAGGGGTATACATAATAAAAACAAGTTCAATAATCTTGAACAATACAAGTCATAACTGGTACAGGAGGAGTGAGGACCCTGCCCGCGAGGGCTCACAATCTACAAGGGATGGGTGAGAATACAGTAGGTGAGGATAGAGCTGATCGTGCAGCGGTTGGTTGATCGGTGGTTACTGCAGGTTGTAGGCTTGTCGGAAGAGGTGGGTCTTCAGATTCTTTTTGAAGGTTTCGATGGTGGGCGAGAGTCTGATGTGTTGTGGTAGAGGGTTCCAGAGTAGGGGTGATACGCGAGAGAAATCTTGTATACGATTGTGGGAAGAGGAGATAAGAGGGGAGTAGAGAAGGAGATCTTGTGAGGATCGGAGGTTGCGTGTAGGAAAGTACCGGGAGATGAGGTCACAGATGTAAGGAGGAGACAGGTTGTGGATGGCTTTGTACGTCATGGTTAGGGTTTTGTACTGGAGTCTCTGGGCAATGGGGAGCCAGTGAAGGGATTGACAGAGGGGAGAGGCCGGAGAATAGCGGGGGGACAGGTGGATTAGTCGGGCAGCAGAGTTTAGAATAGATTGGAGGGGTGCGAGAGTGTTTGAGGGGAGGCCACAGAGCAGGAGGTTGCAGTAGTCAAGACGAGAGATGATGAGGGCATGGACTAGGGTTTTTGCAGATTCTTGGTTGAGGAATGAACGGATTCGTGCAATATTTTTGAGTTGAAGTCGGCAGGAAGTGGAAAGGGCTTGGATATGTGGTTTGAAGGAGAGATCAGCGTCAAGGATAACCCCGAGGCAGCGAGCTTGTGGGACTGGGGAGAGTGGGCAGCCATTTACTGTAATGGATAGGTTCGTTGGGGGGGTCACGTGAGATGGGGGAAAGATGATGAATTCTGTTTTGTCCATGTTAAGTTTCAGAAATTTAGCGGAGAAGAAGGATGAAATAGTGGACAGGCATTGAGGGATTCTGGTTAGTAGGGAGGTGATATCTGGTCCAGAGATGTAGATCTGTGTGTCATCAGCATAGAGGTGATACTGAAAGCCATGAGATTCTATGAGCTGTCCCAGGCCAAAGGTGTAAATGGAGAAGAGGAGGGGCCCAAGGACTGAACCTTGTGGGACTCCGACAGAGAGGGGGCGAGGTGAGGAGGTGGTGTGTGAGTGGGAGACGCTGAATGTCCGGTCTGTTAGGTATGATGAGATCCAGGATAGGGCCAAGTCTGTGATGCCAAGGGATGAGAGGGTCTGTAATAATAGGGAATGGTCCACTGTGTCAAAGGCAACCGACAGGTCGAGGAGGAGGAGAACAGAGTAGTGTCGCTTGCTCTTGGCGGTTAAGAGGTCATTGGTGACCTTAGTTAGGGCAGTTTCAGTGGAATGGTGTGACCGGAAGCCAGATTGTAAGCGGTCAAAGAGGGAGCAAGAAGAGAGATGGGAGGACAGTTCAAGGTAGACGTGTTGTTCCAGTAGTTTTGAGGCATATTATATTATGTATTCGCGGTATGGTGGTGATGGTAGTGGACATTGTGCAGCCATATTGTTTTTGCCTTTTATAGTAGTAATATTGATAATATTGGTCTTTGCATTGTGTGTTTTTGGTTAGCAACAGTGGTATACTGCAATTATATATACAGTACATGCTATTTTAAATGGCTGAAGGTTGGTCGTATGGGGAGACATGCACTTTGGGGCTTGGGCCCTTGATCTTTAAGGACCCAAGCAATGCCCCTGCCATACTGTGTGTTTACATGTCCGTGTTTCTGGAGTTGTATATATGTTTGCAAGTAAGCTCAGTTATGGTACCATATCTAAGCAGTAACCTTGGTTCTGGCACTGTATCAATGCAGTAATCTAGATTCTGGTACCATATGTATGCTGTAAGCTTGGTTCTGTTTCCATATCTTGTGATAGACATAGTAAGCGCTGTTCTGCTTATCTCTGCAGTAATCTCGGTTCTGCTCCCATATCTCTGTAGTAAGCTTCGTTCTGCTCTCTTATCTCTGCAGTAAGCTCGGTTCTTCTCCCGTTTCTGTAGTAAGCTCGGTTCTGCTCCCATAGCTCTGTAGTAAGCTCAGTTCTGCTCCCATATCTCTGTAGTAAGCTCAGTTCTGCTCCCATAGAGCTATAGTAAGCTCCGTTCTGCTCCTATTTTTCTGTAGTAAGCTTGGTTCTGCTTCCATAGCTTTGTAGTAAGCACCATCCTGTTCCCATATCTCTGTAGTAAGCTCAGTTCTGCTCCTATATCTCTGTGGTAAGCTCAGTTCTGCTCCCATAGCTCTGTAGTAAGCTCTGTTCTGCTCCCATAGAGCTATAGTAAGCTCCTTTCTGCTTATATGTTTCTGCAGTAAGCTCAGTTCTGCTCCAATATTTCTGTAGTAAGCTTGGTTCTGCTCCTATATTTCTGTAGTAAGCTCGGTTTTGCTTTCATAGCTCTGTAGTAAGTGCCGTTCTGTTCCCAGATCTCTGTAGTAAGCTCAGTTCTGCTTCTAAATCTCTGTGGTAAGCTCGGTTCTGCTCCCACATCTCTGCAGTAAGCTCCTGTCAGTTTCTTTGTCTGCATAGCAATCTTGCTTCCAGTCTTGTGTCTATGTAGTCAGCTTGCATTTGTTGCAGTATCTTTGTAGGCAGAAAGTTTGGTTCCGCTTCCATATATATGCAGCTAGCTCCGTTCTGTTCCCATATCTCCATAGTAAGCTCAGTTCTGCTCCTATATATCTGTGGCAAGATCGGTTCTGCTCTCATATCTCTGTAATAAGCTTGGTTCTGGTCCCATATCTCTGTAGTAAGCTCCAGTCAGTTTCCTTGTCTACATAGCAATCTTGGTTCCAGTCTTGTGTCTATGTCGTCAGCTTGTTTCTGTTACAGTATCTATGTAGGCAGCAAGCTTGGTTCTGCTTCCATATGTATGCAGCTAGCTCCGTTCTGTTCCCATATCTATGTGCCAGCCTGTTTTTAAAGCCTGTTATCCATGCTGCCTTAATGCAGCGGCCAGAGATAAGCAGGGCAAAAGCACCACAACTAGAGGGCCACTGCCTTCTGATTGCCCCCCAGGCTTAAAAGTGCCAATCAGCCCCTGATACCAGGAAAAGTTACTGTGTGGTGACTTGGAAACAGAGATCACAGACTCAATCTGCAAAAGACTCAAGAAGGTGGAGCTGAGAGCCCTTTGCTCTGGGAGAGAGCATTGCCGGAGGACAACTGGGAGAATCTAATAAAAAGCTTGGCCAACTGGGACCATGAACACTCACAGGAGGAGGTCAGTTCAGACATGTAGGAGGGCTGCTCCATGGAGGGACCACATCCCAGGGCTGTCATCCAGATGGCAGAGGATCGACCAACTGAGTTGAGACAGATGCTGGCAGCGCTAGGAGCACAGGCCACAGGGATATAGCGGGCAGCAGTGTTAAGCAAATATCTGGGTGTGTATGTAGCAATTCCCCCATTCTCCCCAGCACAGATGACAGTAGATAAAAAGAGAGAGGGTCCCACATCTCTAAGGTACTGGAACATACTACAGTTCAATGAAGAAACCTTGGATACTGATGACCTTCTCCTAGTATTTGAGAACATTTGCCTGCTATATGAGTTGCCAGTCAGTAACTGCTCCAGATTCTTGAGCATTGGCCTGACCAGAAAAGGAAGAAAAGTATTTAATAACTTGTCTTCTGGGGATCAGAGATGTTACTATATCATTCACAGCGCATTTATAGAGAAGTATGCTGTCACACCTGAAATCTACCAGTGGAAGTTTCAAGAGACTGATAAGCCCAGTGCACACACACCAAGAGTTTTCCAACACATTGCATATGGCAAGTACGCGGTAGATAGAACTACTGGGGGCTCAGAAAGCAGGACATGTCTTGGATGTGTTCATGCTGGAACAATTTATGTTCAAGCTCCCAGGTGACTTAAAAGAATGGGTGGCAGATGGAAAACCGCTCAGCATATGAGCCTTCAAGATTGGCTGATGATTGATCTGCCAATCAACTGCTATGGGGCTACGTGGAAATACAGTTCCAGCGAGTCAGGATCTGGAGCTTACTGTGAGGTCAGTGAGACCCATGGACCAGCAAGAGGAGGAACTGTTGGGATTTCAGACTTCAGAAAGAGGGTTAGGTATTCCAAACCCCTAAGTGTGGTCCACATTGCTGTGAATGCATGAGACACTTTGCCAGGGAATGCGGGAACATTCTAACTCACATCAGCCGCTTCCTCAACCGGTGAACACTGTGCTGCAATGGGGCTGGAATGCTGAGGAACAGAGAATCCCTCTACCCCAAATGGAAGAGGAAGATGCATGTGTGGTACAAGGACAAGTGTCCCAGACTAGATGGGGCACCTCAGCGACCATGAACTAGCATTTGCAGCCAACTTGGACAGAGGGTGTGGAGGATTCGGGGCGCCGTGACTCAGTTTAAACACAAATGTGAAAAACTGATACCGGTGTCATCGTTGTTTTTTACACCAGTGTGTCTGTTTTTACCATCAGTGTGTCATCAGTATTTTCATTAAAGAATAAATAAAAACATAAATGACTAAACTTCCTGTATAGTTTTAAATGTTAAATACATGCAGCAAATAGAAGGCCAACATGTGATCTGTGTGCTGTACGTGATTTTCATGGACCAATAGACTTACATTAGTCCTTTTCATCCACGCTGCCAGAAAAAAGAGGATATGTCTCTGTGTATTTTTCATGGATGCAAAGTTTGTGTAACAGCAAGGACAGGTTAATAGCACCATCACTTATAATGGGTACATGTTGTATCCATGAAAAAATAAATGGACGTAACACTTACATGCAACACGGACATGTGAATGAGGCCTTATTTAGTATAAAATAATACACCTACTTACCGCTTCTTTCTTTCTACGGCAATTCTGGTGCCAAGTCAGTATGCTTATTACCACCTCTCGCAAAGAAGGCATGGGTAACCTGTGGCCCGTGATTGGCTTTACGACCAGAAAAGGATCCTATTCCTATAATTTGGATATGTGGCTATTGTTGCCAATCATTGCCTGCAGTGGTCCTATGCCATCTTTGTGAGAAAATGAAATAAAGAGACCAGTGCAGAACCTGGGCAGTGGTACTAGAAGAGTGATGGGAAATTGGTAAGTGGGTACATATTATTTATATTTAGACAATGATGCAATGAGCAACCTCTTTGACAATGCTCACTGAAATGGTTATGACTAGAGTTGAGCGAAGATTAGATTTAGATTTGTTTCCGAATACGATCGGCAGCCAACATGGTTTTTGCAATATTCATTGAATACAGCCGAACATCATTAGAGTCAATGGGAGTAGAAATTACCGATTATATTATGAACCGATCATCAAACATAAATTCGGCACGAATAGGGTACCAATATCGCACGAATATGGCAAATTCAGATTCGGCGACCGAATCCGAACAAATTCACTTAACTCTAGTTATGACTATAGAGAAAAGCATTTAAAAAATGGAAACAAAACTACAAATCACATGAATCACAATCCAAAACCAAATGTAATATTGACAAATTGACTTAAAACTGACTTGAAAAGCTTTTTCAAAGTTGATGTCAACATTTTACATGACAGAAATAGAAAAAACATGGTTGTGTGAATAAGGCCTTTTTATTTATGTATCTTTCTGTGCTTGTTTCCTTTAGCGGTACAGAAAGTCCTGCAAGATCCAAAAAACGCTGATACTTGCCCACATGCCCATAGAATAATTAGCAAAACTCATCTTTTCTAACTGTAGAGAGAAGGGAAAGCTGTAAGGGATTTTATAATGTTGTATTAACAAGAGAAAATAAAAAATAACCTTATGTGCCTTATATTGTGATTCTGTCAGGGATATTTGTGGGTGATTCTTGCAAGCAATGAACTATACGCCAACTTTTGTTGTCCTTATTGGAACTGGTCACATAAAAGTAAATTACTGACTGGTTTCTCTGGTTCTAGTGTATTTAAGCATTTAAGTATTAATAAATGTCTGCCAATGTATCTGCTCTTATTAACTTGTTAACGATCTCTTGAATCCTGAAGCAGTGAGCAGACTATCTGCAAGTTTGGGAATGATGTGATCTAAACAGCACGACGTGGAGAAGTCATTTAATTCATTATGCTGCTCTTTGAAAACTTTCATTGGAAATTTAATAAGAGCTTGTCGGAGAGTGACAAACAAAACACTGGCCGTAAGTAATTGCACAAGAGGAAATATGCTATGTGTATATGAAAACAAATACGTGAAGTGTACAGGTTCTTCAGCTAAGCCTGGTTGCCATTCGTACTAGCGGGCTTTGAATCATGTTGTTTGGCCTTTGCCTTTGACATTTTCCTTTCCTAGTAATCTCTACAATCCACATTGCAGTTGTCAAGATGAGAAATAAGCACTTTCTAAATCCTTACTTTCTTTTATTCCATGACTCCTACTATTGTTATTACACTATATTTTTTAAATTAATTCCAGAGATTATTAGCGAATTTCAGTAACAATTGTACTGTTTTGTTTTTTTTTGCCAGATCTTAGAAATGGACTACATTTTGTTTTTACTTACATGTTTATATATTGTATGACACTTTTTAACAAACATGTATTTAATTGTCTACTGTACCTTATGTATACCTGTCCAATAGGCTCCTGTCTAAAAAAAATCATGGTAAAGCCCACGTAATAGTCCTTAAAGGCTCTGGCCACAATGTTTTTATTGATATTTATCTTCAGACCATCAATATCTGATCTGTGGGGATGCGGCACCTGGCACCCCTGATAATCAGCTGTTACCGGTGGTGTCCGGAAGTTCTCAGTTGCTGCCTGAATAATGCAGCTCCATCAAAACTATGTTGGCCATGCCTGGGTACTTTAGATCCCCCTTATTAATTTGAATTGGAGGTGGATCTGCAGTTCTAGGCCGTGGCCTCTATAGAAATGAAGGAGATGCTATGCTCCTGCAATATTTGAGAACTTCTGACCACCACCAGTACCGGTAAAAGCTGGTCATTGAGATGCCAGTTAACGCACCCCCATCAATGAGATATTGATGGCCTATCCTAAGGATAGTTCATTCATAAAAAGTAGTAGCCAAAGCTTTTAATAATGCATCTCATTATCTAACTGAACTAATCATGACGTCAGTTATTTGACGCACAATATTTTTTTTTCTGCAATGTTTGGTATTCATTTAAGGGAAGATGCAGACAATCATATTTTTGGTATGAGCGTGATTCAAGTAAACATTATAATAAGTAGCAGCATGCCTAATTAGCATCCAATAATAGGATCACACTCGTCCATGCAAGTCAAAGAGTCGTATAAAAAATCATGTTGCAATTGGATGATATCTGAGTGCAGTCTGATTTTCATTGACTGACAGAGTGAAGAAAATGGGGAATTTTTTTCCATCTTCTCATCATCCAAGAAAAATGGATCACAGTATCAGAGTATTATAGTCAATCTGATTCTCTCAGATGAGAGAAAATATGGTTGCTTGACCCTGGTTTGATATTTATCCATATCCTGGCTCCATTTTCATGCAATGTCTCTGCAGACCCCTTTTATGCTCTCTTTATTCCTATTAAATGGTCCCTCTATAAAGGAAACCTTCTATAAGTACTGATTTACCAATGCCTTTGAGAGTCCTAAATATCTTTCTTTAGGAGCCTGGACATTTTTTTGAGTGCTTTTTTAAATGTTATTAAAATAATTGCTATCAACATTGAGTCACCAAGAACATTGTAATTATTTAGCTTAGAAATATCTGTAAGGCTATGTTCCCAAAATGAGCATTTGGGGACTTTTTAATGTTGCAGCACCATTTCTGCATATGTTAAGGAAATTACTTTTTGTTGCTTTTTGTCAAGCAATTTTAGTGTTTTCGTTGCTGCTTTTTTCTTCTCTTTTTGGTATGTCATATTTTAACCCCTTCACGCCATGGTCATTTTCAGTTCTTTCATTTTCGATTTTTTTTCCCCTTCTTCCAAGAGCTATAACTTTTTTTTTATATTTCCATCAATATATCCATATTGGGGCTTGTTTTTTGAAGGACAAGTTGTGCTTTTGAATAGTAACATTGATTTTACCATATAGTACACTGTAAAATGGGGAAAAAAATCCAAGTGTCGTAAAATTGCAAAAAAAAAGTGCAATTCCACAATTGTTTTTTGGGTTGTTAATTTACCATGTAAACTTCATAGTAAAACTGATATGGCAATATGATTCCCCAGTTCAGTACATGTACACAGATACCAAACATGTATAGTTTATCTTTAAGTGGTGAAAAGTCTTTTGCACATTTGCATTTTTTATGCTTTTCAGATTTTTAATATCTCACTTTTTACTTTCTTTAATGTTACCCTTTGAAGACTTGAAGCTGCAATTGACCGACCACCTGTGCTATAAATTGCAGTGTCTCAGCATGGGGAGTCTTCTGCAGTCCCTTTGATGTCATGGCGACCTATGAGTGCCACGTGATCACGTGACAGGGGAGCCGATGCGTTGCCGGAATTAGGAGAGACTGACAGAGGGATTTAACTCGTTAACAGCCATGGGTGGTGATAAGATTCACCCGCTGCTATTAACCCATTACTTGCCAAATTAGCACTTTTCAATTTTTTTTTCTTAATGAAAGATTTTTAATGATTTGGGTCCTAATGAATCAGAAACATAGTTTGCAAAAATTTTTCAAGTACGGATTTTTCAGAAAAGGGCGTCCCAATATTCAATTAAAAAGGACAATGACATGATTTCCTATTTTGTAAACATTAATTTTACAAACACAACACAAAAAATTGGACCTAATTATAAAAATTATAAAATCTTAGTTGCTAGAAGCTAAAGATTAGGCGTCCCAAAAAAAGGACATTGGTAGATAATGGGTTAAATGCATATGACAGCTGATTAAATCATCTTTCATGTACTGGGAAAGATATGGGCTCAGTGTCGGACACAGCACATGACGCAAATATACTTTATATGTCATGAAAGGGTTGAATAAAGCTGATGTGTTTTTCATACTTTCTGGTATGTGGCTTTGACAAATCTTTATTGACATAGTTGTGCACAGATTACATTTTCATGCATTTCAGCTGTGAAAACTAAAAGCGCATGTGCAATTTTTACCTGTGCATTTTCTGCATATAGTGCATGTCTCGGAGAAAAATCTGCCCATAAAACACAGCGTACCCACAAGAGAAAATGACATGTTGCGAATTTGAAACTTGCCCCACAGGCCCTTTCTGCTCAGTAATAAAGAAGCACAGTGGGCAGGACATTTCTATAAATCCCATCCACTTTGCTGGAACTGGAAGACGCTGCATTTTTGACATAATGAAAATACATAGGTCAAAAACACATCAAAAACTCATTGTGGTCACATAGCCTAAAAATTATTGAGCTAGATGAATGAGTGTTTTTCTTTTTGGCGGATGTTTGCTGCTCCATTCAGAAGGGCCAATAATTGGGGAATAAACATTACTAGGATTACTCATTCCAGACTAGTATGACATCTAAACAGTCTTGCAAATAACAAAAAAAAATTGGATGTGGTAGTTTTTAAAGCAGACTTAAAATCATCATTTTAGGCAGCATATCACCCCATCCAATCAGATGATGAGCTGCCGATAAATATGTAATGCCAAATATATTCCATGGCCTGGATTTATCATCTGTAAATTTTATATTTTACTCTTCTTTTTACCTTTGTGGCATTTGCTATCTTTTTTTTTGCACCAAATTCTGCAAAATGGTGCACACAGTTCCTCAATTTGGAGCATAAACAAAATGCTCTTTAATATGTCTTTAACAATTTTTTCTGCTAATTTTTAGTCCAAAAAATCACAGATCATGTAATATTTTACACATTAGTCTTTAACTGCACTTAAATAAAATTCCCCCTGCAGGGCCGTATTTAGAGTTTCTGCTGCCCTAGGCACTTTTAGTGCTGCCTCCCCCTTTGGTGAGTATGACACTATCGGCAGTGACTTTGGCAAGAATCGCTGATGTGAAAATAGCCTTTTGCAGCAGATCGGGCAGTTTTTCTGCATCTGCCGCGTAACGGATCACTTACGGCAACACTGCGTTCGGCCTCATTCATTCCCTATGGGATTTGCGGCAGTTGCCATGATCTGGCAAATGCGGTACCATACCTCCCAACTTTTGAAGAAGGGAAGGAGGTATAAAGTTTGCGGCGCGCGTAGTGTGCCGCGGCAAATTTTAGGCCACACCTCTGACCACACCCATTTCACAACTAGTCCCACCCATATCCATGTCCCAACCACAGCCATTTAGCATTGCTGATCACACTGTTTTATATACAATAATTATAAACAAAAAAATATGGCCACAGTGCTCCATACTGTATAATGGCCACACATGATGCTCCATAGTGTATAATGGCCACACATGATGCTCCATAATGTATAATGGCCACACAGTGCTCCATACTGTATAATGGCCACACATGATGCTCAATACTGTATAACGGCCACCACACATGATGCCCCATACTGTATAATGGCCAAACACAGTTCTCCATACTGTATAATGGCCACACATGATGCTCAATACTACATAATCGCCACACATGATGCTCCACAGTGCATAATGGCCACACATGATGCTCCATAATGTATAATGGCCACACAGTGCTCCATACTGTATAATGGCCACACATAGTGCTCCATACTGTATAACGGCCACACACAGTTCTCCATACTGTATAATGATCCCACATGATGCTCAATACTGTATGATGGCCACACATGATGTTCCATACTGTATAACGGCCACACATGATGCTCCATACTGTATAATGACTGCACATGATGCTCCATACTGTATAACGGCCACATATGATGCTCCATACTGTACAATGGCCACACATCTTGCTCCATACTGTATAATGGCCCCACATGATGCTCCATACTGTATAATGGCCATTGGCCACACATGATGCTCAATACTGTATAATGGCCACACATGATGCTCAATACTGTATAATGACCACACAGTTCTTCATACTGTATAATGATCCCACAAGATGCTCAATACTGTATAATGACCCCCCCTCCTGTATGCATGGCTCATATTTCCCCCTGTATGCATGGCTCATATTCCCCCTCCTGTATGCATGGCTCATATTCCCCCTCCTGTATGCATGGCTCATATTCCCCCCGTGTATGCATGGCTCATATTCCCCCCCCTGTATGCATGGCTCATATTCCCCCCCTGTATGCATGGCTCATATTCCCCCCCTGTATGCATGGCTCATATTTCACCCCCTTGTATGCATGGCTCATATTCCCCCTCCTGTATACATGGCTCATATTCCCCCCCTGTATACATGGCTAATATTCCCCCCCTGTATGCATGGCTCATATTCCCCCTGTATGCATGGCTCATATTCACCCCCCTATGCATGGCTCATATTCACCCCCCCTCCTGTATGCATGACTCATATTCCCCCCTGTATGCATAGCTCATATTCCCCCTGTATGCATGGCTCATATTCCCCCCCCCGTATGCATGGCTCATATTCCCCCTCCTGTATGCATGGCTCATATTCCCCCCCTGTATGCATGGCTCATATTCCCCCCCTGTATGCATGGCTCATATTTCACCCCCTTGTATGCATGGCTCATATTCCCCCTCCTGTATACATGGCTCATATTCCCCCCCTGTATAAATGGCTAATATTCCCCCCCGTATGCATGGCTCATATTCCCCCCTGTATGCATGGCTCATATTCACCCCCCTATGCATGGCTCATATTCACCCCCCCTCCTGTATGCATGACTCATATTCCCCCCCTGTATGCATGGCTCATATTCCCCCCTGTATGTATGGATCATATTCCCCCCTTGTATGCATGGCTCATCTCTCCACCCCACCCCCCGCTCCCATCTTGCATGGCGTGGCTTACCGTCCTCCTTCATCCCCCCTCCCCTGTCCCCCATCCCTCTGTCCCTCATACTCACCTGTCCCTCACCGTGCGGCCGCGCCGACGTCCCTCTGGCTCTGTCCCGACTCCCGGCGCAGCACCTTCTTCCTGTGTGAGCGGTCATGTGATACTGCTCATTAAGGTCATGAATATTCATGATACTCATTCAGGAGCGCTGCAGAAGCCAAGACCAGGCATCGCTGGAGCAGGGTGAGTATCGTCTTCAAAGAGGGTGGGTGGGAGGCGGGCGGGTGGCCAGGAAGGGGCGCAGGGGGCGGGGTCAGTCGGGAGGTGACCCAGCTTTTATTAAAAAAAAAAAAAAACAACAAACCTTGCTCAGGTGCCGCCCCCTGCATTGTCCCCGCCCTAGGCACGTGCCCTCACGTGAATAGTGGCAAATACGGCCCTGTCCCCCTGAAACCTTACTCTAAGTAGTTACTAAGTTAGGAGGAAGATGTGCAAACATTTAGACAGTTGGAAAAATTTGCATTTCATGAAGTTTTAAACATCTTTATAAGCAATGTTGCCATGGAATAATAATAATAATAACAATAAACAAGCTTAACAAAGACAGACAACTTTAAAAATGGTGCAAAGCTTATAAGGAAAAAAGGAACAAATACTACAAAAAAGATAAATCTGGGTCTACATAACAGAATGATGACATTAAATATTATTCTTTGCATATGGAATAGTAATCGGACTGTGGTTGTTTAAAGCCATTAAAATAATAGATTATTAATATTATTATTATTCTAGATGGAGCCAATCGACTTTTGTTTGTCAGATGCAATCCTGCCATATAAACCATGTGTAGGGTAGCAAACCCCTTGTTTTAGGATATACTGCCTGTTCATTTTAAGGCTAATTGTAAAGGTTTTTGGGCTCTAACTTAGCCTAGTACAATTAAGGGTAATATCTAAATCAGGGGTGTCAAACTGCATTCCTCGAGGGCCTCAAACCATGAGTGTTTTCAAGATTTCCTTCTCATTGCACAAGGTGCTGGAATCATTCTGTGCAGGTGATTAAATGATCACCTGTGCAATACAAGGAAATCCTGAAAACATGACCTGTTTGCAGCCCTTGAGGAATGCAGTTTGACACCCCTGATCTAAATCACATAAACTGATAAACACTTCTCAAAAAAATAAAGGGAACACTTAAACAACAGAATATAACTCCAAGTAAATCAAACTTCTGTGAAATCAAACTGTCCACTTAGGAAGCAACACTGTTTCACAATCATTTTCACATGCTGTTGTGCAAATGGAATAGACAACAGATGGAAATTATTGGCAATTATCAAGACACACTCAATAAAGGAGTGGTTCTGCAGGTGGGGACCTGTTGTGTATCCGCTTTTTGGGCTCCCCTGGTGGTTGCTGGTGGTACTGGTGACTTGTTTGCACTTTGCTGCTTCTGTTCACCTGCTTCCATCAGTGTTTGGGAGTTTCCTATTTAGCCTTGCTCTCCAGTCATTTCCTTGCCGGTCATCATTGTAACCAGAGCCTTCGGTTGCATGTTCCTGCTACTAGTCTGCTGATCAGCTAAGTGGACTTTGTCCTTTTGTTTTGTACCTTTTGTCCAGTTTGCAGTTTTTGTAATTCTCTGTAGCTGGAAGCTCTTGCGGGCTGAAATTGCCACTCCTGTGTCATGAGTTGACACAGGAGTCTTAAAGTAATTTCAGGATGGTTTTTGAAAGGGTTTTCAGTTGACCGTGAAGTCCTCTTTTGTATCCTTCTGCTATCTAGTAAGTGGACCTCTCTTTGCTAAATCTACTTTCATACTGTGTATGTCTTTTCCTCTTAATTCACCGTTATTATATGTGGGGGGCTGCTATCATCTTTTGGGGTATTTCCCTAGAGGTAAGCCAGGTCTGTTTCTTCCTCTACCAGGCGAAGTTAGTCCTCCGGCTGGCGCGTGGCATTTAGGAAGCCGTAGGTATGCTCCCTGGCTACTGTTAGTTGTGTGGTAGATTTAGCTCACGGTCAACTCGAGTTTCCATCACCCGAGAGCTCGTTCGTTATTTATATGTTTCTTACGTTCCCTTGCCATTGGGAACCATGACAGCATGACCGGCCAGTGTTAAACTTATTGGCAGAAGAAAGGAGAGAAAAAAGAAGTCTGTAAATTTTTTTTTTTTTTTTCATTTCCCCTATGCTTGCTCCATAGTTGGATCAGTTGTATTTCAGCTCTAATTACTGCCTTTGCCTTTCTCTCCTTATAATCCTTGAATGGCTCTGAGCTCACCTGTTTAAAGATGGATCCTCAGAGTTTGGCTGCAGGTTTAAATAATCTTGCTACGAAGGTTCAAAATTTACAAGATTTTGTTATGCATACTCCTATTTCTGAACCTAAACTCCCTACACCAGAGGTGTTTTCCGGAGAGAGATCTCGGTTTCTGAATTTCAAATATAATTGTAAATTATTCCTTTCTCTCAGACCTCACTCCTCAGGAGATCCTGTCCAGCAGGTTAAGATTGTAATTTCTTTGCTGCGAGGTGACCCTCAAAATTGGGCATTTTCATTGGCACCAGGGGATCCTGCGTTGCTCAATGTGGATGCGTTTTTCCTGGCTTTAGGGTTGCTTTATGAGGAACCTAATTTGGAGATTCAAGCTGAAAAAGCTTTGATAGCCCTATCTCAAGGGCAAGATGAAGCTGAGATATACTGCCAAAAATTTCGTAAATGGTCTGTGCTTACTCAGTGGAATGAGTGCGCCTTAGCGGCAAATTTCAGAGAGGGCCTTTCTGATGCCGTTAAAGATGTTATGGTCGGGTTCCCTGCGCCTACAGGTCTGAATGAGTCCATGACAATGGCAATTCAGATTGATCGGCGTTTGCGGGAGCGCAAACCCGTGCACCATTTGGCGGTATCTTCTGAAGAGACGCCAGAGAAAATGCAATGTGACAGAATTATGTCCAGAAGCGAGCGGCAGAATTATAGGCGTAAAAATGGGTTATGCTTCTATTGTGGTGATTCTGCTCATGTTATATCGGCATGCTCTAAACGTACTAGGAAGGTTGACAAGTCTATTTCAATTGGCACTTTACAGTCCAAATTTATTTTGTCTGTAACCTTGATTTGTTCATTATCAGTTATTACCGTGGATGCCTATGTGGACTCTGGCGCCGCTCTGAGTCTTATGGACTGGTCCTTTGCCAGGTGCTGTGGGTTTGATTTAGAGCCCCTGGAAGTCCCTATACCTCTGAAGGGTATTGATTCTACACCTTTGGCTTGTAATAAACCACAGTTCTGGACGCAAGTGACTATGCGTATGACTCCATACCATCAGGAGGTGATTCGCTTCCTTGTGTTGTACAATTTACATGATGTTTTGGTGCTTGGATTACCATGGTTACAGTCTCATAACCCAGTCCTTGACTGGAAAGCTATGTCTGTGGTAAGCTGGGGATGTCGGGGGGCTCATGGGGACACTCCTTTGGTGTCCATTTCGTCATCTATTCCATCTGAGATTCCGGCATTTTTGTCTGATTATCGTGATATTTTTGAAGAGCCTAAAATTGGTTCACTCCCTCCTCACAGGGATTGTGATTGCGCCATAGATCTGATTCCTGGCAGTAAATTTCCAAAGGGTCGTTTGTTTAACCTATCTGTACCTGAACATGCTGCTATGCGCGAGTATATTAAGGAGTCCCTGGAAAAGGGACATATTCGTCCTTCTTCATCACCTTTAGGAGCCGGTTTTTTCTTTGTCTCTAAAAAGGATGGCTCTCTGAGGCCTTGTATTGATTATCGACTCCTGAATAAAATTACAGTCAAATATCAGTATCCGTTGCCTTTGCTGACTGATTTGTTTGCTCGCATAAGGGGGGCTAAGTGGTTCTCTAAGATTGATCTTCGTGGGGCGTATAATTTGGTGCGAATTAAGCAGGGGGATGAGTGGAAAACCGCATTTAATACGCCTGAGGGCCATTTTGAGTATTTGGTAATGCCTTTTGGCCTTTCTAATGCACCTTCTGTCTTTCAGTCCTTAATGCATGATATTTTCCGTGAATATTTGGATAAATTTATGATTGTGTACTTGGATGATATTTTGATTTTTTCTGATGACTGGGAGTCTCATGTTCAGCAGGTCAGGAGGGTTTTTCAGGTTTTGCGGGAGAATTCTTTGTGTGTAAAGGGTTCAAAGTGTGTTTTTGGGGTTCAAAAAATTTCCTTTTTGGGGTACATTTTTTCCCCTTCTTCTATTGAGATGGACCCTGTCAAGGTTCGGGCTATTTACGACTGGACGCAGCCTACTTCTCTGAAGAGTCTTCAGAAATTCTTGGGCTTTGCTAATATTTATCGTCGATTTATAGCTGGTTTTTCTGGCGTTGCTAAACCTCTGACGGATTTGACTAAAAAGGGTGCTGATGTTGCCAATTGGTCCCCTGCTGCTGTGGAGGCCTTTCGGGAGCTTAAGCGCCGCTTTTTGTCTGCCCCTGTGTTGCGCCAGCCTGATGTTTCTCTTCCCTTTCAGGTTGAGGTCGATGCTTCCGAGATCGGAGCGGGGGCGGTTTTGTCGCAGAGAAGTTCCGACTGCTCAGTGATGAGACCTTGTGCGTTCTTTTCGCGAAAATTTTCGGCCGCCGAGCGAAACTATGATGTTGGTAATCGGGAGCTTTTGGCCATGAAGTGGGCATTTGAGGAGTGGCGTCATTGGCTTGAGGGTGCCAGACATCAGGTGGTAGTTTTGACTGATCACAAGAATTTAATTTATTTGGAGTCTGCCAGGCGCCTGAATCCTAGACAGGCACGTTGGTCGTTGTTCTTTTCCCGGTTTAATTTTGTGGTCTCGTACTTACCGGGTTCTAGGAATGTGAAGGCAGATGCTCTTTCTAGGAGTTTTGAGCCTGACTCTCCTGGGAATTCTGAACCTGCTGGTGTCCTTAAGGATGGGGTGGTTTTGTCTGCTGTCTCTCCAGATCTGCGACGTGCTTTGCAAGAATTTCAGGCGGAGAGACCTGATCGTTGTCCGTCTGGTAGACTGTTTGTTCCTGACGATTGGACCACTAGAGTCATCTCGGAAGTTCATTCTTCTACTCTGGCAGGTCATCCGGGAATTTTTGGCACCAGATATTTGGTGGCTAGATCCTTCTGGTGGCCTTCTCTGTCTCGAGATGTGCGTGTTTTTGTGCAGTCTTGCGATGTGTGTGCCCGGGCCAAGCCTTGTTGTTCTAGGGCTAGTGGATTGTTGTTGCCCTTGCCTATTCCTAAGAGGCCTTGGATGCACATCTCTATGGACTTTATCTCGGATCTCCCTGTTTCTCAGAAGATGTCTGTCATCTGGGTGGTGTGTGACCGTTTTTCTAAAATGGTTCATTTGGTGCCATTGCCTAAGTTGCCTTCCTCATCTGAGTTGGTCCCTCTGTTTTTTCAAAATGTGGTTCGCTTGCATGGTATTCCGGAAAACATCGTTTCTGACAGGGGTACCCAGTTCGTGTCTAGATTTTGGCGGGCAGTCTGTGCCAGATTGGGCATTGATTTGTCCTTTTCGTCTGCATTCCATCCTCAGACCAATGGCCAGACGGAGCGAACTAATCAAACTTTGGAGACTTATTTGAGGTGTTTTGTGTCTGCGGATCAGGATGATTGGGTTGCCTTTCTGCCGTTGGCGGAGTTTGCTTTTAATAATCGGGCTAGTTCTGCCACTTTGGTTTCTCCTTTCTTTTGCAATTCAGGGTTTCATCCGCGGTTTTCATCTGGTCAGGTTGAATCTTCGGATTGTCCTGGAGTGGATGCGGTGGTGGATCGGTTGCATCGGATTTGGGGACAAGTGGTGGATAATTTGGAATTGTCCCAGGAGAGGACTCAGCAGTTTGCTAACCGTCGTCGTCGTGTTGGTCCCCACCTTCGCGTTGGGGACTTGGTGTGGTTGTCTTCCCGTTTTGTCCCTATGAGGGTTTCTTCTCCCAAATTTAAGCCTCGGTTCATCGGTCCTTATAGGATTTTGGAGATTCTTAACCCTGTTTCCTTTCGTTTGGACCTCCCGGCATCTTTCGCTATCCATAATGTGTTCCATCGGTCGTTGTTGCGGAGATATGAGGTACCGGTGGTTCCTTCTACTGAACCTCCTGCTCCTGTGCTGGTGGAGGGTGAATTGGAGTACGTCGTAGAGAAGATCTTGGACTCCCGTATTTCCAGACGGAGACTTCAATATCTGGTTAAATGGAAAGGCTATGGTCAGAAAGATAATTCTTGGGTAACTGCCTCTGATGTTCATGCCTCGGATTTGGTTCGTGCCTTTCATAGGGCTCATCCAGATCGCCCTGGCGGTTCTTGTGAGGGTTCGGTGCCCCCTCCTTAAGGGGAGGGTACTGTTGTGTATCCGCTTTTTGGGCTCCCCTGGTGGTTGCTGGTGGTACTGGTGACTTGTTTGCACTTTGCTGCTTCTGTTCACCTGCTTCCATCAGTGTTTGGGAGTTTCCTATTTGGCCTTGCTCTCCAGTCATTTCCTTGCCGGTCATCATTGTAACCAGAGCTTTCGGTTGCATGTTCCTGCTACTAGTCTGCTGATCAGCTAAGTGGACTTTGTCCTTTTGTTTTGTACCTTTTGTCCAGTTTGCAGTTTTTGTAATTCTCTGTAGCTGGAAGCTCTTGCGGGCTGAAATTGCCACTCCTGTGTCATGAGTTGACACAGGAGTCTTAAAGTAATTTCAGGATGGTTTTTGAAAGGGTTTTCAGTTGACCGTGAAGTCCTCTTTTGTATCCTTCTGCTATCTAGTAAGTGGACCTCTCTTTGCTAAATCTACTTTCATACTGTGTATGTCTTTTCCTCTTAATTCACCGTTATTATATGTGGGGGGCTGCTATCATCTTTTGGGGTATTTCCCTAGAGGTAAGCCAGGTCTGTTTCTTCCTCTACCAGGCGTAGTTAGTCCTCCGGCTGGTGCGTGGCATTTTGGAAGCCGTAGGTATGCTCCCTGGCTACTGTTAGTTGTGTGGTAGATTTAGCTCACGGTCAACTCGAGTTTCCATCACCCGAGAGCTCGTTCGTTATTTATATGTTTCTTACGTTCCCTTGCCATTGGGAACCATGACAGGGACCACAGACCACATCTCAGTACCAATGCTTTCTGGCTGATGTTTTGGTCACTTTTCAATGTTGGTTGTGCTTTCACACTCGTGGTAGCATGAGACAGACTCTACAACCCACACAAGTGTCTCAGGTAGTGCAGCTCATCCAGGATGGCACATCAATGCGAGCTGTGGCAAGAAGGTTTGCTGTGTCTGTCAGTGTAGTGTCCAGAGGCTGGAGGCGCTACCAGGAGACAGGCCAATACACCAGGAGATGTGGAGGAGGCCATAGGAGGGCAACAACCCAGCAGCAGGACTGCTACCTCAGCCTTTGTGCAAGGAGCAACAGGAAGAGCACTGCCAGAGCCCTGCAAAATGACCTCCAGCAGGCCACAAACATGCATGTGTCTGCACAAACGGTTAGAAATCGATTCCATGAGGATGGTCTGAGTGCCCGACGTCCACAGATGAGGGTTGTATTAAAAGAGACCCTGATTCCAATGATGTATCATTTAGTTTACTGGGTGAAGCAATTCTGACACAATCAGAGTACTTAGATGCAAAATGCAGCATAGCAGAAAATGCTAACACTGTCTACTCCCAGCTCTGTGTGTACATAGTCTATAGACATTGAGCTGCACATGGCAGCTAGTCCCAGCACTGGTAATGTCCTAGTAATAAAACCTTCATTATAAGTAAACAATTAAACAATAGCCCATAGCTTGATAAGTAACACATCCTTGAATTCAGTATTTTAGCTTATTATTTTATTATTATTATAGTATTATTTTAGATACCTCATGCTGTTGTCATTTTACATAGCTGACAGGGTATTTTTAACCACTATGGTTTAGCCCCAAAAATAACATTTCTAATATTGCAGATTAGGAAAAAGATAAGAGGTTCAGATTATTTGAGTTTCCATAGCAACTGTGTGTTTCCTTGTCTCAGACTTATTAGCCAATGTGTTAATAGAACCTCCTTTATTTTCTGTGCACCTTTAGTTTGTACATAGCTATGCAAGGTTTCATCAAGATAAAAGCCAAAACTGAATTCTTCTTTTTTGCAAAGTATTTTTGTTAGCTAATAAAATATACAAAGAGTTTTTTTTTTGTAAGCCATGTATGAAGTGTTTTGCTTTACTAAACTGGAGTTGTATATTAAAATTATTATTACTATTATTTTGTTATTGTTGTTATTGTTATTACTAGGGTTGAGCGACTTTCATTTTTTTAAGATCGAGTCTGGTTTTGTGAAACCCGATTTAGTCCAGAGTCGAGTCGAGTGAAGTCGGCCGATTATCGCTAAAAGTCGGGGATCGACCGAAACACGAAACCCAATGCAAGTCAATGGGGAAGCATTTTACTGCCAAAAACATCCATTCTTGTTTTCTGAAGCTTGTCAATCTTAATTAACTTTATAATAATAGTTAGGCACTGGAAATTGGGGGTCATTTGGCAAAAGTTGTGGGGGTAGGGCTGGTTCAAGGTTTTAGTGGGCCCAGGAAACATGGACTACGTCATGGCGGTGGAGCAGGGAGAGGTAAGTATTTCAACGTTGCAAGTGCTGTGATCCTGAGCAAGCAGGGGGGGCCCACTCGTTCGCATTGGCACTGGCACAGGGCCCCTCAAAGTACGGCGGTGTGTTTGCATGGCGGGGGCGCCTCCCACCAGCAGCGACACTTTTGCGTACTCTGAGTGGCCCTGTGCCAGTGACGTCGCCAACGAGTATGCCCCCCCACCTGATGAAGGAACCTGCACTTTCATCTGCACCTTCCTCTTTGTCCCTGTGTAAGGTGGTATAATATGCGGAAGGGGAACCTTACTTTCAGCAGGGTCAGATTCTGGCTGTGTAGAGTACAAGGGGAATGTAGTGGTCTAGGTCAATGTACCAGCAGACTCATCTAGCAGTGGCTGGGCAATGGGCAGGATGATGAGGAAACAGATATAGGGCCAAAGAATAAAGTAGGCTAAATGCAGATCAAAATTGGTAACAGGACTAAACAGGCGGCATTGCTTTGTTCAGTGGAGTAGCAAACCCAAGAGCAGCAGACACTGTTTCAAGGGCCTAACCACACTAGTAGGCCAAATGCAGTTTAATATCTGATAGTATAGGCCGAAAGCCAGAATGTGGAAGCTCAGCTTTGTTCAGTTGAGGACAACACCAGGGAGGGGCAGACACCGTTAGTAGGCCCTAACCACCATTTTGTTTTTTAAAAAACACTTAATGAGAGCCAGAAGGTTGAAGCTCAGCTTTATTCAGTTGAGGGCAACACCAGGGAGGGGCAGACACCGTTAGTAGGCCCTAAACACCATTTTGTTTTTTAAAAAACACTTAATGAGAGCCAGAAGGTTGAAGCTCAGCTTTATTCAGTTGAGGGCAACACCAGGCAGGGGCAGACACCGTTAGTAGGCCGGAACCACCATTTTGTTTTTTAAAAAACACTTAATGAGAGCCAGAAGGTTGAAGCTCAGCTTTATTCAGTTGAGGGCAACACCAGGCAGGGACAGACACCGTTAGTAGGCCGGAACCAGCAATGTGTTTAAAAACAGCAGTTAATCAGAGCCGGAAGGTAGAAGCTCAGCTTTATTCAGTTGAGGGCAACACCAGGGAGGGGCAGAAGCCGTTAGTAGGCCCTAACCACCATTTTGTTTTTTAAAAAACACTTAATGAGAGCCAGAAGGTTGAAGCTCAGCTTTATTCAGTTGAGGGCAACACCAGGCAGGGGCAGACACCGTTAGTAGGCCGGAACCAGCAATGTGTTTAAAAACAGCAGTTAATCAGAGCCGGAAGGTAGAAGCTCAGCTTTATTCAGTTGAGGGCAACACCAGGGAGGGGCAGAAGCTGTTAGTAGGCCCTAACCACCATTTTGTTTTTTAAAAAACACTTAATGGGAGCCAGAAGGTTGAAGCTCAGCTTTATTCAGTTGAGGGCAACACCAGGCAGGGGCAGACACCGTTAGTAGGCCGGAACCAGCAATGTGTTTAAAAACAGCAGTTAATCAGAGCCGGAAGGTAGAAGCTCAGCTTTATTCAGTTGAGGGCAACACCAGGGAGGGGCAGAAGCCATTAGTAGGCCCTAACCACCATTTTGTTTTTTAAAAAACACTTAATGAGAGCCAGAAGGTTGAAGCTCAGCTTTATTCAGTTGAGGGCAACACCAGGCAGGGGCAGACACCGTTAGTAGGCCGGAACCACCATTTTGTTTTTTAAAAAAACACTTAATGAGAGCCAGAAGGTTGAAGCTCAGCTTTATTCAGTTGAGGGCAACACCAGGCAGGGGCAGACACCGTTAGTAGGCCGGAACCAGCAATGTGTTTAAAAACAGCAGTTAATCAGAGCCGGAAGGTAGAAGCTCAGCTTTATTCAGTTGAGGGCAACACCAGGGAGGGGCAGAAGCCATTAGTAGGCCCTAACCACCATTTTGTTTTTTAAAAAACACTTAATGAGAGCCAGAAGGTTGAAGCTCAGCTTTATTCAGTTGAGGGCAACACCAGGCAGGGGCAGACACCGTTAGTAGGCCGGAACCACCATTTTGTTTTTTAAAAAACACTTAATGAGAGCCAGAAGGTTGAAGCTCAGCTTTATTCAGTTGAGGGCAACACCAGGCAGGGGCAGACACCGTTAGTAGGCCGGAACCAGCAATGTGTTTAAAAACAGCAGTTAATCAGAGCCGGAAGGTAGAAGCTCAGCTTTATTCAGTTGAGGGCAACACCAGGGAGGGGCAGAAGCCGTTAGTAGGCCCTAACCACCATTTTGTTTTTTAAAAAACACTTAATGAGAGCCAGAAGGTTGAAGCTCAGCTTTATTCAGTTGAGGGCAACACCAGGCAGGGGCAGACACCGTTAGTAGGCCCTAAACACCATTTTGTTTTTTAAAAAACACTTAATGAGAGCCAGAAGGTTGAAGCTCAGCTTTATTCAGTTGAGGGCAACACCAGGCAGGGGCAGACACCGTTAGTAGGCCGGAACCACCATTTTGTTTTTTAAAAAACACTTAATGAGAGCCAGAAGGTTGAAGCTCAGCTTTATTCAGTTGAGGGCAACACCAGGCAGGGACAGACACCGTTAGTAGGCCGGAACCAGCAATGTGTTTAAAAACAGCAGTTAATCAGAGCCGGAAGGTAGAAGCTCAGCTTTATTCAGTTGAGGGCAACACCAGGGAGGGGCAGAAGCCGTTAGTAGGCCCTAACCACCATTTTGTTTTTTAAAAAACACTTAATGAGAGCCAGAAGGTTGAAGCTCAGCTTTATTCAGTTGAGGGCAACACCAGGCAGGGGCAGACACCGTTAGTAGGCCGGAACCAGCAATGTGTTTAAAAACAGCAGTTAATCAGAGCCGGAAGGTAGAAGCTCAGCTTTATTCAGTTGAGGGCAACACCAGGGAGGGGCAGAAGCTGTTAGTAGGCCCTAACCACCATTTTGTTTTTTAAAAAACACTTAATGAGAGCCAGAAGGTTGAAGCTCAGCTTTATTCAGTTGAGGGCAACACCAGGCAGGGGCAGACACCGTTAGTAGGCCGGAACCAGCAATGTGTTTAAAAACAGCAGTTAATCAGAGCCGGAAGGTAGAAGCTCAGCTTTATTCAGTTGAGGGCAACACCAGGGAGGGGCAGAAGCCATTAGTAGGCCCTAACCACCATTTTGTTTTTTAAAAAACACTTAATGAGAGCCAGAAGGTTGAAGCTCAGCTTTATTCAGTTGAGGGCAACACCAGGCAGGGGCAGACACCGTTAGTAGGCCGGAACCACCATTTTGTTTTTTAAAAAACACTTAATGAGAGCCAGAAGGTTGAAGCTCAGCTTTATTCAGTTGAGGGCAACACCAGGCAGGGGCAGACACCGTTAGTAGGCCGGAACCAGCAATGTGTTTAAAAACAGCAGTTAATCAGAGCCGGAAGGTAGAAGCTCAGCTTTATTCAGTTGAGGGCAACACCAGGGAGGGGCAGAAGCCGTTAGTAGGCCCTAACCACCATTTTGTTTTTTAAAAAACACTTAATGAGAGCCAGAAGGTTGAAGCTCAGCTTTATTCAGTTGAGGGCAACACCAGGCAGGGGCAGACACCGTTAGTAGGCCGGAACCAGCAATGTGTTTAAAAACAGCAGTTAATCAGAGCCGGAAGGTAGAAGCTCAGCTTTATTCAGTTGAGGGCAACACCAGGGAGGGGCAGAAGCCGTTAGTAGGCCCTAACCACCATTTTGTTTTTTAAAAAACACTTAATGAGAGCCAGAAGGTTGAAGCTCAGCTTTATTCAGTTGAGGGCAACACCAGGCAGGGGCAGACACCGTTAGTAGGCCGGAACCAGCAATGTGTTTAAAAACAGCAGTTAATCAGAGCCGGAAGGTAGAAGCTCAGCTTTATTCAGTTGAGGGCAACACCAGGGAGGGGCAGACACCGTTAGTAGGCCGGAACCAGCAATGTGTTTAAAAACAGCAGTTAATCAGAGCCGGAAGGTAGAAGCTCAGCTTTATTCAGTTGAGGGCAACACCAGGGAGGGGCAGAAGCCGTTAGTAGGCCCTAACCACCATTTTGTTTTTTAAAAAACACTTAATGAGAGCCAGAAGGTTGAAGCTCAGCTTTATTCAGTTGAGGGCAACACCAGGCAGGGGCAGACACCGTTAGTAGGCCGGAACCAGCAATGTGTTTAAAAACAGCAGTTAATCAGAGCCGGAAGGTAGAAGCTCAGCTTTATTCAGTTGAGGGCAACACCAGGGAGGGGCAGACACCGTTAGTAGGCCAGAACCAGCAATGTGTTTAAAAACAGCAGTTAATCAGAGCCGGAAGGTAGAAGCTCAGCTTTATTCAGTTGAGGGCAACACCAGGGAGGGGCAGAAGCCGTTAGTAGGCCCTAACCACCATTTTGTTTTTTAAAAAACACTTAATGAGAGCCAGAAGGTTGAAGCTCAGCTTTATTCAGTTGAGGGCAACACCAGGCAGGGGCAGACACCGTTAGTAGGCCGGAACCACCATTTTGTTTTTTAAAAAACACTTAATGAGAGCCAGAAGGTTGAAGCTCAGCTTTATTCAGTTGAGGGCAACACCAGGCAGGGGCAGACACCGTTAGTAGGCCGGAACCAGCAATGTGTTTAAAAACAGCAGTTAATCAGAGCCGGAAGGTAGAAGCTCAGCTTTATTCAGTTGAGGGCAACACCAGGGAGGGGCAGAAGCCGTTAGTAGGCCCTAACCACCATTTTGTTTTTTAAAAAACACTTAATGAGAGCCAGAAGGTTGAAGCTCAGCTTTATTCAGTTGAGGGCAACACCAGGCAGGGGCAGACACCGTTAGTAGGCCGGAACCAGCAATGTGTTTAAAAACAGCAGTTAATCAGAGCCGGAAGGTAGAAGCTCAGCTTTATTCAGTTGAGGGCAACACCAGGGAGGGGCAGACACCGTTAGTAGGCCGGAACCAGCAATGTGTTTAAAAACAGCAGTTAATCAGAGCCGGAAGGTAGAAGCTCAGCTTTATTCAGTTGAGGGCAACACCAGGGAGGGGCAGAAGCCGTTAGTAGGCCCTAACCACCATTTTGTTTTTTAAAAAACACTTAATGAGAGCCAGAAGGTTGAAGCTCAGCTTTATTCAGTTGAGGGCAACACCAGGCAGGGGCAGACACCGTTAGTAGGCCGGAACCAGCAATGTGTTTAAAAACAGCAGTTAATCAGAGCCGGAAGGTAGAAGCTCAGCTTTATTCAGTTGAGGGCAACACCAGGGAGGGGCAGAAGCCGTTAGTAGGCCCTAACCACCATTTTGTTTTTTAAAAAACACTTAATGAGAGCCAGAAGGTTGAAGCTCAGCTTTATTCAGTTGAGGGCAACACCAGGCAGGGGCAGACACCGTTAGTAGGCCGGAACCAGCAATGTGTTTAAAAACAGCAGTTAATCAGAGCCGGAAGGTAGAAGCTCAGCTTTATTCAGTTGAGGGCAACACCAGGGAGGGGCAGACACCGTTAGTAGGCCGGAACCAGCAATGTGTTTAAAAACAGCAGTTAATCAGAGCCGGAAGGTAGAAGCTCAGCTTTATTCAGTTGAGGGCAACACCAGGGAGGGGCAGAAGCCGTTAGTAGGCCCTAACCACCATTTTGTTTTTTAAAAAACACTTAATGAGAGCCAGAAGGTTGAAGCTCAGCTTTATTCAGTTGAGGGCAACACCAGGCAGGGGCAGACACCGTTAGTAGGCCGGAACCACCATTTTGTTTTTTAAAAAACACTTAATGAGAGCCAGAAGGTTGAAGCTCAGCTTTATTCAGTTGAGGGCAACACCAGGCAGGGGCAGACACCGTTAGTAGGCCGGAACCAGCAATGTGTTTAAAAACAGCAGTTAATCAGAGCCGGAAGGTAGAAGCTCAGCTTTATTCAGTTGAGGGCAACACCAGGGAGGGGCAGACACCGTTAGTAGGCCGGAACCAGCAATGTGTTTAAAAACAGCAGTTAATCAGAGCCGGAAGGTAGAAGCTCAGCTTTATTCAGTTGAGGGCAACACCAGGGAGGGGCAGAAGCCGTTAGTAGGCCCTAACCACCATTTTGTTTTTTAAAAAACACTTAATGAGAGCCAGAAGGTTGAAGCTCAGCTTTATTCAGTTGAGGGCAACACCAGGCAGGGGCAGACACCGTTAGTAGGCCGGAACCAGCAATGTGTTTAAAAACAGCAGTTAATCAGAGCCGGAAGGTAGAAGCTCAGCTTTATTCAGTTGAGGGCAACACCAGGGAGGGGCAGAAGCCGTTAGTAGGCCCTAACCACCATTTTGTTTTTTAAAAAACACTTAATGAGAGCCAGAAGGTTGAAGCTCAGCTTTATTCAGTTGAGGGCAACACCAGGCAGGGGCAGACACCGTTAGTAGGCCAGAACCAGCAATGTGTTTAAAAACAGCAGTTAATCAGAGCCGGAAGGTAGAAGCTCAGCTTTATTCAGTTGAGGGCAACACCAGGGAGGGGCAGAAGCCGTTAGTAGGCTGGAACCAGCAATGTGTTTAAAAACAGCAGTTAATCAGAGCCGGAAGGTAGAAGCTCAGCTTTATTCAGTTGAGGGCAACACCAGGGAGGGGCAGAAGCCGTTAGTAGGCCCTAACCACCATTTTGTTTTTTAAAAAACACTTAATGAGAGCCAGAAGGTTGAAGCTCAGCTTTATTCAGTTGAGGGCAACACCAGGCAGGGGCAGACACCGTTAGTAGGCCGGAACCAGCAATGTGTTTAAAAACAGCAGTTAATCAGAGCCGGAAGGTAGAAGCTCAGCTTTATTCAGTTGAGGGCAACACCAGGGAGGGGCAGAAGCCGTTAGTAGGCCCTAACCACCATTTTGTTTTTTAAAAAACACTTAATGAGAGCCAGAAGGTAGAAGCTCAGCTTTATTCAGTTGAGGACAACTTGAATTAGGGACTGCATACAGACTTAGCAGGCTGTCCCCTGTGTGGACCATGCATCCAATACATTAACCCATTGAGCCACAAAGGACACGTAACCTTCCGTGGCCATGCCTACAGGTCCATGTGTCTGTTGTCAGGTGTACCTTTGTCAGTGTAGGCCTATTGGAAGGAGGGACCGCAGACAGGCTTCGAAGGCCTAACACAATAAAATGGGCTGGCTGTAGGCACTTTAAAATTGGTTCCAGGGGTACACGGGCAGCAGTGGTCTGGTCAGTGGAGGCCTAGTGGAAGGAGGGACCGCAGACAGGCTTCGAAGGCCTAAAATAACAAACAATAGGCTCATGGCAGTTTTACAGCGGTTACATGGATACACGGGCAGGCAGCTTGGTGGTGAGTGGAGGAGTATTTAAAGTAGGGACCGCAGACAGGCTATCAAAGGCCTAAAATAACAAACAATAGGCTCATGGCAGTTTTACAGCGGTTACATGGATACACGGGCAGGCAGCTTGGTGGTGAGTGGAGGAGTATTTAAAGTAGGGACCGCAGACAGGCTATCAAAGGCCTAAAATAACAAACAATAGGCTCATGGCAGTTTTACAGCGGTTACATGGATACACGGGCAGGCAGCTGGTGATGAGTGGAGGAGTATTTAAAGTAGGGACCGCAGACAGGCTATCAAAGGCCTAAAATAACAAACAATAGGCTCATGGCAGTTTTACAGCGGTTACATGGATACACGGGCAGGCAGCTGGTGATGAGTGGAGGAGTATTTAAAGTAGGGACCGCAGACAGGCTATCAAAGGCCTAAAATAACAAACAATAGGCTCATGGCAGTTTTACAGCGGTTACATGGATACACAGGCAGCTTGGTGGTGAGTGGAGGAGTATTTAAAGTAGGGACCGCAGACAGGCTATCAAAGGCCTAAAATAACAAACAATAGGCTCATGGCAGTTTTACAGCGGTTACATGGATACACGGGCAGGCAGCTTGGTGGTGAGTGGAGGAGTATTTAAAGTAGGGACCGCAGACAGGCTATCAAAGGCCTAAAATAACAAACAATAGGCTCATGGCAGTTTTACAGCGGTTACATGGATACACAGGCAGCTTGGTGGTGAGTGGAGGAGTATTTAAAGTAGGGACCGCAGACAGGCTATCAAAGGCCTAAAATAACAAACAATAGGCTCATGGCAGTTTTACAGCGGTTAAATGGATACACGGGCAGGCAGCTGGTGATGAGTGGAGGAGTATTTAAAGTAGGGACCGCAGACAGGCTATCAAAGGCCTAAAATAACAAACAATAGGCTCATGGCAGTTTTACAGCGGTTACATGGATACACGGGCAGGCAGCTGGTGATGAGTGGAGGAGTATTTAAAGTAGGGACCGCAGACAGGCTATCAAAGGCCTAAAATAACAAACAATAGGCTCATGGCAGCTTTACAGCGGTTACATGGATACACAGGCAGCTTGGTGGTGAGTGGAGGAGTAGTGCAAGGAGTGTCTGTCCCAGTACTCCCAAAATATAAATAGATGTTAATGTCTCGCAAAACAACCAAAACAAAAAAAAAGGTGGCATACTTAGGTACAGGGGTGGGCTCATCTACTGAGTTTCTGACATAGTAATTTGGCAGTAACTATTTAATGGTGCCAATATAGGACACAGACACAGACTACTTTAAGTTGCATCATAGATGTCTACAAATTTGTATTGTCAGTGCCAGACATTGAATGATGTCAGCGAATAGACTAAAGATTGGTGGAGCTGTGCGACATAATTTTGCACGTGGTAGAGCACATTTTGAGCTGGGGTAGGGGGGAACTCTCTTGAGGCCGGCGGGACCGCCCCAGGGCCCCTCATGTTACAACGGTGTGTCTGACGTTGGGTGCGCACCACCACCGCCAGAGACACTACATTGTACTATGAGGGACCCAGTAGCAATGCCGTCAACCAAAAGCGAGCACACCCACCTCTTCAGACAAACAGCAGTCTCACGGGTGCTTGCGCCAAGTCGCGATACCACGGCCCCGTGTGGGGAGTTTTGCCATTTAGGGAGGTGTAAACATGTCGTATGCTGTACAATCAGCTGCAGCAAATTAGACATTAGAAAAGTAATTCACAGGCAAGAGCTTTTCATAGGAAAGCTAGGTGTCGGCCGGGCAAGGTGGGGCAAAAGATTTCGAAATCCAGTTGTGGTTCATTTTAATGAATGTTAGATCGTCAACATTTTGGGTAGCCAGACGAGTCCTTTTTTCGGTTAATATTGAACCTGCAGCACTGAATACTCTTTCTGATAGGACACTTGCTGCCGGGCAAGCAAGCTCCTGCAATGCATATTCTGCCAATTCTGGCCAGGTGTCTAATTTGGAGGCCCAGTAATCAAATGGGAATGACGGTTGAGGGAGAACATCGATAAGGGATGAAAAATAGTTAGTAACCATACTGGACAAATGTTGTCTCCTGTCACTTTCAATTGATGCAGCAGTACCTGTCCTGTCTGCGGTCATAGCAAAATCACTCCACAACCTGGTCAGAAAACCCCTCTGTCCAACGCCACTTCTGATGTGTGCACCCCTAACACTCCTAGTCTGCTGCCCCCTGGAGCTCGTGTGAGAACGATCACGTGCGCTGTGTGCTGGGAATGCCTGAAGCAAACGGTCAACAAGAGTTGATTGTTTGGTTGCTAATATTAGTTCCAAGTTCTCATGTGGCATAATATTTTGCAATTTGCCTTTATAGCGTGGATCAAGGAGGCAGGCCAACCAGTAATCGTCATCGTTCATCATTTTCGTAATGCGTGTGTCCCTTTTTAGGATACGTAAGGCATAATCCGCCATGTGGGCCAAAGTTCCAGTTGTCAAATCTCCGGTTGTGATTGGTTGAGGGGCAGTTGCAGGCAAATCTACGTCACTTGTGTCCCTCAAAAAACCAGAACCCGGCCGTGACACGCAACCAATTTCCTGTGCCCCCGGGAAAGGTTCGGCATTAAAAATATACTCATCCCCATCATCCTCCTCGTCCTCCACCTCCTCTTCGCCCGCTACCTCGTCCTGTACACTGACCTGACCAGACAATGGCTGACTGTCATCAAGGCTTTCCTCTTCCTCTGGTGCAGACGCCTGCTCCTTTATGTGCGTCAAACTTTGCATCAGCAGACGCATTAGGGGGATGCTCATGCTTATTACGGCGTTGTCTGCACTAACCAGCCGTGTGCATTCCTCAAAACACTGAAGGACTTGACACATGTCTTGTATCTTAGACCACTGCACACCTGACAACTCCATGTCTGCCATCCTACTGCCTGCCCGTGTATCCTCCCACAAATAAATAACAGCACGCCTCTGTTCGCACAGTCTCTGAAGCATGTGCAGTGTTGAGTTCCACCTTGTTGCAACGTCTATGATTAGGCGATGCTGGGGAAGGTTCAAAGACCGCTGATAGGTCTGCATACGGCTGGCGTGTACAGGCGAACGTCGGATATGTGAGCAAAGTGCACGCACTTTGAGGAGCAGGTCGGAGAACCCAGGATAAGTTTTCAATAAGCACTGCACCACCAGGTTTAAGGTGTGAGCCAGGCAAGGAATGTGTTTCAGTTGGGAAAGGGAGATGGCAGCCATGAAATTCCTTCCGTTATCACTCACTACCTTGCCTGCCTCAAGATCTACTGTGCCCAGCCACGACTGCATTTCTTGTTGCAAGAACTCGGACAGAACTTCCGCGGTGTGTCTGTTGTCGCCCAAACACTTCATAGCCAATACAGCCTGCTGACGCTTGGCAGTAGCTGGCCCATAATGGGACAACTGGTGTGCAACAGTGTCATCTGCCGATGGAGTGGTTGGCAGACTGCGTTCTGTGGAAGAGCTGTAGCTTCTGCAGGAGGACGAGGAGGAGGAGGAGGAGGGGGTGCGAACGCCTACAGCCAACTGTTTCCTAGACCGTGGGCTAGGCACAACTGTCCCTAAATTGATGTCGCCTGTGGACCCTGCATCCACCACATTCACCCAGTGTGCCGTGATGGACACATAACGTCCCTGGCCATGCCTACTGGTCCATGCATCTGTAGTCAGGTGCACCTTTGTACTCACAGATTGCCTGAGTGCATGGACGATGCGCTGTTTAACATGCTGGTGCAGGGCTGGGATGGCTTTTCTGGAAAAAAAGTGTCGACTGGGTAGCTCGTATCGTGGTTCAGCGTACTCCATCAGGGCTTTGAAAGCTTCGCTTTCAACTAACCGGTAGGGCATCATCTCTAACGAGATTAGTCTAGCTATGTGGGCGTTAAAACCCTGTGTACGCGGATGCGAGGATAAGTACTTCCTTTTTCTAACCAGAGTGTCATGTAGGGTGAGCTGGACTGGAGAGCTGGAGATCGTGGAACTTTCGGGTGTGCCGGTGTACATGGCAGACTGAGAGACGGTTGGAGACGGTATTGTTTCCGCCGGTGCCCTAGATGCAATATTTCCTCCTACAAAACTGGTGGTTCCCTGACCCTGACTGCTTTTGGCTGGCAAAGAAACCTGCACAGATACTGCCGGTGGTGCGGAAAATGGTGGCCTTACAGTGACGGAAGGGATGTTGCGTTGCTGACTAGCTTCATTGGCCGAGGGTGCTACAACCTTAAGGGACGTTTGGTAGTTAGTCCAGGCTTGAAAATGCATGGTGGTTAAGTGTCTATGCATGCAACTAGTATTTAGACTTTTCAGATTCTGACCTCTGCTTAAGCTAGTTGAACATTTTTGACAGATGACTTTGCGCTGATCAGTTGGATGTTGTTTAAAAAAATGCCAGACTGCACTCTTCCTAGACTCGGATCCCTTTTCAGGGATTGCAGACTGAGCTTTAACCGGATGGCCACGCTGTCCTCCAACAGGTTTTGGCTTTGACACGCGTTTTGGTCCAGATACGGGCCCGGCAGATGGAACCTGTTGCGATGTTGATGCCTGCTGCGGCCCCTCCTCCACCTCCGCTTCTGAACTACTGCCGCCTGCACCCTGTTCCCCCAATGGCTGCCAATCGGGGTCAATAACTGGGTCATCTATTACCTCCTCTTCGAACTCGTGTGCAACTTCGTCTGTGTCACTGTGTCGGTCGGTGGTATAGCGTTCGTGGCGGGGCAACATAGTCTCATCAGGGTCTGATTGTGGATCTGTACCCTGAGAGGGCAATGTGGTGGTCTGAGTCAAAGGAGCAGCATAGTACTCTGGCTGTGGCTGTGCATCAGTGCACTCCATGTCAGAATCTACTTGTAATGGGCATGGCCTGTTAAATGTTTCACTTTCTAAGCCAGGGACGGTATGTGTAAAGAGCTCCATGGAGTGACCCGTTGTGTCGCCTGCTGCATCCTTCTCTCGTGTTGTAGTTTTTGCTGAGGAGGACAAGGAAGCGACTTGTCCCTGACCGTGAACATCCACAAGCGACGCGCTGCTTTTACATTTACCAGTTTCGGAAGAGGAGGCAAAAGAGCTAGAGGCTGAGTCTGCAATGTAAGCCAAAACTTGCTGTTGCTGCTCCGCCTTTAAAAGCGGTTTTCCTACTCCCAGAAAAGAGAGCGTTCGAGGCCTTGTGTAGCCTGACGACGAAACTGGCTCCACAGCTCCAGACTTAGGTGGAATATTTTTATCCCCACGACCACCTGATGCTCCACTACCACTACCATCATTACCAGCTGACAATGAACGCCCACGACGACCTCTTGCACCAGACTTCCTCATTGTTTTAAAATCTTAACCAAAGTAACTTTATTTGTTGCTGTCAAACAACTTACACGGTGAGCTATAACTTCAGTATGATTTCAATATCCCTTAACAGGTTGGTGAGACCACAAGGAAAATCAGGCACAATGTTACACACTCTGTTTTCTGTGGCACAAAATCACAGAGATGACACACACGCAGGACTGTCACTCAAGCACTAATGTCAATATTAATCTCCCACCTAATTTATTTATTTTTTTTTCTCAGGGAGACTTTAGAAACCAAATAATATTAAAAAACAAACAAAACAAAAAAGGCTTTCTATGGCCCACAATTAGAGAGAGAGAGGTGGCACACCCAGGAGTCAAGACTGGCGCACAAGCTGAAAGGGCAATATTACTCTCCCACTGTTTTTTTAAGTTTTTTTTCTTTTATTTTCAGGGAGACTTTAGAAACCAAATAATATTAAAAAAACCAAAAAAATAAATAGCCTTTCTATGGCCCACTGAATGAGAGAGAGGTGGCACACCCAGGAGTCAAGACTGGCACACAAGCTGAAAGGGCAATATTACTCTCCCACTGTTTTTTTAGGTATTTTTTTTTTTCAGGGAGACTTTAGAAACCAAATAATAAGAAAAAAAATAAATAAATAAATAGGCTTTCTATAGCCCACTGAATGAGAGATAGCACACACAGCAGTGGCACACAAGCCCTGACTGAGGCCAATATTTTTCTCCCACTGATTGATGTAGTGTTTTTGTGTTGAGGTAGATTTTAGAACACAAATCAAGGAAAAAAAAAATAAATGCTTTCTATGGCCCACTGAATGAGAGAGAGGTGGCACACCCAGGAGTCAAGACTGGCACACAAGCTGAAAGGGCAATATTACTCTCCCACTTTTTTTTTTATGTATTTTTTGTTTTTTAAGGGAGACTTTAGAAACCCAATAATATTTAAAAAAATAAATAAATAGGCTTTCTATGGCCCACTGAATGAGAGGGAGAGAGGTGGCACACCCAGGAGTCAAGACTGGCACACAAGCTGAAAGGGCAATATTACTCTCCCACTGTTTTTTTATGTTTTTTTTTTTTTTTCAGGGAGACTTTAGAAACCAAATAATATTAAAAAAACCAAAAAAATAAATAGCCTTTCTATGGCCCACTGAATGAGAGAGAGAGGTGGCACACCCAGGAGTCAAGACTGGCACACAAGCTGAAAGGGCAATATTACTCTCCCACTGTTTTTTTATGTATTTTTTGTTTTTTAAGGGAGACTTTAGAAACCAAATAATATTAAAAAAAAAAAAAAAAAAAAAGGCTTTCTATGGCCCACAATTAGAGAGAGAGAGGTGGCACACCCAGGAGTCAAGACTGGCGCACAAGCTGAAAGGGCAATATTACTCTCCCACTGTTTTTTTAAGTTTTTTTTTTTTTATTTTCAGGGAGACTTTAGAAACCAAATAATATTAAAAAAACCAAAAAAATAAATAGCCTTTCTATGGCCCACTGAATGAGAGAGAGAGGTGGCACACCCAGGAGTCAAGACTGGCACACAAGCTGAAAGGGCAATATTACTCTCCCACTGTTTTTTTATGTTTTTTTTTTTTTCAGGGAGACTTTAGAAACCAAATAATATTAAAAAAAACAAAAAAATAAATAGCCTTTCTATGGCCCACTGAATGAGAGAGAGAGGTGGCACACCCAGGAGTCAAGACTGGCACACAAGCTGAAAGGGCAATATTACTCTCCCACTGTTTTTTTAGGTATTTTTTTTTTCAGGGAGACTTTAGAAACCAAATAATAAGAAAAAAAATAAATAAATAAATAGGCTTTCTATAGCCCACTGAATGAGAGATAGCACACACAGCAGTGGCACACAAGCCCTGACTGAGGCCAATATTTTTCTCCCACTGATTGATGTAGTGTTTTTGTGTTGAGGTAGATTTTAGAACACAAATCAAGGAAAAAAATAAATAAATGCTTTCTATGGCCCACTGAATGAGAGAGAGGTGGCACACCCAGGAGTCAAGACTGGCACACAAGCTGAAAGGGCAATATTACTCTCCCACTGTTTTTTTATGTATTTTTTGTTTTTTAAGGGAGACTTTAGAAACCCAATAATATTTAAAAAAATATATAAATAGGCTTTCTATGGCCCACTGAATGAGAGGGAGAGAGGTGGCACACCCAGGAGTCAAGACTGGCACACAAGCTGAAAGGGCAATATTACTCTCCCACTGTTTTTTTATGTTTTTTTTTTTTCAGGGAGACTTTAGAAACCAAATAATATTAAAAAAACCAAAAAAATAAATAGCCTTTCTATGGCCCACTGAATGAGAGAGAGAGGTGGCACACCCAGGAGTCAAGACTGGCACACAAGCTGAAAGGGCAATATTACTCTCCCACTGTTTTTTTATGTTTTTTTTTTTTTCAGGGAGACTTTAGAAACCAAATAATATTAAAAAAACCAAAAAAATAAATAGCCTTTCTATGGCCCACTGAATGAGAGAGAGAGGTGGCACACCCAGGAGTCAAGACTGGCACACAAGCTGAAAGGGCAATATTACTCTCCCACTGTTTTTTTATGTATTTTTTGTTTTTTAAGGGAGACTTTAGAAACCAAATAATATTAAAAAAACCAAAAAAATAAATAGCCTTTCTATGGCCCACTGAATGAGAGAGAGAGGTGGCACACCCAGGAGTCAAGACTGGCACACAAGCTGAAAGGGCAATATTACTCTCCCACTGTTTTTTTATGTATTTTTTGTTTTTTAAGGGAGACTTTAGAAACCAAATAATATAAAAAAAAAACAACAAAAAAAAGGCTTTCTATGGCCCACAATTAGAGAGAGAGAGGTGGCACACCCAGGAGTCAAGACTGGCGCACAAGCTGAAAGGGCAATATTACTCTCCCACTGTTTTTTTAAGTTTTTATTTTTTTATTTTCAGGGAGACTTTAGAAACCAAATAATATTAAAAAAAACAAAAAAATAAATAGCCTTTCTATGGCCCACTGAATGAGAGAGAGAGGTGGCACACCCAGGAGTCAAGACTGGCACACAAGCTGAAAGGGCAATATTACTCTCCCACTGTTTTTTTATGTATTTTTTGTTTTTTAAGGGAGACTTTAGAAACCCAATAATATTTAAAAAAAAAAAAAAAAAAGGCTTTCTATGGCCCACAATTAGAGAGAGAGGTGGCACACCCAGGAGTCAAGACTGGCACACAAGCTGAAAGGGCAATATTACTCTCCCACTGTTTTTTTATGTATTTTTTGTTTTTTAAGGGAGACTTTAGAAACCCAATAATATTTAAAAAAAAAAAAAAAAAAGGCTTTCTATGGCCCACAATTAGAGAGAGAGGTGGCACACCCAGGAGTCAAGACTGGCACACAAGCTGAAAGGGCAATATTACTCTCCCACTGTTTTTTTATTTATTTATTTTTTTTCAGGGAGACTTTAGAAACCAAATAATAAGAAAAAAAATAAATAAATAAATAGGCTTTCTATAGCCCACTGAATAAGAGATAGCACACACAGCAGTGGCACACAAGCCCTGACTGAGGCCAATATTTTTCTACCACTGATTGATGTAGTGTTTTTGTGTTGAGGTAGAATTTAGAACACAAATCACGGAAAAAATAAATAGGCTTTCTATGGCCCACTCAGTGAGAGATGACACACACAGGGATGGCACTGTAGCAGAAATGCCAATCTTAATCTCCCACAAAAAAAAAAAAAAAAAAAACAGGGACTGTCCTACAATTACTATCTCCCTGCAGTAATCTAAGCCAGGTATGGCAGGCAGCAATAGGAGTGGACTGATGCACAAATTAAATAAAAAGTGTGGACAAACAAAAAAGATAGCTGTGCAGAAAGGAACAAGAGGATATGTGCTTTGAAAAAAGCAGTTGGTTTCCACAGTGGCGTACACACAGCAATACAGCTATCACGGAGCCTTCTAGGGCAGCCCAATGAGCTACAGCGCTGAGGAAAAAAAAAAAAAGATAGCTTCCACTGTTCCTGCACACCGAAGGTGTTGTTGGACAGTGGAAATCGCTACAGCACAAGCAGTTTGGTGGTTAGTGGACCCTGCCTAACGCTCTCCCTGCTTCTGACGAAGCGGCAGCAACCTCTCCCTAAGCTCAGATCAGCAGCAGTAAGATGGCGGTCGGCGGGAACGCCCCTTTATAGCCCCTGTGACGCCGCAGAAAGCAAGCCAATCACTGCAATGCCCTTCTCTAAGATGGTGGGGACCAGGATCTATGTCATCACGCTGCCCACACTCTGCGTTCACCTTCATTGGCTGAGAAATGGCGCTTTTCGCGTCATTGAAACGCGACTTTGGCGCGAAAGTCGCGTACCGCATGGCCGACAAGCACAGGGGTCGGATCGGGTTTCATGAGACGCCGACTTAGCCAAAAGTCGGCGACTTTTGAAAATGATCGACCCGTTTCGCTCAACCCTAGTTATTACTATTATTATCATATTTGCATGTAACAGTTTGTTTACCATACATTCACAGTACATACGTTCCTGTGACTATTAGGAATCAATCTGTTTATTCTCATTGAGTTTTGCTTTTACTTTTCAATCAGATTGAATATTAACTTTATCCCAAACCTAGATCCGTGTACCTCAGATGCTTACAGTAACGTGTTTTCATCACATAACAAGTTCTTGACTGGTTGGCAGCCACCCTCACTATAATTGGGATTTGGTTTTACTAATACATTTTTAATTTTATCACCTTAAGGTTAACCCCTTCCCGACCTGTGACACAGCGTATGCGTCATGAAAGCTGTGACGCATATGCTGTGTCACAGAATGATTGCGTCCCTGCAGATCGGGTGTAAGGGTTAACTCCTATTTCACCCGATCTGCAGGGAGAGGGGGAGTTGTACTTCAGCCCAGGGGGGGTGGCTTTGCCCCCACGTGGCTACGATCGCTCTGATTGGCTGTTGAAAGTGCAACAGCCAATGAGAGCAATTTGCAATATTTCACCTATGAAAATGGTGAAATATTGCAATCCAGCCATGGCCGATGCTGCAATAGCATCTGCCATGGCTGGAAATCATGTTCTGCCCCCCCACCGCCCCCGATCTCCTCCCCAGTCGTCCGTTATGTGGCCCGGTCCTCTCCGTCCTCCTGTCCACTCCCCCGTCCTCCTGCCTGCCCCTTCCTTGCTCCGATCCACCTCCCCTGTGCTCCGATCCACCCCCCGAGCTCCCACCTTACCCCCACATACTTACCGAGCCTCCCGGTGTCGGTCCGTCTCCTCCCTGGGCGCCGCCATCTTCCAAAATGGCGGGCGCATGCGCAGTATGCCCGCCGAATCTGCCTGCCGGCAGATTTGTTCCATGTACATTTTGATCACTGTGAAAACCTATCACAGTGATCAAAATAGAAAAAAATGTAAATGACCCCCCCCCTTTATCACCCTTATAGCTAGGGACAACAATAAAATAAAGAAAATATATATATATTTTTTTTCCCCCACTAGGTTCAGAACCAGGGTTAGGGTTAGGGTTTTCTGGTCCTCTGTGGATTTTTCCTTAGGGTTAGGGTATTCTGGTCCTCTGTGGATTTTTCCACAGCACATTTGATAAATTCGCAGTGTAAAACCGCTGCGGACTTATCGCGGATTCAACGTGGTTTTTCTGCGAATTTCACTGCGGTTTTACAACTGCGGTTTTCTATTGGAGAAGTTGTAAAACCGCTGCGGAATCCGCAGAAAGAAGTGACATGCTGCGTAATGTAAACCGCTGCGTTTCCGCGCAGTTTTTTCCGCAGCATGGGCACAGCGTTTTTTGTTTCCCATAGGTTTACATTGAACTATAATCTCAAGGGAAACTGCTGCGGACCCGCAGCTGCGGAAACGCTGTGGATCCGCAGCGTTTTCCGCAGCGTGTGCACATAGCCTTAGAATTAGGCTATGTGCACACGGTGTGGATTTGGCTGCGGATCCGCAGCGGATTGGCTGCTGCGGATTCGTAGCAGTTTTCCAACAGGTTTACAGTTCCATGTAAATCTTTGGAAAACCAAATCCGCTGTGCCCATGGTGCGGAAAATACCGCGCAGAAACGCTGCATTGTATTTTATGCAGCATATCAATTCTTTGTGTGGATTCCACAGCATTTTACACCTGTTCCTCAATAGGAATCCGCAGGTGAAATCCGCACAAAAACCACTGGAAATCTGTGGTAAATCCGCAGGTAAAACGCAGTGCCTTTTACCTGCGGATTTTTCAAAAATGGTGCGGAAAAATCTCACACAAATCCACAACGTGGGCACATAGCCTTAGGGTTAGGGATGGAATTAGGGCTAGGGTTGGAAATAGGTTTAAGATTAGGCTTGTGGTTAGGGTTATGGTTAGGGGTGTGTTGGGGTTAGGGTTGTGGTTAGGGTTGAAATTAGGGTTGGGATTAGGGTTAGGGGTGTGTTGGGTTAGGGTTGTGGTTAGGGGTGTGTTGGGGTTAGGGTTATGGCTAGAGTTTGGATTAGGGTTAGGGGTGTGTTGGGGTTAGTGTTGGAGTTAGAATTGAGAGGTTTCCACTGTTTAGGCACATCAGGGGTCTCCAAACGCAACATGGCGCCACCTGTTATGACCCCAATGGCAGAGGGTCTCAAAAGTAAATACCAAGTCTGCAAACACAAAAAAACAGCTCATAGGGCAGTGGTAACTGGGCTAACCGTATATCTAATCCTAGCACCACAAATAGCAGCAGCCGGGGAATGTGCCTACGTTGGTTCTAGACGTCTCGCGCCAGCCGGAGAACCAACTAACCCTAGAAGGGAAAAGATAGACCTTTCTTGCCTCCAGAGAAAAGACCCCAAAAGTTGGATACAAGCCCCCAACAAATAATAACGGTGAGGTAAGAAGAAAAGACAAACGTAAGAATGAACTAGGTATTTAGCAAAGAGAGGCCCACTGACTAATAGCAGAATATAGTAAGATGACTTATACGGTCAGCAAAAACCCTATCAAAATTTCCACGCTGGATATTCAAGAACCCCCGAACCGTCTAACGGCCCGGGGGGAGAATACCAGCCCCCTAGAGCTTCCAGCAAAATCAGGAATCACATTTAGTACAAGCTGGACAAAAAATAAGAGCAATGCAAATAACAAAAAAACAAAGAAGCAGGACTTAGCTTAATTTTGCAAGAACCAGGACCAGCAGACAGGAGCAAACAGAAAGGAACTGATTACAACGATGCCAGGCACCAGACTGAGAATTCAGGAAGTTAATATAGCAACACCCCTGGACTAACGACCCAGGTGGGTGCCAAACTGAGGAAAGACAATCCCAGAGTCATATCACTAGTGACCACAAGAGGGAGCCAAAAAAGTCTAATTCACAACAGTACCCCCCCTTTAAGGAGGGGTCACCGAACCCTCACCAAGACCACCAGGGCGATCAGGATGAGCAGCGTGAAAGGCACGAACTAAATCGGCCGCATGCACATCAGAGGCAACCACCCAGGAATTATCCTCCTGACCATAGCCCTTCTGTTGTGAATTTGGTTTTTGGGCTCCCCCGGTGGTCACTGGTGGTACTGGACTTGTGTGCTTCACTTTCTCTGTTCACCTGTTTCCATCTGGATATGGGTGTATCCTATTTAGCCTTGCTGCTCTGTTATTCTAGTGCCGGCCATCAATGTAACCAGAGCCTTTCTGTTGCATGTTCCTGCTTCTAGACTACTATCAGCTAAGTTGGACTCTTAGTCCTAAGTTTGTTTTGCATTTTTGTTCCAGTTCACAGTTATGTTATTTTTCTGTAGCTGGAAGCTCTTGTGGGCCGAAATTGCCACTCCGGTGTCATGAGTTGACACATGAGTGTTAAAGTAATTTCGGGATGGTATTTTAATAGGGTTTTAAGCTGACCGTGAAGTTCCCTATTGTATCTTCTTGCTATCTAGTAAGCGGACCTCGCTTTGCTGAACCTACCTTCATACTACGTATGTCTTTTCCTCTGAACTCACCGTCAATATATGTGGGGGGCTTCTGTCTCCTTTTTGGGGGAATTTCCCTAGAGGTAAGCCAGGTCTGTCTTTTCCTCTATTAGGGTTAGTTAGTCCTCCGGCTGGCGCTAGGCGTCTAGGGATAAAACGTAGGTACGCCACCCGGCCACTGTTAGTTGTGTGGTAGGTTTAGCTCACGGTCAGCTCGAGATTCCATCACCCAGGAGCTAGTCTGTAGTTTAAGTTCTCTGACGTTTCCTTGCCATTGGGAACCATGACAGTATGGCCGGCCAAGGGTTAAAACCGTTGGCAGAAGAAAGGAGAGAAAAAGAAGTCTGCAGATTTTTTTTTTTTTTTCTTCTGAGCTTGCTTTTTAGTTGACTCAGTTGCATTTCTGCTCTAATTGCAGCCTTTGTCTCTCTCTCTCCTTCTAATCCTTGAATGGCTCTGATCTCACCTGATTAAAATGGATCCTCAGAGTTTGGCTACAGGTTTGAATAATCTTGCTATGAAGGTTCAAAATTTACAGGATTTTGTTATTCATGCTCCTATATCTGAACCTAGAATTCCTATACCAGAATTTTTCTCCGGGGATAGATCTCGTTTCCTGAATTTCAAAAATAATTGTAAATTATTTCTTTCCCTGAGATCTCGCTCTGCTGGAGATCCCGCACAGCAGGTTAAGATAGTAATTTCCTTGCTGCGGGGTGACCCTCAAAACTGGGCATTTGCATTGGCACCTGGGGATCCTGCGTTGCTCAATGTGGATGCGTTTTTTCTGGCTTTGGGGTTGCTTTATGAGGAACCTAACTTAGAGATTCAGGCTGAAAAAGCCTTGATGGCCCTATCTAAAGGGCAAGATGAAGCTGAAATATACTGCCAAAAATTTCGTAAATGGTCTGTGCTTACTCAGTGGAATGAGTGCGCCCTGGCGGCGAATTTCAGAGAGGGTCTCTCTGATGCCATTAAAGATGTTATGGTGGGGTTCCCTGCACCTACAGGTCTGAATGAGTCCATGACAATGGCTATTCGGATTGATCAGCGTTTGCGGGAGCGCAAACCTGTGCACCATTTGGCGGTGTCTTCTGAGAAGGCTCCAGAAAATATGCAATGTGATAGAATTCTGTCCAGAAGCGAACGGCAGAATTTTAGGCGAAAGAATGGGTTGTGCTTCTATTGTGGTGATTCAACTCATGTTATATCAGCATGCTCTAAACGTACAAAAAAGGTTGATAAGTCTATTTCAATTTGCACTTTACAGTCTAAGTTTATTCTCTCTGTGACCTTGATTTGTTCATTATCGTCAATTACCGCGGATGCCTATGTCGACTCTGGTGCCGCTTTGAGTCTAATGGATTGGTCCTTTGCCAGGCGCTGTGGGTTTGATCTAGAGCCTCTGGAAGTTCCTATACCTCTAAAGGGTATTGACTCTACACCATTGGCTAGTAATAAACCACAATACTGGACACAAGTGACTATGCGTATGAATCCAGACCATCAGGAGATGATTCGCTTCCTTGTGTTGTACAATCTACATGACGTTTTTGTGCTCGGATTACCATGGTTACAATCTCATAACCCAGTCCTTGACTGGAAAGCTATGTCTGTGTTAAGCTGGGGATGTCAGGGGGCTCATGGGGACGTACCTTTGGTTTCCATTTCGTCATCTATTCCCTCTGAGATTCCGGAATTTTTGTCTGATTATCGTGATGTTTTTGAGGAGCCTAAGCTTGGTTCACTACCTCCTCACAGAGATTGCGATTGTACCATAGATCTGATTCCGGGCAGTAAATTTCCAAAGGGTCGTTTATTTAATCTATCTGTACCTGAACATGCTGCTATGCGAGAATATATTAAGGAGTCCCTGGAAAAGGGACATATTCGTCCTTCTTCATCTCCCTTAGGAGCCGGTTTTTTCTTTGTATCTAAAAAAGATGGCTCTTTGAGGCCGTGTATTGATTATCGACTCTTGAATAAAATTACAGTCAAATATCAGTATCCTCTGCCACTGCTGACTGATTTGTTTGCTCGAATAAAGGGGGCTAAGTGGTTCTCTAAGATTGATCTCCGTGGGGCGTATAATTTGGTGCGAATTAAGCAGGGGGATGAGTGGAAAACCGCATTTAATACGCCCGAGGGCCATTTTGAGTATTTAGTAATGCCTTTTGGTCTTTCAAATGCCCCTTCAGTCTTTCAGTCCTTTATGCATGACATTTTCCGTGAATATTTGGATAAATTTATGATCGTGTATCTGGATGATATTTAGATTTTTTCGGATGACTGGGATTCTCATGTCCAACAGGTCAGGAGGGTTTTTCAGGTTTTGCGGGCTAATTCCTTGTGTGTGAAGGGTTCTAAGTGTATTTTTGGGGTTCAAAAGATTTCTTTTTTGGGGTACATTTTTTCCCCCTCTTCCATTGAGATGGATCCTGTCAAGGTTCGGGCTATTTGTGATTGGACGCAACCTTCTTCTCTTAAGAGCCTTCAGAAATTTTTGGGCTTTGCTAATTTTTATCGTCGATTTATAACTGGTTTTTCTGATGTTGCTAAACCTTTGACTGATTTGACCAAAAAGGGTGCTGATGTTGCTGATTGGTCCCCTGCTGCTGTGGAGGCCTTTCGGGAGCTTAAGCGCCGCTTTTCTTCCGCCCCTGTGTTGCGTCAGCCTGATGTTACTCTTCCTTTTCAGGTTGAGGTCGATGCTTCCGAGATCGGAGCTGGGGCGGTCTTGTCGCAGAAAAGTTCCGACTGCTCCGTGATGAGACCTTGTGCGTTCTTTTCTCAAAAATTTTCGCCCGCCGAGCGAAATTATGATATTGGTAATCGGGAGCTTTTGGCTATGAAGTGGGCTTTTGAGGAGTGGCGTCATTGGCTTGAGGGGGCTAGACATCAAGTGGTGGTATTGACCGATCACAAGAATTTGATTTATCTTGAGTCTGCCAGGCGCCTGAATCCTAGACAGGCGCGCTGGTCGTTGTTTTTCTCTCGGTTTAATTTTGTGGTCTCATACTTACCAGGTTCTAAAAATGTGAAGGCGGATGCCCTTTCTAGGAGTTTTGAGCCTGATTCCCCTGGTGATTCTGAACCTACAGGTATCCTTAAGGATGGGGTGGTATTATCTGCTGTTTCCCCAGACCTGCGACGGGCTTTGCAGGAGTTTCAGGCGGATAGACCTGATCGTTGCCCGCCTGGTAGACTGTTTGTTCCTGATGATTGGACCAGTAGAGTCATCTCGGAGGTTCATTCTTCTGTGTTGGCAGGTCATCCCGGGATCTTTGGTACCAGGGATTTGGTGGCTAGGTCCTTCTGGTGGCCTTCCCTGTCTCGAGATGTACGAGTTTTTGTGCAGTCTTGTGATGTTTGTGCTCGGGCCAAACCTTGTTGTTCTCGGGCCAGCGGATTGTTGTTATCTTTGCCTATTCCGAAGAGGCCTTGGACTCACATCTCTATGGATTTTATTTCTGATCTCCCTGTTTCTCAGAAAATGTCTGTCATCTGGGTGGTGTGTGACCGTTTTTCAAAGATGGTCCATTTGGTGCCCTTGCCTAAGTTACCTTCCTCATCCGAGTTGGTTCCTCTGTTTTTTCAAAATGTGGTTCGCTTGCATGGTATTCCGGAGAATATCGTTTCTGACAGGGGGACCCAGTTCGTGTCTAGATTTTGGCGGGCGTTCTGTGCTAGGATGGGCATTGATTTGTCTTTTTCGTCTGCGTTCCATCCTCAGACTAATGGCCAGACTGAGCGAACTAATCAGACCTTGGAGACTTATTTGAGGTGTTTTGTGTCTGCGGATCAGGATGACTGGGTTGCCTTTTTGCCGTTGGCGGAGTTTGCCCTCAATAATCGGGCTAGTTCTGCCACTTTGGTTTCTCCTTTCTTTTGCAATGCGGGGTTTCATCCTCGTTTTTCTTCCGGTCAGGTGGAGTCTTCGGATTGTCCTGGAGTGGATACTGTGGTGGATAGGTTGCATCGGATTTGGGGACAGGTGGTGGACAATTTGGAGTTGTCCCAGGAGAAGACTCGGCATTTTGCTAACCGCCGTCGTCGTGTTGGTCCTCGTCTTCGTGTTGGGGACTTGGTGTGGTTGTCTTCTCGTTTTGTCCCTATGAGGGTTTCTTCTCCTAAGTTTAAGCCTCGGTTCATCGGCCCGTATAAGATTTTGGAGATTCTTAACCCCATGTCCTTTCGATTGGACCTCCCAGCATCTTTTTCTATCCATAATGTCTTCCATCGGTCATTACTGCGCAGGTATGAGGTACCGGTTGTGCCTTCCGTTGAGCCTCCCGCTCCGGTGTTGGTTGAGGGTGAATTGGAGTACGTTGTGGAGAAGATCTTGGACTCCCGTGTTTCCAGACGGAAACTTCAGTATCTGGTCAAGTGGAAGGGCTACGGTCAAGAGGATAATTCTTGGGTGACAGCCTCTAATGTTCATGCCTCTGATTTGGTCCGTGCCTTTCATAGGGCTCATCCTGATCGCCCTGGTGGTTCTTGTGAGGGTTCGGTGCCCCCTCCTTGAGGGGGGGGTACTGTTGTGAATTTGGTTTTTGGGCTCCCCCGGTGGTCACTGGTGGTACTGGACTTGTGTGCTTCACTTTCTCTGTTCACCTGTTTCCATCTGGATATGGGTGTATCCTATTTAGCCTTGCTGCTCTGTTATTCTAGTGCCGGCCATCAATGTAACCAGAGCCTTTCTGTTGCATGTTCCTGCTTCTAGACTACTATCAGCTAAGTTGGACTCTTAGTCCTAAGTTTGTTTTGCATTTTTGTTCCAGTTCACAGTTATGTTATTTTTCTGTAGCTGGAAGCTCTTGTGGGCCGAAATTGCCACTCCGGTGTCATGAGTTGACACATGAGTCTTAAAGTAATTTCGGGATGGTATTTTAATAGGGTTTTAAGCTGACCGTGAAGTTCCCTATTGTATCTTCTTGCTATCTAGTAAGCGGACCTCGCTTTGCTGAACCTACCTTCATACTACGTATGTCTTTTCCTCTGAACTCACCGTCAATATATGTGGGGGGCTTCTGTCTCCTTTTTGGGGGAATTTCCCTAGAGGTAAGCCAGGTCTGTCTTTTCCTCTATTAGGGTTAGTTAGTCCTCTGGCTGGCGCTAGGCGTCTAGGGATAAAACGTAGGTACGCCACCCGGCCACTGTTAGTTGTGTGGTAGGTTTAGCTCACGGTCAGCTCGAGATTCCATCACCCAGGAGCTAGTCTGTAGTTTAAGTTCTCTGACGTTTCCTTGCCATTGGGAACCATGACACCCTTCCACTTGACCAGATACTGAAGCCTCCGCCTGGAGAGACGAGAATCCAAGATCTTCTCCACCACGTACTCCAACTCGCCCTCAACCAACACCGGAGCAGGAGGCTCAACAGAAGGAACCACAGGTACAACGTACCGCCGCAACAAAGACCTATGGAACACGTTGTGAATGGCAAATGACACCGGAAGATCCAAGCGAAAGGACACAGGATTAAGGATTTCCAATATCTTGTAAGGACCGATGAAGCGAGGCTTAAATTTAGGAGAGGAGACCTTCATAGGAACAAATCGAGAAGACAGCCACACCAAATCCCCAACACGAAGTCGGGGACCCACACCGCGGCGGCAGTTGGCAAAACGCTGAGCCTTCTCCTGTGACAACTTCAAGTTGTCCACCACATGATTCCAAATCTGCTGCAACCTATCCACCATGGAATCTACCCCAGGACACTCAGAAGGCTCCACATGTCCCGAGGAAAACCGAGGATGGAAACCAGAGTTGCAGAAAAATGGCAAAACCAAAGTAGCGGAACTAGCCCGATTATTAAGGGCAAACTCAGCCAACGGCAAGAAGGTCACCCAATCATCCTGATCTGCAGAAACAAAACACCTCAAATAAGCCTCCAGAGTCTGATTAGTTCGCTCCGTTTGTCCATTAGTCTGAGGATGAAAGGCAGACGAAAACGACAAATCAATGCCCATCTTAGCACAAAAGGATCGCCAGAACCTGGAAACAAACTGGGATCCTCTGTCAGACACAATATTCTCAGGAATGCCGTGTAAACGAACCACATTCTGAAAGAACAAAGGAACCAGATCGGAAGAGGAAGGCAGCTTAGGCAAAGATACCAAATGGACCATCTTGGAAAAGCGATCACATACGACCCAGATGACAGACATGCCCTGAGACACCGGAAGATCTGAAATGAAATCCATGGAAATGTGTGTCCAAGGCCTCTTCGGGACAGGCAAGGGCAAGAGCAACCCGCTGGCACGAGAACAGCAAGGCTTAGCTCGAGCACAAGTCCCACAGGATTGCACAAATGACCGCACATCCCGTGACAAGGAAGGCCACCAAAAGGACCTAGCCACCAAATCTCTGGTGCCAAAAATTCCCGGATGCCCTGCCAACACCGAGGAATGAACCTCGGAAATGACTCTGCTGGTCCACTTATCAGGAACAAACAGTCTGTCAGGTGGACAAGAGTCAGGTCTACCAGCCTGAAATCTCTGCAACACACGTCGCAAATCCGGAGAAATGGCTGACAAGATAACTCCCTCTTTAAGAATACCAACTGGTTCTGCGACTCCAGGAGAGTCAGGCACAAAGCTCCTTGAAAGAGCATCAGCCTTCACATTCTTTGAACCTGGTAAATACGAGACAACAAAGTCAAAACGGGAGAAAAACAATGACCAACGGGCCTGTCTAGGATTCAGGCGCTTAGCAGACTCGAGATACATCAGATTTTTGTGATCAGTCAAGACCACCACACGATGCTTAGCACCCTCGAGCCAATGACGCCACTCCTCAAATGCCCACTTCATGGCCAACAACTCCCGATTGCCAACATCATAATTCCGCTCAGCAGGCGAAAACTTCCTAGAGAAAAAGGCACATGGTCTCATTACAGAGCAACCAGGGCCTCTCTGCGACAAAACGGCCCCTGCCCCAATCTCAGAAGCATCCACTTCAACCTGAAAGGGAAGTGAGACATCAGGCTGGCACAAAACAGGCGCCGAAGTAAACCGGCGCTTCAACTCTTGGAAAGCTTCCACGGCTGCAGGAGCCCAGTTAGCAACATCAGAAGCTTTCTTGGTCATATCCGTCAAAGGTTTAACAACGCTAGAAAAATTAGCGATAAAACGACGGTAGAAGTTAGCAAAACCCAAGAACTTCTGAAGACTCTTAGCAGACGTGGGTTGAGTCCAATCATGAATAGCTGGGACCTTGACTGGGTCCATCTCCACCGCAGAAGGGGAAAAAATAAAACCCAAAAAGGGAACCTTCTGTACTCCAAAGAGACACTTTGAGCCCTTAACAAACAAAGCATTCTCACGCAAAACCTGAAACACCATCCTGACCTGCTCTACATGCGAGTCCCAATCATCAGAAAAAACCAGAATATCATCCAGATAAACAATCATAAATTTATCCAGATACTTCCGGAAAATATCATGCATAAAGGACTGAAACACTGAAGGAGCATTAGCTAAAACATCATTTTTGAGGAAAGAAAAATGATTTTTTATTTTCACAGCTCTGCGTTGTAAACTTCTGTGAAGCACTTGGGAGTTCAAAGTGCTCAACACACATCTAGATAAGTTCCTTTGGGGGTCTAGTTTCCAAAATGGGGTCACTTGTGGGGGGGGGGTTACTGTTTAGGGACATCAGGGGCTCTGCAAACGCAACGTGACGCCCGCAGAGCATTCCATCAAAGTCTGCATTTCAAAATGTCACTACTTCACTTCCGAGCCCCGGCATGTGCCCAAACAGTGGTTTACCCCCACATATGGGGTATTAGCATACTCAGGAGATACTGGACAACAACGTTTGGGGTCAAATTTCTCCTGTTACACTTGGGAAAATAAAAAATTCTGGGCCAAAAAATTATTTTTGAGGAAAGAAAACGTATTTATTATTTTCACGGCTCTGCGTTATAAACTTCTGTGAAGCATTTGGGGGTTCAAAGTTCTCACCACACATCTAGATAAGTTCCTTTGGGGGTCTAGTTTCCAAAATGGGGTTACTTGTGGGGAGTGTCTACTGTTTAGGCACATCAGGGGCTCTGCAAACGCAACGTGACGCCCGCAGAGCATTCCATCAAAGTCTGCATTTCAAACCGTCACTACTTCTATTCCGAACCCCGAAGTGTGCCCAAACAGTGGTTTACCCCCACATATGGGGTATCAGCGTACTCAGGAGAAACTGTACAATAACTTTTGGGGTCAAATTTCTCCTGTTACCCTTGGGAAAATAAAAAATTCAGGGCTAAAAAATCATTTTTGAGAAAAGAAAAATTATTTTTTATTTTCATGGCTCTGCATTATAAACTTCTGTGAAGCACTTTGGGGTTCAAAGTGCTCACCACACATCTAGATTAGTTCCTTCGGAGGTCTAGTTTCCAAAATGGGGTCACTTGTGGGGGTGCTCCAATGTTTAGGCACACAGGCGCTCTCCAAACGCGACATGGTGTACGCTAATGACTGGAGCTAATTTTCCATTCAAAAAGCCAAATGGCGTGCCTTCCCTTCCGAACCCTGCCGTGTGCCCAAACAGTGGTTTACCCCAACATATGGGGTATCAGCGTACTCAGGAGAAACTGGACAATAACTATTGGGGTCCAATTTCCCCTGTTACCCTTGGGAAAATAAAAAAGTCCGGGCTAAAAAATCATTTTTGAGGAAAGAAAAATTATTTTTTTACTTTCACGGCTCTGCGTTATAAACTTCTGTGAAGCACCTGGGGGTTTAAAGTGCTCACTATGCATCTAGATAAGTTCCTTGGGGGGTCTAGTTTCCAAAATGGGGTCACTTGTGGGGGAGCTCTAGTGTCTAGGCACACAGGGGCTCTCCAAAGGCGACATGGTGTCCGCTAATGATTGGAGCTAATTTTCCATTCAAAAAGTCAAATGGCGCTCCTTCCCTTCCGAGCCTTGCCGTGCGCCCAAACAGTGGTTTACTCCCACATATGAGATATCGGCGTACTCAGGAGAAATTGTCCAACAAATTTTAGGATCCATTTTATCCTGTTGCCCATGTGAAAATGAAAATATTGAGGCTAAAATAAATTTTTTTGTGAAAAAAAAGCACATTTTCATTTTTATGTATCAATTTCTGAAGCACATCCTCCAGTAGGAGGTCTTGTGTGTGACTGACAGTGTGTATACAAAGATAGCTGTCAGTCACTGATGAGATCTCCCACTAGACCAAAAATCCCAGAAAAAGCAGAGGATTAAATGATTAAAACATTTTCTCGGAAAAGTACATATCCATCTGCTCAGTCCCCCATGCTCTATACCAGTGTTCCCCAACTCCAGTCCTCAAGGCCCACCAACAGATCATGTTTTCAGGATTTCCTTTGTATTGCACAGGTGACGCAATTATCACCTGGGCAAGACTAAGGTAATCCTGAAAACATGACCTGTTGGTGGGCCTTGAGGACTGGAGTTGGGGAACCCTGCTCTATACCATGGGGCCTGCAGATCAGCCAGCATATTCATGGTGACAGAGTCCTTTAAGTTTCCACAATTAGTTTTTTGTAAGTTTTTTCACTGCACAAAAAATGCAACGTCATATAGTTCCAGCAAAGTGGATGGGATTTATAGAAATCTCATGCCGTCTGTGTTTTTTTACACTATGTAAACTGACCTGTGGTACTTGTTTGAAATCCAAAACATGTCATTTTTTTCTGCGAATGCATTGAGTTTTATTTGCAGATTTTCCTCATTGAATATCATTAGATACAGAATATCAACCAGTAAAAAACGCACGTGCATTTTTAATCTGTTTTTATAGCAGAATCTCACTAAAAATTCATGTAATCTCCACATGGCTATGTAGTAGGCTGGGGCCAGGGCTGCTGTCATGGCCGACAGTAACCTCTGTATCACCCCCTGGCCCCCTCCCAGCACAAGATCATGTTTTCTTCTCTGAGTACCTTGGTGCTGCTTCTCTGAGTCATCTGGGATCTCCCGACACGGGAGTGTATTCCCGACAGGCGGCTCCACAATTAAAGAGTCACAGTCCAGCTTCACTTTAACTTCTTTATTAACTCAGCATTATCCAGGGCACAGTCATTCATAACACTTGGCAACATTTCCCTTGCCTCTCCTCTCTGCCTCTAAGCCTTTCCCCAGGACAGTTCTTTTCCTCTGGTCCCTCAGTGTCCTTAATGCCCAGAATTTGTGCTTCTCATGGGGGTATTCTCTGCCGTTTCGCTCCGGTCCTTAGAATAGCGGCCCGTGCAAAAATCTGTCAAATCTTGGATACCTTCCTCCTGTTCTCATTAGCCTTCTCCCTGTAGCACTGCAGTCCCACTTATACTGCACCGCTATCTCTGGTATCGCTATGCTTCGTTCTGTACTCTGGCCCCCTGGATACTAACTGCTGGGCCTACTCTTCTCACTAACTTTGCGGGGCACGGTGGTGCCCTGGACTAGCCAGCCCTGAGTTCCATACGGGCCCCCAGCCCCAACTGACTAAAAGCGGGAAGACCTAACTTACGTATCCCACTGTGCCTCTCCTACAGTTAACTATGTGTTTGCACTAACTACACTATCTCTATAATGCACACATCTAGTGGCCAACTTGGGGTACTGCTCCCCTAACACTAAACCTAATGACCGGCCCGGGGTATTTACTTTCCTTATCAAACAGTAAATGTGCAAATAATCCGACATGTACATATATATAGTAATACACTCTAGGTGTAGCAGTACTCATATTCAGGGGTGATAATACACTGGCTAGTGTAGCAGTGTCACATATTGTCATATTTGGCAAACACAGTAAGGAGACATATTATCACATTCCCCACAGCTATATAAAAATGGTTTTAATCATAGCCAAATATTGCAATTTTTCATTACATTTCTCAGTGTGATTTTTAAATGCATTTTAAAAGCTATAAATTTTTGTGTTCAACACATGGTCACGCAAAGATTTTACAACTATTATATTTTATATGCCTTCCTTGCTCTTTTTTTTACAATTGATAAGGTTTAGTGAGAGTGGTCAGGCTTACTGCAGACCTCCAGAAGTGAAGTAAATTTTAGCAAAATTTTATTAAAGTTTCTATTGCTGATTCTATAGCATGTACAGCCTAAAAATGCCCCAAATGTATTAAGTGTGTGACTCCTAATGAAAGTGGTACACCTTAAGGCTCTCATACACATTAGACTAATATTGGTCAAACCAACCAATATTGGCGAGCTCATCTCTCTCCTAACAGATAATGTCAAGGAACAAAAAACGGGAAGTCCAAATTTGAACTGATGATTTCTTTGTTCTCGGCGATATAAGCCACAGTAAGGGAAGTGCAGTAGCAACTGATTCGTGGCGAGCACTAGCCGAATGCACCTATGTTGGGGGTCAGGAAATATAGCTGCCAGCCATATAATTGGCTGAAACAATTGATTATCTGCACCCTATATATTGTGTGTGGGGGCTCCTCACTCCAACATTCTTTTTTTCTAGACTGGCATAAAAATCCCCCGTGTCTTACTCTAATCAAGCCATAAATTTTCTCATGTGAGGAAAGTAAGCCACAATATCCTTTTGTGGGCTGAGGCACGAGTAGGTGTTAAACATAGTTTCCTACTTAATAATATTTGCATTTTAAATTGCAGGACTTTAGGTCAAAGTGAATTTATTTTGAGAAATTCCCATAAAAATACAGTAAAACTGTTTCTTCTATTGGAAATTAACAAAGTTTGCCTACTTGGGTACTGGTGTGCAAAACAATTGTATGGAAATATAAACTGTTGGCATGTATTGGTATCTCACATTAAAGGCAATGTTTAGGACTGACACATTGATGGCCTGTCCTTCGGATAGCTCATAAATATGAGATAGGTGGGGGTGCCAGGTGTTGGTCCCCTATTTATCAGCTGTTATCAGCTCCAGCAGCAGCTGGATGTAGTGCCCATTCTGGTTATTGCAGCTCAGATCTCACTCATTTCCATAGTAGCTGTAATGCAATAAAGGGGAATGGTCACAACTTAGCGTACAAAGCTGTGATGTACAGGCTCTGTATTTTAATAGTTTTTTCAGAAAGGATGAGAACTTGAACACAAGTGACACATATTGTAAGTACCAATCCTTAAAGTCAATTTCAACCCTTTTATGAGCCTGGAAACATGATTTAGGATAAGAAGTTAAACCAGACATTCCTTTTGCAGAAACATGCTTTGGGGTGTTTGCCCCTCATCAGTGCAAAGCAGGAGGTCAGATTTGGCTGGGTGAGAGGAATCTGACAGGAAGTCTAAGGGGTAATATTTCTCCTGGTGGAGAATGTCGTGTCATCCCCAGGAAATTTATAGGCCATGAATGATTCTCTGGTAAATGAGAACTCCATGGCCTTTAAGTCTTCTTATGCTGACATGGCACTGTCCATAAGGAGAAATATTACCCTTTAGACATACAGACTATTGGTAGCCACTAGTGACGAGCGAGTGTACTCATAACTCGAGATTTCCAGAGCATGCTAGAGTGGTTTTCGAGTATTTCGGCGTGCTCGGAGATTTAGTTTTTGCCGACACAGCTGCATGATTTGCAACTGCTAGACAACTTGAATACATGTGGGGATTGCCTGTTTGTTAAGCAACCCCCACATGTATTCAAGCTGTCTAGCAGTCGCAAATCTAGCAGTCGCAAACCCGAGCAATGAGTATACTTGCTCATCACTAGGAGCCACCATTAGAAAGAACGGGGATTCTCGATGTTGATATATCCTCTGGATAGTTCATCTATTTGTCAGTTCTGCACAACCCCTTTAGTAACACAAGTGGTGTTATGTAGATTTCTTCCTTTGAGATTATAATGGCAGGTAAAATAAATCATTTTTTTTTTACTTATTAACTCTTTAGAGCTGATATTTCATTATTAAATGGTAGATATTCTACCATTTAATAATGAAATATCAGCTCTAAAGAGCTGTATTGTCTGATTTTGTTTTTACATGTATCCCCTAAAGTGTAAAATGGAATATGTTGGATCCATATACCGGTAAATGTATTATTATTATTATTATTATTATTATTATTATTATTATTATTTCAACAATGTTCAACACCTTTCCTTTGTGAGGGCATTTCAAGAAATTTCACTATGTTTCTTTCTAAAATACTTAGGTTTTATTGTCTGTCACTAACAAAATTACATTGCTCTCATCTTCATTATGAATTTTACACAGTAATTTGAGGATCTGTTTCAAGAAATGTGAAATTTATGAAGGTCATAGTATCTTGAGGGAATACTGTACATCTACATTCATAAATGTAATGTTGTTGAGCTGCATTATAAATGTAACTTCTGGATATTGGTAAACTACATAATTTATGCTCTGTTGTTTTATTGATAAGGATTTGTCTATGTCGACACTCATTTAAGGGATTTTAAAACAGCAGAGAAAGATGACACAGCATTTTACTCTGTCAGTGTTTAAAATGCGTATGTTTCAATTCGGTGACATACAATAAGGTAGAGATCATCCACTTCAGCCCAGAGGATTTCATAATGTAGCGAAAAGACGTCAACTGCTTATGATGGAATTTTAATGCATGTCGAGGTCTGTTTTTCTCAGTAAATTTCTATTTCTGTGCAGCAGCTAAAAGCTACACGAATTAAGGACAAATGTGCTCTGCAGAGAAATGAAGTGATGTAGTTTAAAATGTTGTACATGAAACATGTTTGGTAGTTTTGGAGTCCATGCCACTTTACAGACTTTATTTGTATTCCGTGCTCTTCCTGACCTTCTGGGGTTGCTGAGTTTACTAGTGCCTTCCTCCATTTAGAGAAGGCACAAAAGTTAATGATTTTTCCAATCCTAGAGTTTCTGCTATTTCTCTATTTTCCTTATTCACTTTTTAAGCCTAATTAAGGCCTTCTTCACTAGCATTGACACCTTTTTAGACTGCATATTGGGAGCTACAATCAACAGCTAGAAAATTCTACTCGATTGGTTTTATATCATTGGTACAAGATAGATGGATTCTCTTTTAGGAAATGACTGCTGACTTCAATGTGTCAGATATTTGCTATGTGCTGTCTCATCTTCAAGGCTGAGTTCCAATCCCTTTCCCTATGGCAGCATTACTTTTTTAGTCTCCATGTTGGGTCTTACAAGTGGTCCGGAGTTGCTCAGTGACATTATCTCCCAAGGCCTTTTAAGGCTCATTAGGACACAGCCCTGAGTCTGAGTATTGAGACTCTAATCTGTCCAGTAGTCATTCTTTGGAAATTACCACCATCCAGTTTTTTTTTGTTTTCAATCATCTCATCAGACTCCAGTTTTTTCTATTATTTGCATCTGCTGCTATATAATCTTCTGCTTTAAGCATCACAAACTGTTTATTAAGTCTGCTTATATTGCATTGCCATCTTTTGTAGATTCTTTGTCTTGCATCTGCTGATTGTGTGATAGCTTATAATTTATAAGAATCACAAACTGTTAAAGTCTGTTCACACTATATTGCTTCTGCTGCTTATTTAATCTGCTAGATAACCCCTCATTTGTTGTAAGCATCATTGTTATTAGAGACTGTTCTTATTATGCAACAATCTAATATAGATTCTGACACCAACTCCTGCTCAGTTCTGCTTGAGACTTGCCATGTTCCTCTTCATATGCCCTCCCAAATTCTGTGGCTTCAGGTGTGTCCTGCTTTTCTTGTTTGTCTGCTGTCCATCATAGCCTGTTGAGTCCTTACTGTTCCATATGCCTCCCAACCAGCTGTGCCAATGCCCTGGATCTGTGTTTTCATCCTGACCTGCAACTTAACGAGTCCATCTCATCAAGTGAGCATAAAAACTTTTTTTAACAAAAAAAGTGACACAACAAGTCAAGGTTATATTCATAGATATATTTTTATGATAGGATACAAAGTAGTTTTATCAACTAAATATTAGTGTTGAGCATTCCGATACCGCAAGTATCGGGTATTGGCCGATACTTGCGGGTATCGGAATTCCGATACCGAGATCCGATACTTTTGTGGTATCAGGTATCGGTATCGAAACAACATTAATGTGTAAAATAAAGAATTAAAATTAAAAATAGGGATATACTCACCTCTCCGACGCAGCCTGCACCTTACCGAGGGAACCGGCAGCGTTCTTTGCTTAAAATGCGCGCGTTTACTGCCTAATTCTGCATTCAGGACCTGAAAATTACGTCACGGCTTGCTGTGATTGGTCGCGTCGCGGTCACATGGGCGGCACGCAATCAATCACAAGCCGTGACGTAATTTTAAAATGCGCGCGTTTCCTGTCTCCCGTGACGTCACGGCTTGTGATTGGTCGCGTCGCCCATGTGACAGTGACGCAACCAATCACAAGCCGTAACGTAATTTTAAAATCCTGAATGCCTAGAATTAGGCATTCAGGACCTGAAAATTACATCACGGCTTGCTGTGATTGGTCGCGTCGCGGCCACATGGGCGGCACGCGACCAATCACAAGCCGTGACGTCACGGAAGGCAGTAAATGCACGCATTTTAAGCAAAGAACGCTGCCGCTTCCCTTGGTGAGGTCCAGGCTGCGTCGGAGAGGTGAGTATAGAAAATATTTTTTATTTTAATTCTTTATTTCACACATTAATATGGATCCCAGGGCCTGAAGGAGAGTTTCCTCTCCTTCAGACCCTGGGAACCATCAGGGATACCGTCCGATACTTGAGTCCCATTGACTTGTATTGGTATCGGGTATCGGTATCGGATTAGATCCGATACTTTGCCGGTATCGGCCGATACTTTCCGATACCGATACTTTCAAGTATCGGACGGTATTGCTCAACACTACTAAATATGAAAAAAATTTGGTAAAATTTGTACCCCAAAAAACAAAATTTCCTATTATTTGTTGCTTTTCATGCACCTTGCATGATAAGGGATTGTGATTTATTGATAAGGGGACTGGCTTAACTGAAAGGTGATCTGTTATAAAGTTTATCACCGTTTGACAAAAAAAATAGGAGCATATTTCTGGCACCAAGTAAGCCAACTTATTTGTGGTGTAACCTTAGACTATATAGTTTAAATTATCAAACAACATCAACCAGCTTGATCAATCTGGTGCTTTTAAAGCAGATAGTCTAAATTTGTAACCAAATAGTATTGCATTTTTAACAGTTAAAAAAAAGCCCTCCTATGAAGATTTGTTTTAAATAAATCTGTGTACATGTGCATGTATTATAGTGTGTATGTCTCACCTACACCCACCTTATCTGGTATGCAGCGCCATTCCGCACCTCAACCTCAGTGATGTCACCGCTCTTTGGACTATCTGGCTCACTCTATGCTCTATGTGTGAGTAGGATGTCTCTTTCATAATGTAATTCTGTGGAGACTCATTCTGCTGCTCTGCAGGCTTATATTGTAGAACCCATCTCTAGATCAAACGGTGCACAGTTTGACCAAGAGAGGTTGAAGAGCAGTGATGTCACTGAGAAGAGTAGCAGAACGGCGCTGGATCATGGAGAACATGGAGGTAATTGAGTTTGGTAACACACACAAACTACACTACACTACATATAAATATGAACAGACTAGTGTGGATTTCAATAGTTGACTGCATATCTTGCACATGATCAGGTGCCTACTTGCAACTGGAAATACTGGGCTAGAATGAACACTTGGCTGGAAATGCAGTGAGACAGAGGCACAGAGGACCAGACAGTGGGCAGCGAGCAGCAGAAATTGAGAAGAAAAATTATACTCACCCATAGCTTGCCTTTGCAGCCATCTCTGCTGCTTTCTGTCTGTGCCTCGATTGCATCGGATGTCTGGCCGGTGTTCAGTCTAGGCTGAGACTTCCATCTGTGAGCAGACCTTGAAGCATGCACAGTAGACTCTCGGGCCAGCTCACAGATGGACGCCTTGGGATAAAGTGAACACTTGGTGGGAGATGTGATGCGAAGGAAGCACAGATGACTGGACAGCAGGCAGGGAGAAGCAGAGGTGGTCAGAGAGGTGAGCATTGAGGTATATTTTTTTCTTTTAATCTTTTGCTAGCCTTCTACTCATTAGCAAGATGGTGGCTGTAGTTGGCCGCCATCTTGCTGAATTTGCACAGTGCACATTACAATACAGTCATGGACAAAAATTTTGAGAATGAGACAAATATTAATTTTTCCAAAGTCTACTGCTTCATTTTTTCTAATGACAATTTGCATATACTCCTGAATGTCAGAGTTATCAGCTTAACAGCAATTACTGTACTTGCAAAGTCAATATTTGCCCAGAAAATGAACTTTAACCCCCAAAACACATTTCAACATCATTGTAGTCCTGCCTTAAAAGGAGTAGCTAACATCGTTTTAGTAATTGATCCATTAACACAGGTGTGGGTGTTGATGAGGACAGCGCTGGCGATCAATCAGTCATGATTAAGTAAGAATGACATCACTGGACACTTTAAAAGGAGACTGGTGCTTGGTATCATTGTTTCTCTTCAGTTAACCATGGTTATCTCTAAAGAAACACGTGCAGCCATCATTGTACTGCACAAAAATGGCCTAACAGGGAAGAGTATCACAGCTACAAAGATTGCACCTCAGTCAACAATCTATCGCATCATCAAGAACTTCAAGGAGAGAGCATTCCATTGTTGTCAAAAAGGCTCCAGGGCACCCAAGAAAGACCAGCAAGCACCAGGACCGTATCTTAAAACTGTTTCAGCTGGGAGATCGGACTACCAGCAGTGCCGAGCTTGCTCAGGAATGGCAGCAGGCTGGTGTGAGTGCTTCTGCACGCACTGTGAGGCGGAGACTCTTTGAGCAAGGCCTGGTTTCAAGGAGAGCAGCAAAGAAGCCACTTCTCTCCAGAAAAAACATCAGGGACTGACTGATATTCTGCAAAAGGTACAGGGAGTGGACTGCTGACGACTGGGGCAAAATCATTTTTTCTGATGAATCCCCTTTTCGATTGTTTGGGACATCTGGAAAACAGCTTATTCGGAGAAGAAGAGGTGAGCACTACCACCAGTCTTGTCTCATGCCAACTGTAAAGCATCCTGAAACCATTCATGTGTGGGATTGCTTCTCAGCAAAAAGAATCGGCTCACTCACAGTCTTGCCTAAAAACACAGCCATGAATAAAGAATGGTACCAGAATGTCCTCCAAGAGCAACTTCTCCCAACCGTCCAAGAGCAGTTTGGCGCCCAACAATGCCTTTTCCAGCATGATGGAGTACCTTGCCATAAAGCAAAGGTGATAACTAAATGGCTCATGGAACAAAACATAGAGATTTTGGGTCCATGGCCTGGAAACTCCCCAGATCTTAATCCCATTGAGAACTTGTGGTCAATCATCAAGAGACGGGTGGACAAACAAAAAACAACAAATTCAGGCAAAATGCAAGCATTGATTATGCAAGAATGGACTGCTATCAGTCAGGATTTGGTCCAGAAGTTGATTGAGAGCATGCCAGGGAGAATTGCAGAGGTCTTGAAGAAGAAGGGTCAACACTGCAAATATTGACTTGCTGCATTAACTCATTCTAACTGTCAATATAACCTATTGGTACTCATAATATGATTGCAATTATATTTCTGTATGTGATATAAACATCTGACAAACACTAATAAAAACCAGAGGGCAGCAGATCATGTGAAAATATAATTTTGGTGTCATTCTCAAAAATTTTGGCCATGACTGTACATTTGCATTCATTTGAATGCTGATTTTTGTACAGCTCGAGTATAATCAATTCCACTCAAATAAATTTTCCCCTTTTTGTATATGTGTATTCACGAGTGCAAGCCCTACTAAAGTAAGATCACATGTAAAAACGAATTCATATTCTTATTGTAAAGCTTTAGATATGCAGGTAAAACAATAATCTAATATGAGGACAAAACAAAAATGGAAAAGTTAAGCTTTAACATTTTACACTGTGACCATAAAATGTGCTAATGAAGAGAGTCGAAATGAGCAATGTGCATTTAACAACAAAAAAGACAATTCCTTGGCAAGGCAAAGTCCAGCTGAGGTGTAAACAACACATTAGCCAAGAAATGTGCAATCACTGTAGGACGTAGATATAAAAAGAATCAAATATTCACATGGATCTCCAAAGCTCATGCATTACAACATTTCAAATATTTCCTTTCATATTTCTGGAATGGTTTTCAGCTTTTATCCTTTGTTCCAAATTTTAATCAAAGCTGGAAACATGTTAATTGATGTTTGGACAACAGGACAAAACCTTAACAAGAAAAGACCGAAAGACACTGAAAACAATTTACAGTTGTGTATGAAAAGCGTTATCAAACTGGTTCTATTTACATATTATCGTCAATATACAAAACCAAATGGTTTAATTAAAAAACTGACTAAGTACTTAAACATATTGATTGATTGCAAAATACTGTAGTGCCCCTTGGAAAGCATAGAGTTTAATTCGAAGAATGTGATCAGTCAGCCACAACTGTTTAGTGCTTAGAAGACCTCATTTGCTCTCTGGCCAAAAGAGCAACATTATAGTAATACACTGAAGAGATGAATATAAAGTAGTCACCCAGGGAAAAAAAAACTAATCAGAAAATGAAAATCAAATTGTATTGTGACGTCTGTCGAATGGCTGGTAGTCATTTTCAATTCCCATAGCATGAAGTTAATTTAATTAAAAATGACACAACATAAAACAATATTGGAGGCCTATTTGAAAGCTCTGGTATAATCCATATGGATATGAATGGTGTGGATAAAGATTGCAATTTGGGCTATGAATCTAACACCTGGAGATTGACATAGATCAATAGCACAACTTCTTAAGCTCTGTATGATGTTACGTTAATAACAAATATAGCTCTGAAATTATGCAACAAAATGTAAAATCCTTCTTGGAAAGAATTAATCAAATTTCTGTAGACTTAGAGCCTAATTATCATTCAGATTCCAGATAGCAGTCTGTGTGAGGCACGGTTACTAAACTGTGCTGCATAGACATAGCATAGTGACAGAATATTCTTGTCAACTTTAGTGGCATTTTGATGCAGTAAGTCTGTCTTACTGTCAGCTAATTGCATCATGGGTGAAGATTAGTATCTCCTGAGAATGTGATCTGCATGTCAGAGAAGAATGTAACATTCAACACTACCATGCTTTCTAGCTCTGCCAAATACCCCAAATGTCATTCTATATATAGTATATACAAATAAAAAAATTATTGGACCTTGCATATATTAAATAATCTGGAGATTATGTAGCATAGTACTAAGCTCTGAATTACAAAACTATTTATAATTTATTTAACTTACTTATATAGCGCTAGTATATTCCACAGCGTTTTAGAGACATTATCTTTGAATAACTGTTATTTTTATACTTATTCTTAAATATTATTATTGAATAAATATTATAAATTATGATTTATATTTTATAATAAAATATTTATTAGTAACTATTGTTGCACTATTTATTATTTAGAATGTATTATTATTTTGATACATTATTAAGACTTTAACAAAAATATTTTTATGATTATTATTAAATGTAATTATTAAATTAATATTATAAATGATTATTTCTATTATATAAATAATACATTATTTATTTTTAAATATTTATTTTCGACAAAATATTTGCATTAATAGTTGATATTTTATGAACAATTGTATTTGTAACAATTGTTATGATAGAATATTAGTATTGTATAAAAATTAACATATTATTTCTACCTTTATAACTAATTAATTCTTATTATGTATTATTTACAATTAACTTACCATTTTTTAATATTTTATGGATAATTATATTTTTATCATTATTGTCAAATATTATTATTTTATAAATATAAATTATTACATATATGTTATTAATAGATTCAATATAGCTTTTTTTATTACATTGGTAATTTATTTGCAAATTCGAGATGCGGATTTTGAATTTTCTGGAACCCAATGCAAAATCAATGATAAAGCCCACCTAGATGTAGTGTATGTCACATTAATACTGGTCTCTTGATATGGGGTAGACCTATTTGTTCTCTGCTTCTTCTACAGTCACACTTCTTGGTCTCTTGGTGTCATAGTACAGATACATATTCACCAAGTTTGAGTGCGTAAATTTGAGACAGAAGTGAAAATGGTGGGTGTGACCACCTTTTGGAATTGTGCTGTATGTGCACAACTTCACTGAAAGACTTGAATATAGATGCACGATTCATCCACTCTCTGGTGTTTAACCTCACTCTTTCCACTTGCCCTGGTGCAGTGGCAAGTGGGGTGATAATTGGGGGAGTTGATGTCACCTTTTTATTGTCAGGTGACATAAAGCCCATTACTAACCCCATTATCATATTGTATAAAAGACACACACTCAGAATAAAGTCCTATAATTGAAAGATTGACACAAACTCCTTTAATGAATCTAAACTAAACCATACTTACATTATTGCCTAGTCCGCAGAAGCCAATGTCTCCTGTAACAGAACTAAAATAATAAATCACAATATTTCTGACCTGTCAGACGAGAAGATAATAATCTATTTGTCCCGGGATGGGTCTAGCTCTGCTGCATATAAATGACAGACTGCATTGTTGCATGATGCAACTATACAGCCTGGCATCCAACAGAGACAGTGAGCAGCGTGCACTACAGCAGCTCAGTATCTTGCAGTGAACTCCTATGACCTGACTGATGTCATCGTGAGCATGAGAAAGTGACATCAGAAAGGTCCATGGAGTTCACAGCCAATGAACTCATTTCAACTCACTAAAGTTAGCACGAAAGCTGTGGGAAAAGTTGGAACGGCACTCACTTTGACATCAGTGATTTGAACTGAATTAATTGCCTGTGAACTCCCAGAAACTTTCTGATGGCACTGCGAGCATAAGGAGTACACCGCAAGACACTGAGCAGCAGTAGCACATGCTGTTCAGTGACTATACTGGATGGCAGGCTGTATGGCCGCATCATGCAACAATGCAGCCTGCGATCTAGATGTAGCAGAGCTAGAACCATCACGGGACAAATGGATTATTATCTTCTCAGTGGATAGGCAAGGAATATTGTTGTTTATTATTTTAATTCTGTTACAGGAGACATTGGCTTCTGTGGAGTAGATGATGACGTAAGTATGGATTAATTTAGATTCATTAAAGCAGTTTGTGTCAATATTTAAAATAAAGGACTTTATTCTGTGCTTTTCTGCAAAATATGACAATGGTGTTAGTAATGGGGCATCTTATAAATGCCTCTTCATCACCACCAGGGCAAATGGGAAGAATGAGGCTAAGTGCCAGATTCGGTGCATCTTATGGATGTGCTATTTCTGGAGCTGCTGAGAGGTGTTGTTTTTAGTCTGGGACAGGCCAATATCCATGCCCCTTCCTAGGCTATTAATATCAAGCTGTAGCTGTCTGCCTAGCCTTTGCTGGTTATTAAACATAGGGGGACCCTACATCATCTTTTGGGGGGGTCCCCCACTTTAATCACCAGAAAATTCTAAGCATACAGCTGTGAGCTGATATTAATCAGCTGGGAACCTTAAGGAATATAGTCTCTTTCTCATAATGTTAACATCAGCCAACTAATCGTTGCCCCACGATCATGTGATAGGGGCTCCGATGAGAGTGGTTTATGACATGATTCCGGTGCATGCATGGTAAATGATGCTGTCAGAACTTGATAGCGAAATTTAACATGTTAACAGCCATGGGTGGATCGAGATTCTGGAAAGGTGCAGGAGGTGTGGTTTTTGACATTCAGTTATGTTCATCGAACCGTTCGTTGAACAAGATGGTGAACCTTTAAATGTTCATTGAACCAAATGTAAAACTATAGCATGCACAACAAAATGGTTTAAATATATACTACAATCTGCACTCAAAAACACAGCTCACCCTCACACTTTTCTATTGATAGAAAAATACGGGTCTAAGAAAAGCCATTTTTTCTTTTATACTAAGTTCTGAGTTTTTAGTCAGAGAGTATTTTTTATGGACACATTGGAAAACCAGAATAAATCATTATGATTATAAGTGATCCATGTCTGTAGACATAATGATAAGTACAGGGAGAACAATCTGTATAATTTTTTTCAGTACCCAAAAAATCACAGACACCTCAAACATTTTTTCCAGCCTGGACAAAAAAGTGCCCTATTTTTTACAGCCTGTCCAGGAATTTTTAAATGGTTGGCGGACCAGATACATATATTTTTTTATCATTTGTCCAGTTCTCCTTCCAATCAATTTCTAATTGTGTCTTGTTATGATGTGTTTTAATGCATAGCTAATTATCATTAATAAATACTTTTACCTTATGTAGCTTGTTTTTCTGGTACTATTTTTTGTGTTATTTCTGGTATTGTCCTTGCAAAAACAATCTGCCAAAGCTCCTAGTATATTTGACATTTGTATTAAATAACAATTCTTTAAAAGCTATTCATATACTGTAACTCTTTTTGCATTACGTTGTCATATGTATCCTCTTTTGCTTGTTTCAGATAATAAAGATAATTTGAGATATTTAAGCTAGTTGAAGGAGATGATCCTTTTTAATTAGTTGATAGTTGAGGGAGATGATCCCCTTTTTTTCCAAGATGAACTAAAATTTAACAAGGAAAATCAATTTGTATTAAAGTTTTTCAATGTACCGTAAATTGAATGTTCCTTATTATGTGTTACGGTCTTTGTGGACCATAGAATACTTCATTACTAGCCTGTCTCATCACCCCCACAGCCCACGATCAATTCAGCCCACCATCCAATCCTTGGCACCGCTTCTTAATGTTTCCACCTCTTGCTTACATATTTTTCAGACTGCTTCACTCTGGTGAGACCTCTGATGTCAGTGAGTGCCAAGACATCGCCTGCTTGTTTAATTGTTATTGGGTTGTAAAAGTATTTTTATCTATTAAATCAATTGTATGAGTCTCTTGCTGGATTAACAATTACTCCTGTATATGGTTTAAACTTCCACTGCTTTGTTCAGTGTGCAAGGAGGAGAGGCTGACCCTTCAACTCCCCAACTTCCCACCTACCTGTGTGAACCTACCCTGCTCTTTGGCTGGTTCTCCTTTCTTGTTTGTTTTTTCAGCTGTAATACAACAGGGCACCTGATTAGGATGTTCAGACCTGGTAACAGCAGGCTGATTGAGCTGTAACAAAGTTATCCACATTCAAGATATCCATCTAGTGTAAACGTTTTGTTGTTTTTTCTTCCCCTCCTCCTCCCTCCTCAGAAGTGCTCCTTTTCAGCCTTTTTTCTTGCTTTTTTTTCTTGTATCACCTAAACAGTGCCTCAGTGCACAAAATTAGTGAGAACACAACGTTCAATGCAATAGCACAATTTGTAGTGACATCAGAGGCCTGCTCGGTGATGTAATCACATACAGGGATTTTTGAATTTGCAGTTTCACATGAAATTGAACATTCAAGATGACTCTGTAGGTCAAAAAGATTATGGCAATACCAATCTTATATAGTTTTGCTATATTTTATTGGTTAAAGATTCATCTTTGTAAAAATAAAGGTTTTTTTTGCCATTTTATGAGACCAATTATTTTTTCCATTGACAGATCTGTTTGGGGGCTGTATTTTTCACATTGAGCTGTGGATTTTATTGATAATATTGTGGGGGTATATAGGATGTTTTTATCACTTTTATTGCATTTTTAGGAAGATACTGTATGTGGAGCCAGTGAACAAGTACTTACATTTGAATTTATTATTTTTTTAAAGTTTGGAATTATTATTATTATTATTATTATTGTTTATTTATATAGCACCATTAATTCCATGGTGCTGTACATGAGAAGGGGTTACATCAAAATACAAATATCACTTACAGTAAACAAAACTAACAATGACAGACTGGTACAGCGGGAAGAGGACCCTGCCCTTGCGGGCTTACAATCTACAGGATTGTGGGGAAGGAATTCATCTTATTAGATATCTGTCAATTATAGAAACATCAAATATGGTAATTTGTTCTTTGTTTTATATTTTTTTACCTTATGCTACTGACATTTAGGAAAATGGGAATAATTTTAACTTTAATATTTTTATTATTATTTTTTTAAAATATTTCTCTATTTTTTAATATTTCTCTATTTTTTTTACTTTTTTAATTAGCCTCCTAAAGGAATGTTAAACTGTGATCACTTGATTACTAATGCAATACATAGCAATATAGAGCTTTGTGAAACCAATAATTTCCTATGAAATCTAGCTACAAGAGTTCTAACATAGCAGATATGGTTGCTCCAGAACTACTATGGCTATTTTCACTATATGTTTGCTGATACCTATTGAAGTTTATTTTATTTTATTCCACTGCCACGTCGTTTTATGGCAACACTATGGATCACTATGGAATAATCTTGTCATCTCTATGACTTTAATTTTGCCGGCAGCATTTGTTGTTACTTCTGTTGCCTATATCTAGCCGTGTTTTTTGTTGGTGCTCTAATATTTACATATATTAGTCTCCTGAGTGCGTCCTTTGTTTTGTATCAGGTTAAAATTTACCTGAATTTTATACCCCACACAAATTTTAATTACCTGTAAACTTTTCCCGCTACTATACTCTTATTATTCTTGACATGATTGTAACACAATGAAATTTATTTTGTTTGGACTATTTGGTCGGTTAGTTGTGCTTTCTCCTGGTTTTCAATAGCACAATTTGCAGTGACATCAGAGGCCTGCTCGGTGATGGAATCCCATAGAGGGATTTTTGAATTCACAATTTCACATGAAATTGAACATTTTGAGCGTCGATTCAGAGTTCGCAAAAAAAACAAACAAACACACTGCTGAAGCATCAGAAAGCAGGCTAATGTAATTTTACATTGCTACACAAACCTGTAGCTGTGGCATCTTTTGGATTGCCATACTAAGCCCAGTGGGGGTCAGTACCTGGGGTACTTGGTGATCAGCAGTTCCCAGGGAAGCGTAGTTTGTACAGCAAAGTCATATTCTATCTCAAAAGACATAGGGAAAGTATCTCTTTTCTTTACAGCTGTTATGGTTAGCAGAGTCCTCCTCTTCCTGCTCTCTTTCTCTCCTATAGAGTGTAATCTCTTATAGTTAACAAAGTTCTCTTTCTCCTGCTCTTGCTCTCTTTCTTTCCTGTAGGGTGCAAGATCTCATGGTCAGCGCGTTCTTTTCTCTCTTCTCCTTTATATATTTTCTGAGCAATTAGAAGATTTCCAGCATTGAGATTTTATTTAGTGCTAAACAATTTTGGGGGAAAATTTGACTAATTCGATGAGTGTGAATTTAAATAGATCTACTTGTCTCCAACAGACATCAAAATATGTGATAACATTTATAAATCCATAACAGGAAATCACTCCAAAGTCTCTGGAATGGAGGAGTGGTGTGGATGGACACATACTCACACAACAGCTAAATGGAATGTGGAAAGTGTTGATCTATTTGTTACCAGGGTGGCCAAATACAAAACAGAGATTGAATAATGACTATAAACCAGTGATGTGACACTATTGTTATATTTGATTTAGATTTCTCTTATGGACCCTATTGATGATGTTTTATCATCCACTGTAGTTTCATTTTTAATTACACCTTTTTTATATTCCATGATTAAATAATGCAATGGTTCTTTTTCAACATTTGTTCACATATATGCTAATTCTATAGGCATCAAATGATGTAAATATAATTTTAGTTTTCAAAATGTAATTTAATATTTTGATTTTAAGTTTTTGGGCTATTATTCTGCAGGTTGTGTGTAAATGCAAACATCAACATGAAATTCATCCCTGGGTATAAATGTCTAATCTATCACATACAATAAAAATTTGTATGAAATAATTTATTTATTACCGATATAGTAGATTAGATATTATCTAGTAGAAAATAAAATAAAACTACCTTTAACAATAATGGACGGTAAATATCCTTGAATTATTGATCGGGATTCCAAGATGTAAAAGGTAGACATATTACAGAACATTACTGTAGATAGGGCTAAAAAATATGATGTGTTTTAACTTTGAAGTTCATCCAAATTCTTTCAGCTTATTAGTTCTTTTTCACAGCAGTTAAAATGTGGCATACTGTAAGATCAGTTTTGAAACTTCAAGTACACCTTTTTTCAACACTTTCTTTATGACATCTAAACTTGTTTTTTTCTTTGAACTGTAGCACATGCATCTGTTCCCGTCAGGTACTCTTCACGCAGGCTTGGAATTAACAGAGAGTATCCATAACTTGATTGATGATGACTTTAACAGCAGACAGAGGCATTTACATTTACGAAAAGACATGGATTTTTTTTTAACTTTATGTTATAACTATATTAATGGGCATCATAAGTCTTTTGAAGTGCAACATTTTCTTTGCTGGCTAATCAGTATTTTCTGCCTCTATCCCTCCAGCTACTCTGTAGTTTATAATGTATTTTGTGTTAACCTGTCCAAACTTATAAGTTTTTATTAAAATATGCAATTTTAGACAACAAATCTGAGCAAGTATAGATGCTATACTTCTCTCTTGCTTCCTGAGAGTATCAACACTTTACATTTATAGCACAACTCCCTTCCATGATCCTGCAAATTATATCAAATTTTCATATTTATAAAGTTAGAAACAAGATAACTCCACTACACACAACATGATTGTGCCCTTGAAAAAATCTACAAGGGGAAACATGCTAGAATATGTTGTGTAAGGAGAATATTGTAAGGTAACCCCCATTGTGGTTGTGGAGTCATCTGATCAGAGCCAGACACCATTAAAGAGCTTGTCTGGGAGATTTATACTGATAACCTATCTTTAAGATAAGTCAATATTTGATCAGTAGGTGTGCAACAACTGGCATCGCTGCAGATCTGCTGTTCCCGGTGCTGGAAGCAGCCAGATTTCCTGAATTGAGGAGCTGCACAGCCCCGTAAGGCTACTTTCACACTAGCGTCGGACGACGCACGACGAACTGCGTCGTTGCGATGTACCGATGCTAGCAGTGAATGCGCCGCACAACGGGGCAGTGGATGCTGTTTTTCAACGCATCCGCTGCCCCATTGTGAGGTGCGGGGAGGCGGGGGCGGAGTTCCGGCCGCGCATGCGCGGTCGGAAAAGACAGGAACGACTCACCAAAAAACGTTACAAGCAACGTTTTTAGGTGGCGACGGTCCGACGCAACACGACGCAACCGTTGCACGACGGTTGCTACGTGTGGCAATGCGTCGCACTGCGTCGCTAATAAAAGTCTATGGAGAAAAAACACATCCTGCAAGCACTTTTGCAGGATGCATCTTTTTCTGCAAAACGACGCATAGCGACGTGCAGTGCACGACGCTAGTGTGAAAGTAGCCTAAACTGTATAGTGACAGCGGTCAGGTGCTACACATCCTCCTTCTATTGGTTCTAATAGGGGGTGGATTTGTACTACCCAGCTCTGGTTGCTTTTCCATTGCTGGAGCTAGGCTGTATACTCGGTACATCCGGCCACCACCTGCACCAAGAACAGCTGATCAGCGGGGTGCCGGTTGTCATACACCTACGAATCAGATATTGATGACCTATCCTTAGGGTAAAACATCACTATAAAAGTCCCTGGCAACCCATATAATAATATATAATAATGTCAGGATCTGATCAGATGACCCCACAGCCACTAAGGAGGTGTTCTACAGCTACTTCCAATGCCAGCAACAGCTGTTCAGTGTGGGTGTCGAGTGTCACACTTTCACCGATTAGATATGTATGACATCTTGTAAGGTTAGGCCATCGATATAAAAGTCCTAAACAGCCCCTTTAAAAAGCAATACAATTTTAATTTTTAAAAATAATTTTGTCCAGCATGGAATTTTTTTTCCTGTAAAAAAAATACATGTAATTGGATTCCAAGCCCAAAACCAAACAAGTGATTGGTTGCAATTCTAGAATGGACAGTTTATAATTATGTAGTAAAGTAATAGCAACTTCCACACACATTAAACGATAACAACCAAAAAAGTTAAGCATAATTAATACTTTTCAATAGATATTATTTACCTGGCTTCTTAGCTTTATTAAACCTTAAATTAATACAATACAGGGAAGAATAAGGAGAAAAGAGATAACAAAAGAAAATTAGCAGATTTAGAACACTTTACATGGCTAAAGTGACAGGCTTTATTACCAGATCTTCGTCTTTTACACTTAGCCATGGGGTGTCTTTTAGTACAGCTCTTATCAGTTGAAGAAAAAGTGACTTATGCAGGTCATGTAAAAACATTGGTCAGTATAATGTGTAACTAATTGTCTTTTGATCCTTTACATCTGTTTATTCTAAGCAATAACCCTCTAATTCCCAGCTCATACTAAGAAATGAAATCGCTAACGAACCAAAGTATAGAATGTGCCATTGTACAAGCTGCTTTGTAGTAAAGTAAACTGTCCATTTAATGTTGTTTACAAATGTACAAAAAACTAACACATTTATAATTATGGCTGCAAAACTGATTAACTTACCATCTGCTTAGAGTGCTTTTAGAGACCCTTTCATTACTCTTGATAAAAGTTGGTTTAAAGCCTGAAAAGAGAGAGTGCATTCTCCAAAAAAAACGAACTAACCTGAAATTAGTATTTTAAAAGTATGGAGATGCAAAAAACAACTTTTTATGGATTACATGGATAATTGTTGTATTTAGCTCTAACATTTTGTGAATGCACTTTGTTGACATTATGTAATGTTTAATCACTAACAAGTAGAGTTGGTGTAAATTACTTGGCATGTTCCATTCCATCAACCACAGCAGTTCTTACCCACACTCTTCTTTTGATTAGCCAGACTTGTGCGACGTCACATCCAAGGCATACTGCTATGATAACTTTGTGACATAGAGCAGATTATCATACCTTGTACAGTGGTGGTCAATGCCTGGGCCATCCCAAATCAGCGGTTCCCAGTAGTTTGGTTTGTATGACAGAGTCATTTTTCATCTTTTAACCTTTCCAGTATTGAGATTCATGCAAATTTATTCATTGCAAATTAATTATTTGGGGAAAGTTTGGTAAAATTACGAAATTTAAATTTCAAAATATCTGCCCATTTCTAAATGTGGCCTATATTTAATCATATAATAGATTGCCCTAACCAGTAATGCACCGAGCATCTGTACTTGGTATTAAGAGTTATTCTGTGCTGACAGAGTCCCTTTAACCTCATCCCCAGGAGATTTTTATCTTTTTTTGGCTTATTTTCTTCCTTCTCCCAAGAGTTGTAACTATATTTTTTTATTGAGCGAGTTGGAGTTGGAGTTTTGACCAAACAATTCATTTCACCAAATAATGTACTAAAATGAAAATGGGATAATGGGATAAACATTCCAAGTGAGCTGAAATAATTAAAAGAAAAACACAATTCCACCATAGTTTTTTGGGTTTTACATCATTCATTGAGTGGTACAGTGAACATGACCCGAGAAGATGACTCCAGGTCAGTTAGATTATGGCAATACCAATCTTATATAGTTTTCTTATATTTTATTGGTTAAAAATTCATCTTTGTAAAAATAAAGTTTTTTTGCCGCCATTTTACGAGACCAATTATTTTTTCCATTGACAGATCTTTTTGGGGGCTTTATTTTTCACATTGAGCTGTGGATTTTATTGATAATATTGTTGGGGTATATAGGATGCTTTTATCACTTTTTATTGCATTGTTAGGAAGACGTGTGGAGCCAGTGAACAGGTACTTACTACTTAAATTTGAATTTATTTTTTAAATTTTGGAATTCATTTTATTAGATATCTGTCAATTATACATGTAGAAACATCAAATATGGTAATTTGTTCATTGTTTTCTATTTTTTTTTACCTTTTTCTACTGACATTTAGGAAAATGGGAACAATTTTAACTTTAATATTTTTTATTATTTATTATTTTTTTAATATTTCTTTTTTTTTTTTTTATTAACCTCTTAAGGGAACATTAAACTGTGATCATTTGATTACTAATGAAACACATAGCAATGTAGAGCTTTGTGAAACCAATAATTTCCTATGAAATCTAGCTACAAAAGTTCTAACATGGCAGATATGGTTGCTCCAGATCTACTATGGCTACAAATGCAAACATTTAGCACCCTGCTATTGTGTTGCCCATGTGGTGGAAGAGTAATGGCCTTCAGAACTGCCAATGCTATTATAAAGTCTTTTTAATCCCATGGCCATTGTTAAGCTCACCAGGTGAGGTGTATCCTCTAAGGTTTTGATAGGGGTGGGAACAAGTACCATAGGTGTTAATACAGAAAGCTGGGGGGCACATGGAACTTCAAGAGCAGCTGGATGGATAAAGTGGAACCCAGAAGGGATGAATGCATGCACAAATATAAGCACAAAAAGCACAGATGGTAGAGCAGACCAAACATAGGACTAGAGTCTCAATTCCAAGACACAGGTGTGTGTCCAAATTGGCCCTAAATAGATCCAGGGAGACAATGTCATGGATTCACTCCAGGCAACCTTCAAAACCCAATGTGGAGCTCAGCAGACGGCAGTGGACCCAGGGAAGGAATCGGAGGACAGGGAAGGATACACAGGACAGGTATGTATCCAGCATGCTTGAATGTGTAGTTTAATAAGTTGAAATGGAGCAATTATAGATAGCTCTGATCACATTAGTTGCACTCTACATACTGATGGAGCACAGTCACTGTATATGTATGGAAGCAATCACAAAATGTTTAAAAGGGTTTTCCACTACAATATTATTTATGACTCATGTTTTTAGATAGCTCATTCAGATTGTGGAAAACTTCATCAATCATAACTTGTATAATAGGATTGTTAGGATAACTCTTAGGATGACCATTCACGTGTTTTCTTTAACCAAAATTGATGATATATTATAGGTTGGTATTAGACTGGGAACAATCATATATTACTTTTTTTTCAGCTAGCACTAGCACTGTCAGCCAACTGACTGAACAAAACATCTCAAAAACCTTTTCAGCTTGGTCATACCACTTATTAATGATTTAATGGGCAACATAAAATGTTTACTTGAGACAGAAAAAAGCTTTTTGTTCTTACTGTTTAAATATTTTATGAATATTGATTATATGCTTTAATTTCTTTATAGACACTGTGTTCAACTAAAATAAGATATATTTAGGTATTGGTCACTTGGTCATTCTTTTCAAGTGTTTTCCAAGAGTTGATCACATAAATCTTCAATATTCTATAAAATATAATATAATATAGCAATATTATATCATGCTATATATTGTAAGTGTCCAACTAAACTTTTTTCCCATTTTTGGAAGGCATCTTTAAGGCCATGTGCACACGTTCAGTATTTTTCGCGTTTTTTTCGCTATAAAAACGTGATAAAAACGCGAAAAAAACGCTAACATATGCCTCCCATTATTTTCAGTGTATTCCGCATTTTTTGTGCAAATGTAGCCTTTTTTTCCGCGAAAAAATCGCATCGCGGAAAAAAAAGCAACATGTTCATTAAAATGCGGAATTGCAGGGGATTCCGCACACCTAGGGGTCCATTGATCTGCTTACTTCCCACACGGGGCTGTGCCCACGATGCGGGAAGTAAGCAGATTATGTGCGGTTGGTACCCAGGGTGGAGGAGAGGAGACTCTCCTCCACGCACTGGGCACCATATAATTGGTAAAAAAATAAGAATTAAAATAAAAAATAGTCCTATACTCACCCTCTGATGGCCCCCGAAGTGTTCCCGCCTCTGTGCTGCACGCTGGCTTCGGTTCCTGTAGCTGGTGTGCGGTGAAGGACCTTGCCGAATGACGTCACTGTCCTGTGATTGGCCGAGACCGCTCACGTGACCGTGACGTCATGGAAGGCCCTGCGCGCACACACCATCTATACGGAACGGACGCCGGTGAGGAGATCTGATGTCTGCGGGTGAGTATAAGCATTTTTTTTATTTTTTAAATTATTTTTAAACGTTCTATCTTTTACTATAGATGCTGCAAAAGCAGCATCTATAGTAACAAGTTGGTCACACTTGTCAAACGCTATGTTTGACAAGTGTGACCAACTTGTCAGTCAGTTTTCCAAGCGATGCTACAGATCGCTTGCATTCTGCAAGCTAATTACGCTTGCAGAATGCTAAAAAAACGCAAAAAAACCGGAAAAAAAACGCAAAAAAAAAAATGCGGATTTCTTGCAGAAAATTTCCGGTTTTCTTCAGGAAATTTCTGCAAGAAATCTGCAACGTGTGCACATACCCTTAAGGGTCTTCCGGTTTCAACATTTTATTATCCATAGTCTAGAAGAGGGTTAAAACAATGAACTGAGATGTTTCTCACATTACAGGCTGCAGCACTGATGTCACAACTAGTGATGGGGAAACCTGTGGATGTTTAGGTCCGGGGAAAAATGTTCAGTTTGGGGACCAGAACAGTATCCGAACTCGGACCCCATGCAGATGAATGGTGGACCCGAACATCCGTTGTCATCTGCACGACAGAGTGGAAAACACAGGTTCTGAATGGTGGTAAAAAGTTTACCAATGGTCACAGGCATGAGCTTATGAGAGAGTACGACTCTCATCAGTCTATGCCTGTTGCTGCTGATAACAGTGAGAGCAGGCACCTCTGATGGGAATATTCATCAGTAGGGTTGAGCGAAACGGATCGTTCATTTTCATAAGTCGCCGACTTTTGGCAAATTCGGCGTCTCTTGAAACCGAGCCGATCCCTGTGTGGGGTCTGCCATGCGGTACGCGACTTTCGCGCCAAAGTCGCGTTTCAATTACGCTAAAAGCGCCATTTCTCAGCCAATGAAGGTGGACGCAGAGTGTGGGCAGCATGATGACATAGATCTCAGTCCCCACCATCTTAGAGAAGGGCATTGCAGTGATTGGCTTGCTTTCTGTGGCGTCACAGGGGCTATAAAGGGGCGTTCCCGCCGACCGCCATCTTACTGCTGCTGATCTGAGCGTAGGGAGAGGTTGCTGCAGCTTCTTCGGAAGCAGGGATAGTGATAGGCAGGGTACATAAAGCCACAAACCGCTTGTGCTGTAGCGATTTCCACTGTCCAATACCACCTTTTGTTTGCAGGACAGTGGAAGCTACATTTTTTTTTCCTCAGCGCTGTAGCTCATTGGGCTGCCCTAGAAGGCTCCCTGATAGCTGCGTTGCTTTGTGTGTACGCCGCTGTGTAAACCAACTGCTTTTTTCAAAGCACAAATCCTGTTTTTCCTTCCTTTCTGCACAGCTATCTTGTGTGTTTGTCCACACTTTTGTGTGCAGCAGTCCTTTTCAGCTGCCTGCCATACTTTTCTGAGATAACTGCAGGGAGATAAATATTGTCAAGTCTGACTCCATGCCATTGCTGTGTGTGGCATCTCTCTCTCATTGTGTGGCACCGAAAAGACTGTGTAATACTTTTTTTTTTTTTTTTCTAAATTCTCCCTTTTCCAAAAAAAAAAATAGTGGGAGATAAATATTGTCAAGTCTGACTCCGTGCCATTGCTGTGTGTGGCATCTCTCTCTCATTGTGTGGCACCGAAAACACTGTGTAATACTTGTCCTTTTTTTTTTTTTTCCTAAATTCTCCCTTTTCCAAAAAAAAAATTAGTGGGAGATAAATATTGTCAAGTCTGACTCCGTGCCATTGCTGTGTGTGGCATCTCTCTCTCATTGTGTGGCACTGAAAACACTGTGTAATACTTGTCCTTTTTTTTTTTTTTCTAAATTCTCCCTTTTCCCAAAAAAAAATTAGTGGGAGATAAATATTGTCAAGTTTGACTCCGTGCCATTGCTGTGTGTGGCATCTCTCTCTCATTGTGTGGCACTGAAAACACTGTGTAATACTTGTCCTTTTTTTTTTTTTTTCCTAAATTCTCCCTTTTCCAAAAAAAAAAATAGTGGGAGATAAATATTGTCAAGTCTGCCTCCGTGCCATTGCTGTGTGTGGCATCTCTCTATCATTGTGTGGCACCGAAAACACTGTCTAATACTTGTCCTTTTTTTTTTCCCTAAATTCTCCCTTTTCCAAAAAAAAAATCAGTGGGAGATAAATATTGTCAAGTCTGACTCCGTGCCATTGCTGTGTGTGGCATCTCTCTCTCATTGTGTGGCACCGAAAACACTGTGTAATACTTGTCCTTTTTTTTTTTTTTCCTAAATTCTCCCTTTTCCAAAAGAAAAATTAGTGGGAGATAAATATTGTCAAGTCTGCCTCCGTGCCATTGCTGTGTGTGGCATCTCTCTCTCATTGTGTGGCACCGAAAACACTGTGTAATACTTGTCCTTTTTTTTTTTTTTCCTAAATTCTCCCTTTTCCAAAAAAAGAATTAGTGGGAGATAAATATTGTCAAGTCTGACTCCGTGCCATTGCTGAGTGTGGCATCTCTCTCTTATTGTGTGACACTGAAAACACTGTGTAATACTTGTCCTTTTTTTTTTTTTTCCTAAACTCTCCCTTTTCCAAAAAAAAAATTAGTGGGAGATAAATATTGTCAAGTCTGCCTCCGTGCCATTGCTGTGTGTGGCATCTCTCTCTCATTGTGTGGCACCGAAAACACTGTGTAATACTTGTCCTTTTTTTTTTTTCCCTAAATTCTCCCTTTTCCAAAAAAAAAATTAGTGGGAGATAAATATTGTCAAGTCTGACTCCGTGCCATTGCTGTGTGTGGCATCTCTCTCTCATTGTGTGGCACCGAAAACACTGTGTAAGGCCGGTTTCACACGTCAGTGGCTCCGGTACGTGAGGTGACAGTTTCCTCACGTACCGGAGACACTGACACACGTAGACCCATAAAAATCAATGCATCTGTTCAGATGTCATTGATTTTTTGCAGACCGTGTCTCCGTGTGCCAAACACGGAGACATGTCAGTGTTCGTGGGAGCGCACGTGTTACACGGACCCAATAGAGTCAATGGGTCCGTGTAAAACATGCACCTCACACGGACATTCTCCGTCTGGGGTCCGTGTGCGTGCAGGAGACAGCGCTACAGTAAGCGCTGTCCCCCCCACATGGTGCTGAAGCCGCCATTCATATGTTCCCTGTAGCAGCGTTTGCTGCAAAGAAAATATGAATAATAGTGTTTAAAATAAAGATCTATCTGTCCATGTGCGCCCCCCCCGCTGTTCAGAAAATACTCACCCGCTCCCACGTTGGCTGTCACTCCTTCCTCTCTGCCCCGCGCCTCCTACTGTATGCGGTCACGTGGGGCCACTCATTTACAATCATGAATAGTCGGCTCCGCCCCTATGGGAGGTGGAGCCACATATTCATGACTGTAAATGATCGGCCCCACGTGACCGCATACATTAGAAGCCGCGGCCAGACCAGGAAGCAGTGAGGGAGGCGGGTAAGTATTTTCTGAACAGCGGGGGGGGGGCGCACAGGGGGTGGGAGGGCGGCGGACACATAGATCTTTATTTTAAACCCTATTCTTCATATTTTCTCTGCAGCAAACGCTGCTGCAGGGAACATATGAATCGCAGCTTCAGCACGATGCAGGGTACCAGACGCGTGGGTACCACACGCTCCGAGTGGTACCCACTCGCCATACGGGAGGCACACGTGTGCCGCACGTATGGCCTACGTGAGTTCCCAGGCACACGGACACGGATAACTCCGGTACCGATTTATTCCGGTACCGGAATTATCTGGACGTGTGGGACAGCCCTAATACTTGTCCTTTTTTTTTTTTTTCCTAAATTCTCCCTTTTCCCAAAAAAAAATTAGTGGGAGATAAATATTGTCAAGTCTGCCTCCGTGCCATTGCTGTGTGTGGCATCTCTCTCTCATTGTGTGGCACCGAAAACACTGTGTAATACTTGTCCTTTTTTTTTTTTTTCCTAAATTCTCCCTTTTCCAAAAAAAAAATTAGTGGGAGATAAATATTGTCAAGTCTGACTCCGTGCCATTGCTGTGTGTGGCATCTCTCTCTCATTGTGTGGCACTGAAAACACTGTGTAATACTTGTCCTTTTTTTTTTCCTAAATTCTCCCTTTTCCCCCCAAAAAATGTGTGGGAGATAAATATTGTCAAGTCTGCCTCCGTGCCATTGCTGTGTGTGGCATCGCTCTCTCATTGTGTGGCACTGAAAACACTGTGTAATACTTGTCCTTTTTTTTTTTTTTTTCCTAAATTCTCCCTTTTCCAAAAAAAAAATTAGTGGGAGATAAATATTGTCAAGTCTGACTCCGTGCCATTGCTGTGTGTGGCATCTCTCTCTCATTGTGTGGCACCGAAAACACTGTGTAATACTGGGCCTTTTTTTTAGGGGGGGGGGGTAACTTCTCCCAGAAAAAAAAAAAATAGTGGGAGATTAAGATTGGCATTTCTGCTTGAGTGCTGGGCCTGTGTGTGCCATCTGTCTCAAATTATTGGGCCACAGAAAACCTAGTGTGTAACATTGGGCCTGATTTTCCTTTGAGTGTCAGGCACCTATAAAGGTATATATAAATCCTACAGAAGTTTGAGTTCACCTTATAAGTTGTTTTACAGTAACAAATAGTGTTACTTTGGTTACGTTTTGCAACCAATGAGGAAGTCTAGTGGAAGAGGTCGTGGCCGTGGGCGGTCATTGTCAGCTGGTAATGATGGTAGTGGTGGTGGAGCATCAGATGGTCGTGGTAAAAGCAGTACAGCACCTAAGTCTCGAGTTGTTGAGCCAGGTTCCTTGTCTGGCTACACAAGGCCTCGAACGCTCTCTTTTCTGGGAGTAGGAAAACCACTTTTGAAGCCGGAGCAGCAGGAACAAGTATTGGCTTTCATTGCTGACTCTGCCTCTAGCTCTTTCGCCTCCTCCTCGGAAAGTGCCAAATGTCAGAGCAGTGCATCGTCAGTGGATGCTCCCGGTCAGGGACAAGTCACTTCCTTGTCTTCTTCACCCAGAACAAGAGAGAAGGATGCGTCAGGAGACACAACGGGTTACTCCATGGAGCTCTTTACACATACCATTCCTGGGTTAGACAGTGAAACAGTTAACAGGCAATGTCCATTAGAAGTTGAATCGGACATGGAGTGCACAGATGCACAGCCACAGCCAGATTACTATGCTTTTCCTTTGACTCAGACCAGAACATTGCCCTCGCAGTGTACTGAGGCAGAATCAAACCCAGCGGAGACTATGGTGCCCCGTCATGGACGCTATACCACCGGCTTACACGGTGACACAGACGAAATCGCACACGACATAGAAGAGGAGGTCATAGATGACCCAGTTGTGGACCCCGATTGGCAGCCATTGGGGGAACAGGGTGCAGGCGGCAGTAGTTCTGAAGCGGAGGAGGAGGAGCCGCAGCAGGCATCAACATCACAACAGGTTCCATCTACCGGGCCCGTATCTGGCCAAAAACGCGTGGCAAAACCAAAACCAGTTGGAGGACAGCGTGGCCATCCGGTTAAAGAAGCTCAGTCTGCAATGCCTGAAAAGGTATATGATAGTAGAAATAGTGCAGTCTGGCATTTTTTTAAACAACATCCAAATGATCAGCGCAAAGTCATCTGTCAAAAATGTTCAACAACCTTAAGCAGAGGTCAGAATCTTAAAAGTCTAAATACAAGTTGCATGCATAGACATTTATCTACCATGCATTTGCAAGCCTGGACTAACTACCAAACGTCCCTAAAGGTTGCAGCACCCTCGCCCAATGAAGCTATTCAGCAACGCTACATCCCTTCCCTCCCTGTAAGCCGACCATTTCCCACACCACCTGCAGTATCTGTGCAGCTTTCGTCGCCAGGCCAAAGCAGTCAGGGAATCACCAGGTTAGTAGTAGGAAACACTGCATGTAGGGCACCGGCAAGAATACCATCTCCAACCCTCTCTCAGTCACCCATGTCCACCGGCACCACCGCTAGTTCCACGATCTCCAGCTCTCCAGTCCAGCTCACCCTACATGAGACTCTTGTTAGGAAAAGGAAGTACTCATCCTCGCATCCGTGTATACAGGGTTTGAATGCCCACATTGCTAGACTAATCTCATTAGAGATGATGCCCTACCGGTTAGTTGAAAGCGAAGCTTTCAAAGCGCTGATGGACTACGCTGTACCACGCTACGAGCTACCCAGTCGGCACTTCTTTTCTAGAAAAGCCATCCCAGCCCTTCAACAGCATGTTAAAGACCGCATCGTCCATGCACTCAGGCAGTCTGTGACTACAAAGGTGCACCTGACAACAGATGCATGGACCAGTAGGCATGGCCAGGGACATTATGTGTCCATCACGGCACACTGGGTGAATGTGGTGGATGCAGGGTCCACAGGGGACAGCAATATTGGGACAGTTTTGCCTAGTCCACGGGCAAGGAAAGAGTTGGCTGTAGGCGTTCGCCCCCCCTCCTCCTCTTCCTCCTCCTCATGCAGAAGCGAGAGCTCGTCCACACACCCCAGTCGCACATCCACTCCATCCGCAGCTGCCACTGTTGCACACCAGGTGTGCCATTATGGGACAGCTAGGGTTCAAGCGTCAGCAGGCTGTATTGGCAATGAAGTCTTTGGGCGACAACAGACACACCGCGGAAGTTCTGTCCGAGTTCTTGCAGAATGAAACTCAGTCATGGCTGGGCACTATACATCTTGAGGCAGGCAAGGTTGTGAGTGATAACGGAAGGAATTTCATGGCTGCCATAGCCCTTTCCCAACTGAAACACATTCCTTGCCTGGCTCACACCTTAAACCTGGTGGTGCAGTGCTTCCTGAAAAGTTATCCGGGGTTACCCGACCTGCTCCTCAAAGTGCGCAGACTTTGCTCGCATATCCGCCATTCGCCCGTACACTCCAGCCATATGCAGAATTATCAGCGGTCTTTGAACCTTCCCCAGCATCGCCTAATCATCGACATTTCAACAAGGTGGAACTCCACACTGCACATGCTTCAGAGACTGTGCGAACAGAGGCGTGCTGTTATGTTTTTGTGGGAGGATACACATACACGGGCAGGCAGTTGGATGGCAGACATGGAGTTGTCAGGTGTGCAGTGGTCGAAGCTACAAGACCTGTGTCAAGTCCTTCAGTGTTTTGAGGAATGCACATGGCTGGTTAGTGCAGACAACGCCATAATAAGCATGAGCATCCCCCTAATGCGTCTGCTGATGCAAAGTTTGACGCACATAAAGGAGCAGGCGTCTGCAGCCTTGGAAGAGGAAAGCCTTGATGACAGTCAGCCATTGTCTGGTCAGGGCCGTGTAGAGGACACGGTAGCGGGCGAAGAGGAGGAGGAGGACGAGGAGGATGATGGGGATGAGTACTTTTTTAATGAGGAAGCTTCTCCTGGGCCAACAGAAATTAGTGGCGTTGCAAGGCTGGGTTCTGTTTTTTTAAGGGAGACAAGTGACGTAGATTTGCCTGTAACTGCCCCTCAAACCAGCACAACCGCAGATTTGCCAACAGGAACTTTGGCCCACATGGCGGATTATGCCTTACGTATCCTCAAAAAGGACCCACGCATTACTAAAATGATGAGCGATGACGATTACTGGTTGGCCTGCATCCTTGACCCTCGCGATAAAGGCAAATTGCAAAATATTATGCCACATGAGAACCTCGAACAAATCTTAGCAACCAAACAAGCTACTCTTGTAGACCGTTTGATTCAGGCATTCCCAGAACACAGCGCCGGTGATGGTTCTCACACAAGCTGCAGGGGGCTACATGGCAGAGGTGTTAGGGGTGCACAGATCAGAAGTGGCATTGGACAGAGGGGTTTTCTGACCAGGTTGTGGAGTGATTTCGCAATGACCGCAGACAGAACAGGTACTGCAGCATCTATTCAAAGTGACAGGAGACAACATTTGTCCAGTATGGTTACTAACTATTTTTCATCCCTTATCGATGTTCTCCCTCAACCATCATTCCCATTTGATTACTGGGCATCAAAATTAGACACCTGGCCTGAATTGGCAGAATATGCGTTGCAGGAGCTTGCTTGCCCAGCAGCTAGTGTGCTATCAGAAAGAGTATTCAGTGCTGCTGGTTCAATATTAACCGAAAAAAGGACTCGTCTGGCTACCCAAAATGTGGATGATCTCACCTTCATTAAAATGAACCACTCCTGGATTTCAAATTATTTTGCCCCACCTTTCCCGGCTGACACCTACCTTTCCTATAAAAATGTCCTGCTTGTGGACTGGTCTTACTGAGTGTTCCAATCTGTTAATTTGCAGCAGCTGTTTGTCCAGCATACGACATGTTTACACCTCCCCCAATGGGAAAAATCCCCCCACGGGGCCGTTGTCTCGCCACTTGGCGCAAGCACTCGTTACAGTGCTGATTGTCTGAAGAGGCGGGTGTGCCCGCTTTTGGTCGACGGCATTGCCACTGGGTCCCTCATAGTACAATGTAGTGTCTCTGGCGATGGTGGTGCGCACCCAACGTCAGACACGCCGTTGTAACATGAGGGGCCCTGGGGCGGTACCGCCGGCCACAAGAGAGTTCCCCCCCCAGCTCAAACTGTGCTGTACCACGTGCAAAATTATCTCGCACAGCTCCACCAATGTGTAGTCTATGCACGGACATCATTCAATGCCTGGCACTGACAAACAATACCAATTTGTTTGCATCTATGATGCTAGTTAAAGTAGTTTGGGTCAGTCCTATATTGACACCAGTAAATACTAATTTACTGCCAAATTACTTTGTCATAAACTCTGCAGATGAGCCCACCCCTGTACCTAAGCATGCCACCCTTTTTTTACTTATAGTTGTTTTGCGAGACATTAACATCTATTTGTTTTTTTGAAGTACTAACTGTGTCAGACACTCCTTGCAATACTCCTCCACTGACCACAATGCTGCCTGCCCGTGTATCCATGTAACCGATATAAAACTGCCATGAGCCTATTGTTTGTTATTTTAGGCCTTTGTGAGCCTGTCTGCGGCCCCTACTTGCAATACTCATCCACTGACCACAATGCTGCCTGGAGTGCCTGCCTGTGTATCCATGTAACCAATGTAAAACTGCCATGACTGCCTACTGTTTGTTATTTTAGGCCTTTGTGAGCCTGTCTGCGGCCCCTACTTGCAATACTCCTCCACTGACCACAATGCTGCCTGCCCGTGTATCCATGTAACCGATATAAAACTGCCATGAGCCTATTGTTTGTTATTTTAGGCCTTTGTGAGCCTGCCTGCGGCCCCTACTTGCAATACTCCTCCACTGACCACAATGCTGCCTGGAGTGCCTGCCTGTGTATCCATGTAACTGATGTAAAACTGCCATGACTGCCTACTGTTTGTTATTTTAGGCCTTTGTGAGCCTGTCTGCGGCCCCTACTTGCAATACTCCTCCACTAACCACAATGCTGCCTGCCCGTGTATCCATGTAACCGATATAAAACTGCCATGAGCCTATTGTTTGTTATTTTAGGCCTTTGTGAGCCTGTCTGCGGCCCCTACTTGCAATACTCCTCCAGTGACCACAATGCTGCCTGGAGTGCCTGCCTGTGTATCCATGTAACCGATGTAAAACTGCCATGACTGCCGACTGTTTGTTATTTTAGGCCTTTGTGAGCCTGTCTGCGGCCCCTACTTGCAATACTCCTCCACTGACCACAATGCTGCCTGCCCGTGTATCCATGTAACCGATATAAAACTGCCATGAGCCTATTGTTTGTTATTTTAGGCCTTTGTGAGCCTGTCTGCGGCCCCTACTTGCAATACTCCTCCACTGACCACAATGCTGCCTGGAGTGCCTGCCTGTGTATCCATGTAACCGATGTAAAACTGCCATGACTGCCTACTGTTTGTTATTTTAGGCCTTTGTGAGCCTGTCTGCGGCCCCTACTTGCAATACTCCTCCACTAACCACAATGCTGCCTGCCCGTGTATCCATGTAACCGATATAAAACTGCCATGAGCCTATTGTTTGTTATTTTAGGCCTTTGTGAGCCTGTCTGGGGCCCCTACTTGCAATACTCCTCCAGTGACCACAATGCTGCCTGGAGTGCCTGCCTGTGTATCCATGTAACCGATGTAAAACTGCCATGACTGCCGACTGTTTGTTATTTTAGGCCTTTGTGAGCCTGTCTGCGGCCCCTACTTGCAATACTCCTCCACTGACCACAATGCTGCCTGCCCGTGTATCCATGTAACCGATATAAAACTGCCATGAGCCTATTGTTTGTTATTTTAGGCCTTTGTGAGCCTGTCTGCGGCCCCTACTTGCAATACTCCTCCACTGACCACACCAATGCTGCCCGTGTACCCCTGGAACCTATTTAAAAGTTCATAGAGCCTAGTTATATATTTTATTTACTATTAATAAGGCCATGATGGACTACGCTGTACCACGCTACAAGCTAACCAGTCGACACTTCTTTTGCGAGAAAAGCCATCCCAACCCTCCACCAGCATGTAGAAGACCGCATTGTCCATGCACTCTGGCAATCTGTGAGTACAAAGGTGCACCTGACAACAGACGCATGGACCTGTAGGCATGGCCACGGAAGATTACGTGTCCATTACGGCGCAGTGGGCTAATGTGTTGGATGCATGGTCCACAGGGGACAGCCTACTAAGTCTGTCTGCAGTCCCTAATTCAAATTTTTCCTCCACTGTCTAAATCGGAGCTTCCACCTTCTGGCTTTCGGCCTATAGTATCAGATATGAAACTGCATTTGGCCTTCAACTTTGGTTACGGCCTACTAACGGTGTCTGCCCCTGCCTGGTGTTTGCCCTCAACTGAATAAAGCTGAGCTTCAACCTTCTGGCTCTCATTAAGTGCTGTTATTTTAAAAATTGGTGGTTAGGGCCTACTAACGGTGTCTGCCCCTCCCTTGTGTTTTTCCTCAACTGAATAAAGCTGAGCTTCAACCTTCTGGCTTTCGGCCTATAGTATCAGATATGAAACTGCATTTGGCCTTCAACTTTGGTTACAGCCTACTAACGGTGTCTGCCCCTGCCTGGTGTTTGCCCTCAACTGAATAAAGCTGAGCTTCAACCTTCTGGCTCTCATTAAGTGCTGTTATTTTAAAAATTGGTGGTTAGGGCCTACTAACGGTGTCTGCCCCTCCCTGGTGTTTTTCCTCAACTGAATAAAGCTGAGCTTCAACCTTCTGGCTTTCGGCCTATAGTATCAGATATGAAACTGCATTTGGCCTTCAACTTTGGTTACGGCCTACTAACGGTGTCTGCCCCTCCCTGGTGTTTGCCCTCAACTGAATAAAGCTGAGCTTCAACCTTCTGGCTTTCGGCCTATAGTATCAGATATTAAACTGCATTTGGCCTACTAGTGTGGTTGGGCACTTAAAACAGTGTCTGCTGCTCCTGGGTTTGCTACTCCACTGAACAAAGCAATGCCGCCTGTTTAGTCCTGTCCTGTTACCAATTTTGAACTGCATTTAGCCTACTTTATTCTTTGGCCCTATATCTGTTTCCTCCTCATCCTGCCCATTGCCCAGCCACTGCTAGATGAGTCTGCTGGTACATTGACCTAGACCACTACATTCCCCTTGCACTCTACACAGCCAGAATCTGACCCTGCTGAAAGTAAGGTTCCCCTTCCCGCATGTTATACCACCTTACACAGGGACAAAGAGGAAGGTGCAGATGAAAGTGCAGGTTCCTTCATCAGGTGGGGGGGCATACTCGTTGGCGACGTCACTGGCACAGGGCCCCTCAGAGTACGCAAAAGTGTCGCTGCTGGTGGGAGGCGCCCCCGCCGTGCAAACACACCGCTGTACTTTGAGGGGCCCTGTGCCAGTGCCAATGCGAACAAGTGTGCCCCCCTGCTTGCTCAGGATCACAGCACTTGCAACATTGAAATACTTTCCTCTCCCTGCTCCACCGCCGTGACGTAGTCCACGATTCCTGGGCCCACTAAAACCTTGAACCAGCCCTACCCCCCACAAATTTGCCAAATGACCCCCAAGTTCCATTGAACAACTATTATTATAAAGTTAATTAAGATTGACAAGCTTCAGAAACAAGAATGGATGTTTTTGGCATTAAAATGGGCACTGTAGGTGTTTTCCTGGCCTCCATTCACTGCCGACTATGCTTCCCCATTGACTTGCATTGGGTTTCGTGTTTCGGTCGATCCCCGACTTTTAGCGATAATCGGCCAACTGCACTCGACTCGACTCTGGACAAAGTCGGGTTTCGCAAAACCCGACTCGATCTTAAAAAAATGAAAGTCGCTCAACCCTATTCATCAGCCATCGCCTGTGCTATATAAAATGTTTTAAAAAATTACATGTGGTCTCTTCTATTTTTGATAACCAGCGCAGGCAAAACTGGCAGCTATGGGCCACAACCCTTTCACAGCTGCTGCCTGTAAAAGAGAGATGAGAACAGTCATAGAGAGACACTGTTGAAGCAGGGAAAAGTGAGTACACACAGTTTATTGTTTTCATCCTCTAATAGCCTATGTATGATAAATGTTACAACAGGAAACCTCCTTTATGAAAGGAGTGATTGACTGACCGTAATCATACATTACTTAGGATATGCTGGTTGGGACAGCTGATAAGCGTTGTTATAATGATGATAACTTGACTAGTGTTGAGCGATACCTTCCGATATCGGAAAGTATCAGTATCGGAAAGTATCGGCCGATACCGTCAAAGTATCGGATCTAATCCGATACCGATACCCGATCCCAATGCAAGTCAATGGGACGAAAATATCGAAATTAAAATAAACCCTTTATAAACTTGTAGGTTCATTCTATATGAAGGAAAACAACTAAGAATAATGTAGGATGTATTGGGGGACGTGGCGGAGACATTAAAGGCACATAGGTTTAGCCCAATCTAATAGAATAGCAGGATTTTGTTTTGTTTTTTATGACGTTCGGCGTTAGAAAGATTTTGACTATGTTAATTTTTTTTTTATTTTGTCAGATATTGATGTTTCACTACTTCCACGCCCTTCACCTTCTTTTTTACTTCTCCCACACTTTCTTCTTCATTATCCTCATCATCAGCTTCTTTGACATAAACTTCTTCACCTTATTCATCTTCTTCTTCATCTTCTACCTATTATTTTTTTTGTTACATTGTTCATATTCTTTTTATTTTACTATTATCTTCTTCATATTCTACTTCTTCATCATATTCTTATTTGAGACAGGCATTCCCGTAGTTGTTATCTATAAAAGTTTGAAGATTACACCTTCCGTTCTGCCTGTCACAAAACAGTTACATTTGTCCGCGTTCAGTTTGGCCTGCAGCATCAGGCTTTATCCAGGGGCACCACGAGGAGGAACGGACTCACCCCCATACACTGCTTAGTCTTCTTCTGCTTATAATTTAGATAATATCTTTTGCTCTGATATTTAGTCTTATGCTTAATGTTCTTCTGCTCTTTGTTCTGCAGCCTCTTGTTCTTCTGCTTCTCGGTCTTCCAGGTCGTCGTCGTCTCCAGGGTCGTCGTCTCCGGGGTCGTCATCATCGGGGTGGTCTTCAGGGTCATCGTCTCCAGGGTCGTCGTCATCACGGTGGTTGTCGTCTCTGGTGTCGTCGTCATCTTAGGGGTGGTCTTCCGGGTCATCGTGTTTAGTCTCTTGAACTTGGAAATGTAGCAGAAGGTACAAGAAGGCTGAGAAAATGCCGAGAAACAGCTGATGGAACTGGAACTCGGATGGCTACCCGAAGGTCCAAGAGCCAATGGAACTACCGAGGACCAGCTGACGTTACTGGAACCCGGTTACTAAGCAGGAGGTACCCGTGCCTGAAAGCACTACCAAGGACCACCTGACGTTGGTGGAACTCGGATACCCAGAGGGAGGCACCTAAGCCAAAGGCTCTGCCCGGAACCAGCTGACGGTACTGGAACCAGGATGGGGAGCAGAAGGTACAAGAGCAAAAGACACTGCCGAGAACCAGCTGACGGTACTGGAACCCGGATAGGTAGCCGAAGGTCCAAGAGCCAATGGAACGACCGAGGACCAGCTGACGTTACTGGAACCCGGTTACTAAGCAGGAGGTACCCGTGCCTGAAAGCACTACCAAGGACCACCTGACGTTGGTGGAACTCGGATACCCAGAGGGAGGCACCTAAGCCAAAGGCTCTGCCCGGAACCAGCTGACGGTGCTGGAACCAGGATGGGGACCTATTCAAGCTTGTCTTCCTAGAGCCCCAACTAGCAGTGTTGGAGCAAAGGGTCAGCAGGAGGAGGAGAGGGAGCAGAGTGTAGGCCAAAGCCTGCACTGGCGGCAGCTTTGGTTCTGTTGTGTCTGCGTGGCAGTTGCAGGACACGTTGCCGGCTGCACAGCAGGGGATCAGCTGGCGGTGCTGAACCCCACTGACACATTGGCTGGTGTTTTTTTCTGTGCAGCTAGCAGTACCGGGCCCCAACTGGCGGTGTTGGAGCCCGGGCTCTGCAGGGGGAGCAGAGTGTAGGCCGAAGCCTAATTGAACCAATTTCAAAGGTAACCTTTAACCCCCCCTCAGGTGTTACAAAGTAGAAGAGCCACAGCTTATGCAGCAGTAGTGCTGCACAAGTCAAAGGTTGCTCTTTTAATTTTTCTCCTTGCACACGCTGAATGAAACACGTATAACATTTAGCCCTTTATACAGTCAAACTGTGTTGGAGGCGCGAGTTCCCTTCATAATGAGACGCAGCACAGATGTCAAGAATCCCACCTTGGTGCTGGGTGCAGCCTCCTGAGCGTTGTTATTTGCTGTACAGGAGTCTGCGCTGTCGTGTTATCCCCTGGCCTAGCGCTGTTAGCGCTGCCCATCTTCTGACATCATTTAATGTCGGCCGGTGCGGTTCGCGATGACCATGAATCCCAGCCCCGCAGTGTCTTAACATTGTTAAAACACTGCGGGGCTGGGATTCATGGCCTGGCGCAGCACATATGTTCGCCTCTCACACTCGGGTCCTTACACCCGCTTCAGACTGTGCGGCGTCAGCTGATCCCTTATCGCATGCCGCGGCCATGAAGCCGCACAGTCTGAAGAAGGCGGAAGGAGATGAGGGACAGGCGAACTGATGCACTGCTCATGCCCATCAATCACACCCTCGCAGTCCCAATAAATAAGACACCGAGGGGCGTTGTGTGGGTCAGGGCGGCCGCAGAGGCGCAGGCAGCCAAACAATGATGCCAGAAGACGGGCAGCGCTACCAAGGGGGTTGCAGCGTGTCATTACAAAGGAAAGTCACACCTCCGGGACGGTTAAATGGTCACACAGAGGACACATTTTAGACGTGTTTTCAGTTCCACATGTGCGAGGAGAATACGTTTATGAGCCACCTTGCACACATGCAGCATTACCGCTGTACAAGGTGGCTGTAAAACGTACAAACGCCTGGGGGAGGGGGGACAGGTTCCCTTCAATTTCAGTTCTTGTGTCTGCGTGGCTTTTGCAGGACACGATGCTGGCTACACAGCAGGGGAACAGCTGGCGGTGCTGAACCCCACTGACACATTGGCTGGTGTTTTTCTCTGTGCAGCTAGCACATCTGGGCCCCAACTGGCGGTGTTAGAGCCCAGGGTCAGCAGGAGGAGGAGAGGGAGCAGAGTGTAGGCCAAAGCCTGCACTGGCGGCAGCTTTGGGTCTGTTGTGTCTGCGTGGCAGTTGCAGGACACGTTGCCGGCTGCACAGCAGGGGAACAGCTGGCGGTGCTGAACCCCACTGACACATTGGCTGGTGTTTTTCTCTGTGCAGCTAGCAGTACTGGGCCCCAACTGGCGGTGTTGGAGCCCGGGCTCTGCAGGGGGAGCAGAGTGTAGGCCGAAGCCTAATTGAACCAATTTCAAAGGTAACCTTTAACCCCCCCTCAGGTGTTACAAAGTAGAAGAGCCACAGCTTATGCAGCAGTAGTGCTGCACAAGTCAAAGGTTGCTCTTTTAATTTTTCTCCTTGCACACGCTGAATGAAACACGTATAACATTTAGCCCTTTATACAGTCAAACTGTGTTGGAGGCGCGAGTTCCCTTCGTAATGAGACGCAGCACAGATGTCAAGAATCCCACCTTGGTGCTGGGTGCAGCCTCCTGAGCGTTGTTATTTGCTGTACAGGAGTCTGCGCTGTCGTGTTATCCCCTGGCCTAGCGCTGATAGCGCTGCCCATCTTCTGACATCATTTAATGTCGGCCGGTGCGGTTCGCGATGACCATGAATCCCAGCCCCGCAGTGTCTTAACATTGTTAAAACACTGCGGGGCTGGGATTCATGGCCTGGCGCAGCACATATGTTCGCCTCTCACACTCGGGTCCTTACACCTGCTTCAGACTGTGCGGCGTCAGCTGATCCCTTATCGCATGCCGCGGCCATGAAGCCGCACAGTCTGAAGAAGGCGGAAGGAGATGAGGGACAGGCGAACTGATGCACTGCTCATGCCCATCAATCACACCCTCGCAGTCCCAATAAATAAGACACCGAGGAGCGTTGTGTGGGTCAGGGCGGCCGCAGAGGCGCAGGCAGCCAAACAATGATGCCAGAAGACGGGCAGCGCTACCAAGGGGGTTGCAGCATGTCATTACAAAGGAAAGTCACACCTCCGGGACGGTTAAATGGTCACACAGAGGACACATTTTAGACGTGTTTTCAGTTCCACATGTGCGAGGAGAATACGTTTATGAGCCACCTTGCACACATGCAGCATTACCGCTGTACAAGGTGGCTGTAAAACGTACAAACGCCTGGGGGAGGGGGGACAGGTTCCCTTCAATTTCAGTTCTTGTGTCTGCGTGGCTTTTGCAGGACACGATGCCGGCTACACAGCAGGGGAACAGCTGGCGGTGCTGAACCCCACTGACACATTGGCTGGTGTTTTTCTCTGTGCAGCTAGCACATCTGGGCCCCAACTGGCGGTGTTAGAGCCCAGGGTCAGCAGGAGGAGGAGAGGGATCAGAGTGTAGGCCGAAGCCTGCACTGGAGCAAGTTGAAAGGGAAACTTTAACCCCCCCCAAGCGTTTGTAGCTGAAAGAGCCATCGTGTACAGCAGTAATGCTGGAAAAGGTAAACTTAGCTCTTTTAATTATGGTCCTTGCACATGCTGAACCTAACACTTATGAAAAGTGTCCCCTCCTACCGTGATACCGTCCGGTAGGTGGAACTTTCCTTTGTGATGTGACGCAGCACAGCCGTCATTCTTACCCCCTTGGCGCCGTGCGCCGCCTCCTCAGCGTTGTTTGAATCAGTCCCGGAGCCTGCGCTGTTAGGTTAGCCCTTGGCCATGCACACATTTTGCGCTGCCCGTCTTCTGACATCATTTGGAGTCAGGCTGGCTGCGCCTGTGCGGCTGCGCTGGCCGAGATCCCGCCTCGCAGTGTCGTCTAATGTAATCCCACCGCGGGACTGGGATCCGTGGCCATGCGCAGTGCATATCCTCACCTCTCACTCCCCTCCCTATGGCTTCTTAAGACTGTGCGGTGTCACGGCCGTGGCATGCTATTAGGGACCAGCTGACACCGCACAGTCTGAAGAAGCCGTAGGGAGATGAGTGAGAGGTGGAGGTTCAGATATGCACTGCGCATGTCCATGGATCTCAGGCCCCCAGTGGGATTAAATCAGAAGACACTGCGAGGCGGGCTCTCGGCCAGCGCGGCCGCACAGGCGCAGCCATCCTGACACCAAATGATGTCAGAAGACGGGCAGCGCTAAGTGTGCCTGGCCAAGAGATAACATAACAGCGCAGGCTCCGGGACGGAATCAAACAACGCTGAGGAGCCGTGGCACGGCGCCAAGGGGGTAGGAATGACGGCTGTGCTGCGTCATATTACGAAGGAAAGTCCCACCTCCGGGACGGTTTTACGGTATTAGTGGACACATTTTATAAGTGTTAAGTTCTGCGTGTGCAAGGAGCTAAACAAAAATAGCTACCTTTTCCTTGTGCAGCATTACTGCTGCACAAGGTGGCTCTTTCAGTAACAAACGCCTTGGGGGGGGGACAGGTTCCCTTACATTTCAGTTGTGTCAGCGTGGCGGTCGCAGGACACATTGCTGGCTACACAGCTGGGGATCAGCTGACGTTACTGAAACCCAATAACACTGGGTCGTATGTTTTGACTGTGCAGACGGCACTTCTGAGCCTCAACTGGCGGTGTTGGAGCCCAGGAATTACAGTTCAGGTGGTAGAAAGATGAACACAACAGGAGACCTGGATACTGTAGACAGTAACCTAATTATTTAATCAGGAAGAGGAGTGGCAAATTCCTGCGAGATCCAGGCCTTGTTCATTTTCAGGAAAGTAAGCCGGTCAACGTTATCGGAGGATAGTCGCATGCGACGGTCAGTTAGTACACCACCTGCAGCACTAAAGACACGTTCCGATAATACACTGGCCGCAGGGCAAGACAGCACCTCCAATGCATACTGGCTTAGCTCTGGCCATGTATCCAGCTTTGAGACCCAAAACTTGAAAGGTGAAGAGCCGTCTGGGAGTACAGCAAGAGGGCAAGACATGTAGTCTGTCACCATCTGACGGAACCGTTGCCTCCTGCTGACTGGAGCCGTCTGTGATGGTGTAGACTTTTGTGGCGGGCACACAAAACTGTGCCACAGTTGGGCCATACTGGTCTTGCCTTGGGCAGAGGCACTGCTTCTGCTCCCTCTTTGTGCAGAGCCTCCACCACTGCCTGGACGCACTGAGCTGCTTTGGAATGCACTAGCAGCACTTCTCTCAGTTGGAATGGAGAAGATGATGGAATTCACCAGTGTGTCTTGGTACTCCCGCATTTTTCACTCCCGGTTCAACGGTGTGATGAGGCTTTCTCTGTTGTCCCGGTAGCGAGGATCGAGGAGGGTGAACACCCAATAATCAGACATGTTGAGAATGTGGGCGATGCGGCGGTCGTTTCTCAGGCACTGCAGCATGTAATCCACCATGTGCTGCAGACTGCCAACTGCCCAAGAAACGCTGTCCCCTGCTGGAGGCGTGATCTCTGCCCGCTCGTCATCACCCCACCCTCGCTGTACACACTGAGTACTGGACAATTGTGTAACTCCCTCCTCTGGACGGATGTCTTCCTCCTCCATTGACTCCTCCTCATCCTCCTCACAAACTGTCCCCTGCCTACGCGTTTGTGAGGAACCACGTGGCGCTGACTGTCCAGAAGATGATGGAAATGCTGAATCCTCATCCTTCACCTCTTCCACAACATCATCCCTTAGCGCTTGCAGTGATTTTTCAAGCAGGCAGATAAGGGGGACAGTCATGCTGACTAGTGCATCATCTGCACTCGCCATCCGCGTGGAATAATCAAAGGGATGCAAAACCTGGCAGACGTCATTCATAGTGGCCCACTCTGTGGTTGTGAAGTCTGTACGGCGCTGAGTGCGACTTCTTTGCGCCTGAAGCAGCTGGTACTCCATTACAGCTTGCTGCTGCTCACACAACCGCTCCAACATATGTAACGTGGAATTCCACCTGGTAGGTAGGTCACATATGATGCGATGTTCCGGCAGGCGGTGTCGGCGCTGCAGAGCCGCAATGCGCGCTTTTGCCGTGCTGGAACGCCGCAAATGAGCACACTCTAGGCGGACCTTGTGCAGCAGTGCATCAAGATCCGGATAGTCCCTCAAAAAACTCTGCACGACCAAATTGAGCACATGTGCCAGACATGGGATGTGAGTGAGGTTGCCGAGGCCCAGAGCTGCCACCAGATTTCGGCCATTATCACACACTACCATGCCTGGCTGGAGATTCGCTGGCACAAACCACACATCGCTCTCCTGCTTGATGGCATTCCAGAGCTCCTGCGCTGTGTGGCTTCGATTCCCCAAATAAATTAATTTCAAGACGGCCTGTTGACGTTTGGCCACGGCTGTGCTCATGTCGGTCGTAACAGGTACACGTTCATCACGGGTCCATGTGGAGGTGGACTGTGACGGCTCCTGCAGCGATGATTCTGAGGAACTGGTGTAAGAGGAGGAGTCAATGCGTACAGAATGGATTCCTGCAATCCTTGGAGTGGGCAGGACACGTCCTGCGCCACTGGCACGGTCTGTACCCGGCTCAACGACATTAACCCAATGGGCAGTGAGGGAAAGGTATCGCCCCTGTCCATGTTGACTGGTCCACGCATCGGTGGTGAGGTGGACCTTGCTACTGATGGCGTTCAGTAGCGCGTGTTTTATGTGTCCCTCCACATGCTTGTGCAGGGCAGGGACGGCTTGCCTGCTGAAGTAAAAGCGGCTGGGCACATTGTACTGTGGGACTGCCAATGACATCAAGTCACGGAAGCTGTCAGTCTCCACCAGCCTGAATGACAGCATTTCCAGTGACAGAAGTTTGGCAATGCCTGCAGTCAGAGCCTGTGCTCGTGGGTGGTTTGACGAGAAAGGCCGCCTTTTCTCCCATGCCTGTACTACCGATGGCTGTAGACTGGGCTGGGAGTGTGTGGATGACTGGGAAAGTGGTGCTGCGGGTGGAATTACAGCGGGTCTCTGGACAACAGGGCCAGAGGTTCTTCCACGGCGATCCTGGGAGGAAGCCGAACCAGCTGCGTGTGAGCTGGAGGAAGAGGCAACACGAGCTGAAGAGGTGGTAGCTGCCGCTGTTGGTTGGCCTAGCTCTTCATTGTGTTTTTCTAACTCTGCCGGGTGCCTGGTGCGCACATGTTTCCACATGTTGGAGGTATTAAGGTTGCTGACATTTTTCCCTCTTTTGACTTTGTGATGACACACCTTGCATTTGACATAGCAAATGTCATCTGCAACTGTGTCAAAAAAGGACCAGGCACTGCAAGTCTTGGGAGCGCCCTTTTTGGCTTTTGGAAGAGACATGCTCCTAACGGGTGCCAAAGCGGAGGCTGCAGGATCCGCAGTCTTCCCCCTCCCTCTCCCTCTTTGGGCCGTACGGGGAATCTCTTCCTCAGAGCTGCTCCCACCACCTTCCTGTCCCTCACGCCAAGATGGGTCAAGGACCTCATCATCTACACTACCCTCTGCCCCCAACTGCTCCTCCTGGGTAGTCTCAGCAGCAGAGCACGCACCAGTAAGTGGCACCTGAGTGTCATCATCAGCTGATGCGGCCTGCGATGTGGTGACTGGAGCCACTGGCCCACCCGCCTCTTCAGAGGAAGAGAGAAAAAGCTGTTGGGCATCACTGCACCCTGCCTCTTCTTCCATTTCTCCAATGCTGCTTGGCTGGCCCCCTGTTTCCAAGCCAAGAGATTCAGAGAACAGAAGTAGAGACGGCTCCTGTCCTGGGCTCTCTGGCTGCCTGGGCAATTTGGCAGGTGGTGAAGAGACAGATGGCTGCTCTCCAGTGCTCTGTGTCTGAGAGGATGTGGCACTAATTGAAGTTGATGCATTAGCTGCCATCCATCCGACAACGGCTTCAATTTGTTCTTCACGCAGCAGCGGTGTACGGCGCTCTGCGACAAAGCTGCGCATGAATGACTGTTCCCTGGTGAAAGTGGGTGCTGATGAGTCACCGATGCCCGCAGCAGGCACAGAATCCCCACGTCCCCTCCCTGCTCCGCGCCCACGCCCACGCCCACGTGCCTTACTCACTGCCTTCTTCATCTTGGTTGACTGATAAAGATAAGCAGAAAAGTACTAACGGATTTGTGTGCTTATTCCTGATCAACTCCTCCTAACAGGTATAAGAAACACTAATTTTCTAAAGTGTGGACTAGACTTTAATATGAGCTAATGTGGCCTACACAAATGTAAAGTGGTGTCACTGGTGTGTTTGGTGAACTTTATTATTTATTTATTTTTTGGGGGCTGAACTGACAACAGATAGAGCTGCAGTCACACGGAGACCGTGCAGACAGCCGTAAACGGCGCTGCAAGGCCCAAAAACCCTCCTCTACGTTATCCTATGTAGTGTTTTTCCACAAGTTAGCTGGAGACGGGTGGAAAGACACTAATAGGAATTTTTTGAAAAAATGTGCAGCAGCCTGCACTACTTAAAACAAAATGAAAATTGACTTTGCGGTATGACGCAGTGAAGAACCCTGAGCTGGAGACAACCAGGCTATGGCTGCTCACAGACTACAGGGCGAGCTGCAGTCACACGGAGACCGTGCAGACAGCCGTAAACGGCGCTGCAAGGCCCAAAAACCCTCCTCTACGTTATCCTATGTAGTGTTTTTCCACAAATTAGCTGGAGACGGGTGGAAAGACACTAATAGGAATTTTTTTAAAAAATGTGCAGCAGCCTGGACTACTTAAAACAAAATGAAAATTGATTTTGTGGTATGACGCAGTGAAGAACCCTGAGCTGGAGACAACCAGGCTATGGCTGCTCACAGACTACAGGGCGAGCTGCAGTCACACGGAGACCGTGCAGACAGCCGTAAATGGCGCTGCAAGGCCCAAAAACCCTCCTCTACGTTATCCTATGTAGTGTTTTTCCACAAATTAGCTGGAGACGGGTGGAAAGACACTAATAGGATTTTTTTGAAAAAATTAGCAGCAGACTACACTACTTGGAAAAAAAAAAAAAGAAGAACAGTATGAGGCAATGAACCACCCTCCCTGAACTGAATACAACCAGCTATGGATGGCCTATGTGGCTGCACTCAGACTAGAGAGTGGGCTGCACTCACACACACACACACACAGACCTTGCAGATCGCTGTGAAAACAGCGCTACAAGGCAAAAGCAAGGTGAATAGTAGGTGAACACAGCGGTTGCTAAATTAGCCTTTGGAAAGCACAAAGAAGCAAATCGCTATCTCTAATCTGGCCCTCAGTCAGCAAACAGCGTCCTGTCACTAACTGAATTCACAGCAGAGTGAGCGCAAAATGGCGCCAGCGACTTTTAAACTGCATCATGACATCATTTCAGCAGCCAATCACAGCCATGCCAGTAGTTTCATGCCCTCCATGCTGAACAGGATGTGCCCACACTTGGAATCATTCTCATTGGATGAATTTGTGCAGTTTGAATCTGTGAACTTCCGATTCCGGTATCCGATACGCGGCAAGTATCGGAATCCCGGTATCGGAATTCCGATACCGCAAGTATCGGCCGATACCCGATACTTGCGGTATCGGAATGCTCAACACTAAACTTGACCCATATGAAAAGTATTTCAATCAAAGAGATTTTTCACTCACAAAAAGTACTTGTTGCAGCTAATATGGTAACTTGCGCAGCAAGACTGCTGACCATCTCCTGTACCTGTCCAGCTCTCAGCTTCTTACTGTACACAGTCTGTGCACAAGACTTTGCAGTCTACTAACCTGTCTCCGATTAATCAAGTCTTTAGCTCATGTCCAGTTCTTCTATTATTGAACATACAATATTTAATTCCAAACAATTTGTTAGACAATTTCAGTGCTTAACACGTCTTTGCAGCAACATCTTTGCAACTACAATTTTTATGCCTGATGAAAAGACCTGAGTAGTCTCAAGAGCTTGCAATTTGTTACCATCTTTTCAGTTAGCCATTAAAAGGTATCAAAAACTGAGGACTCTCAATTCTAAATATTTTTCTATCCACTGGCTAACACGGTACCAAGATATATATCTTTCCTGTATTACAAAGGCATAACTCCTAGCATTAAATGATTCTTGACTGACATCCATATATAGTGAGCAGGATTTCAGTCAAAGAGCTGAGGAATGGATTACAGAATGCTTAATGTGTAGAGAGTGCAGAACGTTCATTGGACCAATGCTGCCTCTGCAGGGAGAGTCTACTTTAATTTTCTACTCCCTCAAGGCTAACTTCCAGGTAGACCGCCTCATATCTTTAAAATGTTTTTCTTTTTAGCTGTAGATTAGCACTGTCTGCATGTAAATATTTATTTTTGGTGAGAGGTTCTCTCTAATGTAATTGTGAAGGTACAGCAACTGTGCACAGCTGATCATTGGTGCGAGAATAGCTGTAAGGCTAAGTGCATAGGAGAATTTTTGTTGTCCAAGTGCGATCCGGTAAAATATTGTATGGCACATGGACCAATTTTATTCTATGGGGCTGTGCACGTGTCTGAGTCTCTGTCCGAGAAAAAAATCACTGCATGCCCTAGTTTAATCCAATATTTGGATCTTGCTCAGCTATGCAAGTCAGTAAATGCATGGGAAACATAGGACTGCACTTGAATGACATCTGAACATAGTCCAGTTTATGAGAACTCACAAAATGAAGAAGAAAGAGTAATTTTTCTCCATCTCCTCCACATCCAAGATGATTGGATCATAATATGTTGACACTATGATCAAACTATGACTAAAGTTTGATTGGAGTGTCATTTGCATAAATTATGCTCATCTGCACCTGCATTAATGTATAGTTAAGGCCCCGTCACACATAGCGAGATCGCTAGCGAGATCGCTGCTGAGTCACAAGTTTTGTGACGCAACAGCGACCTCCATAGCGATCTCGCTATGTGTGACATGTATCAGCGATCAGGCCCCTGCTGCGAGATCGCTGGTCGTGTCAGAATGGCCTGGACCTTTTTTCGGTCGTTGAGGCCCCGCTGACATCGCTGAATCGGTGTGTGTGACACCGATCAAGCGATGTCTTCACTGGTAACCAGGGTAAACATCGGGTTACTAAGCGCAGGGCCGCGCTTAGTAACCCGATGTTTACCCTGGTTACCAGCGTAAATGTAAAAAAAAAAAACAGTACATACTCGCCTTCTGATGTCCGTCAGGTCCCTTGCCATCTGCTTCCTGCTCTCACTGACTGCCGGCCGTACAGCGAGAGCGCAGCACAGCAGTGACGTCACCGCTGCGCTCTGCTCTCACTGTACGGCCGGATCTCAGTCAGAGCAGGAAGTAGACGGCAAGGGACCTGACGGACATCAGAAGGCGAGTATGTACTGTTTGTTTTTTTTGGTAACCAGGGTAAACATCGGGTTACTAAGCGCGGCCCTGCGCTTAGTAACCCGATGTTTACCCTGGTTACCCGGGTGCTGCAGGGGGACTTCGGCATCGTTGAAGACAGTTTCAACGATGCCGAAGTCGTTCCCCTGATCGTTGGTCGCTGGAGAGAGCTGTCTGTGTGACAGCTCCCCAGCGACCACACAACGACTTACCAACGATCACGGCCAGGTCGTATCGCTGGTCGTGATCGTTGGTAAATCGCTTAGTGAGACGGGGCCTTTACACTTCTGCAGTAAATAGGAGGATCAGCTAACCCTTTCCAGCCTGATTTCACCATTGTACAAGGGAGAATCATAGCCAAGATCATCAAAACTATGGACCGAAAGAGCTTTGAAGATAGCCTGAGACTGGAAAAAATGTAATTTGGCAGTTTAAATGCACATACATAGTTAAGTAGCAGTGTAAGTCAAATGCTACAATTTACATGACCCACAGTGGTATATGCAGACACTACAACTTGTCTTGCACAAAAATAGGAGAACAAATTGCTTCATTGCTACCAATAATGAGTTACTAGAATGCGAACATGGAAATTTGCCAAATTTTGCATGCCCCCGAAAGAAAAATGACATACTTCCTAAAGGATCAACCAAGAGAAATAGCATTCAAGAGTAAGCACTCGCTAGGACAGAGATTGGGCAAGTAACTTGTCCATAATAAATACTTTGAAAACTTGGAAAACATTTTTTATTAGTTGCAAAGGATAATTCCATCTCAAATGGTTATTATAAAAATAACCTTCGGCCAACATTCATGTTGACTGAACAAGTTTCAGGTATGTACAAAACACAGCAAAACCTACGTCAAACTCTAAGAGAATATAAGCTTTGCAATGTGTTTTTTATACATTAATAGAAGAAGCATTTATGTGATTCATAGCACAATTATTGCGCTTCATAAAATGAGTATTTATAAGAAGATACTTTATGTTTCCAGGAAATTATATAAAAACTGCACATACATAATGTCCACAAAAAACTTCCAGGAAAATGCCTGACTAAAACAATCAGTAATCACAACATATTATTCAGAACCAAATATAACAGACCTGAATATATATTATAAATTCCTTCCATCAATGTGTTAAAAATGCATATAAAATGTCACGCACATAAAAAGATAATGCATGACAGCCTGTAAAATGATAATAACAGTAAAATAATATTAATATGCAAATGGATCCATTACAATAAACCATCTACATATTTTATAATAATAGCAGAACTGGTTTTATTCTCATGAACACTTTCTCATTTATAGCTTCCACTGGCCTAATATATCATGAATCCCATAGGAGTTTGTAAAATAACTATTCACAAGTATTAGTGCACCCATGAAGATTACATACCTGTTGCAATTAACAATAGCAGACCACTTTTCAAAGTATTATAGCTATTATTTTTCTTACTAGTATTATAGCTGCCTTACATAATTACCTTATATAATTGCCTTATAATAATGCTAACTTTTGGATCAAACTTGGATACAATAGAAGAGATTTTAGGCTATTAGGGCAGTGATGCTGTGCAGACACCTCCATGAGTGAGTTAGGTGGAGTATAAGAGGGTTCCTTTCATTCTGTACCCTGGTTTAGGAATAAAAATGTGCATAACATGGAGAGTTTTAAAATATACATAAACCGAACAATTTCAGTCTATGGATGATCCTTTGAATCAATATATCCCAAAACTAATTCTTATTTTTGTATTTTTCTTGGTTTGACAGTATTTAATATGGGTGCTTCGGTCATAGGGATTTTTTGGGAAAGTACTGCAGCTTAGTGGATCCTAAGACTGGGTAACATACACACTGTTAAGATTCAGCTCTGCTCACTAGTATTAGTGGTTTTCACATGACCTCAATTATACAAATGCTAACTAGCTTCTCATCCAATGCTTTCATTCAGAGAAGCGGTTGAGAAACTAATTTGCATACTTGCGGTCACGTGCTAACAAATTGAATAGGGAAGCAGAGCTTAATTTTATCCGATAAAACCTTGAAGAGCCAGACTTTAATCTTAAGATGGTCAAGTTTTCTTAGCTAAGTCATTCTCTGCAATAAAACTGTCTCTGACTATGCCATGGGGTCTAGAAAGATCCCAGAGCATAATAAAAGTAAGATTTTGAAAAAATAATAATAATTATACTGTCCTTACTGCTCATCTATCCAGCCCCTCTGCTATTCACCATCCCCAATTTAGTCTTTGGTGCATCATCTTATCAACGTCACCAAGCGTTGAATCACCAATCTTCATGCTAGGCTGGGACTTCTGGCACTGATAACACCAGGGATGCTTCTGTGCAACTGCATGTAAGGTCCTAATATCATAATGTCATGATGTATGCTGTGATCTTGCGCATGTATGGGAACATTCCGGGACGTATCAGATAAAATGTCCCAGTCTAGAGTGAAAAGACAACATTTCAAATCTCGGCCATGTTGATAAGAATATATACCGGGGACAGAATGGAAAAAGGTAAAAAAAGATGAGGGGCTAAAGATGTGAGTAGTAAGGAAGTACAAGTGTTTTTGTTTTGCTTTTTTAATCTTTTGATGGACCTTTAATGCTCAGTAAAATGACAGCTATCTGCAAGCAAATTTTGGCGAATAGGAATTTTGGAATATTGTAATAGATTTTAATTCCACTCAAATATATTGAAGAAGACATTCTCCAGAGTAGATCCTCATTAAAACATCATTTTATTACAACATATTTAAGATACAATCATGTGCAACATGCCAATGGGGTCCCTGGTGGTCCACACCGACGCGTTTCAACCATTCAGGTCTTAATCATGGTGTAAAGACAGACCCACATTACCCACATTATATACAAAGGAAGGTGTAATCAATAAGAAAATGAGAAAAGACAAGAAAAACAGTTAAGAGCACTCCTTGTATTAACCCTAGGGAACCCACTTAAGAGAAACACATAGCGGTATATAGCCTGTGGTTATATGCCGGTAACTGTATAAAACCGCACAAAAGAAACTTAGAATTTTATCAATGGTGGTGAATTTTTTCTCTAAAAAATTGACTCCGAATATAGGAATTAAATAGGGCTAACGAAAAAAAGTCAGAAAATTATTCTTGCAGAATTAGCAAGCATGAATTAATTGTCTCATCAAGTTGTAATATGAGATCCAGAAGCTTATTTAGACCTAACGGTACACTCGACAGCAGTCTGAATATCCAAAAGGATTCGCGGTTCAAAATTTTTCATCTATAGTCTCCCCCCTAGGTGGTCTAAAAACTTTTTCAATAGCAATAACTTTGATGGTGTCAGTGCTACCGGCATGAACTGTTCTGCAATGGTTGGACACTGCTGAGATATTATGGGTTACAACACAGGTAGATTCTGAGATATGTTTACGAAATCTCCTTTTAAGGGGGCCTACATTACAGCCCACATACTGGAGTTTACATGGAATACATTCTACCAAGTAGATAACTCCCTCAGAATTGCAGTTCATATATGTTTGAATGGGATACGTAATGCCCGTTACACTGGAAGTGAAACTATTAGTTTTTTTCACAAAATTGCATGTTTTGCATGGATAATGACCACATTTAAAAAATCCTTTACAGGTAGTGTTCGAGTTCGGTTCGGTTAGTCGAATTGGGGTGTGTTCGACGAAAGTTCGTCGAACGTTTGATGAACACCATCGAACTCCATTGAAACCAATGGCAGGCAAACACAAACGCATACAAACACATAGAAAACACATAGAAAACACCTTAAATGGTGTCCAAAAGTCAAAAGTACTTATAATCATGCAAAAAGAATAGAGGTGGAGGAGTAAAAGGAGAAGGAGACACAGATATAGGCATGTCATGCCCTTCTAAAATCAAGAAAGGCTGGAGTAAAAATCTAAAATCAACCTACCAACACTCAGACGTCATGACAAAAAAATGTAAAAAAGAAATATCTTTAGGTAGAATGGTGGGTCCATTCAGAACACTTTCCTTAGAAGACATAGTGGTATGCCGTTGGGAGTCGTGCCAATAAAGGAACCCAATACATTCAGACTAATTCACCATTTGTCACATCCAAGAGGAAGGTCAGTAAGCGACAACATCGACGCGGAACCAAGTACTATATACTGTACCTCCTTTGACGAGGCAATCAGGCGGGTCAAGAAGTTGGGAAGGGGCACCCTAATGGCCAAAACAGACATTGAGGGGCCAATAGGCGGATACTACCTGTGCTCTGAATAGTGTCCACCTATTGGGCTGCTTCTGTGAAGGAGCATACTACATAGATCGCTGTTTGTCCTTGGGGTGCTCCATATCCTGCTCACTATTTGAGGCATTTAGTTGCTTCCTCAAATGGGTCATCATGGACGTTTCAAAGGGGGCACATATTATCCATTACCTCGATGACTTCTTATGCCTGGGCCCAAAAGATTTGCCACAGTGTGAATACACTCGGTAGTTCACCTGTGAGAAGGAGAGAGCTGGAGGTAGAGCGGACACCCCAGAGCCGAGGGGTTCGATTGAAAAAGGAAGAAGGTGGTGTAGCTTGCTTCATGGGTGGGGTACTCTGCTGAGTAGCAGACACTGCTACTAGGCCCAAAAGGATTTCCTGGGGTAGATTCAGTTTAAAAATAGTAATTTGATCTACAGGCGGTGTAGCTTGCTTCATGGGTGGGGTATTCTGCTGAGTAGCAGACACTGCTACTAGGCCCAAAGTATTGCCTGGGCTAGATGCAGTAAAAAAATAGTAATTAGATAAACAGGCGGTGTGTTAGGGTTTGCAGAACGCACCGAATATATTTATTGATGTGATTGGTGCGTTCGCAACCCGGGATCCACCGTGCAGGAAATATCCTGCCGCTAAGTAAATGGCAGCACTATATGGCGGTATTGACCAGCTCTGTTAGCTTCACAGAGTGGCCGAGAAAGCAAAGCTCTGTGCCCTGTTAACTCTCACAGAGACACAGGCTAACTACCCAGAAGAGAGCAGTCAGTGGTCATGCATGCACACAACACTCTTCGCCGGAGGTGCCAGCATTCTAGGGGCTTATTTCCGCCGGGTCCCTGAATACTCTCATACACAATCTCCTCGCCGGAGGTGCCAGCATTCTAGGGGCTTATTTCAGCCGGGTCCCTGAACACATTCATGCATATGACCACAGTGGCGCAAAGCATGTAACTTTAGAAGATACTAGCGCATGGCCGTACGGCCATGCGAGCCTTAAATAGCTGCAGCACTTACAGGACCTTAAAGAAGAGGACCAATGAGAGATTTCCACTGAGTCTGTGTACCTACAGGACCTTCCTAGAAAGACCAATAGACTTGCTGCAGTACCTGAACATGTGACCCTTGATCTCCACTGAGAGATCTTACCCTGGGCATGCTCAGTGTGTGCAAAGCAGGACTTAGTCCCAGAAAAGCCTGTTCACCGTAGATCAGTGCAGGGTACAATAGCAGAGCCTGGAGAGGCAGCAAAAACCCTTTGCACTGAATCAGACTCAGTGAGACGCTGGGACCAACGTCTCCGCTGAGCAGGCTCCACTGCGGCCGAAGGAGAATGGGAGACTGCAGCAGAGACGGATCGAGATTCTTCCTGTGCAGCAGAGGAAACTCGACTCCTAACATTACCCCCCCTCCTAGGGCCCCCCTCCTTGAGCCTCGCTACTCTCAAAAGCTGAAATGAGCAGCGGAGCCCGAATGTGCTCCACAGGCTCCCAGGTTCTATCCTCTGGACCGTGACCCTTCCAATCCACCAGATAAAATTTCTTGCCACGTACCACCTTGCACCCCACGATAGCATTCACCTCAAACTCATCCGTGGATGAACCCTATGTCCCGGCAGTTGACTCAGAAAACCGGGACAAATGAACGGGCTTTAAGAGGGAAACGTGAAAGGTATCGGTGATACCAAGGCGTGGAGGAATAGCCAAATGGTAGACCACAGGGTTCACCTGTTCCAGAACCTTGAACGGGCCAATGTAGCGAGGCGCAAACTTAGTGGACTCAACTCGCAGCCTGATGTTACGGGCGGAGAGCCACACTAAGTCGCCAGGAGCAAAGGTCGGAGCGGGTCGCCGGTGTGTATCAGACGAGACCCTCATTCTCTCCTTGGAGGCCCGGATGGCATCCTGTGTGCGGTCCCAGATGTCACGTGCCTCCACCGCCCAGTCTACCACCCTAGAATTGGTGGATGACACGGGCATGGGCACAGGGACACGCGGATGCTGGCCGTAATTAAGGAGAAAAGGAGTCTGACCAGTGGAATCGGCTACGGTGTTGTTCAAGGCAAATTCCGCCCAAGGTAGCAAAGATGCCCAGTCATCCTGCCTAGCAGAGACAAAATGTCGTAAGTATGTCACCAGAGTCTGATTGGTTCTCTCTACCAACCCATTCGTCTCGGGATGATATGCAGAGGAGAGATTCAGCTCTATGCTGAGTAAACGGCAGAGCTCTCTCCAAAACCGAGACGCAAACTGGGGGCCCCGGTCGCTGACAACTTTATCAGGCATTCCATGTAAGCGGAAAATATGTTTAATGAACAACGCCGCCAAGGCCCGTGCAGAAGGTAACCGTGGTAGCGGCACCAAATGCACCATTTTCGAGAAATGATCGGTGATGACCCAAATGATGGTACAGCCGCGAGTCTTGGGCAAACCCACCACAAAGTCCATCCTGACCATCTCCCAGAGCCTGTCTGCCACCGGCATGGGGTAAAGTAACCCAGCAGGCCGTTGCCGTGAAGACCAATTCTGGGCGCAGGAGACACACGCCCGAATATAGTCCCCGACGTCACGGGCCATATGCGGCCACCAGTACGTCCTCGCCAAAAGCTCAGATGTCCTCTTGGTTCCAAAATGTCCACCCACTCTGGACAAGTGAGCCCAAGAGAGAACCTCTGGTCGCAAATTCGCTGGTACGAAAGTCTTGCCCGGGGGCACGGACTCTAGCGTAACTGGGGCCACAGTTCTCAGGCTTTCAGAGGGGACAATAAGCCGAGGCTCCTCATCCTCCTCCTCAGATGACACTACGGAGCGGGAGAGAGCGTCGGCACGAATGTTCTTCTCTCCAGAGAGAAAATGGAGAGTAAAATGGAACCGGAAGAAGAACAGTGACCATCTGGCCTGGCGAGAATTCAGCCGCTGGGCCGTCTGTATGTACACCAAATTTTTGTGGTCGGTGAATACTTGGAAGGGAAAGCGAGCTCCCTCCAAGAGGTGTCTCCACTCAGAAAAAGCTAACTTCATTGCTAGCAACTCCCTGTCCCCGATGGAATAATTCCTCTCCACTGGCGTGAAGGTCCTGGAGAAGAAGAAGCAAGGATGCTTCCGACCTTGAGCATCCTTTTGGAAAAGGACTGCTCCAGCACCAACGGATGAGGCATCCACCTCCATTATAAATGGCTTATCTACATCGTGGTGATGTAGAATAGGAGCGCTAGCGAAGTGTGACTTAATCGAAAGGAATGCCTTGGAGACATCCTCCGACCACAACTTGGGATTTGCTCCCTTCTTAGTGAGGGCAACCAAGGGAGCTACCAAAGTTGAAAAGTGTGGAATGAACTGGCGATAGTAATTGATGAACCCCATAAAGCGTTGCACCGCTTTAAGAGAATGGGGTTCCGGCCAGTCCATCACAGCCTGTAGTTTAGCAGGATCCATAGCCAAACCCTGGGCAGAGATGATATAACCAAGGAATGGCAAGGACTTTAGCTCAAACACACACTTCTCCAACTTGGCGTAGAGGGAGTTTGCTCGTAAGAGGTCGAAGACTTTGCGAACATCTCTCCGGTGGGAGTCAATAAATAGCTGCAGCACGTACAGGACCTTAAAGAAGAGGACCAATGAGAGATTTCCACTGAGTCTGTGTACCTCCGCTGAGCAGGCTCCACTGCGGCCGAAGGAGAATGGGAGACCGCAGCAGAGACGGATCGAGATTCCCCCTGTGCAGCAGAGGAAACTCGACTCCTAGCACGGTGTAGCTTGCTTCATGGGTGGGCTACTCTGCTGACTAGCAGACACTGAAGCTTTGGGGCAGACCTCTGAATCCCAGGCCATAGTATGAGTAAACAGCTCTGCAGACTCAACCATCTGTGTTACCCCTAGCCATGGTGTATGTAGTTTCTAAAGATTAAAAGGGGGGAGTGACCCCACCCACCAGGAATTGAAGATGCCAGCATCATGTAAAACACAGCAATGGGACTCCAAAAAGAGTCTCAATTTTTTCCAAAAATTGGGTCACAGACACTACTTAAGTGGCATCAATTTCCCCAGAGTTTCTTAAAATGGTTGTTGAGGTGATTTTCAAAAATCATCAAGCTTTTAGTCTTTCCAGGATGACACAGAAGTAGAAAAGTCCTTGCGGATCCAGGATTTGCTCATCTTGATGAACGTTAGTCTGTCTACATTCTCACTAGACAGCCGCGTGTGCTTATCTGTTAGCACACCACCAGCAGCGCTAAACACATGTTCAGAGAGAATGCTGGATGTGGGGCACGACAAGATCTCCAAGGCTTGAGTGGTGAGCTCAGGCCATTTTTCCAGATTGGAAGCCCAAAATGAGCAAGGGTCCAGTTCCACAGTCATGGCATCGATGTTAACTTGGAGATACTACTGTACCATACTCTCTTGACATTGGCTATGCGTCAGACTTATTGTCTCCTGTGGCCTTGCAAAGGATGGTCTAAAAAATTCTTGAAACGATTGGAAAAAATTGCTGTTACCACCAGATACGATGTTACTGTTATGGTTTGAGTGATGACTCGACAGTCCCACGGTTGGCAAGTCAGAACTCAGAGATTCACTACGTGCACCACTGGTGTTTTGTGGAAAAGCAGGTGTAAGATTCTGTAACAGTCTTTGCTGATACTCCTGCATGCGTGAATGCCTGTCTATGGCAGGAATTATTTCACCAAATTTACTTTTGTTTGGGGATCTAAGAGTGAGGCAACCCAGTAGTCGGCATTACTTCGGATTCTGACAATCCGAGGGTCATGTGCAGGTAGTGCAGCAAGAAGGCGCTCATGTTTCTTGCGCATCCAGGAGGACCAAGTCCTTGTTGTCTTGGTGGCGGCAAGGTGAGAATCATGCTTCCTCTGCCCTCTCCCCCCACCTCACACAACAGAAATTTGATCAAGGTCTCCCTCATCTGATGAGTCTTCCATGCCCAGCGCCAGTTCGTCCTCCACTTCTTCCTCGGCTCCTGTACCTTCCTCAACAGTTTGGCTGCTACCATGCGCCCTCAGTAATCCCTCTCCCCCACCCTCCAATGCCAGCTGCCTTGGTGCTGCCGACCGTCTAGACCTTGGAGATATTATCCCTTCCGCATACGACTCCTCCTCCTCCTCCTCCTCCGCTTATCCCACCACACACAGAGTTTCTCAAGGAAGCAGTGATGTTGTGTGTGACATGCTGGTGTAGCACAGGCACAGCTTTCTTTGAGAAGAAGTGGTGACTGGGCATCTGGTACTGGGGCACTGCGACGGACATAAGGTCTCAAAAATCCTCTGTGTCCACCAGGCGGAAAGGCAGCATTTCTGTAGCCATCAGCTTGCAGATGGTGAAATTCAACCTCTTAGGCTACATTCACATTTGCGTTGTTGGGCGCAGCGTCGTCGATGGATACCGATGCATGCGTCATGCGCCCCTATCTTTAACATGGGGGGCGCATGGATATGCGCCGGTATGCGTTGTAATGCATTTTATGACACATGAATCATATTGACGCACAAGACAGGGCGCAGAGGATGCTACTTGTAGCATTTTCCCTGTGCCGAAACTCCTGATCTTTACTATCTTATGACAACGCATGCATCGCAAAATGCTGCGTTGTGTACATGCGTTGTTGGTTGCATCACTGACGCTGCGCCCAACAATGCAAATGTAGCCTTAGATTTATCATGGCTAGGAGGAAATGGTCTTTTACTTTTCCACATCTGAGGGACTGAGGGCTGGCTGCCGTGCTTAGATGGGGTTGAGTAGGGTGTCTCCGGCAAACTGCTGGCCTGTGAGGAAGGTGCAGGTGGAGATATTATGTTGCCTTGATCAAAATGTGGTGGTCTCGATGTCAGTGAGCGCTCAACACCAACAGGTGTTTCCACTTGCAAATGTACTGATGACCTGCCAATCACACTGGCTGTTGCGGGTAAAGAGGTGGAGGGTCTGCATCCAAAACCATGTGCGACTGCTGTCCCCACAGTCACAGAGGATGAAGAGGCCGCAGATGCACTTGATGGGGCAGACGATGGTTGGCCCGGCCCACTAGGCCGCATTGTAGCACAGTGAGCTTCCCACTGCAACTTATGCTTCATATCCATGTGACGGTTCATGCATGAAGTACTCAAACTATTCATTTTTGGCCTCTACTGAGATTTTGGTGACAAATCTTACAGACAACATGAGTTGGGTCATCCTATACGATCTCAAAAAATGCTCAGGCTATGCAAGGTTTAGAGCCCATGCAACCTGAAGAGCCACCATGACTTGTGCTCAGAGGCACAGTTGTGGTGGAGGATGCAGTTGTTGACATGCTTCCAGTACTCCGTCTCTGTCCAGGAAGGCGCAACCTAACCTCATCATCACTAGCATCCTCCTCCACCTCCTCTGCTACCTCATGGACTGGCGGACTGTGGGTTGACAGTAAGTGGGGTCTCCAACCTCATAATCATCACCCTGTGTGTTCTCACACCCGTCGTCCTCAGAGCCAACCTCTTCCTGGCCTGTCCGAAAAGTCAAGTTTTCATTCCAATCAGGTATCTCAGTCTCATCATCATCTTCCTCATTGTCTCCACCAACAGGAGTCACAGTTTGGGAACGAGGGTCTACATTATGCTCAGAACCTTCTTCATCTGGGCCTGGATCTGACTCACAAAGATTCTGGGCATCAGTGCAGATCATTTCCTCATCTGGATTCACAGAAGCTCTGGAGCAGACCTCTGAGTCCCAGGCTATAGTATGAGTAAACAGCTCTGCAGACTCAACCATCTGTGTTACCCCATACTCAGATGGGTGGCTGGAGACTTGGGAGCTGTGAGGAAGCAAGTGCGATGGGGGTGACACCTCTGAGGACTGGAGTATTTGTGATGTTGAAGTTGAGGTAGAGGAGAGCCCAATTGAAGGAGCACTTGATATCCACTCAAGCACCTGCTCTTTTTGTGCCTCATCTGGAATTTGTAGCGATGCTCGTATCGATGGTCATAAGAAAGGGATCATATCAGAATTGTTCACGAAAAGAAGTAGACATCTTACTTTGGCTGGAAGATGGTCTTTCTTCTGCAGATGTCAGTGTTGCTTTACCACGTACCCCATGGACACAACCTTTTTTTCCCTTTCCAACACGCCTATTCCCCTTTCCACCAGCAGCAGGCCTTTTGCCACTCATTTTGGTGCTTAACTAATTGGCAACTCTGTAGTTGTTGGCACAAAAAACGATGGATGGAAACCGAGCAGAGCTGAGTGGCCAAACTAAGGTACAAGCCCAAAACGATTTACTGGGTTAGATGCAGTAAAAAATTATTAGATACACAGGCGGTGTAGCTAGCTTTACAGGCAGGCTACTCCGCTGATGTGCAGACACTGCTACTAAGCCCAAAATTATTTACTGGGTTAGATGCCGTTAAAAATAATTAGATACAAAGGCGGTGTAGCTAGCTTCACAGGCAGGCTACTCCGCTGACGTGCAGACACTGCTACTATTTATTCGCATCTCGGCTTCAGGAAAATGGCCACCGCGATCTCCATCTGCGCACGCGCGGCATCCCATGGCCATTTTCCTGAAGCCCCGGGAAGCAGAGCACTCCATCTGCGCACGCGCGGCCTCAGGAAGATGGCCGCTGCCACCGATAAACCGTTGAATAGCGCAGATTGCGCTCTTTTTCTGCCGCTGCGCAGTGCATTTGGCTGTTGCGCATGCGCGAACCGCTACGCCAACGCCGGGAAGAAAAGCAAGAGGTGGGGGAGAAACAGCGATTTCACCACGCCCACTTGACCAGACCTGCGTGATTGACAGCCGAAAACGGCAACTTTACTAAGGTATTTTGGCAGCAAAGGTGGGGAATCAGGGGATAATAAAAGCACTGTTGTACAGCACAGCTCAGGCCCTGTTGAACACTATTTTTACCTCATATTGAAAAAACAGGGTGACAGGTTCCCTTTAAATATGTTCTGATAAAATAATGTTTTAATGAGGATCTATGCTGGAGAATTTTTTCTTCTACTGTTGGCTTTGGACTACTCCTCGGATCATGGCGGCTCCGTGCATGGATGCACATGATTATTGCCAAGAGACTGGTGAGCTGACTTGCTTTTTCCCCCTTTTCCCTTCTTTCCTTTTATACATTACTCAATTATATTTGCTCATCCCTACTGCTTATAAATGATCTTGGAAGCCAAGCACCAATAGTTGAGAAAACAGAGGTTGAAGTAAAGTTTTCACACGATCCCAATCTCCTTGTTGTGTCATAGCAAATTCAGATGCACCTCACCACTTTTCCTTATACAAAGACCTTGATTTGACCTGCTCATGCAGTAAAGACAGCGTGAAATTGACTAATCGTAACTCTGACATGGCTGACACTCTCAGACAGTAAAGGCATAAGTATTCCAATTTTATCATTGGATGAGATGAATGACAACTATCATTTGCCATGTATTTTTTTTAGCCCACTCATTTAATAGCTCAGTAAAATTTAGAGATTTTTTAAAAAATTTTATTCAGAAAATGCAATATTTTCCTGAATATGTTTTTCTGTAAACATTGCAATCTCTGGTGAGGCTGATGAGATGTGTGCAGCCACCATGATGATATGTGGATGTGTTTGTGAAACTGCAACTGGAAATCAGTGTGTCAACTGGCTGATTATGTATGTGACAGAATCTTACTGTTCTTTTATGCAAAAATACGTAGTCTAGAAAATCAGTAAATCAAGAGATGATGCATGTGACAGTAAGTTTGGCTAGTCTTTGAATTGCTTCTGCAATACGTTATAGCTCTTTATGTCTGTCTCAAGCTAAGCTCAAATTTTTGGGATGCCTATTTTGTGTTTCTTAGGAATTTTAAACATCAATATCATCTTTAGAAATATGATTTTTTTTTTGCATTTAGAGGAAAGGAAAGCGGAGGGCACCATCAACAACAATAAGCAGCAAAAAGGGGTCTACCTGGAACATGTCAAAAAGTGATACAGGAAGCAAGAAAGAGAAGACATGCTATGAACTGAGACCACCAAAATATACACAATAATAAAGTTTAATGAAGGTCACAAACACCCAAAGGTTAAAAACATTTAAAAACAGATATACTGTTCATCCCCATAATAGGGTCAAAACCGCCGGACATGAACCCAAGTGCACAACAATACACTGCATGAATGGTATGACATCAACAATAAAAAATGCTAGCCCCAAAGATGGGGAATAAATACCTAGCATGACCAGTGAAGGTGCGAGCCAGAGGTCTGGGAGCACTGGAAGCTCAACGCGTATCGCCACCAAAGTGGCTTCATCAGGAGCGGGTGTGGCGATGTGGACGAATGCAACAAGTATAGATAGCATACCTAAGTAGCTTGAACCACAAGCAGCTGCACGGGCCGGCATCCCGGACCTGGAAGTCACGTGATATTGGAGTAAAGTACGGCAGAGGTCAAAGGAGGCATGCGCACAGTACTGCTGAGGGGAGCAAGATGGCCGAACGGCGATGTCCAGCGCATGTGCAAGCGAAAGCACCAGATCAAGAAGGCCAGGACCTCACGGAGTCAGAAGTAGCGGTGTTCGACGCATGCGCAAGCAAAAGCGCTGGATTTTTGCATTATAACATTCTTTAGATTTGGCCAACATGAATATTTCTTAAAGAAACGTATCCTAGAAAGTAGTGGTAGATTTTTTTTCCAGTTTGAGGTTTATAATGGATCAAACTGATCTGAGGAGAAAAAGAGTTTTACAGATATGCTAATAACTTCATTTGTGATGTTCCACTGCATTATTCAACATATTCATAGTTACAGTAAGAATAAAGAATAAGAACACAGGAAATAGCATAAATTCAAGATAGGCAAATTTTTAGCATGTGACTGTGTCAGGCAGAATGTCAATCAACAAAACACAGCCCTGATAACTGGATGGAGAAATGTTTGTAGGTATTTTTTTTTTCCACTCATTTTGAGCTTGCTAATTTAGCCATGGGCATGTTAAACACCATATTCATACACAGCATAATGGCTTGCTCCTGGATTAGTTATTGGGTTGACAGGTTCCCTTTATAATTTTCCCCCCTAAACAACATGCCTTCACTAGGTGCTGGATTATAAATGATTATAAGGTTGCTGGGGGTCTCACATTTAGGACACAATCATGGAATTGTACAATTCTATCATCATTGCAATGTGGCAGACTACTTTCTCAGCATCTCTATTTTGCCAAAGATGCTAAAGGTTCTTATTCATCTAAGAATGTTGTCAGCAGAAAAAGCAGTCATCTATCTCACTTTTCTTAGAGGAAAACAGGAAAAGCCGTTACCTGGAGATCAAAAGGATAACGTGTTTGGATTCAACATGCCAAGTCCAAATTTCCAGAAATCGGCCAACCATTCAAAGTGCATGAAGGTCTCCGGACAATCTCCACATACAATTAGATGATTTACTAATTTTGCACATGTCAGCAGGTTCATAAAATATTAATATGCATGGAGTCTAGAGTTCTGCAAATTTTTATGAACAGTTGAGGGCTGGTAAAAGGATAAGAAGAAATGTAAAAAGCATAATACCTAATTGCTCATTTTCTGACTACCATTGCAGCACTCCCTAACTCATGTGGCCCTGGACGCCTCTTCTTACTGCCACCACAAGCTGAAGCCTCAGACCTCTTCACGCTAGGCTAAGACTACTATCAAGACAACTCGGGCTTAGTCACAGTTGGAAGTCCAGACTGAGTATGATTATTTCCGGGGTTTATCGTTTTTTTTTTTTCTACATCTTACAGTATGTTTATTATGCTTTGGGTTCTTTCAATTCACTGAGAATAAATTCCCTGCAAATTGAATTTTTCTGTGAATCTGGTGGATTGATGGCCTACAAATGTATCAGTTTTAAACTAATACAAAAGAAAGATTTCATGATGCAGAAATGTAATGCAACAAAACGGATTTAAGTTACATAGATAGGTGAGGACTGAAGTTACATTTTTCCATATTGTGATATTTTACTGCATAATTGTATTTTTATGATCTTTAGAAAGGCTACATCTGTGTCCTTAAGTCAGGTCATCGATATCAGACTGGTGGCGGTCTGACACCTAATAAGGGTCTGGCAATTGAGTACAAGCTGAGTGGCAGTTCCAGATAATGGCTACTACACAATAAATGGAGCTGTGCTTCTCCTGGCTCCATTGCATCGCTTATTCTCTGGGACCTGCTGTTGAATTGCCAGCTCCTGTCAACAGGTGCTGCCATATTCATTCTGCAGGTGGAGATGGTGATGGGGATGGGGAAGATGTTGAGTCTAGAAGATCTGAGTGCAAGCTCAGTCCAGCTACTAAGCCTGTTAGCCAAGACCTCCTGTATAGTGCCATCCATTCTGTCAGTATGAATATGTGTGATGACTAGCTGGACTAGCCAGCACCCTGCCTTAGCCAATAGGAGAAGTAAAAATACTCCCAAGTTACTGCTGGGAATCGACAGATACATTTCTTTTTATCTGGTTCAAAACATTTGATCACAGCTTCTGTTGTTACACTCTTTCCAGTTAAAGACTTTGGCCCATTTCCTGACCACTCTTTCATCTTTGACTTTGTACCTTGACTGCCATCCTGGTTCTTACCCAGCAATCTGACTAGTCCTGCCAGCCTGCACCATCAGCCAGTCACAGTCTTTATTCAGGGGCTCCTATGTACGGCCACATCCATGGATTAAAGGTTGAAGGCCAGGGTAACCCCTGGGATCTGATAAATATAGTGGCTTCTACTAAGCCTGACCCTTGGAGTAATTTTTGGTGAATTTTAGGCAACCATTGACATACCATGTTATATGTTCACTGTTTACATCTAAATAGTCTAGAGTTGAAAAGAGCTGATTTGTGGTGGTACCAGGTATCTAATCCACCCTTTAATATAAGTGACATAGCTTAAGGCAAGCAACATCACAAGTGGATCTAACAAACGCCGATGGACACCATTACAGATACCCTCGTAACAGGCTATATGGCAAAATGTTGGAATTATATCTGTTGCTCACTTGTCAGTCCAATAAATTATTTCTTGGACAACCTTATAAAAGTATCTAATCTTCAGTGTTGTAGGTTATTTTTTATTTTGGAAAACTAATACCATTTCCTTCAGAGTACAGTATTTATATTACCAGAGTGCGAGCCTTTCACCTTTATAACTATAATAGCTTAAAGATAGGTCATCAGTATTATAAGACTCGATAACCTCTTTATTAGTCTACTCCCTGCTCTTTTCTGCCTATTACCTCTTTAGCCCTATTATGTGCTAACTAGTGCTTAACAATTGTTAACTTTTCAACAAAATATATCTAGAGGAAGCAACATGATAAAACAAAAATGAGCAAAAATATAAAATAAACTCTGATATTAGACATATTAAGAATTGTATATCTTTACCCACTTTATCTTAGATTGCCTTTATTTAATAAAAGTTACTTCTTTTTCATTCCCTCTCACAAAATGGTAATAATCGTAAAATGCATATATTTCCAATTAATAATATATAAATCAATCTTTCACTGAAATAAATATTTTTTTTTCTCCAGAAGAAATTGTTTTCATGTTGCTAAGCGCCCTATACCCATTTTATCATGTCATGAAAATATGTATCTATATAGTATTTTTATGAAAAGCTTTTTATTTTTATTTTTAAAAAATATATATTTTTTCATCTTTTATAGAATTGAACAATGTGGGAAATTGTTTACCCAAACAATGGCTCACGAGATAAGCTATTTTGATAAAAAAAATGAACCATTCACGTCCTATTATATTCTCCTTCAAGGATTGTCGTATGTAAGCAATTACATTAGATGTTTTTTAGATGTGACTTTAAAGACAATTTACGTTAAAATTGTCTTTCTAATGTGCGTTACAAAGGCGCATTATTATTATTGTTATTATTATGTGCTAAAAGTCTATATTTTAGATTTGGAAAGTTTTAAAATGGAAAAGCTTCACTAGCTACAGCACATACTTGAAGCCCACTGTGCTCACCTCTACCAGATTGTTGTATGGTAGGAAGGTATTAATCTTCACTATTAGCTGCACTCAACCTTTGTGAACCCATAATAACTATCCATCTGCTCATCTGTATTTGTTAGCATGATTTTTGTGACTTATCGCCTTCAAAAATGTCAATGTTTCATTGACAAACAAGAGAAGAAAAAAGAAGTGGCACTCACCCTGGTCTTGCTGTGCAATGATGTCCTTTATTCAAAATACAAAGGCACAAACATAATGTGGAGAGGCGGCTGGTGAGGGAGAGGGTACAAGAGGAGACGAAAGGACGACGGCCGTTTCGCGCCGGTGCGCTTCCACGGGTCCAGGTGCATTAATTAAAAACGTCATGTCCTATATAGGAAACTAGACAGCTTTGTGAACAGGTGAAACAATTAAAAACATATTCGAATATGAACACCAAATCATGCTGATAAGTACAATAGATCAATGTCTTTACTTTATACATGTTCTTAATCTGGCTTATTATAAGAAAATAGACATATCGAGTTTGTCATTTAGTCCGGTGGCTCCCTGCGCTTTAGTTTCCATAATCCACCTCGCTTCGCGTTGTAAAAGTATCTTACCCCGATCTCCTCCATTCTGGGGATTTTTTACAACCTCTATTCCTGCAAAGCGCAATACATTCGGATTTGCGTTATGTACGTCCTGCATATGTTTTATAAAGCGAGGACATCCTTTGCCAGTGGAGATGGAATTACAATGCTCCCTAAACCTGTGGAACATTGGGCGAATGGTCTTACCAATATAATAGTACTGGCATGGACATACTATTAAATAGACAACATACTGAGTTTTGCATGTGATCAACTGTCGGACTGTGTGACAAACGGGACCAATATGAATGGGATTATCCAAAAGCCTAAGATGGCAAAAACTACAATTTCCACACTTGTGGTTACCTGTCGGTTGTAGTTTTTTGAGCCAATTAGTACCTTCATTCGTTACTAAACGATTTTTTACAAGGATATCACCTAAATTTTTTGACCGTTTGTAAGCAAAGATTGGATGGCTTATTGTTAAAGATGATAATTCTCTATCAGTTTGCAGTAAGTGCCAATTTTTGTTAATAGCTGCATAAATTGCTTTATCCATCGGGCTATGTGTAAAAGTAAACACAAATTTCTTATTGGCTTTATCGTTAGGGGCATATGCAGACTTCTTGCGATTCTTTAATAGATCAGTCTGTGTTAGTTGCCTTACTCTATTTTCAGCTGATGACAAGATTTTTTGAGGGTAATCCCTACTCAGGAAATTAGCTTTAAGTTCAGAAATCTGTCTATTAAATGTTATTTCGTTATTGTTAATTTTTCTATACCTAATCATCTGGCTGTAAGGAATGCTATTTTTTGTGTGAAATGGATGAGCGCTCTTAAAGTGTAATAGGCTATTTGTTGCAGTGGATTTTTTGTGTACAGACGTATTAATTCTATTCTCTACTATTTCAATTTTAACGTCCAAAAACTCGAGTGACATACCGCCAAAACATGCAGTAAATTGCATATTGTCGTCATTAACATTATTGAGATAAGAAACAAATTTGTTAAATTCATTTTCAGAATTGTCCCACACGATAAAGACATCATCAGCAAATCTATGATAGGAACGTATGAACCGCAAAAACGGATTAGTAATAGAGGTGATGTACTTTTCCTCAAATACTGCCAAAAATAAATTAGCAAAAACGCATGCGACGGGTGTCCCCATCGCAGTTCCAGTGCGTTGAAGGAACCATTTATTGATAAATTTAAATGCGTTATGCGATAAAATAAAGTCCAAGCTATCAGTGATGAAATCAATGAAGTCTTGGTCCTTATTGCAGTTTTGCAAAATAATGCGAATAGCTTCGATGCCTTTATCTTGGGGGATACGTGTATACAAGTTTACAATATCTATTGAGACCAAAGAAAAAGTGGGTTGCCAATCTAATGCCCGTAGGACTGATAAAAAGTCACCAGAGTCCTTCACGAAGGATGGAATTTTTTTAAGAAGTGGTTTGAGTAACCAATCCAGGAAATTGGACAAGGGTTCCGTTAAAGAGCCAATGCCGGATATTATAGGCCGTCCAGGTGGTTTCGTGGCATGTTTGTGAATTTTAGGAAGACTATACCAATTGGGAATGGTAGGGTGTTCAGGAAGAAGTTTCTCTGCTTTATTTTTTAACAATACACCTTTTACTACATATTTATTCAGAAGTATTCTTAATTTCTCTTTAAATTTCACAGTTGGATTGTGATCTAATGGAATGTAGGTGTTTTTATCATTCAATTGGGACATAGCTTCCTCAACATAATAATTCTTATCAAGAATAACTATGTTGCCACCCTTGTCCGCTTTCCGTATGATCGTATCCTCCCACTGTTGCATTTCACATATCGCTTTTTCTTCATTTGGGGACAAATTTTTTTGTGGATGATGATATAGGATGGCCTCCACATCTTTTATTACTGAATCCTGGAATAGATCGACAACATTTCCTGGGGAAATAGGGGGCATAAATGTTGACTTTGTGCCTCCTTTAAACGGTTCGATGTTGGGAGGATCTTCCTGGACGGAGTTCACATCACGTATACTATTTGGTTCGCATAAATTGGCTAATAGCCACGCATTTTCAATGTCTTTCGGATCTGTAGGTGAAAAAGCCATGAAGCCTAAATTACCGATAGAAACCGGGCTTTCTGTAGCAATATCAGAAGAAGATTTTTTATCTTTCACATTTGAAAAGAATTTTTTTAAATGTAATTTTCTTGTGGCTTTAAATAAATCAACTCTAAAGTCTGTTAAATTAAATTCCTCCGGGATACAAAAATTTAAACCCAGCGATAACACTTTTTTCTGTTCATTAGTAAGAATTCTTTTAGAAAGATTTATTATTTGAAGTTCATTATTATCCACTCCTACTTTCTCCAAGAGACCTGTTTGCGTTTTTTCTGTTGATTTCTTTTTCCGTCCACCCCGTCGGGTCTTTTTCCTAAAGGGAAGTCTTCCCGTAAAGAAGTTGCTGCGGCTTCAGTGTTTCCCAATGGTTCTTCCACGCCGCTGGAATCAGAATCCGTTACCCATCCATCTTTATACGTTTTATGTTTATTGAATTTTCTGAAAGATTGATTTCTCTGAAAATTTCTTTTCTTGTTATATTTGTTCCAGGAAAAAATCTGCCCTGTGGCAAAATCATTTTTGTCTCTCAAAAATTTATCTTTTTTCTTTTGCTTAGTTTCTATTTGTATTAAAACGAGTTTTTTATTTAATTTCTTTAAAAAAGTACTATAGTAGTTTTCTGTAACACGTGAATTTAATTCCTGTTTAGCCTTGTCCAATTGATCACACAAAATAGCATATTCTTTTTCATTTTGAGTGACAACTAAAGCCAAAAGACTTCGTGAACATTGCAGATGGATATCTTCCCAAGCTTTTTGGAATAATTCATCTCCACTAAATTGGGAAATTTCTTTATAGACACGTAGTCCTCTGGGGACTCTCCCACATTCCATATAAGATTTTAAAGACTGTATGGTCCAGTATAGTCTGATTTCTCTCTCAGCCAGAGAGTATATTTTAGTTTCTAAAGTTTTGGTACTTATCAGCAATAAATCATCTTTATGGTTACAGTCCATAAAGAACTCCTCTGCACCCTCTCTACCAGCCTGTAAACCATCCTCCAAAGTAGTACCCAGGTCCGAGTCCATAATATCCTCATGAGAATTATCCATTTTACAAGTCTTTTATATGGCCACCTGTGCTCAATTCAAAAAAGTGTATAGTTCAATGGTATGAGCAAGAGTATAAAGGCAGAATGGCACTAGGTGGCAGCTTTATAACGATCAGTCTAACGTTGAGGCGTTGAAATCCAGACTTTCTTAACGAAGAAACCGAGGGATATAGGATTCTGTGGAAGACCTCTTTGGCACGCAGTATTTATCAGCATACGGGTGGTGCTCAACAATAGTGGAGATATGGATCCAAACAAGAGAAGAAAAAAGAAGTGGCACTCACCCTGGTCTTGCTGTGCAATGATGTCCTTTATTCAAAATACAAAGGCACAAACATAATGTGGAGAGGCGGCTGGTGAGGGAGAGGGTACAAGAGGAGACGAAAGGACGACGGCCGTTTCGCGCCGGTGCGCTTCCACGGGTCCAGGTGCATTAATTAAAAACGTCATGTCCTATATAGGAAACTAGACAGCTTTGTGAACAGGTGAAACAATTAAAAACATATTCGAATATGAACACCAAATCATGCTGATAAGTACAATAGATCAATGTCTTTACTTTATACATGTTCTTAATCTGGCTTATTATAAGAAAATAGACATATCGAGTTTGTCATTTAGTCCGGTGGCTCCCTGCGCTTTAGTTTCCATAATCCACCTCGCTTCGCGTTGTAAAAGTATCTTACCCCGATCTCCTCCATTCTGGGGATTTTTTACAACCTCTATTCCTGCAAAGCGCAATACATTCGGATTTGCGTTATGTACGTCCTGCATATGTTTTATAAAGCGAGGACATCCTTTGCCAGTGGAGATGGAATTACAATGCTCCCTAAACCTGTGGAACATTGGGCGAATGGTCTTACCAATATAATAGTACTGGCATGGACATACTATTAAATAGACAACATACTGAGTTTTGCATGTGATCAACTGTCGGACTGTGTGACAAACGGGACCAATATGAATGGGATTATCCAAAAGCCTAAGATGGCAAAAACTACAATTTCCACACTTGTGGTTACCTGTCGGTTGTAGTTTTTTGAGCCAATTAGTACCTTCATTCGTTACTAAACGATTTTTTACAAGGATATCACCTAAATTTTTTGACCGTTTGTAAGCAAAGATTGGATGGCTTATTGTTAAAGATGATAATTCTCTATCAGTTTGCAGTAAGTGCCAATTTTTGTTAATAGCTGCATAAATTGCTTTATCCATCGGGCTATGTGTAAAAGTAAACACAAATTTCTTATTGGCTTTATCGTTAGGGGCATATGCAGACTTCTTGCGATTCTTTAATAGATCAGTCTGTGTTAGTTGCCTTACTCTATTTTCAGCTGATGACAAGATTTTTTGAGGGTAATCCCTACTCAGGAAATTAGCTTTAAGTTCAGAAATCTGTCTATTAAATGTTATTTCGTTATTGTTAATTTTTCTATACCTAATCATCTGGCTGTAAGGAATGCTATTTTTTGTGTGAAATGGATGAGCGCTCTTAAAGTGTAATAGGCTATTTGTTGCAGTGGATTTTTTGTGTACAGACGTATTAATTCTATTCTCTACTATTTCAATTTTAACGTCCAAAAACTCGAGTGACATACCGCCAAAACATGCAGTAAATTGCATATTGTCGTCATTAACATTATTGAGATAAGAAACAAATTTGTTTGCATATGCCCCTAACGATAAAGCCAATAAGAAATTTGTGTTTACTTTTACACATAGCCCGATGGATAAAGCAATTTATGCAGCTATTAACAAAAATTGGCACTTACTGCAAACTGATAGAGAATTATCATCTTTAACAATAAGCCATCCAATCTTTGCTTACAAACGGTCAAAAAATTTAGGTGATATCCTTGTAAAAAATCGTTTAGTAACGAATGAAGGTACTAATTGGCTCAAAAAACTACAACCGACAGGTAACCACAAGTGTGGAAATTGTAGTTTTTGCCATCTTAGGCTTTTGGATAATCCCATTCATATTGGTCCCGTTTGTCACACAGTCCGACAGTTGATCACATGCAAAACTCAGTATGTTGTCTATTTAATAGTATGTCCATGCCAGTACTATTATATTGGTAAGACCATTCGCCCAATGTTCCACAGGTTTAGGGAGCATTGTAATTCCATCTCCACTGGCAAAGGATGTCCTCGCTTTATAAAACATATGCAGGACGTACATAACGCAAATCCGAATGTATTGCGCTTTGCAGGAATAGAGGTTGTAAAAAATCCCCAGAATGGAGGAGATCGGGGTAAGATACTTTTACAACGCGAAGCGAGGTGGATTATGGAAACTAAAGCGCAGGGAGCCACCGGACTAAATGACAAACTCGATATGTCTATTTTCTTATAATAAGCCAGATTAAGAACATGTATAAAGTAAAGACATTGATCTATTGTACTTATCAGCATGATTTGGTGTTCATATTCGAATATGTTTTTAATTGTTTCACCTGTTCACAAAGCTGTCTAGTTTCCTATATAGGACATGACGTTTTTAATTAATGCACCTGGACCCGTGGAAGCGCACCGGCGCGAAACGGCCGTCGTCCTTTCGTCTCCTCTTGTACCCTCTCCCTCACCAGCCGCCTCTCCACATTATGTTTGTGCCTTTGTATTTTGAATAAAGGACATCATTGCACAGCAAGACCAGGGTGAGTGCCACTTCTTTTTTCTTCTCTTGTTTGGATCCATATCTCCACTATTGTTGAGCACCACCCGTATGCTGATAAATACTGCGTGCCAAAGAGGTCTTCCACAGAATCCTATATCCCTCGGTTTCTTCGTTAAGAAAGTCTGGATTTCAACGCCTCAACGTTAGACTGATCGTTATAAAGCTGCCACCTAGTGCCATTCTGCCTTTATACTCTTGCTCATACCATTGAACTATACACTTTTTTGAATTGAGCACAGGTGGCCATATAAAAGACTTGTAAAATGGATAATTCTCATGAGGATATTATGGACTCGGACCTGGGTACTACTTTGGAGGATGGTTTACAGGCTGGTAGAGAGGGTGCAGAGGAGTTCTTTATGGACTGTAACCATAAAGATGATTTATTGCTGATAAGTACCAAAACTTTAGAAACTAAAATATACTCTCTGGCTGAGAGAGAAATCAGACTATACTGGACCATACAGTCTTTAAAATCTTATATGGAATGTGGGAGAGTCCCCAGAGGACTACGTGTCTATAAAGAAATTTCCCAATTTAGTGGAGATGAATTATTCCAAAAAGCTTGGGAAGATATCCATCTGCAATGTTCACGAAGTCTTTTGGCTTTAGTTGTCACTCAAAATGAAAAAGAATATGCTATTTTGTGTGATCAATTGGACAAGGCTAAACAGGAATTAAATTCACGTGTTACAGAAAACTACTATAGTACTTTTTTAAAGAAATTAAATAAAAAACTCGTTTTAATACAAATAGAAACTAAGCAAAAGAAAAAAGATAAATTTTTGAGAGACAAAAATGATTTTGCCACAGGGCAGATTTTTTCCTGGAACAAATATAACAAGAAAAGAAATTTTCAGAGAAATCAATCTTTCAGAAAATTCAATAAACATAAAACGTATAAAGATGGATGGGTAACGGATTCTGATTCCAGCGGCGTGGAAGAACCATTGGGAAACACTGAAGCCGCAGCAACTTCTTTACGGGAAGACTTCCCTTTAGGAAAAAGACCCGACGGGGTGGACGGAAAAAGAAATCAACAGAAAAAACGCAAACAGGTCTCTTGGAGAAAGTAGGAGTGGATAATAATGAACTTCAAATAATAAATCTTTCTAAAAGAATTCTTACTAATGAACAGAAAAAAGTGTTATCGCTGGGTTTAAATTTTTGTATCCCGGAGGAATTTAATTTAACAGACTTTAGAGTTGATTTATTTAAAGCCACAAGAAAATTACATTTAAAAAAATTCTTTTCAAATGTGAAAGATAAAAAATCTTCTTCTGATATTGCTACAGAAAGCCCGGTTTCTATCGGTAATTTAGGCTTCATGGCTTTTTCACCTACAGATCCGAAAGACATTGAAAATGCGTGGCTATTAGCCAATTTATGCGAACCAAATAGTATACGTGATGTGAACTCCGTCCAGGAAGATCCTCCCAACATCGAACCGTTTAAAGGAGGCACAAAGTCAACATTTATGCCCCCTATTTCCCCAGGAAATGTTGTCGATCTATTCCAGGATTCAGTAATAAAAGATGTGGAGGCCATCCTATATCATCATCCACAAAAAAATTTGTCCCCAAATGAAGAAAAAGCGATATGTGAAATGCAACAGTGGGAGGATACGATCATACGGAAAGCGGACAAGGGTGGCAACATAGTTATTCTTGATAAGAATTATTATGTTGAGGAAGCTATGTCCCAATTGAATGATAAAAACACCTACATTCCATTAGATCACAATCCAACTGTGAAATTTAAAGAGAAATTAAGAATACTTCTGAATAAATATGTAGTAAAAGGTGTATTGTTAAAAAATAAAGCAGAGAAACTTCTTCCTGAACACCCTACCATTCCCAATTGGTATAGTCTTCCTAAAATTCACAAACATGCCACGAAACCACCTGGACGGCCTATAATATCCGGCATTGGCTCTTTAACGGAACCCTTGTCCAATTTCCTGGATTGGTTACTCAAACCACTTCTTAAAAAAATTCCATCCTTCGTGAAGGACTCTGGTGACTTTTTATCAGTCCTACGGGCATTAGATTGGCAACCCACTTTTTCTTTGGTCTCAATAGATATTGTAAACTTGTATACACGTATCCCCCAAGATAAAGGCATCGAAGCTATTCGCATTATTTTGCAAAACTGCAATAAGGACCAAGACTTCATTGATTTCATCACTGATAGCTTGGACTTTATTTTATCGCATAACGCATTTAAATTTATCAATAAATGGTTCCTTCAACGCACTGGAACTGCGATGGGGACACCCGTCGCATGCGTTTTTGCTAATTTATTTTTGGCAGTATTTGAGGAAAAGTACATCACCTCTATTACTAATCCGTTTTTGCGGTTCATACGTTCCTATCATAGATTTGCTGATGATGTCTTTATCGTGTGGGACAATTCTGAAAATGAATTTAACAAATTTGTTTCTTATCTCAATAATGTTAATGACGACAATATGCAATTTACTGCATGTTTTGGCGGTATGTCACTCGAGTTTTTGGACGTTAAAATTGAAATAGTAGAGAATAGAATTAATACGTCTGTACACAAAAAATCCACTGCAACAAATAGCCTATTACACTTTAAGAGCGCTCATCCATTTCACACAAAAAATAGCATTCCTTACAGCCAGATGATTAGGTATAGAAAAATTAACAATAACGAAATAACATTTAATAGACAGATTTCTGAACTTAAAGCTAATTTCCTGAGTAGGGATTACCCTCAAAAAATCTTGTCATCAGCTGAAAATAGAGTAAGGCAACTAACACAGACTGATCTATTAAAGAATCGCAAGAAGTCTGCATATGCCCCTAACGATAAAGCCAATAAGAAATTTGTGTTTACTTTTACACATAGCCCGATGGATAAAGCAATTTATGCAGCTATTAACAAAAATTGGCACTTACTGCAAACTGATAGAGAATTATCATCTTTAACAATAAGCCATCCAATCTTTGCTTACAAACGGTCAAAAAATTTAGGTGATATCCTTGTAAAAAATCGTTTAGTAACGAATGAAGGTACTAATTGGCTCAAAAAACTACAACCGACAGGTAACCACAAGTGTGGAAATTGTAGTTTTTGCCATCTTAGGCTTTTGGATAATCCCATTCATATTGGTCCCGTTTGTCACACAGTCCGACAGTTGATCACATGCAAAACTCAGTATGTTGTCTATTTAATAGTATGTCCATGCCAGTACTATTATATTGGTAAGACCATTCGCCCAATGTTCCACAGGTTTAGGGAGCATTGTAATTCCATCTCCACTGGCAAAGGATGTCCTCGCTTTATAAAACATATGCAGGACGTACATAACGCAAATCCGAATGTATTGCGCTTTGCAGGAATAGAGGTTGTAAAAAATCCCCAGAATGGAGGAGATCGGGGTAAGATACTTTTACAACGCGAAGCGAGGTGGATTATGGAAACTAAAGCGCAGGGAGCCACCGGACTAAATGACAAACTCGATATGTCTATTTTCTTATAATAAGCCAGATTAAGAACATGTATAAAGTAAAGACATTGATCTATTGTACTTATCAGCATGATTTGGTGTTCATATTCGAATATGTTTTTAATTGTTTCACCTGTTCACAAAGCTGTCTAGTTTCCTATATAGGACATGACGTTTTTAATTAATGCACCTGGACCCGTGGAAGCGCACCGGCGCGAAACGGCCGTCGTCCTTTCGTCTCCTCTTGTACCCTCTCCCTCACCAGCCGCCTCTCCACATTATGTTTGTGCCTTTGTATTTTGAATAAAGGACATCATTGCACAGCAAGACCAGGGTGAGTGCCACTTCTTTTTTCTTCTCTTGTTTGGATCCATATCTCCACTATTGTTGAGCACCACCCGTATGCTGATAAATACTGCGTGCCAAAGAGGTCTTCCACAGAATCCTATATCCCTCGGTTTCTTCGTTAAGAAAGTCTGGATTTCAACGCCTCAACGTTAGACTGATCGTTATAAAGCTGCCACCTAGTGCCATTCTGCCTTTATACTCTTGCTCGTTTCATTGACAAAACTGTTTCATGTAGGATGGATAATATATCTACAGAATAGACATAAACAGGAAAATGTTAACACTTTAACATTCAAGTCTGTGAATACTTTTTTCAAGTCTGTGAATACTTTTGCTGAACATAAGGTAGCAAATTATATAGCTAAAGTTTATTTGCTATATACTTAAAGTGGATTTGTCTTCAGATTACACAGTACAGAATGCATTCCTTAATAAATAGATTTCTAAGACCAGATGAGGCTGATGTATCTGCTTTGAAAATCAATTGTCAGTAGGGTTGAGCGAAACGGGTCGGCAATTTTCAGAAGTCGACGACTTCTGTGTGGGGTCGGCCATGAAGTCGGCGATCTTCTGAATCTGGAATCGGAATTCCGATACCGATTCCCAATATGTTTAAGATATCGGGAATTGGTATCGGAATTCAGATTTAAGTGTAAAAGAAAGAATTAAAATAAAAAATATCGCCATACTTACCATCTGATGCGCCCTGGTACTAAGCGGGAACCTTCCTTCCTTAGAATCAGCCTTCCAGGACCTTGCGGTAACGTCGCGGTGACGTCGTGGCTTGTGATTGGTCGCGCGGCCGCCCATGTGACCGCTCGCGCGACCAATCAAAAGCCGCGACATCACCGTGATGTCACCGAAGGTCCTGGAAGGGCTGATTCTTAGGAAGGAAGGCTGCCGGAAAGAAGCAGGGCGTGTCCGAGGGTGAGTATATACCTAATAGGAATATACTCACCCTCGGCTTCTTTCCGGCAGCCTTCCTTCCTAAGAATCAGCCCTTCCAGGACCTTCGGTGACATCACGGTGACGTCGCGGCTTGTGATTGGTTGCGCGAGCGGTCACATGGGCGGCCGCTCGACCAATCACAAGCCGCGACGTCACCGCGACATCACCGCAAGGTCCTGGAAGGCTGATTCTAAGGAAGGAAGGTTCCCGCTTAGTACCAGGGCGCATCAGATGGTAAGTATGGCGATATTTTTTATTTTAATTCTTTATTTTACACTTAAATATGGATCCCAGGGCCTGAAGGAGAGTTTCCGCTCCTTCAGACACTGGGAACCATTGGAAACCCAATGCACTGCATTGGGTTTCGCGTTTCGGCCGAACCCGACCCCGACTTTTTTATAGGATCGGCCGATTTCACTCGACCCGACTTTTGAAAAAGTCGTGTTTCGTGAAACCCGACCCGATCCTATAAATGTAAAGGTCGCTCAACCCTAATTGTCAGAATACAGTTGTGGCCAAAAGTATTAACACCCCTGCAATTCTGTCAGATAATACTCAGTTTCTTCCTGAAAATGATTTCAATCACAAATTCTTTGTTATTATTATCTTCATTTAATTTGTCTTAAATGAAAAAACACAAAAAGAATTGTCCTAAAGCAAAATTGGATATAATTCCACAACCAAACATAAAAAAAGGGTGTGGACAAAAGTATTGGCACTGTTCGAAAAATCGTGTGATGCTTCTCTAATTTGTGTAATTAACAGCACCTGTAACTTACCTGTGGCACCTAACAGGTGTTGGCAATAACTAAATCACACTTGCAGCCAGTTGACATGGATTAAAGTTGACTCAATCTCTGTCCTGTGTCCTTGTGTGTACCACATTGAGCATGGAGAAAAGAAAGAAGACCAAAGAACTGTCTGAGGACTTGAGAAACCAAATTGTGAGGAAGCATGAGCAATCTCAAGGCTACAAGTCCATCTCCAAAGACCTGAATGTTCCTGTATCTACCATGCGCAGTGTCATCAAGAAGTTTAAAGCCCATGGCACTGTGGCTAACCTCCCTAGATGTGGACGGAAAAGAAAAATTGACAAGAGATTTCAACGCAAGATTGTGCAGATGTTGGATAAAGAACCTCGACTAACATCCAAGCAGGTTCAAGCTGCCCTGCAGTCCGAGGGTACAACAGTGTCAACCCATACTATCCATCGGCATCTGAATGAAAAGGAACAGTATGGTAGGAGACCCAGGAAGACCCCACTTTTTACCCCGAGACATAAAAAAGCCAGGCTGGAGTTTGCCAAAACTTACCTGAAAAAGCCTAAAACGTTTTGAAAGAATGTTCTCTCATCAGATGAGACAAAAGTAGAGCTTTTAGGGCAAAAGCATCAACATAGAGTTTACAGGAGAAAAAAAGAGGCATTCAAAGAAAAGAACACGGTCCCTACAGTCAAACATGGCGGAGGTTCCCTGATGTTTTGGGGTTGCTTTGCTGCCTCTGGCACTGGACTGCTTGACCGTGTGCATGGCATTATGAAGTCTGAAGACTACCAACAAATTTTGCAGCATAATGTAGGGCCCAGTGTGGGAAAGCTGTGTCTCCTTCAGAGGTAATGGGTCTTCCAGCAGGACAATGACCCAAAACAAACTTCAAAAAGCACTAGAAAATGGTTTGAGAGAAAGCACTGGAGACTTCTAAGGTGACCAGCAATGAGTCCAGACCTGAATCCCATAGAACACCTGTGGAGAGATCTAAAAATGGCAGTTTGGAGAAGGCACCCTTCAAATATCAGGGTAATGGAGCAGTTTGCCAAAGAAGAATGGTCTAAAATTCCAGCAGAGCATTGTAAGAAACTCATTGATGGTTACCGGAAGCGGTTGGTCGCAGTTATTTTGGCTGAAGGTTATGCAACCAAGTATTAGGCTGAGGGTGCCAATACTTTTGTCTGGCCCATTTTTGGAGTTTTGTGTGAAATGATCAATGTTTTGCTTTTTGCTTCATTCTCTTTTGTGTTTTTTCATTTAAGACAAATTAAACGAAGATAATAATACCAAAGCATTTGTGATTGCAATCATTTTCAGGAAGAAACTGAGTATTATCTGACAGAATTGCAGGGGTGTCGATACTTTTGGCCACAACTGTAGCTGTGTAATGGTAATATTGAAAAGGCATTTTATGAATGTAGACTGGACTAAAAAAATGCTAATTTAAACTTTTGAAATAGGATTTTACTTTCAATGTGACATGGATTTTATAAGTAAGTACACCAGTATACATCATCATGTCTATTATTATTATTATTATTATTATTATTATTATTATTATTATTATTTATTGTTATAGCGCCATTTATTCCATGGCGCTTTACAAGTGAGGAGGGGTATACATAATAATAACAAGTACAATAATCTTGAACAATACAAGTCATAACTGGTACAGGAGGAGAGAGGACCCTGACCGCGAAGGCTCACAATCTACAAGGGATGGGTGAGAATACAGTAGGTGAGGGTAGAGCTAGTCATGCAGCGGTTTGGTCGATCGGTGGTTACTGCAGGTTGTAGGCTTGTCGGAAGAGGTGGGTCTTCAGATTCTTTTTGAAGGTTTCGATGGTGGGCGAGAGTCTGATGTGTTGTGGTAGAGGGTTCCAGAGTAGGGGTGATACGCAAGAGAAATCTTGTATGCGATTGTGGGAAGAGGAGATAAGAGGGGAGTAGAGAAGGAGATCTTGTGAGGATCGGAGGTTGCGTGTAGGAAAGTACCGGGAGATGAGGTCACAGATGTAAGGAGGAGACAGGTTGTGGATGGCTTTGTACGTCATGGTTAGGGTTTTGTACTGGAGTCTCTGGGCAATGGGGAGCCAGTGAAGGGATTGACAGAGGGGAGAGGCCGGAGAATAGCGGGGGGACAGGTGGATTAGTCGGGCAGCAGAGTTTAGAATAGATTGGAGGGGTGCGAGAGTGTTTGAGGGGAGGCCACAGAGCAGAAGGTTGCAGTAGTCAAGGCGAGAGATGATGAGGGCATGGACTAGGGTTTTTGCAGATTCTTGGTTGAGGAATGAACGGATTCGTGCAATATTTTTGAGTTGAAGTCAGCAGGAAGTGGAAAGGGCTTGGATATGTGGTTTGAAGGAGAGATCAGCGTCAAGGATAACCCCGAGGCAGCGAGCTTGTGGGACTGGGGAGAGTGGGCAGCCATTTACTGTAATGGATAGGTTCGTTGGGGGGGTCACGTGAGATGGGGGAAAGATGATGAATTCTGTTTTGTCCATGTTAAGTTTCAGAAATCTAGCGGAGAAGAAGGATGAAATAGTGGACAGACATTGAGGGATTCTGGTTAGTAGGGAGGTGATATCTGGTCCAGAGATGTAGATCTGTGTGTCATCAGCATAGAGGTGATACTGAAAGCCATGAGATTCTATGAGCTGTCCCAGGCCAAAGGTGTAAATGGAGAAAAGCAGGGGCCCAAGGACTGAACCTTGTGGGACTCCGACAGATAGGGGGCGAGGTGAGGAGGTGGTGTGTGAGTGGGAGACGCTGAATGTCCGGTCTGTTAGGTATGATGAGATCCAGGATAGGGCCAAGTCTGTGATGCCAAGGGATGAGAGGGTCTGTAATAATAGGGAATGGTCCACTGTGCCAAAGGCAGCCGACAGGTCGAGGAGGAGGAGAACAGAGTAGTGTCGCTTGCTCTTGGCGGTTAAGAGGTCATTGGTGACCTTAGTTAGGGCAGTTTCAGTGGAGTGGTGTGACCGGAAGCCAGATTGTAAGCGGTCAAAGAGGGAGCAAGAAGAGAGATGGGAGGACAGTTCAAGGTAGACGTGTTGTTCCAGTAGTTTTGAGGCATAGGGGAGAAGTGATATAGGGCGATAGCTAGATACAGAGGATGGGTCAAGAGAGGGCTTTTTGAGGATAGGTGTGATGGAGGCATGTTTAAAGCTTGAGGGGAAAACACCAGTTGTTAGTGATAGGTTGAAGAGATGGGTTAGGGTTGGGATTAAGATTGTGGTGAGGTTTGGGATGAGGTGGGATGGGAGCAGGTCAAGTGCACAGGTGGTGAGATGCGATCTTGAGAGTAGAGTGGCGAGTTGATCTTCTGTAATGGTGGAGTAGTTGGTTTTGGAGGTGGAGGGTAGGGAAGTTGGGAGGAAGGGCTCTGGGGCTTGTTGACCAAAACTGTCTCTGATGTTATCAATCTTCTGCTTGAAGAATGAGGCAAAGTCTTCAGCAGAGATAAGTGGGGAGAGAGGAGGTGCTGGGGGACGAAGGAGAGAATTGAAGGTGTTGAATAACTGTTTAGGGTTGTGAGACAGGGAGGATATGAGAGATGAGAAGTAGGTTTGGTTAGCTGTGGCGAGTGCGGTCTTGAAAGTAGTGAGGGACTGTTTGAATGCGATTAAGTGGTCGTTGGAGTGGGATCTTTTCCATCTGCGCTCAGCAGCCCTGGAAGCTCGCCTCAGTTCTTTGGTCAGGCTGGTGTGCCAGGGCTGTCTGTTGATTTTGCGAGCTTTGGTATGTGTAAGTGGGGCAGCAGATTCCAAAGCTACAGCTATTGTGGTGTTATATAGAGCAGCAGCGTCATCCGCATTGTGTATGGAACTTATGTCTGTGAGAGGTAGGAGGGATTCAGAGAATGAATGTAGGTCAAGATGTTTCAGATTTCTGCGAGGGTGTGAAAGTTTGTGGGGTGGGGACTCTAGACATGGAGTGGAGAGAGATGAGAATGTGAGAAGGTTGTGGTTAGAGAGAGGAAGAGGTGAGTTAGAGAGGTTAGATAGGGAGCAGAGGCGGGTGAAGATGAGGTCCAGTGTGTGACCATCTTTGTGAGTGGCTGCAGAAGACCATTGAGTGAGGCCGAAGGAGGAAGAGAGAGATAGAAGTTTAGTGGCAGCTGAGAGGGAAGTGTCAATGGAGATGTTAAAATCGCCCATGATGATAGTGGGGATGTGTGCTGAAAGGAAATGAAGTAGCCAGGTGGTGAAGTGGTCAAAGAAGATGGTGGCTGGCACTGGGGGGCGGTAAATGACAGCCAGTTGGAGGTTGGAGGGGGAGTAGATGCGCACAGAGTGCACCTCAAAGGAAGGGAGGGTAACAGAGGGTGGCAGTGGGATTGGGGTGAAGGAGCAGTTATCTGACAGGAGAAAACCAACTCCTCCACCATGCTTGCTGCTGGGGCGGGGTGTGTGAGAAAGGTGGAAGCCACCGTAAGAGAGTGCAGCAGGAGAGGCTGTGTCAGAAGGGGTGAGCCAGGTTTCGGTGATGGCGAGGAAGGAAAGTTTGGTAGTAACAAAAAGATCATGGATGTAGGAAAGCTTGTTACAGACAGAGCGAGCGTTCCACAGAGCTCCTGTTAGTGGGACTGGGGAAGCGGGGGCTGGGCGAATGGGTGTAAGGTTAGAGAGGTTACGGAAGTTTGTGATGGAGCGTGGATGGGAGGTAGAAATGACTGTGGGAATGTGGTGAGGAGGACCAGGATTTGGAGAGATATCACCAGCAGTGAGAAGGAGCAGGGATAGTGTTAGCAGGTGGGGGCAGGAGAGGGCATGAGGGGGCTGCCTGTGTTTTGAGACAGAGGATTGTATGTTAAGGAACAGTTCTGAGGAGGAAGTGAGATGGATGGGGAGGATTGAAGAGGAGATGAACAGTTCCTTACTTGGTGTGGGGATTGGGGGAGGTAGCAGAAAGTGAAAGATTATAGGGGTAAAAGTGACAACAAACAGAAACATTGTTTGCAGTGACTGGCCAGTTACCTTCCGTTCCCCTCAGGTTCAATTCAGGTTTTAATTCTAATGTAATCCAGACTTTTAGAACACACTTCTAGAAATCACACTGCAGACTGAAGTCTAGCAGACTTGTGCTATGCAATATATGGAAAACTAAGTGCGTTCAGGTGTGGAGCAGAGAGGAGTGGTCTCTGCTCATCTTGGTCACAGAATTAAGGGTGGACCAGATGTATACAATCAGGCCTAAGTAAACAATGTCATAAATAACACAGGGCAAGCGGGGGTTAGCTGAAAGGCATACCATATGAAAGCAAAGAGCAGAGGGAAGTCTGTGTGCAAAGCTGGGTGATGTATTATGTGCACTTCATGTAGGAGAGCTGGATGAACATACCATATGAAAGCAAAGAGCAGAGGGAAGTCTGTGTGCAAAGCTGGGTGATGTATTATGTGCACTTCATGTAGGAGAGCTGGATGAACATACCATATGAAAGCAAAGAGCAGAGGGAAGTCTGTGTGCAAAGCTGGGTGATGTATTATGTGCACTTCATGTAGGAGAGCTGGATGAACATACCATATGAAAGCAAAGAGCAGAGGGAAGTCTGTGTGCAAAGCTGGGTGATGTATTATGTGCACTTCATGTAGGAGAGCTGGATGAACATACCATATGAAAGCAAAGAGCAGAGGGAAGTCTGTGTGCAAAGCTGGGTGATGTATTATGTGCACTTCATGTAGGAGAGCTGGATGAACATACCTGTTGGAAGAATAGAGATGCTTGTTAGAGTGCGATGGTGGCAGGTAGCAGGGCACAGTCTGTGTACATCTTTCAGGTTTTAATTCTAATGTAATCCACACTTTTAGAACACACTTCTAGAAATCACACTGCAGACTGAAGTCTAGCAGACTTGTGCTATGCAATATATGGAAAACTAAGTGCGTTCAGGTGTGGAGCAGAGAGGAGTAGTCTCTGCTCATCTTGGTCACAGAATTAAGGGTGGACCAGATGTATACAATCAGGCCTAAGTAAACAATGTCATAAATAACACAGGGCAAGCGGGGGTTAGCTGAAAGGCATACCATATGAAAGCAAAGAGCAGAGGGAAGTCTGTGTGCAAAGCTGGGTGATGTATTATGTGCACTTCATGTAGGAGAGCTGGATGAACATACCATATGAAAGCAAAGAGCAGAGGGAAGTCTGTGTGCAAAGCTGGGTGATGTATTATGTGCGCTTCATGTAGGAGAGCTGGATGAACATACCATATGAAAGCAAAGAGCAGAGGGAAGTCTGTGTGCAAAGCTGGGTGATGTATTATGTGCACTTCATGTAGGAGAGCTGGATGAACATACCATATGAAAGCAAAGAGCAGAGGGAAGTCTGTGTGCAAAGCTGGGTGATGTATTATGTGCACTTCATGTAGGAGAGCTGGATGAACATACCATATGAAAGCAAAGAGCAGAGGGAAGTCTGTGTGCAAAGCTGGGTGATGTATTATGTGCACTTCATGTAGGAGAGCTGGATGAACATACCTGTTGGAAGAATAGAGATGCTTGTTAGAGTGTGATGGTGGCAGGTAGCAGGGCACAGTCTGTATACATCTTTCAGGTTTTAATTCTAATGTAATCCACAGTTTTAGAACACACTTCTAGAAATTAAATACTATTAAATATTGTAGGCAGTTTTCGTTGTGACATCTGGTAACAGTTCCACTTTTATGACTATATACACATTTAGAAAACATTTTAGCATGATCAGGATTGTGTTACACACCAGTTCTGGAGCCGGGCTTTTTTCCAGTCACTCCTTTCCACTGAACTCTGCTGTGCTGCACGGCTTTACAAGTGGCACGGTGTTATTTTCTGCATGGGCATATACGAAATCTACCAAGTCACACATTTGTGTATTGTTATTAAGACTTTTAGAGTTCCTGAGTCCAATCTGCCAGCGGCATCCAGGACTTCTGCTACCAGCTTCCTAGTTTCCTGTGTGACACCAGCCTCCAGTTCCTCTTCTTCTTGCTTCCCATTCTCCTGTCTGCCTGCCACCTCCAGTACCTCTGCTACCTGCTTCCCAGTCTCCGCTTTGCCTTCAGCCTCCAGTACCTCTCCTGATCTCTTGACTGCCTGCAGCCTCCAGTACATCTGCTACTTAATTCCCAGTCTCCTGTCTGCCTGCAGCATCAAGTATCTCTGCTACCTGCTTCCTGGGCTCCTGTCTGCCTGTCGCCTCCAATATCTCTACTACCTTATTCACAGGCTCTTGTCTGCCTGCAACCTCTACTATCTATTTCCTGCACAATCACCTGCCTGTGGAACTGATGCCTGTGGCCTGTGTCCTCACCAAGACCTTGAGATTAGAGAATCCACCTCAACAGGTGAACCAAAACAGATTGTAAAATAAAATATTAAGCTGCTTTGCAAATAGTGCTCTTGAGAGAAATTATTTTTTTGTTAGCCTCTATGCAGTCTCACTAAGGTTTCAGTTTACAAATAAACCTAGTAGCTGTCCCTAGTAATTAGCCACAATTTGTGCTTGAACGTGATAGTCAGTAGAGATGTATGAACCCAAAATTAAGAGTTTAGGTTTAGTACCGGACAGTTAGTGTCCAGAGCTAATCGCCAAACACGGGCTTCTCACGGAAATCTGTTGAAATGTTTAGTTTTCTAGAGGAAGTCTGTTGCAGAGGGAGAGAAAAAATATTTTACAGCTCAAAACCTCAGGTCTCCACTGTTTTCAATAGGGTTTGGATTCTGGTTCAAGCTTGGGCACAGTTCTGGTACCTGAACCGAACTTTGGAATATATTTCAGGTCAGGTAGCAGAACCTGAACTTTCATAGGTCTGCTCATCCCTAATAGAAGGTGATGATGAAGCTTTTCTCGATAGATGCCTGTGCAACAAATAAACTTGCCTCACCTTCTTTGTAATGTTTCCTGTATTCTCTTTTTTTATGTTTGAAACGGAGATCCCCTTGACTAACTAAACATTAGCTAATACGATATTTGAAAGGAATACTACAACTTTATATGCTTCATTTACAATTACTGAATTTCATTCTTCCATTTTTTCAACTTCAACTGCCATTTTCCTACTTTACTGGCCTGACCTTTTAGGTGTTCTTTCATTCTGCTAATTAGCTTAATGTGTGTATACATCAAGAGAAACACTTTGTAAGATTATTTATTATATGACTTGCATTATACCAAATATTGTATCACTAGTTTGTATCTAATTTATCATCAGTTTTTCCTCTTTACATTCCATATTAAATTAGTAGTTGTTAGGGCTAGCGGAACGCACCAAATGAATATATAGATTTTATTATGAAAGATGCGTTCGCAGCCCGGGGTCCACCGTGCAGGAGAACCTGCTGCTAGCAAATAGCGGAACTAAATGGCGGTGTTAGCTAACGAAACACCTTGCACCCCAAAATAGCGTTCACCTTGTAATCGTCCGTAGACGAACCCGATGTCCCGGCAGATGACTCGGAAAAGCGGGACATGTATACAGGTTTCAAGAGGGACACAAGAAAGGCGTGGCTGAAGGGCTAAACGATAGACCACAGGGTTAACCTGTTCGAGGACCTTGAAAGGACCCCAGTAGCGAGGTGTAAACATAGTGGACTTAACACGCAGCCTGATGTTACGGGCGGAGAGCCACACTAAGTCGCCAGGAGCAAAAGTCGGAGCGGGGCGCTGATGTGCATTGGCAGAGGACCTCATTCTCTACTTGGAGGCCTGAATGGCATCGGTTCTCCGACTCTCAGTGGGGAAAATAAGCTGAGGCTCCTCTTCCTCCTCCACAGATGACACAACGGAGCGAGATAGAGTGTCGGCACGAATGTTCTTCTCCCCCGAAAGAAAATGGAGTGTGAAATGGAACCGGGAGAAGAACAAGGACCATCTAGCCTGGCGAGAATTTAACTGCTGGGCTGTCTGCAGGTACACCAAATTTTTATGGTCTGTGAAGACTTGGTAAGGAAAATGAGCTCCCTCCAAGAGATGTCTCCACTCCGAGAAAGCCAACTTCATGGCCAGCAACTCCCTGTCCCCGATGGAATAATTCCTCTCTGCTGGTGAGAAGGTCTTAGAAAAGAAGAAGCAAGGATGCTTCCAACCCTGAGCATCTTTTTGGAAGAGGACTGCTCCAGCACCAACAGATGAGGCATCCACCTCCATGATAAATGGTTTGTCTACATCGGGGCGATGTAGGATGGGAGCGCTAGCGAAGTGTGACTTTATGGAAGTAAAGGCCTTGGAGACCTCCTCAGACCACAATTTGGGATTTTCTCCCTTCTTGGTAAGGGCAACCAAGGGATCTACCAAAGTTGAGAAGTGTGGAATGAACTGTCGATAGTAGTTAATGAACCCCATAAAGCGCTGCACCGCTTTAAGAGAATGGGGTTCCTGCCAGTCCATCACAGCCTGCAGCTTGGCAGGATCCATAGCCAAACCCTGGGCATGGATGATATAACCAAGAAATGGCAAGGACTCCTGCTCAAACACACACTTCTCCAACTTAGCGTAGAGGGAGTTTGCCCGTAAGAGGTCAAAGACTTTGCGAACATCTCTGTGATGGGAGTCAATATCTGGAGAGTAGATGAGAATGTCATCCAGATAGACTACGACCGAGGTGCTGAGCATATCCCAGAAGATGTCATTCACAAAGTCTTGGAAAACGGCTGGGGCATTACAGAGCCCGAAGGGCATCACCAGATACTCATAGTGCCCATCCCTGGTGTTAAAAGCCGTCTTCCATTCGTCCCCCTCACGGATGCGAATCAGGTTGTAAGCACCCCGCAGATCTAATTTTGTAAATACCCTTGCTCCCCGTAGCCTATCAAAAAGCTCAGATATCAGGGATAATGGGTACTTGTTCTTAACGGTGATGGCGTTAAGACCCCTGTAATCTATACATGGACGCAGTTCTCCATTCATCTTCTGAACAAAGAAGAACCCAGCCCCAGCAGGCGACACTGACTTCCTGATGAACCCTCTTGCCAGATTCTCTTGGATGTACTGAGACATAGCCTCCATCTCCGGGAGAGATAATGGATAAACTTGACCCCGGGGAGGCTCAGCACCAGGCAAGAGATCGATAGGACAGTCATAGGGGCGGTGAGGCGGAAGGGTCTCCGCCGCCTTTTTGGAGAACACATCCGCATGAGATCAGTATTGTTTGGGGAGAGAGGATAGATCTGCGGGTACCTCTGTAGTAGCAACCTGAATGCATTCCCTTTGACACCTACCCTCACAAGACTCACTCCATCCCAAAATTCTGCCAGAGGACCACTCGATATGTGAAGAGTGGTACCGTAACCAAGGGGTTCCCAACAGGTCCTCATCAATTCCCTCAGGTATGACGAGCAGAGATATTGTCTCCAGATGGGATGGCGACATGGACAGAGTAAAAGGAATGGTCTGGTGAGTTATCTGTGAGGGCAGTGTCGACCCATTCACCACTCGTACCGTAACTGGTTGCGCTAGCATAACCAGGGGTATTGCATGACGATTGGTGAAGGTGTAAGACATAAAATTGCCCTCCGCCCCAGAATCCACACAGAGCTCTACTGAGTGGGAAGATGAGCCAATAGTAATTGTCCCCTTAAAGGACAATTTTGAGGCAAATGTCGCCGTATCTAGTGTACCTCCACTGACAACCAATAGAGCTTGACGTCTCCTCGACCGCTGGGAACATCTGGTGGCAAGATGTCCAGACTGCTGGCAAACATGACAGACCTTGGGTGCCCAAGCGGTCCGGGACTTAGAACCCGCTCGAGACACCTCCCTGGACTCATGTGACTCAGGAACCTGGACCGGAGATTCCAGAGGTTTGGGGAAGGTGGGAGCCAGCCGAAACCTCTGCCTACACTGGGCTCGCTCTAACCTCCGCTCGTTAAAACGGGTAGAGACAGTTATTAACTCCTCCAGCGTGGCTGGAATCTCCCTAGTGGCCAGAGCGTCCTTAACGTGATCAGCCAGCCCCCTCCAGAATATGGGGATAAGGGCTTTATCCGACCACTCCAGCTCTGAAGCTAAAGTTCAGAAATGGATGGCAAATTGGCTGACCAAGGACTCACCCTGAGTCAATGCCAGCAGTTGGAGCGTCACATCATGGGTGACTTGAGGTCCTAGGAAGACCTGTTTCAGAGTGCTCAGAAACAAGGGAGCACTCTGCACCACACGATTGTCACGCTCCCACAGCGGTGTAGCCCATTCCAATGCCCTGTCCGACAAGAGGGACACAATAAATCCCACCTTAGCCCACTCTGTGGGAAAACGTGCAGCCAGTAGCTCGAGGTGAATAGAGCACTGACTCACGAATCCCCTACAAGATCTGCTTTCTCCAGAAAATTTTTCTGGCAGCGGGAGGCGCGAAAATGTCGGAACAGGGGTGGCAATGGACAAGGTTGCTGCAGCCACGCTAGCAGCCTGTACAGCAACTGCGGAAATATCCACAGCTGAGGTTGAGCTCTCGAGAGCCGCCAACCTACCCTCCAGCTGCTGGATATACCGCAAAGATTGCTGTATGTCCGCCATTTACTAGCCAGACCCTGGCACTAGTATTATGTTAGGGCTAGCGGAATGCACCAAATGAATATATAGATTTTATTATGAAAGATGCGTTCGCAGCCCGGGGTCCACCATGCAGGAGAACCTGCTGCTATCAAATAGCGGAACTAAATGGCGGTGTTAGCTAACTCTGTTACTTCACAGAGCAGCCGTGAACTCAAAGCACTGCACCCTGTTAGACTCCACAGAGGCACAGGCTAACTGCCTAAACAAGAGCAGTCAGTGGTCATGCATGCACACGAAACTCCTCACCGGAGGTGCCAGCATTCTAGGGGCTTATTTTGGCCAGGTCTCTGAATTCCCAAGCATACAAACTCCTCGCCGGAGGTGCCAGCATTCTAGGGGCTTATTTCAGCCGAGTCCCTGAACACACTCATACAAGACCACACTGGCGCAAAGTACATAAATAAAGAGCAATACTAACGCATGGCCGTGCGGCCATGCGAGCCTTAAATAGTTGCAGCACATACAGGACCTTCCAGAAAGGACCAATGAGAGGCTGCCACAGAGCATGAGCACCTACAGGACCTTAGCTGCAGTGTCTGATCATGTGACCCTTGATCTCCACTGAGAGATCTTACTCTGGGCATGCTCAGAACGAGAAAAGCAGGACTTAGTCCCAGAAGCGTCTGCTTGCCGCTGCCCAGCACTGACTTCAATGGCAGAAGCAGGAAAAGCAGCAGTAACTCTCTGTACAGAGTCAGACTGAGCGAGACGCTGGGACCGACGTCTCTGCTGAGCAGACTCCACTGTGGCAGGAGAAGAATGGGAGACTGCAGCGGAGATGGCCTGAGATTCCCCCTGTGCAGAGATGAACTCGAACTCTAAGAGTAGTTGTCCCTGAGGTCAGCGTCAGAGTGGAACTAGCTGCTCCGATGGCTTAATAATAATAATCTCTTTATTTATATAGCGCCAACATATTCCACAGAGCTTTACAGTTTTGGCACAATTCAAAAATTCTCATAATCTAAATTCCCTATCAGTATGTCTTTGGGATGTGGGAGGAAACCAGAGAACCCACGCAAACATGGGGCAAACATGCAAACTCCTTACAGATGGTGTCCTTGGGGGGATTTGAACCCAGGACACCAGCACTGCAAGACTGCAGTGCTAACCACTGAACCACCATGCTGCCCCAATGTTTACATACACATCACACACACAGAAGAGGAAAGATTGCTCCCCATCTCTATATCTTCTCTTGCACACAGATGCATCACTATAAGGAATATTCTGCAGCAGTAATTAGCAGTGTCTCTGTGATTTCAGCATTGGGGTAGGATAAAACAATTACTAGAAGTAGCATCAGTGTCTCGTCTGTCTGTTTCTCTCCACTTTTGCACCTACTGTCTCCTCCTCTCTCCATAAACTTCTATTGGCAGTAGCTGTAATTTAAGCGTAGGCTGAACCCTCAAATGTAGGACGCGGTGAAAGCCTTCAGGGAGTCCTGGCAGGTGGCTGACCTGAAGTTCCTGCTGAACAACTCTGATGAACTCATTGTCTGCAATGCCATCAATGTGATGCCAGTGCTGCAGATAATAATACACACAAAGAGTATCTGTGAAGACTCGGTGCTGAACCTTGGAAAGGTGAATAAAGAACATATCTTATTTTAAACAAACTGTGCCTGGGAATAGAAGTTATCTGTATGAGGAATACCCATTTAATCCAGCATTAGACTAGTTAAAAGTACATGTCTTCTGAAGCATTTTGAAATGTTTTGCATGATAACATTATGAACTAGAACAACACAAGAAAGCAATAAACCTTAGCAGGTCCAACATCTGAAAAGACTCACACAAACAGACCCACCTACTATGTACATACAACTTTAAGTCCTTCACCCGAAGCCTGTTTTCACCTTCCTGACCAGTCCAATTTTTACAATTCTGACCACTGTCACTTTATGAGGTCATAATTCTTGAACGTTTCAATGAATCCCACTGATTCTAAGATTGTTTTCTCATGACAAATTGTAAAACAGCTCTCACACAGAGCCGACACCCGCACCCGATCGCCGCTGTGCTCAGCGTGAGGCATCCATGTGGCATCCGTAGAGCAGTATATGTACTGTGCATGTCAGGAAGGGGATAAGGGGAAGGGGACAGCCTGTTCCACTCATTGATCACTCTCACTGTCAACATTTTTTTTCTAATATCTAATCTGCATCTTCTCCCTTTCAGTTTCATTCCATTGCTTCTCATGTTTCCATGTGCAAATGAGAATGAGGATGGTCCCTCTACACTGTGACATCCCTTCAGATATTTGTAGACCGCTATAAAGTCCCCTCTTAGCCTTCTTATTTGCAAGCTAAACATTCCCAGATCCTTTAACCGTTCCTCGTAGGACATACTTTACAGCCGGCTGACCATCCTGGTAGTTCTTCTCTGAACTTTCTCCAGTTTTCCAATGTCATGAAGTCATTGCATGCGCCGTGGCCTTTGCATATACATGCACAGAACTATCTCAGGCCTATCAAACCCGGAAGCACTTGCCTAGCATGAGAGGCCTGGAGATTTAAGCAATCTAAAGATCGGACGAAGACCGAATATGTGGCAGTTAAAAGCAGAGAGGCCAGAGATGAGAGCAGTGGGCTGAATATAAGTATTTTTCAGTTTATTACAAATTACGTTTGTTATCTTCTAGGGTATGGAGAGAATGCAGAGCATAATAAAAGGAAATTGCATTCACAGAGGATAACTTATAAGCAAAAATGCATGAACAGATTAATTAACATTTTTTCTGATCTGCTCATTTCATATAGGCTGTCATAGTACAGAGTTGAATTTGTAACAATTGAAAGAGCTGCAGACTTATCTTTGGGGCAACACCAAAAAGGACTTCAAATCTGTTCTCATGTTTGGAGTTTGTCTAACTGAAAACGGTACAAGTGACAGACATTCTACCCAGTTATTCATGTGTCTCACATGGCTTTTCCACTTTTCAGCTTTGTTGTTCCATTTAATGTTTGTATTTTGCCCTTTGTCTGGAATGATAGAGTGTATGGAATGCCTGCTCTATTCCCTGAGTCTACATAATATGTTTAATTATTTATCCAGTGAAGTGTGTGCCATTATTATTTCTATCGTTTCTGGGACAACATATCTGTATACTTTTTTGGGGAATAATTTGTCTGCAGTTGATTTAACATTGGCAATATTTACAGGTTAGACTTCTGGCCATCCTGAAAAAAGATCTATACATACCAGGACTTATTCATACACTCATACCTTTGGTAGTTGTATGTTGTCACTCTGCAGTCTCTAAAATGGGTAGATGACCTGGGGTTGCTTTCTGAGAGATTTTTACTATTTTACTTGGATTGTGTTGTGCACAGTTGAGGCAGGACTGTATGTGTTTTGAGGCTATGTGAAACCAGAAGCAACTCAGAAGACATTTACCATGTCCAACATGTGATGTTTTGAAGCATGAGTGTGGTCATGGGTTACTTGTTCCATCATGGGGAACAAGGACCTAGTTAAACACAACTTATCCTTACTTTCCCATACTCCATTTGAATTCAGCTCCTATTTTCCCTTGTTTTCCTTTTATATTTTGGCAGCCTGTTGGAGGGATTTCAGAATATTAATGCTCAATTTGGATGGGCCTTGCTGACTCCCTGCCACTGCCCTCTTTTACCTTAGCCACCTTCCTGCTGTTTTATCAGCCTACTCTGCCCTTCTGCTACCTATTATATCCAGGGAGTCACCTTTTGTGTGTGTTTTTGCCTTGATGATAACTGTACTGTGCCTTCAATTATTGCTTCACTAAGGCCCCTTTCACACATCATTTTTTTGCGTCAGTTACAATCCGTTGGCTCAACGGATCGACGGATCTGTCGCAGATTGTGAAAAACTGATGCGATGGATCCATTTTTTGGACCGACTAGCAGATCTGGCTAATTGGATTGGAGCATGCTCAGTTAAAAAAAAATGTAATCTGTCGCCGGATTCCATCATTTGACAGATCCGGCGCCATAGGCTTCCATTCTAGCAAATGACGGACGGCGACAGATCCGTCGCTGTCCGTTTTTTAGATGTACACAAAAAAATAACTTTGTCTGTTGCTTCCAGCCACCAGACAAACAATTTTCGACCGATCCGGCAAACGACAGATGAAACATGAGGTCATCCTTCGCAATCCGTTGCTAATACAAGTCTATGAGAAGAAAATGGATTGTTTTTACCAGCCTAAAACATTTGTCTACTATGATTACCTTACTAGAATGGAGGTACTGTGAATCATGTGTACGCATCATCAGGAAGTGATGTATGCGGGTCACCACCGGGACTATGAGTTCCACCAGCCAGAAGTAAAGTTGGCATTCCCGGATATGATGTTGACGTCATAGCTGAGCGTGACAAGTATGAAAAAAGGAATAAAGTTTATTGGCAGTACTGCGCAGAGGGTAAGAGAAGCACGACCTGCAGCAGTGTGGTGTAGGCATGGTGATAATATAGCCCACCATTCAGATAAGACACCCCTGGAGAATCTAGCTAAGAGGAAATGCTTTGGGAGCAGCGCACCTCAGATGTTGAAGAATCATGGAAATAGTGTTGTTTAACTGGACCACTACCTGATCATGATGGGCTTGGGGAGCTGATTCCTAACTCCATACTTGGGTGAGATGGTTACAAGTTATGTATATTATTGTTTATGGCTGATGGCTCCCACTACACAGTAAGGTGTCCCCCCCCACATAAACATTTATCCTGTAGGGCATCATTATACCAGAGGCAGGACTGTTATCTTTTCGTCGCCAATCAATTACATTATTGGTTTCATGTGCCTCGGGTAGGCTATGGGGCGATATATCTTGATACTCTGTGATATCCCTTAATAGGAAATCTTATTACTTTAACTGTATATATTGGTTTTGATATTTTAATTTATAATATTAAAAGTTATATTTAAATTTTTTTACTATTTTGTACTATCTCACTTTGAATTGTAGTGGTGTTCAAAATTTACCCATTTGCTATTATACACATATTCAGTATAGAATCGCCCATCAAGGTAGCATAAGGCGCAATCTACAAAAATTAGTATCTTAATCTGTATTAGGATCTGGTTTATTCATTACATGTAAAAAAAACTGCAGTCTCCTGGCTCATTAGATTTATGCAGTCATGTTTATGTGTCATATCAAAATACTCCTCCTTGCTTGTTAACACTGTCACCAATTCCTGCATTTCTGAGTCAGTTTGATTTCTGAATTCAGTTTGATTTTACATGCTTTACCTAATAGACCTGTAGTAGTTGCTAAAGCGCAGACTCACGGGAGACCCTCTGATAAACAAGTCCAATTGGGCTGAGTAGTAAGCATTGGTCTTAGTTTATTACAATGTTGTTGTGTCAGGACTAGTGATGAGTGAGTGTACTCGTTGCTCGGGTTTCCCCGAGCAGGCTCGGGTGATCTCTGAGTATTTGTTAGTGTTCGGAGATTTAGTTTTCCTTGGCCCAGCTGCATGATTTGCAGCTACTAGACAGCTTGATTACATGTGGGGATTCCCTAGGAACCAGGCAACCCCCACATGTACTCAGCCTGGCTAATAGCTGTAAATCATTCAGCTGCCGCGTTGAAAACTAAATCTCCGAACACTAACAAATACTCGGAGATCACCCGAGCGTGCTTGGGAAAACCCGAGCAATGAGTATACTCGCTCATTACTAGTCAGGACTGCTCTAACAAGACCTGCTTATTCCTTGCAGAACAAGAAAAATCATAGTTTAGAATACGTAGGTCATATCATACAAGGGTCATATCAATGCCTAGGTCAGATCATAGTTTAGAAAGCCTAGGTCAGGGGCTGAAACAATGAGCAGTTTGAGAGAATGGAAGGAATCAACAGCAGTTCTTTGGAACATGCATATAACCTTACCCTGAGAGGCAGGGAGGAAAACACAGAGAGAGGCAAACCAAAGTGTAAGAATAAGCAGCTTTTTACCTTGCTGCAGCTGGGCGTTTCACTGTCATATGAATCCTTCATATGGCTTCTAGTGTTGAGCGAGTGTGCTCATGTGTTATCCGAGTATTTTGTAGCGCTCTGCTATGTTCGAGTCCCTGCGGCTGCATATTTTGCGGCTGTAGACAGACACAACACATGCAGAAATTGTCTGTTTGTTAGCAAAATAGATGCAAACAACTGGCGGACAAATCAATACTGTTTATTGAGATGGTAAACAGGCTCCTTATACAGTTTACAGACAAAATGACACTCCATGCAAAGTTGCCATGGGAAATTATACCCCACCTCTCCCAGAAATTAATTCTCAGAACATTTGCAAAAGGTATATTCTGGTGCACTACTCTGTAGTACGAACAGTCTTGGCACAACCTTCTACAATTTTGTCTCAATATAGAAATCCAGGAACCAAGGCACCAGATGTAGAATCAACAGCTTATCACTTCATTAGTAATAGTGTGCATAGGATAAATTATATGCGATTTTTCAGCCTCACAGTGCCATTATCAAGACATAAAATTTTTTTAAAACGTTGCATGTAATTTTATACTGTGTACGCTGTTAAAAATAAAGTGATCAACTGCAGGAGATACATCTGGTGCCTTGGTTCCTGGATCTTTTAATTCTCATAACAACTATTTTTCATCTCTTTCCCATCACACTACCTATAATCCATATTTCTCAAAACATTGCATATGAGATAAGAACATATTAGACATCTAAGAAAAATCCAGAAACATTAAAGCAGCACAGAAAATAGCAAATAGGATCCAAATCCCCCCAGGTAACCACCAAACCTTATATAGAGATTAAAAAAATGGAGGCAGCACACCGTTCAAAGTGAAAAAATAGAAAAGCTTCTGTTTAATAGCCCATCATGGTGATGTTTCGGCTCACACTGAGCCTTTTTCAATCTTAAGAGGCTCAGTGGGAGCCGAAATGTCACTGTGATCAGCTATTAAACAGAAGCTTTTCTATTTTTTTTTACTTTGAATGGTGTGCTGCCTCCATTTTTTAACTATCTATCTATCTATCTATCTATCTATCTATCTATCTATCTATCTATCTATCTATCTGTCTATCTATTATCTATCTATCTATCTATCTATCTATCTATCTATCTCACTATTATCTATATGTCTATCTATTATCTGTCCATTATCTATCTATTATCTATCTAATTGCAAAAAAGGTTAAGAGGAGCACAAAGAAACAAAAAACCAAAATAGGGTGCAAGGCCCCACAGGCATGTACCAAACCTTATTGTAGGAGTCCAAAAAATCAGAGGCAGCACATCATTGTAGATTAAAGTTTAGCAGATGCTCAAAATTTAATAGCCCATTATGGCAACGTTTCGGCCCATGGAGAGAAAGGTGGTGTGCTGCCTCTGATTTTTTTGGACTCCTATTATCTATCTATCTATCTATCTATCTATCTATCTATCTATCTATCTATCTATCTATCTATCTATCCATCGTTCTATCTATTTATCTCATATAGAAAAAATAAAGCAGCATTAGTAGTATATTTCTGGGTGCATGCTTTCAGAAGGATTCCAAAGACTCCTTTCTCCTTATATAGTAAACTAGCTGAAGAGCCCGGCGTTGCCTGGGCATGGTAAATATCTGTGGTTAGTTATAGCACCTCACTTCTCTTATTTTCCCATCACGCCTCTCATTTTCCCCCTCACATCTTTCATTTTCCCCTCACATCTCTCATTTTCTCCCTCACACCTCTTATTTTCCCCCTCACTCCTCTCATTCCCCCTTAACACTTGTCATTTCGACCTCACATCTGTCATTTTCCGATCACTCCACTATTTTTCCTCACTCCACTCATTTTGCACTCACACCTTTTCATTTTCACCTCACACCTCTCATTTTCACCTCACACCTCTCATTTTCACCTCGCACCTCTCATTTTCCCCTCAGTATATACATGCTTGTCATCTCCCTTATATATAGTATACACCTGTATGTCATCTCCTGTATATAGTGCATACCTGTATGTCATCTCCCCTGTATATAGTATATACCTGCATGTCATCTCCCCTGTAAATAGTATATACCTGCTGTATGTCATCTCCTCCTGTATATTGTATATACCTATGTGTCATCTCCTCCTGTATATAGTATATAACTGTATGCCATCTCTTCTGTATTTAGTATATACCTGTATGTCATCTCCTCCTATATATAGTATGTACCTGTGTGTCATCTCCTCCTGTATATAGTATATACCTGTGTGTCATCTCCTCCTGTATATAGTATCTACCAGTGTGTCATCTCCTCCTGTATATAGTATATACGTGTGTCATCTCCTCATGTATATAGTATATATCTGTGTGTCATCTCCTCCTGTATATTGTATATACCTATGTGTCATCTCCTCCTGTATATAGTATATACCTGTATGTCATCTCTTCTGTATTTAGTATATACCTGTATGTCATCTCCTCCTATATATAGTATATATCTGTATGTCATCTCCTGTATATAGTATATACCTGTATGTCATCTCCCCTGTATATACCTATGTGTCATCTCTTTTATATAGTATATACCTGTATGTCATCTCCTCTTGTATATAGTATATACGTGTGTCATCTCCTCCTGTATATTGTATATACCTGTAAGTCATCTCCTCCTGTATATAGTATATACCTGTGTGTCATCTGCTCCTGTATATAGTATATATCTGTGTGTCATCTCCCCTGTATATAGTATGTACCTGTATGTCATCTCCTCCTCTATATAGTATATATCTCTGTGTCATCTCCTCCTGTATTAGACCTTATTCTCACATCATTTGGTCAGTATTTTTACCTCAGTATTTGTAAGCTAAATTGGCAGCCTGATAAATCCCCAGCCAACAGGAAGCCCTCCCCCCAGCAGTATATATTAGCTCACACATACACATAATAGACAGGTCATGTGACTGACAGCTGCCGTATTTCTTATATGGTACATTTGTTGCTCTTGTAGTTTGTCTGCTTATTAATCAGATTTTTATTTTTGAAGGATAATACCAGACTTGTGTGTGTTTTAGGGCGAGTTTCATGTGTCAAGCTGTGTGTGTTGAGTTGCGTGTGCTGACATGCATGTAGCGAATTTGTGAGATGAGTTTTGTGTGGCGACATGCGTGTAGCAACTTTTTGTGTGTCGAGTTGCATGTGACAGGTTAATGTAGCAAGTTGTGTGCAGCAAGTTTTGCGCATGGCGAGTTTTGCGCGTGGCGAGTTTTATGTGTGGTGCGTTTTGAGTATATGCAAGTTTTGTGTGAGTCAACTTTTGCATGTGTTGCAACTTTTGTGCATGTGGCAATTTTTCCGCGTGTGCAAATTTTGCGTGTGGTGAGTTTTCCATGAGGTGAGTTTTGCACTTTGCACGTGTGGCGAGTTTTGCGTGAGCTTAGTTTTGCATGTGGTGAGTTTTGAATGTGGTGAATTTTGCACGTGACAAGTTTTGAGCGGTGACTTTTGTGTTTCGACTTTTATGTGGCGAGGTTGGTGTATGTGTGGTGAAATGTGTGCTGAGGGTGGTATACGTGTTCAAGCACGTGGTAGTGTGTGGCGCATTTTGTGTGTGTGTTCGTACCCCCGTGTGTGGTGAGTATCCCATGTCGGGGCCCCACCTTAGCAACTGTATATACTATTTGGCACCAACACTCTCATTCTTTAAGTCCCCCTTGTTGACATCTGGCAGCTGTCAATTTGCCTCCAACACTTTTCCTTTCACTTTTTCCCCATTATGTAGATAGGGGCAAAATTGTTTGGTGAATTGGAAAGCGCGGGGTTAAAATTTCGCCTCACAACATAGCCTATGATGCTCTCGGGGTCCAGACGTGTGACTGTGCAAAATTTTGTGGCTGTAGCTGCAACGGTGCAGATGCCAATCCCGGACATAAACACATAAACACACACATTCAGCTTTATATATTAGATAACTAGCACAAACACAGAATATTAACAGCACACCAATATTTATGTGCAAAAAAGATGGACTCTTTATAAGGCTATAAATTCAGTGCAGCATTTTGCCTCATACACATTGGGCCTTCCTCAAGCAATAGTAATATCGTCTGAAACAAATGTATATATTGCTCTGCACATGTAATATAATAATTAAAACAATATAAATGTGCAATAATGCAGTTATTATGAATGGGAAAAGTGCAAAAATGTGCTAGTGAACCATCCATACTAGCATATTATCTTACAAATGTATCACAAATTTACACTAAAAAGTGCAAATAAAGTTAACAAGCTTCATTAATTCACATGTGCACTATATTCAGCATGATGAGTCACCTGCATAGGAAGTTACAATAAATCACAACATGCCAATAGCAGAATTCTGCCAGGCATAGTACACATGATCAAATGCCTAATTATTCCCCAAATGGTCAAACAGGTTCAATTCATTATAGAAGGAGTGCACATGATCGCAACTATAATCAAAATATAATTTAAGGCGAATCGGAGGCTGTGCACATGAGTGCATATATTTAGAGTAACTGCCGCAGTGTGAGACTGGTTGCCTTAATCCAACATGGCATTTCTAGTGCTTAGTGTCTACTGCACCTATGTGATCACATGCATTTCATCTATCATGCATATAATAAATAATAATAATAATTTTTATTTATATAGCGCCAACATATTCCGCAGCGCTTTACAACTTATAGAGGGGACTTGTACAGACAATAGACATTACAGCATAACATAAATCACAGTTCAAAACAGATACCAGGAGGAATGAGGTCCCTGCTCGCAAAGCTTACAACCTATGAGGAAAAGGGGAGACACGAGAGGTGGATGGTAACAATTGCTTTAGTTATTTGGACCAGCCATAGTGTAAGTGCATATACAGAAAGCACAGTGTAAAATTAATTCCGTGTTTTTTAATTGTTTTCTCTTCCTATTTCTATGGCTGAGCTATGAGCTGTGATATACTCTCACGTTCCAGATTCACCAACAAAATGGCAGCTCCATTCCCATCCTAGACTTTAATAGAGGCTACAACAGTCCCTCCTGATTGGTTCTACTATACCATACTATGTGACACTTGCAAGGCATTATAGGAAAGCCTATCCAAATGCACCCAAAGTCATATGACCATTCTCTGTCTGAGACAATGGTCTACATTGTGTATGATGATCATAATTAATTTTGGCGACTTGTGCAATGTCAATTTCTAATTGTTCAAAACTTAATGAGTCTAGTGAATTTCCCAAAAATCAACATAAATTCGATTTTCATTGAATAAAATCACTCATCTCTATGGAGAAATCTGTGATCATCAAAAGAAATTGTGCAGGTCATAAAAGAGGGGCAACAGACTGCCGGATGGGGAGGAAAATGTGGCTTCCCTTTTACAAGGTGCACTACAAAATATTACATATTCATAAGTATTGTATAAAAAGTGTCAAATTACTACATTTCTTCAGCGTCACAAATCTTTGAATACAATAAACTAGTTGATTTTTCCCAACATAAGAAAAACCTTACTCAGCAGTTTCTCTAGTTATTTAGATACAGTAGAAAGCAAGGGATGCACTTTTTCTGTTACACAACGCACCATATGGGAACACACTTTGCCAAGTTTTATAAGAAGTATTTTGTTATTTCCCAAGTCACATTCCTCCATTAGTTATCTGACAATCTAATGAAGTAAATTGCCTAGAGTAAGACAACAAATGTGACAACATTCATCTGTCGTACAGCATAAAAATATCTTTCAAATGCGTCTACCTAATCAGTTTGGCTTCTGCTTAGCCGCGTCGGCAACTTTCACGGTACCAAATACTTATTTTATACAGTAATTAAGACAAAGCTGTAATAATACATTATTTTCATATAACTGCATCATTTAGGACAATGAAAGTAATTAAAAGGATTCCATATGTTACCAAAAATTTGTTTAAAATGTAGCAGAAAGTTCATATTCAGCCTCAAGCGAGAGACAGACAACAGATACAATCTTAGCCGTTGCGTAGAACAGTAAGAAGCAAAACATTCTTTGCAATGGTTATTGAGGCTCACAAACAGCTGTTAGATAAAAATGCAATTATATCTGTAAAGAATGAATCAGGCAACTGACAAAACACTGATCCATGAAAACTAAATGAGCGCAGATGAAAGAACTTTCAACATTAGACAGAAGGTCTAGATGCCGTCAGTTCTCAAGTGATAATTACAAGATGAAAATACTAATTACCTACAGGTATCATGGAGCTTTTCAGATAAATATACATTAAAGGGAATATGTAATATTATGCTTGTAACATGGTCTCTGAGCAGCCAAGGTCTGTTTGCTCTGCTCGTGTTTACAGTTACGGACCTTTTAAATTCCACTGCAAATCAATGGAATGGAATAATCAGTTTCTAATGTGCTAATTTACCATAAAGAAGTCACGGGTTGGACAAGGACGTTGTCTGCACAAACGCTACTGAGTATGAATCAGCCTATATAAGTAGCTGTAAAACAGGTATTCAATGGCATAACGTGTTATATAGAGACATTTAAGAGTTCTGCCGCAGTATGAAAATGCATTAAAAAACATTTACGTTGAACCCTTGTGTATGGATCTTTGACTAATGAAAAATGTTACTGCTTCACTAGAACACTTATACAAAGGTTCACATAGGAACAGTGAGCGTTATTGACAAATGTAATATCTACCGGCTTCCAAATTCCAAAACTTGAAAAAGATCATGTAGAAATGTTTTCAGTTGGAACATACAAAAGTGTAAAAACATGTCTTTTTTTAATTTTTAACTTCTATAGTTAAAAAATACAGAAAAAAATGGTTGTGGTTGAATAAAAATAAGGTACAAATAAGAAATATGGTCATTGGTCCCCTATCGCACTCATAGATTTTAAAATTACATTTCTTGAATATATTTCACTGTAATAGTAAACTTTGTGTCCAATATTGCCTGGGCTCATGGAATTTATATTTCTCCTCTTATGTATGATCTTGGTTGCCCAGCAACCACTTTATTTCCTCTTTGGGTGACCACCTTATGGCTTTATGCAGTTAAATAAACTGAAATGGTTACATGAATTTCTATAAGCTGTCCAAGAGGCTGACCATTCTTTGCATTCAGTCTTCCACTCAAACAGCAGGAAGCATGATGATGAAGATAACATACAACTAGAAACCATGCTGCTTCAGGTTATTACCGTTAGAGAAAAGGGGAAGCAATCAGAAAAAAGGCTGTAGGCAATGCGCTGCTGAAAAAATGGACATGAAACTTGAATGACCATTGAATAGATTACATATCATCTGAAAACTACATATTTTTAAAGAAGGCTTATACAATTTTTATTCCCAATTTTTTTTCTTTCAAGGTTTGTAATCTAGGGTAAGTAAAATAAACTACTCACTGCTGGTCATCTTCCCTGGTTTCCAGTGCTGCTCTGGTCCTCTTCTAGGCAATGTGGCCTGAAACTAAACCAACTAAATTATACTCACCTCACCGCAGCCCTCACCATTCCTTCCACACACAGCTCCTGGTGCAGTCCCCCAGGCATCTAGCTCCCTCTGCTTTAATTTTCCATCCTCAAAACTTTACTTGATGCACTCACTAGGCCTCATGTGACCTCATGTCATGTGCCACATATCACTCTGCAGGTGAAATACTGGACCAGAGGGTGGTGGAGCTGTACAGAGGGATAGCTGAGGGCCTGGATAAGCTGAATGTAATTTAGCCCAGAGCATAATACCCCAGAGCATAATAACCCACGTTCGTTAATATAGAATAATTTTGGTGCTAATTGAATTTCCTATCCAAATTCGAGCAATTCTGCCAAATTTGAATTTCGGCAGATTTGCATCTTCTCAACTTTTAACATTTACACTATCATCTTTAGTGCTGCACTAAACAAACTACTTTCTCTCAGTAATGCCAATGTGAGTATATAGCCAATGAATCTCGTGAGATGAGATTTTAGTGCCCTTCATTGACTGACTGCTATTTTATTAGGGATATGCTAGATATACAATTCAATTAAAGAATCTGTCCAGAACTTTTACATTGATGGCCTATCCTTATAATAAGTCATCAATATCTGATCGGAGGGGGTACAACACTTAGCACTCACACCAATCAGCTGTTCCCACTGCCGGCAGTGTATGGAAATGGAAATGCTCAATTGTGTAGCTGCACAGCACAGCTGCGTCAACTCAAGAGTGGCTATTGTATGAATAGTGGACAGATGTGTCTCTATAGAGTTGACAGTCCATTTCCGGCACATTGCACAGCTGAATGGCAGTGGTGCTGGATGTCACACCACCACCAATCAGATATTGATGACCTATCCTAACAAAAGTCCATCAATGTAAAAGTTCTGGACAATCCCTTCAAACAGCATATGGCAGATGGTAGGGCCTTAAATGGATTTTGCATCATACCCAGGAACTTCAGTTTATAACGCTGTACTGTAGCGCCGGCGCTTAATTTTTTAAGCAGTGTTTTAACTTAGCAAAAACTTTGCAATTTGCAATGTAATCTAATTTAAACCATAGAACTTCAGCTCACAAAATAAATCAGTAGAAATAAATATGTTACACAAAAAATACAGTCAGGAAACACCATAAAATGATTAGGGAAGAACATTTAAGATTAACTACCTCACAAAAGTGTCTTACCCTGTTCTTTCTTTATTCGTTATATTTTAGAAAACAGAGTAAGGAAAATATGTGGACACATCATAATGAGGTTATACATATGCTGATTAGGTTTTACATGAACTGTATCTCCAGAGGGAAAGCTACTTTGATCGCAACCTATTTTTCAAACAATGGCAGATATATACTTAATTTTTTTGTTGGGTTTTTGAAACCGGCCCAGAACATTGTGTTTTAATGCCATGCCAGAAAACAAGGCAAAAGGAAAACAACTATAAAGAACTGCATTGAGCTGCTGCCTTACTCTTCTCTAATGAATTTTCGTTACATCAATCTACATGCAGAAGCAAGGTTTGAATTAGTATGGGCTTTATGCTCTGTAAGTTGAAGTAAAGTCTGATCTACAAATAGAATGGTAATTCACATCATTGCTATTCTATTTGTGGATAAGAACTGGTTTCATCCCTGACGTCCAAAGCTCCGGGAAAGCAACATCTCAGATTGTGCTGTTCAGTGTTACACATGCATAGCTATATGGAGTTTTCAGGCTCAGTTCACACAGAAGTAACATTTTATTAAAGTTTCTTGCTAGAAGTGAGAATTCCATGTTTTAGAGCAAATTTCACCCACTTTCGCCAATAAAAAAAACACTATGTAAGTTCTGCAGCTCTAAATTCATAAATAATTTAATTATGTCTGTAAATAAGCAAAATTGTATCAGAATTTACTTTAATAAGAGTAGCAAATACATCTTTGCAATGATGAAGCCTAAGTTTTATATTAAAATTCAGATAAATATTAATATACCTGTCAGCAATTTTAATTTTATAAGGACTCCTAATATAAAACTTACATTAAAGAATCTTACAACAACTTAAATATTTACTGGGTTCAGAAAATGGCTGAAAAGGAAGATCATTACCAGGCTGAACAAAAATGCGTAACTGTTGCTGTGTTCTCATTGTTAGTTGAATCGCAATGCATTAAAGGCACATTGGTGCCGTACGGTATGGAATAATCAGTGGAACACACACAGGTATATTAAGATGTAAGCACTGCTTTGGCAATACAGCAAAAGACACATACACAGTTATGCATACTGTATTGCAGCGGCTTTTCACAGGCACTGATGAAGGCTGCACTGTAAAAATAGCAGCCGAAACGCGTTGTACTGTATTTTAAAAATATATTAAAAATATATTTTATTTTTTTTCCCTTTTTTTTTGTTTTGAGAAAATAAATGAATTTTTATTAACATTTTTCACTGGAAAAAATCCTAAGGTGCTTGGCGCCACATTTGCTTGGAGTTTATTTTCCCTTTGAATTCGCCACCTATGTGGATCCGAAGCAGGATCAACACATAGTTCTCCAAAGTGAGCTGCACACCTTATTGGCTTATACAACATATGGAGAAGAGTTGCCTAAAGAATTGATTCCTTGAGAATCTCAACGTACATTTCTTACTGATAGAAGGTGAGCATAACCACAACTAAAAAATTTTTTTTTACTGTTGGTAAAAACATATTACACTCAGAGGAAGCGCCGCTCGTGTCTCTTTTTCCCTCTTTCCCTAAACCAGGGTATTTCTAAAGACAGTGTCAGTTTGTGAGATAATAACTCTGGAACGCTTCAACGGATCCCAGTGATTGAGATTTTTTTTTTTGTGATATATTGTTCTTCATTCATCACAGTGGTAAAATTTGTTCAATATAACTTGTGTTTATTTGTGAAAATATGGGAAATTTTGCAAATTTTGTTAAAATTTAGCAATTTTCAAACTTTCAATTTTTATATCCTTAAACCAGTTAGTCATGCTGCACAATATAATTTATAAATAAAATTTCCAATATGTCTACTTTACATGTGCATCATTTTTGAAACATAATGTTTTTTTGTTAGGAAATTGAAAGGGTCAAAAGTTCATCAGCAATTCTCATTTTTCCACCAAAATTTTCAAAGCCATTTTTTTAGGGACCACATCACATTTGAAGTGACTTTGAGTGGCCTACATGACATAAAATACCCAAGAGTGACAGCATTCTAAAAACTGCACCCTTCATACTGCTCAAAACCACATCAAAGGGGCTTATTAACCCTTCAGGTGATTCACAGGAATTAATGGAACGTGGAAGGAAAAAATAAACATTTTACTCTTTGTCACAAAAAATTTTACTTTAGGGCCACATTCTTTTTGCAATCATAACAGGAAAATATGTACTCCAAAACTCAGCATTCAATTTCTCTAGAGTACGCCAATATCCCATATGTGGGGAAAAGCTACTGTTTGGGTCCACGGCAAGGCTCAGAAAGAAAAGAGCATTGTTTGACTTTTTGTACACAGAAATGGCTGGAATCGAGATCATATGCCATGTCACATTTGAAGAACCTCTGTTGTGCTTAAACAGTGGAATTTCCCCCAAACTGCCCACATTTTGTAAACTAGACCCCTCAAGGAATGTATATACATCACATTTTTCCCACAAAAATGTTCTTTTAGTTTCAATTTTTTAATTTTCACAAGGATAGTAGGAGAAAATTGAGGCAAAAATAAGTTGTGCCATTTCTCCTGAGTATACCGATACCTCATATGTGGTCAAAAACTACTTTTGAGGCACATTGCAATGCTCAGAAGTGAAGAAGCGCCATATTGGAGTTCAGATTTTGCTGGAATGGTTTCAGGGTGCCATGTCACATTGGCAGAACCACTAAGGTGCCAGAACAGCAGAATCCCCCTATAATTGACGATAATTCAAAAGGAAAGAGGAACGCAGCACTCACCGGAGTAGAAGGAGGTAGATCTTCTTTATTAATAACAGTACATCTTCACGGCACGGGGGAGTAAGGAGTGAGGAGCGTGTAAGGCAAGACGGACAACGGCCATTTCGCGCTGAACGGTACGGGTCCCGTAGAAGCGCTACCGTTCAGCGCGAAACGGCCGTTGTCCGTCTTGCCTTACACGCTCCTCACTCCTTACTCCCCCGTGCCGTGAAGATGTACTGTTATTAATAAAGAAGATCTACCTCCTTCTACTCCGGTGAGTGCTGCGTTCCTCTTTCCTTTTGAATTATCGTCAGCTCAAACACTTGTTTCTGCACGCTAGCACCTCCGTGGTGAAGCATGTCTGACTTAGTGCACAGGTCCGATTAGTCCTCTGGTTGAGGAGTGGTGCCACTTTGCTTTATTCTTTGGTTGGACTCCCCCTATAATTGACCCTATTTTGCAAACTACACTGCTCAATGAATTCATCTAGGGGTGCAGTGATCATATACAGTATATTGACACTACAGGTTTGTCACAGAACTTTTTATACATTGGGCAGTGAAGAAAGAATACCACTAAATGTTGTTTCAGCCCCAGATTTTACATTTTCATACAAGGAAATGGATAAAAATGTCACCAAAATTTTTCACACAATTTCTGCAGAATGATGAAATACCTCATACATGGCTGTACAATAGCGCCAAGCCAAATGGCGAGACTTGGGAGAAGCGGAGCGCTATTTGCCTCTTGGAGCACAGATTTTGCTAGAATAGTTTTCAATTCCATATACAAAGCCCCTAAGTGCTAGAAGAGCAGAATCCCCCCTCAAGTGACCCCATTTTGGAAAGTATACCCCTTTGGAAATTTATCTAAAGGTGCTGTGGTGACTCTATGGGTGTTTTCCAGAAACAAGCAGCAGTGGATGCTGCTGAGTGAAAATTCCAAATCTGCTATTGTGGTGCCCATACATTGTAGTGCCCATTGCATTGTAGTGCCTAGTACATTGTAGCGCCCAGTTTGTGCCTCTGGAGACATGCACCGTAAATTATGCGGGCTCTATTAGCTACAGACAAGGCAACTATATGGATGCTAAATGTGATTTAGGCACTTTGGGGGAATTTGGGAGGGGGAATTTGGCTTTGGGAGCCAAGAATTTGCTTAATCTCTTTTTTGGGGTTGAGGAGCCATAGCGCTTTTTCCAAAGCTTTTGTAAACCAGTGATGTGGAAGCCCCCTTTATTTACATTATCAGCTATACCACTTTTACTTACATTTACCTTTTTTTATCATGCTTTGTTCCACTTTTTGTTTGGCGGTATGATGAAAAAGCATAATTTTTTGCCTGTTTTTTATTATATTATACACTCACTGGCCACTTTATTAGGTACACCATGCTAGTAACGGGTTGGACCCCTTTTGCCTTCAGAACTGCCTCAATTCTTCGTGGCATAGATTCAACAAGGTGCTGGAAGCATTCCTCAGAGATTTTGGTCCATATTGACATGATGGCATCACACAGTTGCCGCAGATTTGTCGGCTGCACATCCCTGATGCGAATCTCCCGTTCCACCACATCCCAAAGATTTCATGTTGTTTACGCCAAATTCTGACCCTACCATCCGAATGTCGCAGCAGAAATCGAGACTCATCAGACCAAGCAACGTTTTTCCAATCTTCTACTGTCCAATTTCGATGAGCTTGTGCAAATTGTAGCCTCAGTTTCCTGTTCTTAGCTGAAAGGAGTGGTACCCGGTGTGGTCTTCTGCTGCTGTAGCCCATCTGCCTCAAAGTTCGACGCACTGTGCGTTCAGAGATGCTCTTAGGCCTACCTTGATTGTAACGGATGGCGATTTGAGTCACTGTTGCCTTTCTATCAGCTCGAACCAGTCTGCCCATTCTCCTCTGACCTCTGGCATCAACAAGGCATTTCCGCCCACAGAACTGCCGCTCACTGGATTTTTTTTCTTTTTCGGACCATTCTCTGTAAACCCTAGAGATGGTTGTGCATGAAAATCCCAGTAGATCAGCAGTTTCTGAAATACTCAGACCAGCCCTTCTGGCACCAACAACCATGCCACGTTCAAAGGCACTCAAATCACCTTTCTTCCCCATACTGATGCTCGGTTTGAACTGCAGGAGATTGTCTTGACCATGTCTACATGCCTAAATGCACAGAGTTGCCGCCATGTGATTGGCTGATTAGAAATTAAGTGTTAACAAGAAGTTGGACAGGTGTACCTAATAAAGTGGCCAGTGAGTGTATATTTTGTGATTTAAAAAAAAAATATTTTTATAGGGTTTTTTTTACTTTTTTTTATAAATTTTTTAATTAGTCCCTCTATGGGATGTTCACTTTCAGCAGTCTGATCACTATTATGATGCATTGCAATGCACCAGCATTGCAATTCATTAGCACTGTCTGTCTACTCTTACACAAACTTGTTAGATAATACACTGAGCACAATCTAATAAGCTTACTAGAGCCTGGTGACCCAGTCATGACGACGTTGGTCATTATAGCAATGATCCGGCCCATGCGATGACGCCGCAGGGGCACCGATTGGAGGATAGAGGGAACCCCCTCCCTCTGCCTGCCTTATAAATCAAATCATCAATATTGATTGCAGCATTTAGGGGGTTTAATTGCCAAAAATGGTGTGGGCATGGCTCCTTGCTGTGAGAGCCCGGTGTCAGCTGTCATTTAAGCTGAACAAACGGCGGTGATAGCTTGCACACAGCTCCTGTGCAGGGTCGGTCTGGGGTGTCTGGGGCCCACCAGGGGAATGGTCTCTAGGGGCCCACCCTACAGCTATATGCAAATATCTGTCATTATAGTGGCTGTAAAACACCGGCGGCTGCTGCACATCTACCGTGTGCCCCAATAACTGAGATGTGTAATTACGATAGTTTACGTACATTAATGGGGTTCTTGGTTAAAACAAGTTATCACCGATCCATGGGCTCCACAGGATAGGTGATCGCTTAGGTCCGACCATTAGAAACTGCGCCGAACGGAAGAATTGGGAAGTTTTATCCCTTACAGGACACTTTTATCACTATTTTAAAATGCAGCGGCAGGTGGAATGTCTGAGCGCAGCTCCATTCATTCTCTTTGGGGCTTCCAGAAAAAAACAAGTGCAGCCACTGAGGGAATGAATGGATCAGTGATCTAGTCAGACATGCCACTCCAGTCTAATGGGGATAAAAAGTTCCACACTTTGCTGAATGGGTCCAAGCAGTCAGACCCCCACCAATCAATATGTTATCACTTATCCTGTGGAGAGGTGATTACTTTTTTCCACAGGAAACCCCCTGTAAGTGCATCTCCGCCGCAGTGTACAAAGCATTAAAACTCTAATGGAAATAAAGAATCTTCTCCTAATTAATATCAGAGAGAACAAATGACCTCCATACACAACACAATCCACTATACCAAGACCAATATTACCACATACAGGAAGAAATACCACCACACCATGACCAGACCACATAGTGACCGAATAACACTACATACAAGGGACAAATACCGCCACACCATAAACAGATCACATATTACCACCACAAAGTGACCAAATAATATGACATATTAGGGCAGCACGGTTCAGAGGTTAGCACTGTTCAGAGGTTAGCACTGCAGCCTTGCAGCGCTGGCGTCCTGGGTTCAAATTCCACCAAGGACAACATCTGCAATGAGTTTGTATGTTCTCCCAGTGTTTGCATGAGTTTCCTCTGGGTACTCTGGTTTCCTCCCACATTTACAAAGACATACTGCTCGGGAATCTAGATTGTGAGCCCCATCGGGGACAGTGGCAATAATGTCTGGAAAGCGCTGTGAAATTAATAGCGCTATATAAATGACTAAAAATAAATATTACCAGCATATAGGGACCACATGATACCACATACAAAGAGAAATACTGCCACGCCGTGACCAGACCACAAATTACCAACACATAGTGCCCGAATACTACAATATTGATTATGAATACAAACCACAATACTAACAACACTGTTATTACCACCAGTGACAATGTAAACAGTACCGCTGTATATAGTGTCAGTGTACAGGTAATACAGTGATCACCAGTGACATTATACACAGGAGCTCTGTATATATTGTATAGTGTACAGGTAATACAGTGACCAACCAGGGATATTACACACAGGAGCTCTGTATATAGTGCCAGTGTACACATAATACAGTGATCACCAGTGACATTATACAAAGGAGCTCTGTACACAGTATATAGTGTAAGTGTACAAGCAACACACTGACTCACCAGTGACATCTGTAGTTGAGGTCTTTTTTCTTCATCCAGTGCAGACCACCATTACTTCTTCCAGCAAAGACTTGTCTCTGCAGAAAATAACACAGTTAGCTATAGCTGATCACTTCCAGAGCACATTCCCCTCTATTTTCCTCGACTTCTATATTATGTCAGGTGAAGAAAAAAAAGACATAGTGCCACCCTGCTCAGTAGCAGGACCCTTTTGTTCTCCCCATGGAAGACAATAAGATCAAAAGTCAATTACAGCAGTAATAATGTCCCCTGATTGGCCCCTACAGCAATTATGTCCCCATTTGCCACCATAAACCAATAATGTATGTTCCTCATCCTGACCTCAATACAGTAATTATGTCACCCCTTTATTTAATAAGGTGCCAGATCCTTGGTCCCCTTATTTAATGTCTCCATCTTGGACCCCAATGTCCACCTTAATAAGGTCCCTATCCTGGGCCCCTTCCAGTAATAATGTCCTCATCCTGGGCCCCCTTTATTTAATGTACCCTCCCTGGGCCCCTATGTCTGTCCCTATGGCCACTACCTTGCCCAACTACAGAGGGGGGATTCTTCTCACCTTCTTGCGCTCCCCAGCATCCTCTTTTGGCTTCATATTCGGTGTGGTCGTTACAATAGCTGCAGACTGCAGCTGTCACAGGGCGCTCTGCTCTGTGACAGGCCGCGTGCTGACGTCACATAGCAGTAACATTGAAAGGCCGCCGCCTATCAAAGGCTGCAGGAGTCAATTAACAAAACTGCTATGTGACTTCAACACATGGCCTGTCACAGAGCAGAGCGCCCTGTCACAGTAGCAGCCGGTATTCATCTTGATGTGCGTTGTCGCCAGGGTCGGCTCCAGGTTTTCATGGGCCCCTTTAACACATGCCACGATTCCTGATGCACAGATAAAAAAAAGATATAGTACAAAATATAGGCACCACACAGTGCGCCATACAGTATTACGGGCACCTCATAGTCCTCCATACAGTATTATGGTCAACCACATAGTCCTCCATACAGTATTATGGGCACCTCATAGTCCACCATACAGTATTATGGTCAACAAATAGTGCTCCACACAGTATTACGAGCACCTCATAGTCCTCCATACAATATTATGGGCAACCACATAGTCCTCCATACAGTATTATTGGCCCCATATAATGCTCCTCCATACAGTATTATTGGCCCCATGTAATGCTCCTCCATACAGTATTATTGGCCCCATATAATGCTCCTCCATACAGTATTATGGGCACCTCATAGTCCTCCATATAGTATTATGAACCCCATGTAATGCTCCTCCATACAGCACATCATGGGCCCCCTGCTCCTACATACAGTATTGTGGGCCCCGTGCTTCTCCACACAGTAATATGCCCCCCAGCTCCTCCACACAGTATTATGGGACCCCCACTCCTCCACACAGTATTACGCCCCCCCAGCTCCTCCACACAGTATTATGCCCCAGCTCCTCCATACAGTATTATGGGCTCCCCGCTCCTCCACACAGTATTATGCCCCTTGCACAGTATTATGCCCCGCACAGTATTCCCCCCAGCTCCTCCACACAGTATTATGCCCCCCGCACAGTATTATGCCCAGCCCCTGCACAGTATTATTGCCCTTGCACAGTATTATTGCCCCCCCTGCACAGTATTATGCCCCGCACAGTATTTTCCCCCCAGCTCCTCCACACAGTATTATGCCCCTGCACAGTATTTCCCCCCCAGCTCCTCCACACAGTATTATGCCCCCGCACAGTATTTACTCCCAGCTCCTCCACACAGTATTATGCCCTGCACAGTATTTCCCCCCCAGCTCCTCCACGCAGTATTATGTCCATGCACAGTATTTCCCCCCAGCTCCTCCACACAGTATTATGCCCCCACACAGTATTTCCCCCAGCTCCTCCACACAGTATCGTGCCCCGGGCCCCGCACAGTATTCCCCCCCACTCCTCCACACAGTATTATGCCCCCACACAGTATTTCCCCCCCAGCTCCTCCACACAGTATTATGCCCCCACACAGTATTATGCCCCCCCTCCCCCTGCACAGTATTATGCCCACCCCGCACAGTATTATGCCCCCCTGCTCCTTCATAAATTATTATGGGCCCCAGTCAGACATAAAGAAAAAAAATCCTCACCTCTCCCATTCCCAGCACAGATCCGGTGCACTCAGCGTCTCTCCGGCTCTGCGATGCTCAGGACAGAGAGGCTGAGCGCGCAGTGATGACGTCATCACACCCTCTGCCCTGAGACGTTGCAGAGTCAGAGGGCGCTGAAGACAGGAGAGGTGAGTATTAGAAGGGGGGCCCGATGCCAGAGCTGGCACTGGGGGGGCCCCTGGTCGTGGTAACGGTCGGCGCCGCCTGAAGATTTAAAGGGCCCGCGTCTCTTTCTTTTTTTTCTTCTTCCTCCTCCTCCTCTTTCTCCTCCTCCCTGGGTCGGGGCCCACCGGGCATTTCACCGGTATCCCAGTGGGCCAGTCCGACCCTGCTCCTGTGTGCCGGGAGATCGCCATCACGTACAGTAAAGACCCCAAAGTTTGGACACACCTTCTCATTTAAAGAATTTTCTGTATTTTCATGACTATGAAAATTGTACATTCACACTGAAGGCATCAAAACTATGAATTAACACATGTGTAATTATATACTTAACAAAAATGTGTGAAACAACTGAAAATATGTCTTATATTCTAGGTTCTTCAAAGTATCCACCTTTTGCTTTGATGACTGCTTTGCACACTCTTGGCATTCTCTTGATGAGCTTCAAGAGGTAGTCACCGGAAATGGTCTTCCAACAATCTTTGCAGTGACAGAAACCATCTTGCGATTTGGGCATTCCTCTCCTTGGAATTTCTCATCTAGAGAAAGGGTGAATGGTCCATTACCAAGCGAAACTGTCTCCTGAGTAAATAATAACATAGGGACCCCAAAGCCAACATAATAGCCAAGCACTCCTTCTTCACTACACTATAATTTTTCTCTGCCAGGGTAAGGTTTCCACTCAAGTAGGTGACTGAATGTTCTTCGCTGTTCGCTTCCTGTGACAGAACCGCTCCTAGGCATACCTCATAGGCTCATGGGGCTGGTGAGAACGGACTGTCCACACAACGCCAACTTAATGGACTTGAATGCTTCCTCCACCTGAACCAAGACCTTGACCATGATTTCCTTCCATTTAAGAGACAGGTAAAGGATGCCGATTTCCCACCAAAATTAGGTATAAATCATTGGTAATACCCAATGATGCCGATGAAAACTCTTACCAGTTTTAAAGTAAGAGGCCAGGGCCAGTTTTGAATGGCCTCTATTTTGATTATTTGAGGTTTGATAACCCCTCTGCCAATCATGTACCCCAAGTACTGGGCTTCCTCAAGACCTATTGCACATTTTTGGGGGTTCACCATCAAGCCTGCGGTCTGGAACGAATCCACTGCCGCTTGCACCTGGGACAAGTGAGTATGCCAGTCACTACTAAAGATGATAATATCATCTAAATACATAGATGCATACTTCTGATAGGGCTCTAAAACTATGTATATCAGCCTCTGGAACATGGGTCCCCATTTAAAACAAAAGGCAAGTAGACGTAGTGTGACATACTGATAAAGACACTCTAGTGTAAGGAAGGTGGTCTTTTCCTTTGCCAACTCTGTCACAGGCACCTGCTACTAACCCTGATCAGGTCGAGCATCGTGAAATACTGGGCCTGCCCCAGTCTCTCAATCAGCTCATTTACCCGGTCAAATTTTGACACACCATTCAATTTCCAGAAATCTTTCCAAATCATAACGATCTGTCCTGGTTTGGAATCAGTAAATGGAACTAGCCTACTCACTCCTGGACTCCTCAATAAGTCCTAGCTGAAGCATTTGTTTCACATCAACCACGATAGATTGCCTCTGGGCCTTCTGTACAATTCTCGCACTATTACCTGAGTCTCGGTGCCAATGTCATGGTGGATCACAGATGTGTAATTTGGAAGGAAAATAATTTGCTGCATTGCAAAGGCATTAAGAAAGAAAAGAAAACATGTGGCACTGATTGTCCTTACCGTAGCAACACACATAAGTATATACATTTATGTGGGATTTTTGTTCATTCTTCTTTGAACACCAGCTACAGTTGTGGCCAAAAGTATTGACACCCCTGCAATTCTGTCAGATAATACTCAGTTTCTTCCTGAAAATGATTGCAAACACAAATTCTTTGGTATTATTATCTTCATTTAATTTGTCTTAAATGAAAAAACACAAAAAGAATTGTCCTAAAGCCAAATTGGATATAATTCCACACCAAACATAAAAAGGGAGTGGACAAAAGTATTGGCACTGTTCAAAAAATCATGTGATGCTTCTCTAATTTGTGTAATTAACAGCACCTGTAACTTACCTGTGGCACCTAACAGGTGTTGGCAATAACTAAATCACACTTGCAGCCAGTTGACATGGATTAAAGTTGACTCAACTTCTGTCCTGTGTCCTTGTGTGTACCACATTGAGCATGGAGAAAAGAAAGAAGACCAAAGAACTGTCTGAGGACTTGAGAAACCAAATTGTGAGGAAGCATGAGCAATCTCAAGGCTACAAGTCCATCTCCAAAGACCTGAATGTTCCTGTGTTTACCGTGTGCAGTGTCATCAAGAAGTTTAAAGCCCATGGCACTGTGGCTAACCTCCCTAGATGTGGACGGAGAAGAAAAATTGACAAGAGATTTCAACGCAAGATTGTGCGGATGTTGGATAACCCCTTAGTGACAGAGCCAAATTTTTGAAATCTGAACAGTGTTAAATTATGTGGTAATAACTCTGGAATGCTACAACATATCAAAGTGATTTTGAGAATGTTTTTTCTTGACACATTATACTTTATGTTTTTGGTAAATTTAGGTCGATGTTTTGTGTTTATTTATAAAAAATATCAGAAATTTGAGAAAAATGTTAAAAAATTAGCAATTTTCAAACTTTGAATGATTATCCCTTTAATCCCGAGAGTCACAACACAAAAAAACATAAATAGATAACATTTCCCACATGTCTGCTTTACATCAGCATCACTTGTAAAATGTTCTTTTAGTTTGTTAGCATTTTAGGAGGTTTAAAATTGTAGCAGTAATTTTTCATTTTTTCAAGGAAATTTACAAAATTTATTTTTGTAGGTACCTATCCATGTTTGAAGTGCCGTTAGGGATCCCATATATATATATATATATAACTCCAAAAGTGATACCATTTCAAAGACAGCACCCCCTGACATATTGAAAACTGCTGTCAGGTAGTTTATTAACCCTTCAGGTGAATTTCAGGAAGTAATGCAAAGTGGCATGACAGAAATGAAAATGTGTATTTTTACCACCTAAATGCCGCTAAATTCTGAATAGTTTACTATAGTCGTCAGACTCTAAGGCCGCTATTTGGTCATGAACTGCCATGGTAAACATCAGGACCACACAATCATAATCTGAGGGCACCAGTTGGGATAAATAGGAAGCCCCCACACTCTGTTAACCATTTATATGATGTAGTCACTACTGACAGCAGCATCTAAGGGGTTAAACAGAGTTGGACGGTGCAAACACTGATCGTGGCTGATATAGCAAGTTGTCAGCTATAGTGTGTAGCCTACAGCTTCTGGATTGTCACCTGTATGGGGATGCTATGCTCTTTTATATCAGGTCAGTAAAAAGGCGTATCGGTGCTCATTAAGGGGATAAAGAACCTCGACTAACATCCAAACAAGTTCAGGCTGCCCTGCAGTCCGAGGGTACAACAGTGTCAACCCGTACTCTCCAGCGGCATCTGAATGAAAAGGGACTGCATGGTAGGAGACCCAGGAAGACCCCACTTCTTACCCTGAGACATAAAAAAGCCAGGCTGGACTTTGCCAAAACTTACCTGAAAAAGCCTAAAACATTTTGGAAGAATGTTCTCTCGTCAGATGAGACAAAAGTAGAGCTTTTTGGGCAAAGGCATCAACATAGAGTTTACAGTAGAAAAATAAAAGAACACAGTCCCTACAGTCAAACATGGTGGAGGTTCCCTGATGTTTTGGGGTTGCTTTGCTGCCTCTGGCACTGGACTGCTTGACCATGTGCACGGCATTATGAAGTCTGAAGACTACCAACAAATTTTGCAGCATAATGTAGGGCACAGTGTGAGAAAGCTGGGTCTCCCTCAGAGGTCATGGGTCTTCCAGCAGGACAATGACCCAAAACACACTTCAAAAGCACTAGAAAATGGTTTGAGAGAAAGCACTGGAGACTTCTAAGGTGGCCAGCAATGAGTCCAGACCTGAATCCCATAGAACACCTGTGGAGAGATCTAAAAATGGCAGTTTGGAGAAGGCAACCTTCAAATATCAGGGACCTGGAGCAGTTTGCCAAAGAGGAATGGTCTAAAATTCCAGCAGAGCATTGTAAGAAACAGTGATGGTTACCGGAAGCGGTTGGTCGCAGTTATTTTGGCTAAAGGTTGTGTAACCAAGTATTAGGCTGAGGGTGCCAATACTTTTTGTCTGGCCCATTTTTGGAGTTTTGTGTGAAATGATCAATGTTTTGCTTTTTGCTTCATTCTCATTTGTGCTTTTTCATTTAAGACAAATTAAATGAAGATAATAATACTGAAGAATTTGTGTTTCCAATCATTTTCAGGAAGAAACTGAGTATTATCTGACAGAATAGCAGGGGTGTCAATACTTTTGGCCACAACTGTATAGCTCAGTGAGATTGGATGGGGAGCATCTGTGAACAGAAATTTACGAGTCTTGCCAGGGATTCTTAATGGGATTTAAGTCTAGACTCTAACTGGGCCATTCAAACAGATAATATGCTTTTATCAAAACCATTCCATTGTAGCTTTGGCAGTATGTTGTTCTGCTGGAACCTATGCTTCAGTCTCAAGTCTTTTGCAGCCTATAAAAGGTTTGATCCAGGATTTCCCTGTATTTACCTCCATCCATCTTCCCATCAACTATGACCAACTTTATTGTTTCTGCTGAAGAAAAGCATCCCCACAGCATGATGCTGCCACCATCATGTTTTACAGTGGGAATGGTGTTTTCAGGGTGATGTGCAATGTTAGTTTTCCACCACACATAGCATTTTGTATTTAGCACAAAAAAATCTAATACTGGTCTCATCTGCCAAAGCACCTTCTTCCACATGCTAGGTGTGTCCCCCACATGCTAGGTGTGCCCCCCACATGGCTTTTTTTAACTGCAAATGGGACTTCTCATGGCGTGCTTTCAAAACTGGCTTTCTTTATACCACTATTCCATAAAGACCAGATTTGTGGAGTATACAACTAGTAGTTGCCCTCTGAACTGTTTCTCCCATCTGAGCTGTGGATCTCTGCAGATCCTCCAGAGTGACCATGGGCCTCTTGGTTGCTTCCCTAATTATTACTCTCCTTGCTTAGCATATCAGTTTAGGTGGACAGCCATTTCTCGGTAGGTTTGCAGGTTTGCCATACTCCTTCCATTTTTGGATAGTGGATTGAACAGTGCTTCGTGAGATGTTCACAGTTGGTTTTTATACAGCCATAACCTGCTTTACTCTTCTCAACAACTTTATCCATGACCTGTCTAGTGTGTTCTTTGATTTTCAGGATGCTGGTTGTTCTCTAATGTTCTTAAACAAGCATTTGAGGCCTTCACAGTACAGGTGTAGTTATTCTGAGAATAAATTGCATGCAGGTAGACTACGTTCACTAATTCTGAGAATCTGGAGGCCATTAGTTACTCAGGACTTTTTTTTGCAAGTCACAATTTTTAGATTTATATATAACATTGATGATGTCACCGCTAGTCACTGAGGCTGAGCTCGCAGCAGCTCATTCATCAGTGGTGTTGAGCATTCCGATATTGCAAATATCGGGTATCGGCCGATATTCGCTGTATCGGAATTCCGATACCGAGTTCCGATATTTTTGTGATATTGGAAATCGGAATTGGAAGTTCCCAGTGTATGGTTCCCAGGGTCTGGACGAGAGGAGACTCTCCTTCAGGCCCTGGGATCCATATTTATGTAAAAAATAAAGAATAAAAATAAAAAATATGGATATACTCACCCCTGTGAAGGACCCTGGACCTAGCGGCGCAACCGGCAGCCTCCGTTCCTAAGAATGCAGTGAGTGTACAGGACCTGCGATGATGTCGCAGTCCTGTGATTGGTCGCGTGACCGCTCATGTGACCGCTCACGTGACCGCGACGTAATCGAAGGTCCTTCACTCTCTGCATTCTTAGGAACGGAGGCTGCCGGTTGCACCGCTAGGTCCAGGGTCCGTCGGAGGGGTGAGTATATCCATATTTTTTATTTTTATTCTTTATTTTTTACATGAATATGGATCCCAGGGCCAGAAGGAGAGTTTCCTCTCCTTCAGACCCTGGGAACCATCCAGGATACCTTCCGATATTTGTGTCCAATTGACTTGTATTGGTATCGGGTATCGGTATCGGCGATATCCGATATTTTTGGGATATCGGCCGATCCAATCCGATACCGATACTTTCAAATATCGGAAGGTATCGCTCAACACTATTCATCAGTGGTTCTCAGCCTGGATTGTCGCATCTTGGCACTGTCCATGGTGAAAACTGGCCTTATAGATGCCTCTCCATTACTTAAGCCATCACCAGACAATATGAAGGTGACATCAACCCAACAAATATGAATCCCACTTGCCATCATCACAGAGCAAGTGGGAAGAGCCAGGCAAAGCACCAGAATTGGCGCATCTAATAGATATGCCTTTTCTGGGCTGCTGCGGGCTGCTATTTTTAGGCTGGAGGGCGGCCAATACCCAAGGCCAATTACCAGACAGAGAATACCAGGCCCAGCTGTCTGCTTTATCTTGACTGGTTGTAAAAAATGGGGAGGGACCCCATGCCGATTTTTAAAATTATTTATTTAAATAATAAAAAAAAAAGTCTTGGGAACGCCCTTATTCTTGATATCCAACCTTGCTAAAGCTGACAGCTGAGGGTTGATTTGTCAGTTTTGCAAGGCTGATTATCAAAAATAGAGGGAAACCCAAGTCATTTTTTTTTTAAATAATCTATTTACAGAACAGGTGTCGGCTGATGAATACTCCCATTAGCCACCGCCTGCTCTCGCTGTTATTAGTGGCAGCAAGCGTAGTCTGATGGGAGCAGTAGTTCCATCAGTCAATGCCAGTGACCGAAAGTAAACTTTTGACCTCTGATTACAGCTGCGGACTCACACTGTCATCTGACAGCATGGGAATCATGGCTGTTTGATCAGCGGTAATGATTTTACCACTGATCAGAGGCAGCGTTTTCCGTGCTGTCATGCACAAGACATTCGGGCCCCCATTCAAGTGAATGTGGTCCAGGTAGGGTTCTGGTACCCAAATCCGAACTTTTTTTTAACTAGTCGACTGAACCTGCCGGACACGAACATCCACTATTTTCTACTCTAATCACAACCAGTAATGCACAAAGTCATTTCCTGGCGCACAAGTGCAGTGATTTGGTAAGAAGCATAAAGAGGTGTTCCGCTGCGTGTGTGCATCTTAAAGATTGTGATACAGCAACAGATGATTTCCTCTTCTAAGCCTCCTCTAAATACACTACCACTCTAGTAAATGGCACCTCAGCTGCTGCATTTACAATCCCATTTCTTTTCATCTTCTCTGTACATAGCCTCCATCTGCTGATTATTGCTCCTCAGCCCTTCCATACACTGCCTTAAGCTCCAGAACATCACTTCTCAGTCTGTCTTCATACATACTGCATGTGCAGAACATCACACCACAGCCCTTCTATGCACAGCCTCCATCTGCAGAATATCGTACCTCCACTTCAGTACACACCCCCTATCTGCAGAGTTTTATTATTATTATTAATTATTATTATTATTATTATTATTTATTGTTATAGCGCCATTTGTTCCATGGCGCTTTACATGTGAGGGTGGGGTATACATAATAAAAACAAGTACAATAATCTTAAACAATACAAGTCATAACTGGTACAGGAGGAGAGAGGACTCTGCCCACGAAGGCTCACAATCTACAAGGGATGGGTGAGAATACAGTAGGCGAGGAAAGAGCTGGTCATGCAGTGGTTTGGTCGATAGGTGGTTACTGCAGGCTGTAGGCTTGTCAGAAGAGGTGGGTCTTCAGGCTCTTTTTGAAGGTTTCGATGGTAGGCGAGAGTCAAATGTGTTGTGGTAGAGGGTTCCAGAGTAGGGGTGATATACGAGAGAAATCTTGTATACGATTGTGGGAAGAGGAGATAAGAGGGGAGTAGAGAAGGAGATCTTGTGAGGATCGGAGGTTGCGTGTAGGTAAGTACCGGGAGATGAGGTCACAGATGTATGGAGGAGACAGGTTGTGGATGGCTTTGTAAGTCATGGTTAGGGTTTTGTACTGGAGTCTCTGGGCAATGGGTAGCCAGTGAAGGGATTGACAGAGGGGAGAGGCTGGGGAGTAGCGGGAGGACAGGTGGATTAGTCGGGCAGCTGAGTTTAGAATAGATTGGAGGGGTGAGTGTTAGAGGGGAGGCCACAGAGCAGGAGGTTGCAGTAGTCAAGGCGAGAGATGACGAGGGCATGGACTAGGGTTTTTGCAGATTCTTGGTTGAATAATGTACAGATTGATGAAATATTTTTGAGTTGAAGTCGGCAGGAAGTGGAAAGGGCTTGGATATGTGGTTTGAAGGAGAGATCAGCATCAAGGAGTACCCCGAGGCAGTGAGCTTGTGGGACTGGGGAGAGTGGGCAGCCATTTACTGTAATGGATAGGTCCGTTGGGGGGGTCGCATGAGATGGGGAAAGATGATGAATTCTGTTTTGTCCATGTTAAGTTTCAGAAATCTAGCAGAGAAGAAGGATGAAATAGTGGACAGGCATTGAGGGATTCTGGTTAGTAGAGAGGTGATATCTGGTCCAGAGATGTAGATCTGTGTGTCATCAGCATAGAGGTGATACTGAAAGCCATGAGATTCTATGAGCTGTCCCAGGCCAAAGGTGTAAATGGAGAAGAGCAGGGGCCCCAGGACTGAACCTTGTGGGACTCCGACAGATAGGGGGCGAGGTGAGGAGGTGGTGTGTGAGTGGGAGACGCTGAATGTTTGGTCAGTTAGGTATGACGAGATCCAGGATAGGGCCAAGTCTGTGATGCCAAGGGATGAGACGGTCTATAATAATAGGGAATGGTCCACTGTGTCAAAGGCAGCTGACAGGTCGAGGAGGAGGAGGACAGAGTAGTGTCGCTTGCTCTTGGCGGTTAAGAGGTCATTGGTGACCTTAGTTAGGGCAGTTTCAGTGGAATGGTGTGACCGGAAGCCAGATTGTAAGCGGTCAAAGAGGGAGCAAGAAGAGAGATGGGAGGACAGTTCAAGGTAGACGTGTTGTTCCAGTAGTTTGGAAGCATAGGGGAGAAGTGATATAGGGCGATAGCTAGATACAGAGGATGGGTCAAGAGAGGGCTTTTTGAGGATAGGTGTGATGGAGGCATGTTTAAAGCTTGACGGGAAAACACCAGTTGTTAGTGATAGGTTGAAGATGGTTGAGATGGGTTAGGGCTGGGATGAAGACTGTGGTGAGGTTTGGGATGAAGTGGGATGGGAGCGGGTCAAGTGCACAGGTGGTGAGATGCGATCTTGAGAGTAGAGTGGAAAGTTGATGTTCTGTAATGGTAGAGAAGTTGGTTTTGGAGGTGGAGGGCTGGGAAGTCGGGAGGAAGGGATCTGGGGGTTGTTGACCAAAACTGTTTCTGATGTTCTCAATCTTCTGCTTGAAAAATGAGGCAAAGTCTTCAGCTGAGATGAGTGGGGAGGGAGGAGGTGCTGGAGGACGTAGGAGAGAGTTGAACGTGTTGAATAACTGTTTAGGGTTGTGAGACAGGGGGGATATTAGAGATGAGAAGTAGGTATGTTTAGCTGTGGCGAGTGTGGTCTTGAAAGTAGTGAGGGACTGTTTGAATGCGATGAAGTGGTCGTTGGAGTAGGATCTTTTCCATCTGCGCTCAGCAGCCCTGGAAGCTCGCCTCAGTTCTTTGGTCAGGCTGGTGTGCCAGGGCTGTCTGTTGATTTTGCGAGCTTTGGTATGTGTAAGTGGGGCAGCAGATTCCAAAGCTACAGCTATTGTGGTGTTATATAGAGCAGCAGCATCATCCGCATTGTGTAAGGAACTTATATCTGTGAGAGGGAGGAGGAATTCAGGGAATGAATGTAGGTCAAGATGTTTAAGATTTCTGCGAGGGTGTGAAAGTTTGTGGGGTGGGGATTGTAGACATGGAGTGCAGAGGGAAGAGAATGTGGGAAGGTTGTGGTCAGAGAGAGGAAGAGGTGAGTTAGAGAAGTTAGATAGGGAGCAGAGGCGGGTGAAGATGAGGTCCAGTGTGTGACCATCTTTGTGGGTGGCTGTAGAAGACCATTGAGTGAGGCCGAAGGAGGAAGTGAGAGATAGAAGTTTAGTTGCAGCTGAGAGGGAAGTGTCAATGGGGATGTTGAAGTCGCCCATGATGATAGTGGGGATGTACGCGGAAAGGAAATGAAGTAGCCAGGTGGTGAAATGGTCAAATAAGGTGGTGGCTGGCCCTGGGGGGCGGTAGATGACAGCCAGTTGGAGGTTGGAGGGAGTAGAAGCACACAGAGTGCACCTCAAATGAAGGGAGGGTAACAGAGGGTGGCAGTGGGATTGGGGTGAAGGAGCAGTTATCTGACAGGAGAAAACCAACTCCTTCGCCATGTTTGCTGCTGGGGCGGGGTGTGTGAGAAAGGTGGAAGCCACCATAAGAAAGTGCAGCAGGGGAGGCTGTGTCAGAAGGGGTGATGTTATGATCCGGTGACTTTGGAGCCGCATTAACTTTCTCTGGAGTAGGTGGAAACTGTACTGACCGCAAAACCTGAACTAACACCGCAACTAGAAGTAGCCGTGGGGTGTGCCTAGCAAACCCTAGACACCTCGACACAGCCGGAGGACTAAATACCCCTATAGATGGAAATAGGAATACTACCTTGCCTCAGAGCAGAACCCCAAAGGATAGGCAGCCCCCCACGAATATTGACTGTGAGTAGGAGAGGAAATACACACGCAGGCAGAAAACAGGATTCAGCAAAAGAGGCCACTCTAGCTAAATAGGGAAAGAGGACAGAATACTAAGCGGTCAGTATTAAAACCCTTCCAAAAATATCCACAGCAGATAATACAAAAAGTTCCACAATCTAACTAAAGACATGGAATGTATATCTGCCACTCCAGAGAATCCAACAAGACTGAGAAAATACTGACACAATCTAAGCTGGACAAAAAAAAACACTGAATAGCACAGAATTATTAAGCACACAGCATGTGTGCCACAGAAACAAAACCAGACACTTATCTTTACTGATTTGGCAGAAGGCAGAAGGAACCAAACCAGGACCAAAACCTCCCAACAACCATGGACAACTGGCAAGGACTAATGAATCCTGCACGCCTAAATACCCCAGTCAGAACTGCAATCAGCAGATACACCTGACCAGGACTGCAACTCAGGGACAACTGCATTACCACCTACAACCACCGGAGTGAGCCCAAAAGCAGAATTCACAACAGGGTGAGCCAGGTTTCGGTGATGGCGAGGAAGGAAAGTTTGGCAGTAACAAAAAGATCATGGATGTAGGAAAGCTTGTTACAGACAGAGCGAGCGTTCCACAGAGCTCCTGTTAGTGGGACTGGGGAAGCGGGGGCTGGGTGAATGGGTATAAGGTTAGAGAGGTTACGGAAGTTTGTGATAGAGCATGGATGGGAGGTAGAAATGACTGTGGGAATGTGGTGAGGAGGACCAGGATTTGGAGAGATATCACCAGCAGTGAGAAGGAGCAGAGAAAGTGTTAGCAGGTGGGAGCAGGAGAGGGCATGAGGGGGCTGTCTGTGTTTGGAGGCAGAGGATTGTAGGTTAAGGAACAGTTCTGAGGAGGAGGTAAGATCGATGTGGAGGATTGAAGCAGAGATAAACAGTTCCTTACTTGGTGTAGGGTCTAAGGGAGGTAGCATAAAGTGAAGGATTATAGGGGTGAGAGTGAAAATAAACAGAAACATTGTTTACAGTGACTGGCCAGTTACCTTCAGTTCCCTTCAGGTTCAATTCAGGTTTTAATTCTACTGTAATCCTCACACTTCTAGGACACACTTAGAGGAAACACACTGCAGACTGAAGTCATTGCAGACTTGAGCTATGCAATATACACTCACCGGCCACTTTATTAGGTACACCATGCTAGTAACGGGTTGGACCCCTTTTGCCTTCAGAACTGCCTCAATTCTTCGTGGCATAGATTCAACAAGGTGCTGGAAGCATTCCTCAGAGATTTTGGTCCATATTGACATGATGGCATCACACAGTTGCCGCAGATTTGTCGGCTGCACATCCCAAAGATGCTCCATACAAGGCAGGATGGATCCATGCTTTCATGTTGTTTACGCCAAATTCTGACCCTACCATCCGAATGTCGCAGCAGAAATCGAGACTCATCAGACCAAGCAACGTTTTTCCAATCTTCTACTGTCCAATTTCGATGAGCTTGTACAAATTGTAGCCTCAGTTTCCTGTTCTTAGCTGAAAGGAGTGGTACCCGGTGTGGTCTTCTGCTGCTGTAGCCCATCTGCCTCAAAGTTCGACGCACTGTGCGTTCAGAGATGCTCTTAGGCCTACCTTGGTTGTAACGGGTGGCGATTTGAGTCACTGTTGCCTTTCTATCAGCTCGAACCAGTCTGCCCATTCTCCTCTGACCTCTGGCATCAACAAGGCATTTCCGCCCACAGAACTGCCGCTCACTGGATTTTTTTTCTTTTTCGGACCATTCTCTGTAAACCCTAGAGATGGTTGTGCGTGAAAATCCCAGTAGATCAGCAGTTTCTGAAATACTCAGACCAGCCCTTCTGGCACCAACAACCATGCCACGTTCAAAGGCACTCAAATCACCTTTCTTCCCCATACTGATGCTGTTTGAACTGCAGGAGATTGTCTTGACCATGTCTACATGCCTAAATGCACTGAGTTGCCGCCATGTGATTGGCTGATTAGAAATTAAGTGTTAACAAGAAGTTGGACAGGTGTACCTAATAAAGTGGCCAGTGAGTGTATGTATAACTAAGTGCATTCAGGTGTGAAGCAGAGAGGAGTGGTCTCTGTTCAGAGAATTAAGGGTGGACTATATGCATACAATCAAACATTGAGTAAACAAGGTCATAAATAACACTAGGGTAGAGCTGGGGTTAGCTGAAAGGCATACCATGAGAATGCTAGGAGCAGAGGAAAGTCTGTGTGCAAAGCTGGGTGATGTACTATGTGCACTTCATAGACACTGGGTGGATGAACATACCTGTCGGAAGAATAGAGATGCTTGTTAGAGTGCGATGGTGGCAGGTAGCAGGGCACAGTCTGTATACATCTTTCAGGTTTTAATTCTACTGTAATCCTCACACTTCTAGGACACACTTATAGGAAACACACTGCAGACTTTGTATCTCAGCTCCTCTCTACACAGCCTTTATCTACATAATGAAACTCAGCCTCTCAATTATTCAAGCCATGCCAAAAATGAGGTAATAAATAATGTTGGGTATGTAAGATCATATACAGAATGCAAACTGTTAGCAAATGGAACTAGTGAAATAGGTGTGCAGAAACAGGCATGCATGTTAAATGACTAAATTAATAAATTAATTATTTTTTTTTACTATTATTTCAACAAAATTTAAACCCTTACACAAAAATGACAAAATAAATGCAGCAGGATAGATTCCAGCTACACGATATCACTGATTAATCACACTGAGATTGTCATTGCTGATGCTGGTATCTCTCCTCTTTCTCTTCTATAAATTACTTGTATCATCTTCACTGCTGCAGTTATTCAACACATTATTGTCTGGACTATTTGTCCGATGTTCTTGGGCTTTCTCTTCTAGGCAGGCAGATACTTATCCATCATGAAATACCAGCAAGGAGGTGATTGTTTGGCTACAAATTTATTCTGCAACAGGACAACAAGCCGAGACTTAGAGTCAGCGTTATTAGGAAATATTTTCAGTGTAATAAAGAAGAACTGCTACAAGTATTAATGGAAATAGAGATGATTGGATCGATTAGCAGAAGAGTTTGAGTCAAATTTCCTAAAATTCATGGTTTCATGCAAATTCAAACATTTTCAAATTTGATTCATGGTTTGCAAAACAAAAATCCTTTCACTGGCACCATTTTTCACACTGCTGAAGTGTCAGAGAGCAGGCTGAAGTAATTTTGCATTTCCATGTCTGATACCCCATAATGCCCTGCAGCTATGACATCTTATGGTTTAGCATACCTTGTACAGTGGTAGTCATTGCTGCTTGAGCTACCCCATAATGCCGTTCAGCTATGTCATTTTATGGATCATCATACCTTGCATAATGGTGGTCAGTACCTGGGCCATCAGACCCCAGTGGTTCCAAGTGGAGCATAGTTTTCAGTCATTTTCCATCTCCAGAGTCACTGGGAAAGTCTAAGTCATCTGTAGAGTGTAAGCTCTTATGGTTAGTGGGGTCCTCTCTCTCCTGTGGAATGTAAGCTCTTATGGTCAGTGAGGTCTTCTCTCACCTGTAGAGTGTAAGCTATTATGGTCAGCAGGATCCTCTTTCTCCTGTAGAGTCTAAGTTCTTATGGTCAGCAGTGTCTTCTCTCATCTGTAGAGTGTAAGCTCTTATGGTTAGCAGGGTCGTCTTTCATCTGTAGAGTGTAAGCTCTTATGGTCAGTGGGGTACTCTCTCTCATGCAGAGTGTATGCTCAATGGGAAGTTTGATCCTCTCTCATATTTAAATTATAAGATTTTATGGTCCGTGGTGTCCTTTCTTTATTGCAGTTAAAGTGTAATTTCTCTCTTTCTTGCGGCGCCACTTAAGTAGTCCATGGACTCTGGACAAGATCCCTGCAAGCCTCATCCTACTTATAATTCTCCCCAGCTTCTCTTCTGATTAATCGGCCAAGCACAAAGTCATAGCCATGTCACAATCCAACTATGATATTGAACCAGACCTACTAATCAAAACAGAAAATATGGATGCTAGCAGGTAAGAGGAGGAAGTAGACAGGGCCTACTTTGGTTCCCTATGTGACTACAAGACCAGCTTCCTAAGAATCTATTTATTTCACTCTACTCTCCGCCATTCAGCCCCCAGCAGCATATAGTCATATAATACAAAAAAACTTCCTTTTTGGTGCACTATTATTGTAATACATCACTCTTCTTAGGCTCTCACTGCAGTACATAACTCATCTTAGCCTCCTCCTGCAGAAAATTACTCCTATCAGCCTCTTGTGGTACATCACTACTCTTCATCCCTCTATGTATAGACCCTACAGCAGTACATCACTCTCAGCCCCCTCGGTTTATCTCCTCATTCTGCAATACATCACTAGGGTTGAGCGACTTTTACTTTTTCAGGATCGAGTCGGGTTTCGCGAAACCCGACTTTGTCAAAAGTCGGGTCGGGTGAAATCGGCCCATTATTGCGAAAAGTCGGGGATCCGACCGAAACACGAAACCCAATGCAAGTCAATGGAGAATCAAAGTCGGCAGTGAGTGGAGGACAGGAAAACACCAACAGAGCCCATTTTAATGCCCAAAACATCAATTCTTGTTACTTAAGCTTGTCAATCTTAATTTACCTTACAATAATAGTTAGCCATTGAAAATTTGGGGGTCATTTGGCAACAGTTGTGGGGGGAGTAGGGCTGGCTCAAGTTTTTCGTGGGCCCAGGAAACGCGGACTACGTCACGGCGGTGGAGCAGGGAGAGGTAAGTATTTCAACTTTGCAAGTGCTGTGATCCTGAGCAAGCAGGGGGGGCACACTCGTTCGCATTGCCACTGGCACAGGGCCCCTCAAAGTACGACATTGTGATTGACGGTGGGGGCGCCTCCCACCGGCAGAGACACTTTTGCGTACTATGAGGGGCCCTTTGCCAGTGACGTCGCCAATGAGTATGCCCCCCCCACCTGTTGAAGGAACCTGCACTTTCATCTGCACCTTCCTCTTTGTCCCCATGTAAGGTGTTATAGTATGCGGGAAGGGGAACCTGAGTTTCAGCAGGGTCAGATTCAGGCTGTGTAGAGTGGAAGTGGAATGTAGTGTCTGTAGTGTCTGTGTCAATGTACCAGCAGACTCATCTAGCAGTGGCTGGGCAATGGGCAGGAATGAGGAGGAAACACAGATATAGGCCCAAAATAAAAAAAGTAGGATGAAAGCTGTTAAAAATTGGTAACAGGAGTAAACAGGCGGCATTGGTTTGTTAAGTGGAGGAGAACAACAATCAGCGGCAGACACCGTTAGTAGGCCCAACCAAACAAGTAGGCCAAATGCAGTTTCATATTCTAAATATAGGCCGAAAGCCTGAAGATTGAAGCTCAGCTTTGTGTAGTACAGGAAAACAAGAGGCAGCAGCAGACAACGTTACTAGGCCCAAACCAAGAACTAGGCCAAATGTAGTTTCATATTGTTGTTACAAGCCGAAAGCCTGAAGCTTCAAGCTCAGCTTTGTTTAGTAGAGGAAAACAAGAGGCGGCAGCAGACAATGTTACTAGGCCCAACCCAACAAGTAGGCCAAATGCAGTTTAATATAAAAAATATTTAAACGAAAGCCTGAAGATTGAAGCGCAAGAAAAATAAACCAGGAGAACACCAAGGAGCGTCAGACACCGTTAGTAGGCCCCAACCCAACAAGTAGGCCAAATGCAGTTTAATATTTGAAACGGTACAACAGTTGAAGTTCAGCTTTGTTCAGTGAAGGAAAAAAAAGAAGCAGCGGCAGACACCGTTATTACGCCCAAATAATAAAGACAGTGGTAGTAGGCGCAAAGTATTAAATGGAGGCCAGGGCCCATGTATATTTTAACTATCATCTATCATTTCAAATAATTCGTATTGGCAGTGCCATTTAAGGTTTTAACCGCACAGACTACACAGTGGTGGAGCTGGGAGAGGTAGTATTGCAAGTGGTAGAGCACTGTTCAAGCTGGGGGGGGACACTCTCTCGTGGGCGGCGGTACTGGCACAGGGCCCCTCATATTACGACGGTGTAATATGAGTTGTGGTTCAGTGTCTCCTCCCCAAAAATGAGGAAGTCTGGTGGAAGAGGCCGTGGGCGGGGGTTGCCAGCTGGTACTGATGGTGCTGGTGGTGCTGCATCTCGTGGTAGTGGCAAAAGCACAGTAGCACCTAAGGCTGGAGGTGTTCAGCCTGTGTCATCGTCTGGCTACACAAGGCCTCGAAGGCTCCCTTACCTGGGAGTAGGAAAACAGCTTTTAAAGCCGGAGAATCAGGAAAAAGTGTTGTCTTTCCTTGCTGACTCACCCTCTAGCTCTTTCGCCTCCTCTTCCCAAAGTTCTAAATGTAAGAGCAGCCAGTCGTCAGTGGATGCTCCCGGTCAGGAAAAAAACATTTCCTTGTGTCCTTCTCCCAAACCAAAAGTGAAGGACGCATCAGGCGACACTACAGGTTACTCCATGGAGCTCATTACACATACCGTGCCTGGGTTAGAAAGGGAAATTGTACACTGCCAATTACAAGAAGAATCGGACATGAAGTGCACTGATGCACAGCCACAGCTAGATTGTGATGCTGTTTCATTGACTCTGATCACTACATTGCCCTCGCAGTTTACTGAGCCAGAATGTGACCCTGATGAGACTATGGTGCCCTGTCCCGAACGCTATAGCACCTTACACGGTGACACTGAGGAAGGTGCACATGACATTGAGGAGTAGGTGATAGATGACCCAGTTGCTGACCCAGATTGGCAGCCATTGGGGGAAGAGGGTGCCGCTGCCACTAGCTCAGAAGCGGAGGAGGATGATCCGCAGCAGCCATCTACATTGCAACAGCTGTCATCTGGCAGGCCCGTATCAGGCCAAAAATGTTTGCGAAAAACAAAAACAGTTTTAGGAGAGCGTGGCCATTCGGTGAAAGTAGCACAGCGCACAATGCCTGAAAAGGTTTTCGATAGTAGGAAGAGTGTAGTGTAGCAATTTTTTAACCAAGATCAGAATGATCAGTCAAAAGTTATCTGTAAGAAATGCTCAAAGACCTGTAGCATAGAGAAGAATCTTCAAAATTTAAATACAACGTGCATGCTTAGACATTTAACCAGCATGCACTTGCAAGCCTGGACTAACTACCAAACGTCCCGTACCGTTGGTGCACCTGCTCAGAATGAAGGTAGTCAGCAATGCTACATTGCTTCCCTCACTGTAAGCCCACCGGTTAGGACACCACAAGCAGCAAATGTGGAGGTATCGTCATAAGGCCAAAGCAGTCAGGGAATCACAAGGTTATTGGTAGGAAAGACTGTATGTAGGCCAACAACAATAATACCATAACAAACTCTCTCTCAATCCGCCATGTCCACCACCACCGCTAGTTCCACCGTATGCAGCTCTCCAGTCCAGCTCACCCTACAAGAGACTCTCGTTAGGAAAAGAAAGTACTCATCCTCTCATCCGCGTACACAGGATTTGAACGCCCACATTGCTATACTAATCTCATTACAGAAGATGCCCTACCGTTTGGTTGAAAGTGAAGCTTTCAAAGACCTGATGGCCCATGCAGTACCACTCTATGACCTACCCAGTCGACACTTCTTTGCGAGAAAAGCCATCCCAGCCCTCCACCAGCATGTCAAAGACCGCATTCTCCATGCCTTGAGGCAATCAGTCAGTGGAAAGGTGCACCTCACAATGGATGCATGGACCAGTAGGCATGGCCGGGGACGTTACATGTCCATCACGGCGCACTGGGTTAATGTGTAGGATGCAGGGTCCACAGGGGGCAGCCATAGTGGGACAGTTCAGCCTATCCCACAGTCTAAGGAAACAGTTGGCATAAGGCGTTCGCCACTCCTCCTCCTCCTACTCCAGAAGTGAAAGCTCATACACAGAGCGCAGTCGCCCTACCACTCCATCCGCAGCTGCCAGTGTTGCACACGGGGTGTCCCATTATCGAACAGCTAGTGGTAAGCGTCAGCAGGCTGTGTTTCAAATGAAGTGTTTGGGCGACAACAGACACACCGCGGAAGTACTGGTGGAGTACTTGCAGCAACAAACTCAGTCATGGCTGGGCAGTGTACATCTTGAGGCAGGCAAGGTATTCAGTGATAACGGAAGGAATTTTATGGCTGCCATAGCCCTTTCAGAACTGAAACACATACCTTGCCTGGCTCACACCTTTAACCTGGTGGTGCAGGGCTTCCTCAAAAATTATCCAAAGTTACCAGCCCTGCTCCTGAAGGTGCAAAGACTTTGCTCGCACATCCGCCAGATGCCCATACACTCCAGCCGTATGCTGAACCATCAGCGATCGCTGAATCTTCCCCAGCACCGCCTAATAATCGACGTTGCAACAAGGTGGAACTCCACACTGCACATGATTCAGAGGCTGTGCAAACAGAGGCATGCTGTAATTAATTTGTAGGAGGATACACGGGCAGGCACTTGGATGGCAGACATGGAGTTGTCTGGTGTGCAGTGGTCGACGCCATCATAAGCATTAACATCCCACTTATGCGTCTGCTGATGCAAAGTTTGACGCACATTAAGGAGCAGGTGTCTGCAGCCGAGGAGGAGGGAAGCCTTGATGACAGTCAGCCATTGTCTGCTCAGGGAACTGTCCAGGACGAATTGGCGGACGAAGAGGATGAGGAGGAGGATGATGGGGATGAATATGTATGGAAGGAGGATGATTCTCAGGTGGCAATAGAAACTGGTGGCATTGCAAGGTCTGGTACAGGTTTATTGCGGGACACTTGTGATGTTGATTTGGAAGAAAGTGGTCCTCAACCCAGCAGAAACAGTTAATTGACACGAGGAACGTTGGCCCACATGGCTGAGTATGCCTTGCGTATCCTAAAAAGGGACCCCCGCATTGTTAAAATGATGACCGATGACGACAACTGGTTGGCCTGCCTCCTGGATACAAGATATAAAGGAAAACTGCAAAATATCATGCCACATGAGAACCTAGGTCAAATATTGGCTACCAAACAAGCAACTCTTGAAGACCGTTTGGTTCAGGCATTCCCAGCACACAGCGGCGGTGATGGTTCTCACACGAGCTGCAGGGGGCAACATGGCAGAGGTGCTAGAGGTGCAGAAATCCAAAGTGGCGTTGGACAGAGGGGTTTTATGACAAGGTTGTGGAATGATTTCACAATGACCGCTGACACGACAGGGACAGCTGCATTGATTCAAAGTGACAGGAGACAGCATTTGTCCAGTATGGTTACAAACTACTTTTCCAGCCTTATCGATGTTCTCCCTCACAGGTCATTCCCCTTTGATTACTGGGCATCTAAACTAGACACCTGGCCTGAATTGCCAGAATATGGATTACAGGACCTCGATTGCCCTGCTGTTGTGAATTCCGCTCTTGGGCTCCCTCCGGTGGTTGTAATTTGAGATTTGGTGGCTAGGTCCTTTTGGTGGCCTTCCTTGTCGTTGGATGTGCGTTCTTTTGTGCAGTCCTGTGGGACTTGTGCCCGGGCTAAGCCTTGCTGTTCCCACGCTAGTGGGTTGCTTTTGCCTTTGCCTGTCCCTGAGAGGCCCTGGACGCATATTTCCATGGATTTTATTTCGGATCTTCCTGTGTCCCAGAGGATGTCTGTTATCTGGGTGGTTTGTGACCGGTTCTCTAAAATGGTCCATTTGGTACCTTTGCCTAAATTTCCTTCCTCCTCTGATTTAGTTCCATTGTTTTTTCAGCATGTGGTTCGTTTGCATGGCATTCCGGAAAATATTGTGTCGGACAGAGGTTCCCAGTTTGTTTCCAGGTTTTGGCGAGCCTTTTGTGCTAGGATGGGCATTAATTTGTCTTTTTCTTCGGCGTTCCATCCTCAGACAAATGGCCAAACTGAGCGAACTAATCAAACCTTGGAAACCTATTTGAGATGCTTTGTGTCTGCTGATCAGGATGATTGGGTGGCTTTCTTGCCGTTGGCCGAGTTTGCCCTTAATAATCGGGCCAGTTCGGCTACTTTGGTTTCGCCTTTTTTTTGTAATTTTGGTTTCCATCCTCATTTTTCTTCAGGGCAGGTTGAGCCTTCTGATTGTCCTGGTGTAGATTCTGTGATTGACAGGTTACAGCAGATTTGGACTCATGTGGTAGACAATTTGACGTTGTCTCAGGAAAAGGCTCAGCGTTTTGCTAACCGCCGTCGGTGTGTTGGTCCTCGGCTTCGTGTGGGGGATTTAGTCTGGTTATCTTCTCGTCATGTTCCTATGAAGGTTTCTTTCCCTAAGTTCAAGCCTCGGTTTATTGGTCCTTATAAGATCTCTGAGATTATCAATCCAGTGTCTTTTCATTTGGCCCTTCCAGCCTCTTTTGCCATCCACAATGTTTTCCATAGATCTTTGTTGCGGAGATATGTGGTGCCCATTGTTCCCTCTGTTGATCCTCCTGCCCCGGTGTTGGTTGAGGGGGAGTTGGAATATGTGGTTGAGAAAATTTTGGATTCTCGTTTTTCAAGGTGGAGGCTTCAGTATCTTGTTAAGTGGAAGGGTTATGGCCAGGAGGATAATTCTTGGGTGGTTGTCTCCGATGTCCATGCTGCCGATTTGGTTCGTGCTTTTCACTTGGCTCGTCCTGATCGGCCTGGGGGCACTGGTGAGGGTTCGGTGACCCCTCCTCAAGGGGGGGGGTACTGTTGTGAATTCCGCTCTTGGGCTCCCTCCGGTGGTTGTAAGTAGCACTTTTGTGAATTCTGCTCTTGGGCTCCCTCCTGTGGTTTTGAGTGGTATAGCTGCTTCTTGGATTTAGCATTAGCAGCTGCTTCCACTGATCGTCTTTCTGGCTCGGCTATTTTAGTCTGACCTTAGCCCTCAATCAATGCCAGTTGCCAATTGTTCCTGCTTGGAGCCACTGCTCTTTTGGATTTCCCTGACACTCTGTCCAGTTCAGCAAAGATAAGTAATTGCTTGTCCTTTTGCAGTCCATTTGTTGTGGACTTTATTGTTCAGCACATTCTATGTTTTGCTCATTTGTCCAGCTTATCAGTATGGATCTATTTAGCTAAGCTGGAAGCTCTGGGCTGCAGATTTTGCCCTCCACACCTTTAGTCAGGTGTGGAGATTTTTGCATTTCTCTGCGGTGGACTTTTTCTAGTTTTTATTACTGACCGCACAGTGTTCTTTCCTTACTATGTATATAGCTAGAAGTGGCCTCCTTTGCTAAATCTTGTTTCATACTACGTATGTCATTTCCTTCTCCTCTCACAGTCAATATTTGTGGGGGGCTATCCTATCCTTTGGGGATTTTCTCTGAGGCAAGATAGCTTTCCTGTTTCTACCTTTAGGGGTAGCTAGTTCTCCGGCTGTGACGAGGTGTCCAGGGAGTGACAGGAACATCCCACGGCTACTGCTAGTGTTGTGTTAAGATCAGGAACTGCGGTCAGTATAGTTACCACCTGCTCAGAGCTAGTCGCATGTCGCTCCTAAATTACCAGTCCATAACAGTGCAACTGAACAAAAATGAGTTGAATGCATCTCAAAAGAAGGAAAAGAAAAAGAGTTCTGAGCCATTTTTTTTTCTTTAGTCTGTTTTGTCTTTTTCCTTCCTCTTAATCTCTGGGTGGATTTGGGCGCGGACATGGATGTTCAGGGTCTGTTTTCTCGTGTGGATCAGCTTGCTGCAAGAGTTCAGAGTATCCAAGATTATGTTGTTCAGACTCCAGCCTTAGAGCCTAGAATTCCTACTCCAGATTTGTTTTACGGGGATAGATCTAAGTTTTTGAACTTTAAAAATAACTGCAAATTGTTTTTTGCTCTGAAACCCCGTTCCTCTGGTGACCCCACTCAGCAAGTTAAAATAGTTATTTCTCTGCTGCGTGGTGACCCTCAGGACTGGGCATTCTCCCTTGAGTCAGGGGATCCGGCATTGCTTAATGTAGATGCATTTTTTCAATCGCTCGGATTATTGTATGATGAACCTAACTCTGTGGATCATGCGGAAAAAACCTTGCTGGCTCTGTGCCAGGGTCAGGAAGCGGCAGAATTATACTGCCAGAAATTTAGAAAATGGTCTGTGCTCACTAAATGGAATGAGGACGCTCTGGCAGCAATTTTCAGAAAGGGTCTTTCTGAAGCCCTTAAAGATGTTATGGTGGGGTTCCCCACGCCTGTTGGTCTGAGCGAATCTATGTCTCTAGCCGTTCAGATCGATCGGCGCCTGCGTGTGCGTAAAGTGGTGCACCATATGGCAGCATCGTCTGAGCGGAGTCCTGAGCCTATGCAATGTGATAGGATTCTGACTAGAGTGGAACAGAGGGGATACAGACGTCAGAATGGGCTGTGTTTTTACTGTGGTGATTCAGCTCATACTATCTCTGATTGCCCTAAGCGTATTAAGAGGGTCGCTAGATCTGTTACCATTAGTACTGTACAGCCTAAGTTTCTCCTGTCTGTGACACTGATTTGCTCATTGTCATCTTTCTCTGTCATGGCATTTGTGGATTCAGGCGCTGCCCTGAACTTAATGGACTTAGAATTTGACAGGCGCTGTGGTTTTTCTTTGCAGACTTTGCAGAGCCCTATTCCTTTGAGGGGTATTGATGCTATACCGTTGGCCAAGAATAAACATCAGTATTGGACTCAGTTGACTATGTGCATGGCTCCAGCACATCAGGAAGATTGTCGTTTTCTGGTGTTACATGATGTTGTTGTACTGGGTTTTCCAGTGTTGGATTGGAAATCGATGTCTGTGACTAGTTGGGGTTGTCAAGGGGTACATAGTGACGTTCCTTTCATGTCAATTTCCTCTTCCCCCTCTTCTGATGTTCCTGAATTTTTGTCAGATTTCCAGGATGTATTCGATGAGCCAAAGTCCAGTTCCCTTCCTCCACATAAGGACTGTGATTGTGCTATTGACTTGATTCCAGGCTCTAAGTTCCCTAAGGGCCGACTTTTCAACCTGTCTGTGCCAGAACATACCTCTATGCGGACCTATGTTAAGGAGTCCTTGGAGAAGGGGCATATTCGGCCGTCTTCATCACCATTGGGAGTGGGATTCTTTTTTGTTGCCAAGAAGGATGGCTCCTTGAGACCCTGTATTGATTATCACCTTCTTAATAAGATCACGGTCAAATTCCAATACCCTTTACCTTTGCTCTCTGATTTGTTTGCTCGGATTAAGGGGGCTAGTTGGTTTACCAAGATTGACCTTCGAGGGGCATATAATCTTGTTCATATTAAACAGGGTGACGAATGGAAAACTGCATTTAATACGCCCGAAGGCCATTTTGAAAACCTGGTGATGCCTTTCGGGCTTTCTAATGCTCCTTCTGTATTTCAGTCCTTCATGCATGACATTTTCCGCAATTATCTTGATAAATTCTTGATAGTGTATTTGGATGATATTTTGATTTTTTCCAATGATTGGGAGTCTCATGTGAAGCAGGTCAGGATGGTATTCCAGATCCTTCGTGATAATGCTCTATTTGTGAAGGGGTCTAAGTGCCTATTTGGAGTTCAGAAGGTCTCTTTTTGGGGGTTTATTTTTTCTCCTTCGTCTATAGAAATGGATACTGTTAAGGTCCAAGCCATTCATGACTGGATTCAACCCACATCTGTGAAGAGCCTTCAGAAATTTTTGGGCTTTGCTAATTTTTATCGCCGTTTCATTGCCAACTTCTCTAGTGTGGTTAAGCCCCTGACCGATTTGACGAAGAAAGGCGCTGATGTGACAAATTGGTCCTCTGAGGCTGTTGAGGCCTTTCAGGAGCTTAAGCGCCGATTTACTTCTGCCCCTGTCTTGCGTCAGCCAGATGTGTCTATTCCTTTTCAGGTTGAGGTTGATGCTTCTGAGATTGGGGCAGGGGCCGTTTTGCCACAGAGGAATTCTGATGGTTCCTTGATGAAACCATGTGCCTTCTTTTCCCGAAAGTTTTCGCCTGCGGAACGCAATTATGATGTCGGCAATCGGGAGTTGTTGGCTATGAAGTGGGCATTTGAGGAGTGGCGACATTGGCTTGAGGGGGTCAAGCACCGTATTGTGGTCTTGACCGATCATAAGAATCTGATTTACCTCGAGTCGGCCAAGCGGCTGAACCCTAGACAGGCTCGATGGTCCCTGTTTTTCTCCCGTTTTGATTTTGTGGTTTCATATCTTCCGGGATCTAAGAATGTTAAGGCGGATGTCCTCTCTCGGAGTTTTTTGCCTGATTCTCCTGGAGTTCTTGAGCCGGTTGGCATTCTTAGGGAAGGGGTGATTCTTTCTGCCATCACTGTTATGATCCTAGTGGCAAGGATCGCAGGTCGGACTAGCTAAGTAACTGAACAGACTACCAGCTCTGGGGAAGTGGTAACTAGATTGACCGCAACCTGATCCTATCCGCAAACAACTATAGGCAGCCGTGGAACGTTACCTAAAAATCCTAGACGTCTCGTCACGGCCTGAGAAACTGACTATTCCTGGAGGGAAAGTAAGTCCTCACTTGCCTCCATGGAATGACCCCAAAGATATAGAATAGCCCCCCACAAATATTAACGGTGAGTTAAGGGGAAAGCACAAACGCAGAGATGAAATCAGATTTAGCAAATGAGGCCCGCTAATACTAGATAGCAGAAAATAGGAAGGAAACTGTGCGGTCAATAAAAAACCCTATTCAAAATATCCACGCAGAGATTGCTCGAGCCCCTGCACCAACTAACGGTGCGGGGGAAGCAACTCCGTACCCCAGAGCTTACCAGCAAAAAGAAATCACATGTTAGCAAGCTGGACTAGACTCATCATACAGAGAAATCATATTGCAGGCAGATGAGCAAAACATATTCAAACAGAACTTAGCTTATCCTGAAGAGGCAGAAAACGAGATAATCAGGAGTAATCAGAATAGCACTGAATACATTGACAGCCGGCAACAAGTGGAAGTGAAGCAGAGCTAAATAGGAGCCTCCCTGGTGAATAACGAGGCAGCTGATCCAGCAGACCTGCAGGATAATACACCAAACCACCAGGGGGAGCCAAAAAACCAAAGTCACACAATACCATCTGTGACCACAAGAGGGAGCCTGAAAACGGAGTTCACAACACATCTCCCTTGATTTATGGCAGGTGCTTCAGGAATTTCAGGCTGATAAACCTGACCGCTGTCCTGTGGGGAAGCTGTTTGTTCCTGATAGATGGACAAGTAAGGTAATTTCTGAGGTCCATTGTTTGGTGTTGGCCAGTCATCCTGGGATTTTTGGTACCAGAGATTTGGTGGCTAGGTCCTTTTGGTGGCCTTCCTTGTCGCGGGATGTGCGTTCTTTTGTGCAGTCCTGTGGGACTTGTGCCCGGGCTAAGCCTTGCTGTTCCCACGCTAGTGGGTTGCTTTTGCCTTTGCCTGTCCCTGAGAGGCCCTGGACGCATATTTCCATTGATTTTATTTCGGATCTTCCTGTGTCCCAGAGGATGTCTGTTATCTGGGTGGTTTGTGTCCGGTTCTCTAAAATGGTCCATTTGGTACCTTTGCCTAAATTTCCTTCCTCCTCTGATTTGGTTCCATTGTTTTTTCAGCATGTGGTTCGTTTGCATGGCATTCCGGAAAATATTGTGTCGGACAGAGGTTCCCAGTTTGTTTCCAGGTTTTGGCGAGCCTTTTGTGCTAGGATGGGCATTAATTTGTCTTTTTCTTCGGCGTTCCATCCTCAGACAAATGGCCAAACTGAGCGAACTAATCAAACCTTGGAAACCTATTTGAGATGCTTTGTGTCTGCTGATCAGGATGATTGGGTGGCTTTCTTGCCGTTGGCCGAGTTTGCCCTTAATAATCGGGCCAGTTCGGCTACTTTGGTTTTGCCTTTTTTTTGTAATTTTGGTTTCCATCCTCGTTTTTCTTCAGGGCAGGTTGAGCCTTCTGATTGTCCTGGTGTAGATTCTGTGATGGACAGGTTACAGCAGATTTGGACTCATGTGGTAGACAATTTGACGTTGTCTCAGGAAAAGGCTCAGCGTTTTGCTAACCGCCGTCGGTGTGTTGGTCCTCGGCTTCGTGTGGGGGATTTAGTCTGGTTATCTTCTCGTCATGTTCCTATGAAGGTTTCTTCCCCTAAGTTCAAGCCTCGGTTTATTGGTCCTTATAAGATCTCTGAGATTATCAATCCAGTGTCTTTTCATTTGGCCCTTCCAGCCTCTTTTGCCATCCACAATGTTTTCCATAGATCTTTGTTGCGGAGATATGTGGTGCCCATTGTTCCCTCTGTTGATCCTCCTGCCCCGGTGTTGGTTGAGGGGGAGTTGGAATATGTGGTTGAGAAAATTTTGGATTCTCGTTTTTCAAGGCGGAGGCTTCAGTATCTTGTTAAGTGGAAGGGTTATGGCCAGGAGGATAATTCTTGGGTGGTTGTCTCCGATGTCCATGCTGCCGATTTGGTTCGTGCTTTTCACTTGGCTCATCCTGATCGGCCTGGGGGCACTGGTGAGGGTTCGGTGACCCCTCCTCAAGGGGGGGGGTACTGTTGTGAATTCCGCTCTTGGGCTCCCTCCGGTGGTTGTAAGTAGCACTTTTGTGAATTCTGCTCTTGGGCTCCCTCCTGTGGTTTTGAGTGGTATAGCTGCTTCTTGGATTTAGCATTAGCAGCTGCTTCCACTGATCGTCTTTCTGGCTCGGCTATTTTAGTCTGGCCTTAGCCCTCAATCAATGCCAGTTGCCAATTGTTCCTGCTTGGAGCCACTGCTCTTTTGGATTTCCCTGACACTCTGTCCAGTTCAGCAAAGATAAGTCATTGCTTGTCCTTTTGCAATCCATTTGTTGTGGACTTTATTGTTCAGCACATTCTATGTTTTGCTCATTTGTCCAGCTTATCAGTATGGATCTATTTAGCTAAGCAGGAAGCTCTGGGCTGCAGATTTTGCCCTCCACACCTTTAGTCAGGTGTGGAGATTTTTGCATATCTCTGCGGTGGACTTTTTCTAGTTTTTATTACTGACCGCACAGTGTTCTTTCCTTACTATGTATATAGCTAGAAGTGGCCTCCTTTGCTAAATCTTGTTTCATACTACGTATGTCATTTCCTTCTCCTCTCACAGTCAATATTTGTGGGGGGCTTTCCTATCCTTTGGGGATTTTCTCTGAGGCAAGATAGCTTTCCTGTTTTTACCTTTAGGGGTAGCTAGTTCTCCGGCTGTGACGAGGTGTCCAGGGAGTGACAGGAACATCCCACGGCTACTGCTAGTGTTGTGTTAAGATCAGGAACTGCGGTCAGTATAGTTACCACCTGCTCAGAGCTAGTCGCATGTCGCTCCTAAATTACCAGTCCATAACACCCTGCTGTCAGTGTGTTTTCAGAAAGAGTGTTCAGTGCTGCTGGTTCAATACTGACCGAAAAAATGACACGTCTGGCTACCAAAAATGTTGATTAGCTAACCTTCATTTAAATTAACCAATCATGGATTTCACATTCTTTTGCCCAACCTTCCCCTGCTGACACGTAGCTTGCCTGAAAGATGACTTGCTTTTGGGGGGAGACACTGAACCCTAACTCTGGCCCTGTGGTATAACACAACACTATGAACGTGGCAGAAAGTGGCTGCCTGATATACGACGCACTAGCAGTACAGCTGAATATACACTGTGTGAGAATTTGAATCTCCATTTTTTGGGGGGAGACACTGAACCCTAACTCTGGCCCTGTGGTATAACACAACACTATGAACATGGCAGAAAGTGGCTGGAATTATTATAAAGAAAAAAAAAAAGGTACTGCAATAACACGCTCCCTAGTCCCTACAATGATCTCAGGACAAGTATGGCAGCAATAAAAAGGACTTCAGAACAAAAAAGTGTGGACAAATAAACAAGACAGGTAACTGTGCAGAAAGGAGCAACAGGATTTTTGCTTTCAAAAAAGCAGTTGGTTTGCACAGCACCGTGCACACAGCTATGCAGCTGATGCACTAAAATACGACCTCCACTGTCCCTGGACAAAAAGGTGGTGTTGGACAGGGGAAATCACTAGAGCACAAGCGGTTTGGGGGTTAATCTTCCCTCCCTAACTATATCCCTTCTTCTGATGAAGCTGCAGCGACCTCTCCCTATGCTCAGATCAGCAGAAGTAAGATGGCGGTCAGCGTGCACGCCCCTTTATAGCCCTTGTGATACCGCAGACAACAAGCCAATCACTGCCATGCCCTTGTCTAAGATGGTGGGGACCGAGACCTATGTCATCATGCTGCCCACACTCTGCGTCCTTCATTGGATGAAAAAAGGCGGTAACAGCGTCATACGAAACGCGACTTTGGCGCTCTGATCGTGTACCGCATGGCCGATCCCTCACTAGGATCGATTCGGGTTTCATGAAACCCGACTTTGCCTAAAAGTCGGCGATTTCTGAAAATGACCGATCCGTTTCGCTCAACCCTATACATCACTTCTCTCAACTATCCCATAAGCAGCTGTATCCTGCAGCACATTGCTCCTCATAGCCCTTTTATACACAGCTCCATCCTGTAGTAAAATACCTTTCACCCCCAGCTATTTAGAGTCCCAGGAGAGCTTTGTGTTCCAGCTCTGCAGAAGTAATAGAGGACATTATCATTGATGTCAATGTAAGTTACATTAACAAAAACATTATTTTTTAAATCATCTATATTGCAAAAGATAGTTTATTCTACAAAATTAGTTGATTTAACATGAATATTTTTGTGAATACCTCCATTTGCAGATTCTAAAAGGGTTGTTTTGTGCTGCTAACGGCAATCCAAGTGCCAGGTTTGGGCATACAAATATCACAAACGGTTTAACTCCACTCAAGACACCTCTCTAAAAAACAAAATGGAAAACTGTTCGAAAAGAACAGCTTCCATACTGGCAGACTGAAACCATCTATGTTTCACATGGATAGAGTAGGCTGCAGCTTTCCTTGATAAAATCAACTGATTTCATTGTAAGGTCACAGTCTAAGATAGAGTTGCATTTGTGGTGACAACCCTTTAAGATAAATATATTTGATTTTACTTGCCTGTCCATGTTTTACTGCTTATGTCCTAAAACAAATGACCTCAAATTACCATCCCTGTTTTGCAAAGATTTATATATTTATGTTTTATCTTTAGTTGACTTGTTCAGAGAATGAACAACAAGTGACCTTCTTAAACACCAGGTATTTTACATTCAGCTCCCGTAAGTTTCTTTGTGAAGTCTTATTGAACAGAATATTCTTTTCCAAAGTCACCTATGTTACTAAGATGAATCAGGGAGAATAAAATAGCCTTCTATGAGTAGGAGGATATATGCTTCAGAACCTTAAGTATAGATAGGAAAACATCACTTATCCTGCAAACGGAACAAAAACCCATATAAATTTAGAAATGCCTTTGAACAATTTTGTACTTCAAAACTGCAGAGATATAAATAATAGTTTATTGTATGGAAATGTATCCATTATTTTTATGATTGTCATTTCAATAACTTTTTGAAATAATCATCATGTGAGATAACACTATTTCTTAACATTAAATGACTTGACTTGTATCCTGCATTTTTCACCAGTTTTTCATTCTGCAGGCTATAATATTCACCTCTGTCTGAGTTTGCAGGTGTAGACTAATTGATGTGATGATACCTATATTCTTATCTCTATGTTAGACAAGAACAGAAACAGCAGCATGTAAAACATCAATTAGCAGCACTGAGCAGTGTGGCTGTGAATCCAGCTCAGGGATGAAATAATTGACCTCATAGAAGGAAGCAAAGATCAGTATCCCTGCCTATCTCAGTATCTCTACTTGATCTTCCCTCCTAGCTCTTTTCTAAATCCATAGAACTTAGTAGGAGCTATAAAATAATATTTCACCTAGCTGGCAGTCTTTCTTTCTTTGACAAAGATGGATTTGAGCTGTCCTTCAGAATGGATGATTAGTTCAGGAAGCAGACAGGGGAAGAAGTGGCTGATGCATAAAAAAAGATAGCAAATCTCTGATATGATGCATTACACATTTGATTATATTAACTAGTATCATAACTGTGATTTATGCAAAGTTTATTGAAATGACAGCAAACTTTTAATACCATATCCAATTTATTAGGTGTAAATAACACCAACATTTTCCACAACATTGTATAAAAATCAGTCAGGATAATTTCAAAAGACGTCAATTAGCTAATGTTTCTGGACTGTCAGAAGAACATCACATTTCCTTAGCAAAATCCTAACTAATCCTCTCCAATGCAAACACTAAGACATATTAGTAGTAGGTTTATCTAATGCCTGGTTAACAACTTTTTTGTTACAAGATCTTGTACTGACTAAACCGAGATTCTAAACACCAGAAATTGAAAAAAGTACATAATTTAAACAAAAATGTTATACTACTACTCAGATTATGCCATGAGTGCCATGGTAAACTATTAACCTCGTTATCGCATCATGGGAGGCCAATGGGAGCACATCTTTATATCAGATATCATAATTAGGGTACCCTTAGTGTGGCCAAGAGGATCAGTGCACCATTCCAGTTGCAAAAAGAAGAAAAAAAAGAGAAAAAATGTTCCATCTTCTGGTAAAATTTTCAGAGTAATCTTTATTCTATCAAAAAACAAAGAACAACCGTGTTTGAAACGTATTGCTTGCTCTTGTTCCTGTCCACCATTTTTTTAATTGTTTTTTGATGTAATAAAGATTACTCTGAAAATGTTACCAGAAGCTGGAACATTTTTTCTTCTTTTTGCGATTACTACACATGAGTGGTCGGCTCATGGCTTCGTGCACATTGGACTCTTATAGACTTCAATGGTGAGCTGGCATTTTCTTTTCTGTTTTCTGCACCATTCCAGTTACTGGTTTTTAATGCTCCTGCCTCCGTCACTAGTGATTGATTTACCAGGAGTCAGCATTGTCTGCAGAAAAAGCTCAAGCTCTGTTAATGATTAGTGACAGAGGTGTGGCATGCAAAACCAGTGGACTAAACATTGCACTGAGCCTCTTGGTCACACCAAAGGTGCACTGAGGACCTCATTTAGTATATTTGATAACATTTTATTTTACTCAGAATGTAAACAGTGATTACAACACGTCCGGAACTGCGACGGAAATTTCCCCAGCAATTCCAGAACTCCCTGCCGTGGGAAAAAACGCATGCGGAATTGGCATGCAGTTTCCTGCTAAACACTAGCGTTTTCCAAGCATAATTAGCTTGCAGAATACTTGCGTTTTCGAAGCAATCTGTACCATCGCTTGGAAAACTGATTTACAGGTTGGTCACACTTGTTAAACATAGTGTTTGACAAGTGTGACTAACTTTTTACTATTGATGCTGCCTATGCAGTCTCGCGAGACCATATGTCATCACAGGTCATTGCCGCAAAGCATCACTGGGAACGGGAGCATCGCGAGGAGCAGAAAGGCTGCTAGGGACTCTGGAAGGTGAGAATATCATGATTTTTTAATTTAATTCTTTTCTTTTTAACAATTATATGGTTCCCAGGGCCTGGAGGAGAGTCTCCTCTCCTCCACCCTGGGTACCAACCGCACATGATCAGCTTACTTCCCTCATGGTGGGCATAGCCACATGCATGAAGTAAGTGGATCAATGCATTCCTATGTGTGCGGAATCAACACAATTCCACACAAAGAATGAACATGCTGTGTTTTTTTACAGAATGCGATTCCGCCGCGGAAAAAAATGCAGCGTGTGCACAAAAAATGCAGAATGCATTCTAATAATAGAATGCTTAATGTGTTTAATAGCGAAAAAACGCAAAAAAAACGTGAAAATTCCTGTATGTGTGCACATAGCCTAAGGCTGCGTGTCCACGTTCAGGACGGCCGGCGGTATCGCCGGAGCGGCGAAGCCGCTTGGCGCTAAGCCCCGCCCCCTTTTTGGACGTGATGATGCCGGATGTGTTAACTGTACACATCCGAGATCATCGTACCCCTCCCATAGGGCTTTGTGTTATGCCTTGCGGGGAAGCTGCGTCCCCGCAAGGTGTACGGACATGCTGCGATCTGAAAAGACGTGCAGCATGTCTGGAGTCGCAGGCCCGCCGCGTGCGGGTTTCCACGCATAGTGGACACGGGATTTCAAAAAATCCCCTCCACTATGCTGGAACATCTGGACGCTGCGTGTTTGATGCTGCAGCTCTGCGCAGCGTCAAACAAGCAGCGTTTACTGACCATGGACACACACCCTAAGGGTATGTGACCACGTTCAGGATTGCATCAGGATTTGGTCAGGATTTTCCATCAGTATTTGTAAGCCAAAACCAGGAGTGGAACAATTAGAGGAAAAGTATAATAGAAACATGTGCACCACTTAAGCATTTATCACCCACTCCTGGTTTTGGCTTACAAATACTGATGGAAAATCCTGACCAAATCCTGATGCAATCCTGAACGTGGACACATACCCTAAAGGTGCAATTTTAGGTACAATTTTTTTTAAAGAAGCTGCAGTCTCTTGACTTTTAATTAAAATAATTTTAAACATGCACTTTGTGTATGTACAGAAATTTGTAAATATAGAAAAACTGACTGAACAGCCATCTAGTCTGAACTGGTGCATAACCAAAAAGTCTTACATAGCAAATAGATAATGGCTGCACTCAATTTTATTGTGCTAAAACAAGGAAATGTGCAATATATGAAATGTGAAATAGATAATGGCTGCACTCAATTTTATTGGTTGGTTCTAACCTCCCCTATAAATGCAGGCTTTACCATGTTATTAGCCATAGGTAAGTGTTCACACTAGGCAGACAGGTTAGTTACCCATCCGTTTTGAGATTACCTTGACGTTTGGTGGATGGGCTCACAACTTTTGGCCAAATCTTGTGCTTAAAATCTCATGTGTTTTTTCATAAATTTCACAAGCCATTATGCTGTTCACATTTCATATATTGCACATTTCCTTGTTTTAGCACAATAAAATTGAGTGCAGCCATTATCTATTTGCTATGTAAGACTTTTTGGTTATGCACCAGTTCAGACTAGATGGCTGTTCAGTCAGTTTTTCTATATTTACTATGTATTGCTTTTTCTGACTTGAACGCCCCGCCCTTCACCATGCTGTGATTTTAACTACATCCAAACACAGTTGGTTCTAACCTCCCCTATAAATGCAGGCTTTACCATGTTATTAGCCATAGGTAAGTGTTCACACTAGGCAGACAGGTTAGTTACCCATCCGTTTTGAGATTACCTTGACGTTTGGTGGATGGGCTCACAACTTTTGGCCAAATCTTGTGCTAAAAATCTCATGTGTTTTTTCATAAATTTCACAAGCTATTATGCTGTTCACATTTCATATATTGCACATTTCCTTGTTTTAGCACAATAAAATTGAGTGCAGCCATTATCTATTTGCTATGTACAGAAATTTGTATCATAACTACAGCTAGACACTGTCATGTATGTCCTGCATAGGCAATAAAACAATTTGAGCAAAATAAATTTGGACTTTTAACCCTAATAACAGTTCTGAGGTTAATGTAATGATTTGTAATTTAGATGCTATGAACAGTGAACAGTGTGTTTCACATTATACTAACTTTTTGAAGGTATTGATAGCAATGGATCAAAACAAAGAAAAGGAGCTCAAGCACTAAGTTTAAAACTTTCCAGTTGTTTATAATTTTATGTAAAGAAACACTCCCATCAAAGTTTTTATACTCTTAATATATTGCAATCATCACATTATGTAGTGTAATATACATACAATTGCTCATTTTGCCTTTCAACCCAGCTAATTCTTCTCTTTTCTCTGCTATGTGAAGAAACAGGAAGTCTCTTGCTCCTCAGATATCATTTCTCTCTTCAATTCCTGACCCAGCTGCTGAGATTCTTCCTCATTGACTTTTTCAGTGACTGGTGAGTATTACAAGGAAAATCGACCTCCTGTTTTTACATAGAGCTTAGAAGGATTCAGCTAGTCAGTTTTTAATCATGTGATGTCATAGACCAAATGGAAAAGAGAGGAATTAGCTGGGTAGAAAGGAAAAATGAGCAATTGTATGTACATTACACTATATAATGTGATGACTGCAATATATTAAGAGGATGCAAATGTTGAGGGCTTTAATAAGAACACAAATACAGTAAGACAAAATAACAAAAAGTCCAATTACAAATTTTATGGCTATTCTAGCCTACATTTCTATACGTTTATATATGATGATTTGTAACCTATTACCTCATGTGTGGTCTAAATAATTGTGGTTCGATCATAAATAGCTGCATTCCTAAAAGATTTTCTATCTCTTGGAAATTATGCTATTTATAATCTGTCTATAGATTTCAAACATGTAAAATAGTATTGGTATATTGTTTTTTATATTTCATCATACTGCATATACAAGTGCTTCTCACTAATTAGAATATCATCAAAAAGTTAATTTATTTCAGTTCGTCAATACAAAAAGTGAAATTCATATATTATATAGAGTCATTATAAACAGAGTGATCTATTTAAAGCGTTTACTTCTGTTAATGTTGATGATTATGGCTTACAGCCAATGAAAGCCCAAAAGTCATTATCTCAGTAAATTAGAATACTTTATAACACCAGCTTGAAAAATTATTTTAAAATCCAAAATGTTGGCCTACTGAAATGTATGTTCAGTAAATGTACTCAATAGTTGGCCGGGCTCCTTTTGCATCAAGTACTGCATAAAAGTGGCATGGAGGCGATCAGCCTGTGGCACTGCTGAGGTGTTATGGAAGCCAAGGTTGCTTTGATAGTAGTCTATCTGTAGAGAACTCTTTCCTATTTAGCTGCCAGAATCGCCTTTCCTCCATCCATAATGAATGCCTGCGGTCATTTGTAAGGACTTTGAAAGGAAAAAGTAATGTGCCAGTCCCCTGTACTGACCACACATATACAGTTATATGAAAAAGTTTGGGCACCCCTATTAATCTTAAGCTTAATGTATTATAAAAATTGTTTTTTTTGCAACAGCTATTTCAGTTTCATATATCTAATAACTGTTGGACACAGTAATGTTTCTGCCTTGAAATGAGGTTTATTGTACTAACAGAAAATGTGCAATCTGCATTCTAACAAAATTTGACAGGTGCATAAGTATGAGCACCTCACCAGAAAAGTGACATTAATATTTAGTAGATCCTCCTTTTGCAAAAATAACAGCCTCTAGTCGCTTCCTGTAGCTTTTAATGAGTTCCTGGATCCTGGATGAAGGTATTTTTGACCATTCCTCTTTACAAAACAATTCTAGTTCAGTTAAGTTTGATGGTCGCCGAGCATGGACAGCCCTCTTCAAATGATCCCAGAGATGTTCAATGATATTCAGGTCTGGGGACTGGGATGTCTCCGAGATGTCTCCAAGATGTCTTTTTTTTAGGCTAAACAAGCCCAAATTTTCCAAGTTCTCATCATATGAGAGGCCTCCCATCCCTTGCAATAATCTAGTTGCCATCTTTGCACTGACTCTAAATTCCGAATATCCTCATATCCTTTTTAAAATGTGAGGCCCAAAAGTGTTTCCCATATTCTAGATGTGGCCTCACCACCAGTGATTTATAGAGAGGTAACAATAATATATTGGGATCATGGGATCTGAAAAGTTATATGAAAATACAGTTACCCTTTATTAAATTAATAAAAAAATGGAATAAATAATAAATCAATAAAAAAATATCTTCTATTGTTTGGATTTAAAGCTGCACTTGTTTGCTGGCTGAGGATAACTCTTGTTTTTGCTATTGTTAGCAGTACTCCTAATTAACTGAGCTACTACAGGAATTTTTAAAATAGACAGATCAAATGTATGTTGTATGACAGAACCTCAAAGGTTTTAAAATGACAAGGGGGCTCTTTTGTATTTGAACTTTTATGACAGATTTTTGGATACAGATCCTTTCGTCCATCTGGAAATCTTTCAAAACAAAAGGTACAGAGAGATACAGGACTGGAACACGTTCTGTGATCAAAGCTTCACGCTCTTGTTATTGAGTGGCTGATGTAGAAAGGAATAAAATGTATAGAACATCATCAAATATGTATATTATAACTAAAAGAGCGCGGTAAACAGAAAAGCTGTTTATATACTATATCATACCACAAAGTGATTTTTGTATGCATTAAACTGCCAAATAGTAGAAGAAATTAGACACTAGTAAGAAAGATTGCTACCATAATAGACCTATTTAGATTCAGAATTTATTAATACATGTACAGCTGTTTTCTGGCATAAATAAAGTTACTAAATACAAACGCAGGAGCTAATAGGAGAGGTGTAGTCAACCACAATCCAACATATTCACTATCCTTTATGTCAAAAATTGGTGTAAATAACAGCAGAAAGTTCTATATGCTGGCATAAGTTTAAGTTTGTGGCATACAGACAACTCATGTGCTTCTTAATTACATTTATGCATTATAAGGCTAGTTTCACACTAGCGTTCGGCAGGGCTGTGGATGAAATCCTTCTTCCTCTGTGAAGCCCCGCCCACTGTCGTGCCTCTTCCTTCAGCTCCGCCTACATTGGCATGTGTCCTGCGTACTTATCTTTAACATTGGGTAATCAAGCCATGCGGATGTATGCGTCATCTTGACGCTGCACTGACCTGCGTCAAACTCAACATGTTGCATTTTGTTGCGGTCAGCGCAGCTTCAAAATGACGCATGTGGAGGCATCCACATATGTCCACATGACTTGGGTACCCAATGTTAAAGATAAGGTATGCAGGACACATGCAGGCGTAGGCCGAGCTGAAGGAAGAGGGGTGGCAGTGGGTGGGGCTTCACAGAGGAAGAAGGCTTTCATCCGCAGCCCTGCCGAACGCTAGTGTGAAACTAGCCTAATATAGTAGGCTTCACTTTAAAGAAACCTGCCATGTCCCCTAAAGCTATTAGCCTGCAGTATATAGCTATAATGTGCTTACATAAAGAATGAAGTAGATAATCCAAGGTAAGACAAATAATAAATATATTTTAATAGATTGAAAAGTACACACAAAGCAATACAGAATAAAAGACCATATCAATGACCAAACCATGTGGGTAGTGCGCCTACAAAAATTGCCCAATAATGTCCGCAAATTTTACCTCCGGGGTAAACTGTTGAGATTGGAATCCAGATGGCTTGAATGAAGATTTATTGTTCATAGGCTTTCTTATACCATAATTCGGTGTTCTCCAAGTAGTGCCTTCCTTTACCTCATTTACATGGACGCATATATGGGTATGTACATACACATGGTATTAGTAGTATTTTTGTATGCTTTCTATTTGTTACATCTGGTCCAACAGTTTATTATTATTATTACAATTATTATTATTTTTTACTTTCTATTCGAAATGGCCCCAGATGTATTTAATACCTTGATTCCTCTTTAGTTTGGCTGTTTCTCCATTTTATCGGCTGGGGGTGTTTTACAGTGTATCCAAGTATTACTCCATAGCAGAATAGGAACCTTTGCAAGGGCTCTTGCATATTGGGACTACTTAGATGGTCACACCGGGCATTCCAAGTGGCTGAGACGCATACTTGTCCTTCCGATACATTGCAAGCCTGCTTACTGTGCAGGTGCAGCATGCCAGAATGACTGGTGGACATACTAACCTTTGTGGTCTTTTCAGGTGCACGTGTACTATTATTATCCGGCTCATGGAACGCAAGCTTGCTTATTGCGCAGGCATGGTATGGTCGCTCGGCCGATAGGCATACATCTTTATGTTACGGCCTCAAAATGCGCATAGTTGACATCCGGCTAATGGAACGCATGACAGCACAGCACACATGCTTGAGACGCATGCCATCCAGATTATATGATGATATGTTCCTAGATTGCTGCCTCAGGTGTTAGCAATCAGGGAAACATAAGTAAGTGCACTTACGTATATAAATATATGACATGACAGACTCTGCATTGACTACCCCTGATGAAGCTTCGTGGACCAGCAACACGCGTTGGGACATGACGCACACGGGCTCTCCATTATCCACTTAGTGTCAAGAATACTATGAATCTATTTATGGTCTCAATGTTGGCAGCATGGTATAATCTGTGATTTCCTGATATAGTTTCTCACACAATTTATATTAACTTGCATCTGTCACTCTTTGTTATTGGGTCATTCATAGTGTTGAGCGATACCGTCCGATACTTGAAAGTATCGGTATCGGAAAGTATCGGCCGATACCGGCAAAGTATCGGATCTAATCCGATACCGATACCCGATACCAATACAAGTCAATGGGACTCAAGTATCGGACGGTATCCCTGATGGTTCCCAGGGTCTGAAGGAGAGGAAACTCTCCTTCAGGCCCTGGGAACCATATTAATGTGTAAAATAAAGAATTAAAATAAAAAATAGGGATATACTCACCTCTCCGACGCAGCCTGGACCTCACCGAGGGAACCGGCAGCGTTATTAGCTTAAAATGCGCGCGTTTACTGCCTTCCGTGACGTCACGGCTTGTGATTGGTCGCATGCCGCCCATGTGGCCGCGACGCGACCATTCACAGCAAGCCGTGACGTAATTTTCAGGTCCTGAATGCAGAATTAGGCATTCAGGACCTGAAATTACGTCACGGCTTGCTGTGATTGGTCGCGTCGCGGTCACATGGGTGGCACGCAACCAATCACAAGCCGTGACGTAATTTTAAAATGCGCGCGTTTCCTGCCTCCCGTGATGTCACGGCTTGTGATTGGTCGCGTCGCCCATGTGACCGCGACGCGACCAATCACAAGCCGTAACGTAATTTTAAAATCCTGAATGCCTAGAATTAGGCATTCAGGACCTGAAAATTACGTCACGGCTTGCTGTGATTGGTCGCGTCGCGGCCACATGGGCGGCACGCGACCAATCACAAGCCATGACGTCACGGAAGGCAGTAAACGCGCGCATTTTAAGCAAAGAAGGCTGCCGGTTCCCTCGGTAAGGTGCAGGCTGCGTCGGAGAGGTGAGTATATCCCTATTTTTTATTTTAATTCTTTATTTTACACATTAATGTTGTTTCGATACCGATACCCGATACCACAAAAGTATCGGATCTCGGTATCGGAATTCCGATACCCGCAAGTATCGGCCGATACCCGATACTTGCGGTATCGGAATGCTCAACACTAGTCATTCATGTGAATGAGTCAGAGGTCATTTACCTCATATAGCCTGTGTAAATCTGGACTCTTATTGTGAGTCTTCATGATGTTTACATGTCTTTTTATCATGTTTTTAGTGTTTTTAATGGAGTGTTGCAGTGTTTCCAATAAAGCTTTTTTCACTTGTTACTCATGATGTGTGCACTGTTCTTTGGCACCTCCTTTTTTCTTTCTTGGTTCTAATCTTCTTTCAGGCGCTTTAGTAGCACCCCCATAGTATTACTCCATATTAGCCAGCGATGCCCGCTAAGATCTTTCATCTTCTATACTGAATATCTGTGGAGAGCTGTAATCATCATTAACTACTAAAGCAAAAGCAAGTTTTTTTCCTGTTGCACGTGAGGTGTGAACATTGCTTATTGAGACATGCATCCCTTCCACAATTCTTTTTTTATCATGCTGAGGCGGCTAACGGTCATGGTGGTCTTGCCGGCCTACTGTGTGACACTAGGAACAGTGTGGACCTCATTACTGTGGACCTCAGTAATGACAAACATTAGTGTTCACCAGAAAGAACACTAGCCATCCTCTCCTCTTCCTGACGCATAGCCTCCTCCTCTTCAGGCCATCCATGCTGGACAGGCATGAAGCTAGGATTGAGAGTCCCCTCTGTAGCGCAGGGCAAAAAATCCTGTTACTCCTACTCATCCTCCTCCTCCTGTTCCTTGTCATCACCTAATGTGGCCTAAGAATATTGTGTGTGGCTGGGCTGTATGGTATTAACCACTGCACAATCTTGACCCATAGCCACCTGCTTGGCATTCAAAGCTTCCTCTTTCAGATTCTGCAGCAAATGTTTTAATAGACAAAGCAGTGGGATGGTTATGCTAATAATAGCATCATCAGTGCTCACCATCTTGGTACTGTACTCAAAGTTTTGAAGAACCTCACATAGATCAGCGATGCACACCCACTCAGCATTTTTTTATATGTGGGGGCTGAGTGTTACTCTGATGGGCATTGAGAAGCTTCAATTCAGACACTGCCCTCTGCTGTTCACTAAGTCTTGCCAACATATTGAGGGTCGAATTCCAGTGTGTGGGCAGATCAGAAAACAAGCTAAAGCAGCGAAAGCCTGAGATGACTTTTGGAAATGTGCACTGACACGGCGTACCTTGACAAATTGGTGGGGCAAGTTAGGGTATGTTTTTAAAAACCACTGTACAACCAAGTTTAGCACATGAGCCATGCATGGAATGTGTACCAGCTTGCCGAGCTTTAAAGCCACCACTATTGTCACACATATCACACACAGCCTAACCTGGTTGGAGGTTCAGCGGGGGAGAGCCACTGATCGGTTTATTCTCTTATCTCTTTCAACAGCTTGGCTGCGTTGTGAGCTTTATCACCTAAGCAAATGAGCTTCAGCAGAGCATGCTGCCACTTCGCCAAGGCAGTGCTGCAGATTTCCCAGCTGGGGAGTGATGGGGAGGCTAGTTCCACTGAGGATTAGAAGGAGGAGAGACAGGAAGAGGAATGCGAAGAGACTGAAACCCCAATGAAAGTTGGGCCCGCTATTCTTGGTGTGGGTAAGATGTGTGATGTCCCAGCCTCTGACTCTGTCCCAGACTCCACCAGGTTAACCCAGTTTGCCATCAGGGAAATGTATTGTCCCTTTACACAAGAACTTGTCCACATATCTGTGGTTAGGTGGACCTTCCCTGTGACTGCATTGGCCAGAGTAAGGCTGAAATTGTGTAATACATGCTTATGTAATGCGGGGATGGCACATGAGGAAAACTAGTGTCGGCTGGGAATTGAGTACCATGAAGCTTCTACCGCCAAGAGGTCACCAAAAGACTCAGATTCCACAAGTCTAAGTGGCAACATTTCCATGGCTAGCATTCTGGCAATGTGGATGTTTAGCGTTTGGGCCTGTGGGTGGGTGGCTAGTTATTTTTGCTTTCTAGTAAATGTCTGGGGCAGGGACAACTTTCTAATCTTGAATGCATTATGCTTATGAAGCCAAAAAATACTGGCTTTATTTTTCACAAGTAGCTTTACAAAGGTCTTATGTACAAATTCACGATGAGTAATGAATAGCCCAAATACCGTACTATTTGTGCGAGTAACGAATAGTGCCGAATGTATTCGCTCATCACTAGTCACTGTCCAAATATTTCTGAATGTAACTGTATACTGTAAATGCACAAAATTCAGGTCACTCTGGTTTACAGTCTAGAATTTGCATAATCTTATCTAAATGTAAAATGAGCAATATATAATACATGTAACACATTGTCCATTATAATACTGACAAAGAGTAGGGTTGAGCGACTTTTATTTTTATAGGATCGGGTCGGGTTTCACGAAACCCGACTTTCTCAAAAGTCGGGTCGAGTGAAATCGGCCGATCCTATAAAAAAGTCAGGGTCAGGGTCGGCCGAAACACGAAACCCAATGCAGTGCAATGGGATACTATGGTTCCCAGGGTCTGAAGGAGAGGAAACTCTCCTTCAGGCCCTGGGATCCATATTTAAGTGTAAAATAAAGAATTAAAATAAAAAAATATTGATATACTCACCCTCTGACGCGCCCTGGTAGTAATTGGCATCTTCCGTTCCTAAGAATGGCGCTTGAAAGACCTTTCGATGACGTCACGGCTTGTGATTGGTCGCGGCGGCCCACATGACCGCTCAGCGACCAATCACAAGCCGTGACGTAATTCTCAGGTCCTTAAATTCCTCATTCCGCACCCTCGGATGCGTCCTGCTTCTTTACGGCAGCCTTCCTCCTAGAATGAGGAATTTAAGGACCTGAGAATTACGTCACGGCTTGTGATTGGTCGCTGAGCGGTCACGTGGGCAGCCACGACCAATCACAAGCCGTGACATCATCGAAAGGTCTTTCAAGCGCCATTCTTAGGAACGGAAGATGCCGGTTACCAGCGGCGATGTCCAGGCTGCGTCGGAGAGGTGAGTATATCAATATTTTTTATTTTAATTCTTTATTTTACACTTAAATGTGGATTCCAATACCGATTTCCGATATCGCAAACATATCGGAACTCGGTATCGGAATTCCGATACCAGATTCAGAAGATCGCCGTCCTCATGGCCGACCCCACACAGGGGTCGGGTCGGGTTTCATGAAACCCGACTTTGCCAATAGGCGGCGACTTCTGAAAATGGCCGACCCGTTTCGCTCAACCTTAACAGAGTCCATTAGTCTCAAAATACAATGCACTGGCAGAAGGTGAGTGGTTGGAACATAACCTTTGTGGCTGCTCTTTCTTTGATGCATTAGAGAGAGCTGAGACATGATTACTGTACAACCTATTAATAATAGGTCACAAATACATTCTGATTTGTTGGGCAGCAGAGAATACATTATAGTCAGTATAAGAAAACTTTCATAGTCTTGAATGTTTCACTATTTCATGTAAAGTAAACTGTAACCTGTTTGTTGTCCAAGTTTTAGATGGAGAAAATCGTAAACATCCATTACTTCTGAAAAAACGTACGCTCTATTTCAGGTGACTAATAAGTAGACACTTTTAATCACTTATCACGTTTCTTCCACATCCAATTTTCATTTTTATATCTGGATTTTTTCAGCCCTTCTTCCAAGAGCCATAATCTTTTTTTGCTACCATCTACATATGTGTACATATATTTTACTGAACAATTAAAAATGAATTTAGCGGAGTGAAATCATGAAAAATTACTGATATAGATTTTCTTTTTAATTGGTGACAAAATTCTGAAGTTTGTAAAAAAAAAAAGTTTTGATTTTTGTGACTATTTTACGAGACCTGTAATGTTTTTATTTTTTTTATTGATGGATCCATGTGAGAGCTTGATTTTTGCATTGATAGTTTTATTAATACCAACTTGGTTTGAATACACTGTTTTGTTCAGTTTGTATTGCAATTTTAGGGAGATCTGGTGACCAAAAATAAAAGCAATACTGGCCTTTTTATTTTTTACTTTTGAAGCTTGTCATGTAGGTTAAAAAAATATTTAGAATTGAGAGTCCTCAGTGGTTGATACCTTTTAATGGCTAACTGAAAAGTTGGTAACAAATTGCAAGCTTTCGAGACTACTACGGTCCCTTCATCAGGCATAAACTAATACAAATTCGGTATTGGAAATGGAGGGATGATAAACTCTCTCCGGTTGCCAGAAATCTGGAAGAAAATATTTAATTAAGAAAAATTACAATCAGTTCTATTTAAGGTGTGGTTATGCTAAAGACAGAAAGGAAAATACCAAACAAAAAAAAACATGTTAGTACACCCAAAATTAGCACTGGCATTGGTTTACATTTCTTACATACCTTAATGTAACCTGCAGAAGTTCCTCGGGTGGAATCGCTCTACGGAACTGGGTGTCCTGTCTCCGTATGGCTCCTTGAACATGAGCAAGCAAATCCTGGAACGAGTCTTGCGACATCCTTGTGTATTCCGGGAATTTGTCCGGGTTGGCATTAAGCTCGCCATACAGCGTGTGATAGGCCCCACATCTCTCACGTAATTCAATAGTGGGGTGTCTCCAAAAATGCCTACACCATCTCCTTCTCCATCTTTCGCGATTTCTGCCCTGCTCCCAAGCAAATGCACAGGCAAGAAACAGCTTGATGCTTAAATCCAGGTTGAAATAAAAGCTCTCAGGCGAAGATCCATCATGACACTGGAAACAGTAGCACACTGTTAAAGGGAACCTGTTTTCGGGGTTTTCGGGTGTTTGAATCACCCTTTCCTTACCCGCTGGCTGCAATATTGGATTGAAGTTCATTCTTTGTCCTCCAGAGTACACGCCTGCGCAAGGCAATATTGCCTTGCGCTGGCATGTACTCCGGAGGACAGAGAATGAACTTCAATCCAATATTGCGACCAGCATGCAGCCAGCGGGTAAGGAAAGGGTGATTCAAACACCCGAAAACCCCTCCCATATGACCCAAAACCGGTCCCGCCAAATTCAGGTGACAGGTTCCCTTTAAGATTTCAGAAGTCCTATGGTCCATATATAGAGATCCCATAATACACGCCCTCTGTAGTCACATTGGCGGTGTCTGGTTATCTAGATTTTTCTCCTGTAAAATTTGTCACCATGCGCACCAAAAATGCAAACGCAGAAAAAAAGCATGGAAAAGCGTGCAAACGCGGCGTTTTTGTAACCGAATGCGTTACCGCATGCGTCTAAAAACGCCGTGTTTGTACGTGTTTATATGCGTTTTTTCCAGCACTTGGGGATGCGGATAAATGCTGTGGATTCTAACGCAAATGTGAAACTAGCCTTATATCACAAAGTTCTATTTTGGTCTCATCTGACAACATGACCTTCTCCCATGCCTTCTCTGGATCATCTAGATGGTCACTGGCAAACTTTAAAAAATTCTGGACATGTGCTGGTGTGAGCAGGGGGACCTTGCATGCCCTGCAGGATTTTAATCCATGACGGCATAGTGTGTTACTAATTGTAATGTTTGAGACTGTGGTCCCAGCTCTCGTCAGGTCATTTTACAGGTCCTCCCACATAGTTCCGGGATGAATACTGACCTTTCTCAGAATCATCATCATAACACAAGGTGAGATCTTGCATGGAGACTCAGACCATATAAGACAGTCATTTTGTGTTTCTTTCTTTTTCTAATAATTGTGCCAATGGTTGTTGCCTTCTCACCAAGCTGTTTGAATATAATCCTGTAGCCTATCCATGCCTTATGCAAGTCTACAATTTTGTCCCTGGTGTGCTTAGACAGCTATTTGGTCTTGGCTATGGTGTAGAAGTTAGAGCATGATTGATTGAGTGTGTGGACAGGTGTCTTTTATATAGCTAATGAGTTCAAACAGGTGCAATTAATACAGGTAATGAGTGCTGAGTAGGAGGGCTTCTTAAAGAAGAACTAACAGGTTTGTGAGAGTCAGAATTTTTGCTAGTTGTAAGGTGATCAAATACTTATTTCATGCAATAAAATGCAAATTAATTATGTAAAAATCAAACTGTGCAAAATTGTTGGATTTTGGCAGGTACTTGCACACACTGTCTTACAGTGTACGCTGATCTAGAACATTCCAAATATGCTCAATGGGAATGTCCAATAAGTATGCTGGCCATGGAAGATCTGGAATGTTTTCAGTTTCCAGGAATTGTTTACAGATCCTTGCATCCTCTCCCATTGAGCATGTTTGGGATGCTCTGGATTGGCATACACTGTACAATAGTGTGCTCAAGTTTTTGCCAATATCCAACAACTTTGCACAGCCATTGAAGAGGAGTAGACCAATATTCCACAGGCTGCAGTCAACAACCTGATCATCTCAATGCAAAGAGGTGTGTTGCACTGCATGAGGCAAATGGTAGTCACTAGTGTTGAGCATTCCGATGCTGCAAGTATCGGGTATCGGCCGATACTTGCTGTATCGGAATTCCGATACCGGGATTCCGATACTCTTGTGGTATCGGGTATCGGGTATCGCAACAACATTAATGTTAAAATGTGTAAAAGAGAGAATTAAAATAAAAAATATCGCTATACTCACCTGTCCGACGCAGCCGGGACTTCAGCGAGGGAACCGGCAGCGTTGTTTGTTTAAAATTCGCGCTATTACTTGGTTACGTGAATTCCCGGCTTGTGATTGGTCAGGTCGGCCATGTTGCCGGGACGCGGACCAATCACAGCAAGCCGTGACGAAATTACGTCACGGCTTGCTGTGATTGGTCCGCGTCCCGGCAATATGGCCGCCCTGACCAATCACAAGCCGTGACGTCACGGGAGGCTGGACACGCGCCCATTTTAAAATGAGCGCGTCCAGCCTCCCGGCTTGTGATTGGTTGACCGCGGCGCAACGAATCACAAGCCGTGACGTCACGGGAGGCTGGACACGCGCCAATTTTAAAATGAGCGCGTCCAGCCTCCCGGCTTGTGATTGGTTGACCGCGGCGCAACCAATCACAAGCCGTGACGTCACGGGAGGCTGGACACGCGCCCATTTTAAAATGAGCGCGTGTCCAGCCTCCCGTGACGTCACGGCTTGTGATTGGTCAGGGCGGCCATATTGCCGGACGCGGACCAATCACAGCAAGCCGTGACGTAATTTCGTCACGGCTTGCTGTGATTGGTCCGCGTCCCGGCAACATGGCCGACCTGACCAATCACAAGCCGGGAATTCACGTAACCAAGTAATAGCGCGAATTTTAAACAAACAACGCTGCCGGTTCCCTTGCTGAAGTCCCGGCTGCGTCGGACAGGTGAGTATAGCGATATTTTTTATTTTAATTCTTTCTTTTACACATTTATATGGTTCCCAGGGCCTGAAGGAGAGTTTCCTCTCCTTCAGACCCTGGGAACCATCAGGAATACCGTCCGATACTTGAGTCCCATTGACTTGTATTGGTATCGGGTATCGGTATCGGATTGGATCCGATACTTTGCCGGTATCGGCCGATACTTTCCGATACCGATACTTTCAAGTATCGGACGGTATCGCTCAACACTAGTAGTCACACCAGATCCTGACTGGTTTATGAACCCCCTGGACCACTCCAGAACAGTAAAACTGCACATTTTAGACTGGCCTTTTATTATGGCCAACCTAAGGCACACCAGTGCAATAATCATGGTGTCTAATCAGCATTTTGATATGCCACACCTGTCAGGTGGATGGATTATCTCGGCAAAGGAGAAGTGCTCATTGACAAATTTGGGAACAATATTTGAGTGAATAAGGCCTTTTATATACAAAGAAAAAGTCTTAGATATTTGAGTTCAGCTCATGAAGAATGGGAGCAAAAACAAAATTGTGTTTATATTTTTTCAGCATATTTACTCTCAACTACTATTTTTCTAAATGTAGCATTTTTTTTTTTACAAATAGAAAATATTAATTTTAAAACTAAGTTCAGAAGTATAGACAATAAGTAAAACTTTATGCAGCAGGGATCTGACCATTGATAGATGCTGTCTGACCTGTGATTTCAACAATGTATGTTTGCGTCTGAAACACTACACTGAGCTGCACAGCAGACTAGGCAGACAGGCAGGTGCATGGTGGCCTCTTCCCATCTGCTCTCCTTGAGTGACAGGTCTCTTCCTGCCTGTATGTATAATGAGAGACCTGTCAGTCACTAGAAGCATGCGGGAACTGACTTGTCTCCCATGTAGTTCTGTTCCCCCGGCATCGACCGTAACATAACCGTAACATTATGATTATTTATAATATCTGATTGTTGATAGAATGGATAGTTAGAGAAATCATAATCCTAATAAGATTAGAAATAGGGGGCTACTAAATAACACATGATACTTACAAAATTCTGAAGTATATGAACCCCAATGAAGTGACCAAAAATATATAAAAAAGTATATCAATTTTATTAAATGTCAAGAAGTACATTAAAATAACATAACATGAAGTAGCAAGATGGTCGAGAGTGAGGGCTTAAAGATTGACAATTACATACATAGTTGGACAGAAAAATTAAGTATGTAATGATGGCTATGTAAAACTACTGATAAATTTATCATTGTAATTATACAGGGTATATGCCTCAACTGAAACTTCCATTAAGCAATCACCGGCACTTATCTATATATATAATTGTCTAAGGGTTTTTCTGTCTGTCTGTCTGTCTGTCCTGGAAATCCCACGTCTCTGATTGGGACCAATCAGCGACGGGCACAGCATGGCGACGATGATGTCATAAAGGTTGCCTCGACCAATCAGCGACGGGCACAGTCTGCCGCGAATTCGCCTCGACCAATCAGCGACGGGCACAGTATCGACGTAGATGTCATAATGGTTGCCATGGCGACGATGATGCCTCGACCAATCAGCGACGGGCACAGTCTGCCACGAATTCTGGAATCATCATTGTCCATATACTACGAGGACATGCATATTCTAGAATACCCGATGCGTTAGAATCAGGCCACAATCTAGTAATGAATAATTGCGCTGAGACATCGGGTAAAACACCTAAAAATTATGTTAATAAACCAATCAGCAGTAATGTAAATAAAGTAAAATCCTCACCCGTAAAGTTATTGGTCTTTGTGTGTAAGGCTAGTCTCACACTAGCGTTCGGCAGGGCTGCAGATGAAATCCTTCTTCCTCCGTTAAGCCCCGCCCACTGCCGCACCTCTTCCTTCAGCTCTGCCTACATCTGCATGCATCTTGCATACCCTATCTGTAACATTGGGTACGCAGGCCATGCGGATGTAGGCGGATGCCTCCACATGCGTTGTCTTGACGCTGCGCTGACCTGCGTGAAATGCAACATGTTGCATTTTGTTGCGGTCGGCGCAGGGTCAAAACAACGCATGTGGAGGCATCCGCCTACATCCGCATGGCCTGCGTACCCAATGTTACAGATAGGGTATGCAAGATGCATGCAGATGTAGGCAGAGCTGAAGGAAGAGGTGCGGCAGTGGGCGGGGCTTAACGGCGGAAGAACGATTTCATCTGCAGCCCTGCCAAATGCTAGTGTGAAACTAGCCTAAGTACACAGACGAGACACACGTTTCGCATGAGCTTCTTCAGGGGGCTGTCAAAATAACTTTATAATTTTAGCCAGATAGGTTTGACTCTGAAAAGCTGCAACATTTCAGAGTAAAACATACTTTAAAAGTCATGGGGGACTGAGCAGCTCTGGAGACTAGTGGGAAAGGCAGCAACTCAGCAGCTTCTCCACACCTGCTCACCTAGAGTGAGAAGCTTTCCAATATACATACATGCAGGAATAGACCTGTCACTCAAGGTGAGGGGGTGGAGAGAAGTCACTGGGGACCTGCCTGTCTGACTAGCCTCCTGAGCAGCTCAGTGGATTTCAAAGTATGTTTTTATCTGAAACGTCATGGATCAGGCAGCATGTATCAGCTGTCAGATTTCCTTCAAACTCCTTTAATCTGTAATTGCTGCATTCATGGACTTTGCATTAAATTACATGATATGTACCACTATGTGCCTTCATATGATATCACAATGAGCAATTGTATACACCCTTAAATAAACATATCTGTAGAGAATACCTCTGCAACCAGCATGCAGTGAGACATGTGTAGTCATATGAAATAAACAGTCTGTGTGTGACTCCATATGAAATCTGATTATTCTGCTATGTACAATATGCAATCTAATTATTTTATGATGCTGGAATCTTGGTTCCGAAAAGAAAACCAACTTCTTAATATATCAAAGTACTGGATATTTCAGTAAATATATGAACATTCATCCCAGTACATTTTTTATTTTCTTGACATACACAATAATGAAGCCTCTAGATCAGCACAGCTCAGGATTTTATGAGACACTGGACTGCAATACCTTATAATTATAAAGTAAACACACATTAACTCATGACAGATGATATAAATGATAACATGTAATGAAATCTATAATGTTCTCTGGGAAGCTCAGGAATTCACATTGATTTCAATGGGTGAATAGTTGTCTTGGTGACCTCCTTTGTATGAAATACAATGGTAATATTTCAGCGTTTGCGTTTTCAAGGATTTTATTTATTGTAAGAATCTTAATTATATATGAGCTTTTTGTGCTTTCATGAGAATAAAAAAGGGCTGCACATTCTGTGTTCCTATTCTTTTACATGTACATCTTCCTTTAGGTTTTCTAATAAAGACTTTTGTGGAAATGTTATCATGTCCTTGAGAAAAATTTACCCCATAAGTATAGTTTTAATGTAGTTTTAATGCAAATAGATGTACAGATATGTTCTCAATATCTTTTAATATGTCTTGCTAATAATGGATTTATTTTTCCATAGAGCACCACATTCCCTGCATCGATCGTGAGTTTAATACGATTCTTGCTACCTTCAATCACCACTAAAGGTTGTTTTTTTTTTCCATTTAACCTGTTCAAGGCCAAGCCATTTTCAGATGTATTTTTACATTCGGTTTAAACAGCTGTAACGTTTTTTCTTCATTCAGATAACTTTATGCATTTTTTTCTTTTAATGATACATAATATTTTTTTTTATTTTATAACTCTCTTCTTTTTCCTTTTATTGCCAATATCGAGGATACCAGTGAGAAATGGTGGAAATATACATTTGTTCTTCATATTTAAAAAAATATATATTTTATAAGCACTGAAGGATCACTGAAATACATTTTAAAACTTCATCCCCTTTCTGTAACATTTTTTTTATGCATCAGACATTTCTTTTTAAATGGTACGGGACTAGTAGCAGAAATTTGGATTGATGGTGATCATTTTTTAATTTATTTTCTACTGCTTTTTATTTCTTTTTTATGTTTTTTTTTTATTTCACATATTGTGACCATAAATTACGTGATGTGTAATAATAAGAAATGGCACAGCGAGAAAGTATTGAACACATGAAGAAAGAGATTTGCAAAAAGTCATGGAAAGTCATGACACCAGCTGAAATCAGTCATTAGAAAGCAATCCTGCCACTTAGAGAAAATATTATCAGCTGCTTTTATTGATGGCCTATAAAAAGGTTTCTCATTACCAAGGTGCCACACAAGAAACATCTCATGCTCAGTAAAAACTATTAGCTATCTCCAGACCTTTGCATCCTTATTGATGCAAAACATACTGATGTCATTAGTCACAGAAGAATTTCTAAACTACTGAAGGTTCCAGTGAGCACTGTTGGGGCCATAATCCAGAATTGGAAAAAAAACATAATTTCACTAAAACCTGGAATTAAAAGTTACATTTGTATCAATGAAAACTATAAGTAATGTACTCAACCTCCTTGGCGTTTATGCACAAAAAACATTTTCAAGCACTTTTAAAGCTTGCTCAGCTACATTTAGACATTCTGTAAAAAACTAGGAGAAAAAACACCACACAAACAATAAAGTTTGGAGGTGGAAACATCATGGTGTGGGGCGGTTTTTCAGCATACAGCATTGACAGCCATCATACAGTTGAATGAAGGATGAATGGACAAATGTGCAGATGAAAATTGCCTCTTCAGAGAAAAAGAGGACTTAAACTCTATAGCGCCACCTGTTGGAAGTAGCGATCCTACAAGTAGGATCGCTACTTCCAACAGGTGGCGCTATAGAGTTTAAGTCCTCTTTTTCTCTGAAGAGGCAATTTGCATATTAAATTACCCAGAGGAGCATTGCACGGTGAATAAGCCTCCTTACCTTGACAAGCCAGAGCTGGTATGTCACTCTCCACAAAGATAAACCTTACCCCTTAGACCACAAATGTACAGAGACATTATTGATAAATATCTGCTGCCAACTACCAATATGATGTAGAGGAAACAAGGCTGGACATTTCTGCAGGACAATAGTCCCAAAGACACAGCCAAGGAAACTCTCAATTGGTTTCAGAGAAAAAAAATAAAGCTCCTAGAATGACCCAGCCAAGCACCTGGCCTGAATCACATAAAAATGTTATAGAATGAATGTAGTGAGAATATAAAAAATGACTATTTTGAGTCCATATTGAAATATACAGAATGCATTTAGAGCATTACAGAGCAGCATTTCTCCTCATACATTTATAGACAATGCTCATAGTGACACAATCTTGAGAACTGTTTGCTTATTACCTGAAACTCTTTCAGTTCACAAACAGTTCTATGTTTCTGTTCGTTATTGTAAACATTAAGGTTTAGGGTACCGTCACACATTGAAATTTCCATCGCTACGACGTTACGATTCGTGACGTTCTAGCGATATCGTTACGATATCGCAGTGTCTGACACGCAGCAGCGATCAGGGATCCTGCTGAGAATCGTACGTCGTAGCAGATCGTATGGAACTTTCTTTCGTCGCTTGATCACCCGCTGACATCGCTGGATCGTTGTGTGTGACAGCGATCCAGCGATGTCTTCGCTTGTAACCAGGGTAAACATCGGGTAACTAAGCGCAGGGCCGCGCTTAGTAACCCGATGTTTACCCTGGTTACCAGCGTAAACGTAAAAAAACAAACCGTACATGCTCACCCGTCGGTGTCCTTCAGGTCCCTTGCCGTCTGCTTCCTGCTCTGAGTGCCGGCCGGAAAGTGAGAGCAGATCACAGCGGTGCTGCGCTCTGCTCACTGTACGGCTGCACTCAGAGCAGGAAGCAGACGGCAAGGGACCTGAAGGACACCGACGGGTGAGCATGTACGGTTTGTTTTTTTACGTTTATGCTGGTAACCAGGGTAAACATCGGGTTACTAAGCGCGGCCCTGCGCTTAGTTACCCGATGTTTACCCTGGTTACCCGGGGACGTCGGCATCGCTCCAGCGCCGTGATTGCAACGTGTGACAGCAGTCTACGACGCTGGAGCGATAATCATACGATCGCTGTGACGTCACGGATCGTGCCGTCGCAGCGATGAAAATTTCAATGTGTGACGGTACCCTTATTTAACCTCTGTCTGTGGTGGTGTTATCTAACCCTTGTGGGCTTTTTATGTACCTATGAGTTTATGGCCCATTGTCTGTTGTATGACTAGTATCTTGGTTTCATCCCACCTTGAAAGCTGGCCACTTGAAGGGCAGGGTGAAACCAGAGTTACCCATAGTGCAAATCACTATATAAGGCCAGAGAAACATGACATAGGCCGGCGTCACACTAGCGAGTTTTATGGACGTAAGAGTGCAGAAAATACATCCGTAAAACTCGCCAAACAAACGGCACAATTATTCTCAATGGGTCTGGTCCTATCAGCCGTATATTACAGATCCGTATTATACGGCTTTCTGCGGCCGTACAAAATCGCAGCATGCTGCGTTTGTCAGCGTATTGCGCAAAAATACGCCAATGAAAGTCTATGGGGGCGAGAAAAATACAGATTCCACACGGACCAGCAGTGTGACTTGCGAGAAATACGCAGCGGTGTTAGTGAAAAGCCGGTAATAAAATTGCCGGCTTTTCATTTCTCCTTCCCAAACCCGACATGATATGAGACATGGTTTACATACAGTAAACCATCTCATATCCCCTTTTTTTTTGCATATTCCACACTACTAATTTTAGTAGTGTGTATGTGCAAAATTTGGTTGCTGTAGCTGCTAAAATAAAGGGTTAAATAGCGGAAAAAATTGGCGTGGGCTCCCGCGCAATTTTCTCCGTCAGAATGGTAAAGCCAGTGACTGAGGGCAGATATTAATAGCCTAGAGAGGGTCCATGGTTATTGGCCCCCCCTGGCTACAAACATCTGCCCCCAGCCACCCCAGAAAAGGCACATCTGGAAGATGTGCCTATTCTGGCACTTGGCCACTCTCTTCCCACTCCCGTGTAGCGGTGGGATATGGGGTAATGAAGGGTTAATGTCACCTTGCTATTGTAAGGTGACATTAAGCCAGGTTAATAATGGAGAGGCGTCAATTATGACACCTATCCATTATTAATCCAATTGTCTGAAAGGGTTAAAAAGCACACACACACATTATTAAAAATTATTTTAATGAAATAAACACACCGGTTGTTTTAATATTTTATTGCTCTCTCAATCCACCTGAAGACCCTCGCTTGGCAAAATAATAAACCCACAGTATACATACCATCCGAGGATCTGTCAGGTCCCACGATGTAAATCCTTCTGAAGGGGTTAAATCAGTTTACAGGCAGGAGCTGCGCTAAAGCACTCGCTCGTGCCTGTAATCCCCGGGTGCTGAAAGGAAAGCTGGGTGATCTATAGTTACCTTGAGTTGCGGTGAGGCGCCCTCTGCTGGATGTCCTCATGAACTGGAGCCTTGGAAAAGTTCCCACGCTCGAGTTCATATGAGTTCATCCACCAGAGGGCGCCTCACTGCAACTCAATGTAAGTACAGATCACCCAGCTTTCCTTTCAGCACCCGGGGATTACAGGCATGAGTGAGTGCTTTAGCGCAGCTCCTGACTGTAAATTGATTTAACCCCTTCAAAAGGATTTACATCGTGGGACCTGACAGATCCTCGGATGGTATGTATATTGTGGGTTTATTATTTTGCCAAGTGAGGGTCTTCAGGTGGATTGAGAGAGCAATAAAATACTAAAACAACCTGTGTGTTTATTTTATTAAAATATTTTTTAATAATGTGTGTGTATGTTTTTTAACTCTTTCAGACAATTGGATTAATAATGGATAGGTGTCATAATTTACGCCTCACCATTATTAACCTGGCTTAATGTCACCTTACAATAGCAAGGTGGCATTAACCCTTCATTACCCCATATCCCACCACTACACGGGAGTGGGAAGAGAGTGGCCAAGTGCCAGAATAGGCGCATCTTCCAGATGTGCCTTTTCTGGGGTGGCTGGGGGCAGATGTTTGTAGCCGGGGGGGGGGCAATAACCATGGACCCTCTCTAGGCTATTAATATCTGCCCTCAGTCACTGGCTTTAACATTCTGGCGGAGAAAATTGCACGGGAGCCCATGCCAAATTTTTCCGCCATTTAACCCTTTATTTTAGCAGCTACAGCAACCAAATTTTGCACATACACACTACTAACATTAGTAGTGTGGAATATGCAAAAAAAGGGGATATGAGATGGTTTACTGTATGTAAACCATGTCTCATATCCTGTCAGGTTTGGGAAGGAGAAATGAGAAGCCGGCAATTGAATTACCGGCTTTTCACATATATCGCGCTGAATTAAATATAAATACAGAATATATATATATGTGTCTCAATGACATATATATATATATATATATATATATATATACTGTATATATGTTTTAACGGACATTTGAGCACATAAATCCATTAGATGTCGGTTTTGCAAGCCTGCGAGAAAATATCGCAGTACGGATGCCATACGGATTACATACGGAGGATGCCATGCGCAAAATACGCTGACACACCCTGCCTACGGATGACATACGGACCACTATTTTGGGAACATTTCTCCGTATTACGGCCGTATTACGGCCGTAAAAAACGGACTGTATTGTCTTACGCTGAGTGTGACGCCGGCCTAAGACAGAAGCATATACTGGAGTACCTGTACTTATATGTGTACAGTGTTGTGATGCCTGCATAAGTGGGGACTCCCGTGCAGTGTTGTGAATTTCCCAGGGGTTCTATGTCTTGGTGTTGCTTCTCTGATTTTCCAGATGGATGATGTTTAAAAGCCCCTTGGTGATGGATGATGTGAGTAATATGTACTTAATCATTAAATGTATTTAATCTTTAGATGTACTTAACCTTTTTATCTTAAAACATACAAAAGTGTATGCAATCATACTATTCAATCATACTATTCCTTTAATTTTGTACTTTAAAATAAAATTGCATTATATCGCAAGTAGTAGCCTTCTTTAAAGCCGTATCTGAACCTTAGTGTTAAAAACTTGGCAATACAAATGAACTAAAGAACCATGAGACCATGGGACCTTCAGGATTTAAAGAGTGTTTGTGTGGAAGAGTGGGCCGAAATCACACCTGAGCAATGCATGTGACTAGTTTCTCCATACAAGAGGCATCTTGAAGCGGTCATCACCAACAAAGGATTTTATACAAAATATTAAATAATATCCAGCATACTCAATCCATTTTCCCTGCTTCATTTGTAATTAATACAAATACAGTGACATGCAAAAGTATTCATTGTCCTTGGCATTTTTCGTGTTTTGCTTCAGTGTGCATAACTATTCACCCCCCTAAAGTCAGTACTTTGTAGAGCATCCTTTTGTGGCAATTACAACTGTAAGTTGCTTTGGATACGTTTCTATGAGCTTTCCACATCCATCTTGCCACTGGGATTTTTGCCAAGTTCTCAAGACAAAACTGCTACAGCTTATTCAAGTTAGATGGTTTGATTAAGGTCTGAGCTTTAACTAGGTCACTCCAAAACATACACGTTTCCCCTTAAATGACTCGAGTGTTGCTTTAGCAGTATGCTTTGGGTGACTGTCTTGTAGGAAAGTGAATCTCCATCCCAGTCTCAAATTACTGATAGATTGAAACAAGTTTTGCTCAAGAATATCTATGTATTTCAAACAATCCAACTTTACCTTTTAATATGGCCATTTTCCCTGTTCATGCTGCTGAAAAACATCCCCACAGCATGATGCTGCCACCACCATATTTTACTGTGGCAATGGCGTTCTTGGGGTGATGAGCTGTGTTGTTTCAGTTCAAGCCATAGTGCTTTCCTTTGTGGCCAAAAAGTTCAATGTCTTTTGGCAAACTCAAAATGTTCCTTGCACTTACTAACTTCTTTAGGGTTACCTTTGGTCTCTATGCAACCGCTCCAATTAATTTCTTTCTTGCCCAGGCTGAGAGTTTTGGTTGGTGGCCCTCTATTGGTAGGTTTGTTGTGGTACCATCATGGCTGTCATCATGGCATTATTACCCTTACTTGTGCATGGGACCCCTGAGCTTGAGGGGCCCAGAATCAGAGTTTTTATAAACCAGAGTGCTATGTGAAGGGAGCAGTAGGAGGAGCATCATTGTGACAGACAGCTGGGAGAGGCAGCCAGTGCTGAGCCACAAGAGGGTGGGACTCCACCATCCAATCCCTGCTGAGCACAGGCTCAGTATGGCATTCTCCCCAGTCGCAGTCAGAGTGAGTCACTGAACAGCAGGAGCAGTGCAGCGCAGCCTCCGCTATCTGAGTCTGTCTGAGCCTGTGCTGGTGAAGTGTATGGACAGAGTCCTGACAGTCTTCAGTCCAGTCCCTGCAGAAAATGCATCATCAGTGAGTTGGCTGGTGTGCTTAGTGACAGCGTCAGCCATATTATCAGCACTGCAGCCAGCTCTCTGAGGATGCTGCTGCATGTCCTGACCCCTGTCTGTATCAGCTATAGATCATGATAAGAGCAGAGTGCAGCGACCCCTTCCGCTCTCACCTCCTGCAGAGAAGCATAAGACTGCTGAGCCCAATCTGCCCCCTGACAGGACACAGCAGCCCCCTGACAGGACACAGCAGCCCCCTCTGAAGATTCCCACAGGTGTCATTTACTCTCCAAACTGCTCTGAAAAACTTCAGTCTTCAGAATTGAGCTGCTGTGTCCTGTCAGGGGCAAATTGGGCTCAACAGTCTTATGCTTCTCTAGTGTAGGTAAGGGGTCAGCAGGACACTGCTCATTAGGACTTATAGCTGAAGAATAGACTCACCTTTCAGTCATGTAACATAACCACACACTACAAATATATAAAAGTAATTGAGGCCAGATTCTAGGATAAGAGGCTAATGGGAGATCTGCAGGGGGAAAAAAGGCTCTTTCCTAGCTCACATGAGCGTATAACACTGCAGAGTACTATGTGATGTTTTATCAGATAACACTCAGACGAATGTCATACTATGGGACAGAGCAGAGCTGTGATTTTTTTATACAGACCAAAATTGGCCTGTGGAAAAATAATCTGCAGCATACTGCAAGTGGCTCTGGATTTCGGATCACACGCACCCACTGAAATCTGGATGCGTGTGAAACATTGTACTGCACTCACCTGTCTTCTGAGTGCAGTCCGACATCCATGGACAATGGAGAAGGTGGAGAAATTAAGTTTTCTGTCTTCTCAATATACTCCTATTCTTTAATCCAAGAGAATCAGATAATACAAAGATGACACTCGAATGAGAGTTGGAGCTGAGTGTCAGTAGCATATTTGAGCCGATTCTCTTGTATGAGAGAATCATCACTCGTTTGAACCCGGTCTTAGGCTGCTGTCACACTAGCAGTATTTGGTCAGTATTTTACATCCGTATTTGTAAGCCAAAACCAGGAGTGGGCGATAAATGCAGAAGTGGTGACGTGTTTCTATTATACTTTTCCTCTAATTGTTCCACTCCTGGTTTTGGCTTAGGCCTCTTTCACACTAGCTTTTTTTTTAATCCGTTGCAATTAGGGTTGAGCGAAACGGGTCGGCCATTTTCAGAAGTCGCCGACTTTTGGCAAAGTCGGGTTTCATGAAACCCGACCCGACCCCTGTGTGGGGTCGGCCATGAGGTCGACGATCTTCTGAATCTGGTATCGGAATTCCGATACCGAGTTCCGATATGTTTGCGATATCGGGAATCGGTATCGGAATCCATATTTAAGTGTTAAATAAAGAATCAAAATAAAAAATATTGATATACTCACCCTCGGACGCGCCCTGGTACTAACCGGCAGCCTTCCTTCCTAAGAATGAGCGCGTGAAGGACCTTGGATGACGTCACGGCTTGTCCATGTGACCGCTCGCGACCAATCACAAGCCGCGACGTCACCGCAGGTCATTCACGCGCTCATTCTTAGGAACGAAGGCTGCCGGTTAGTACCAGGGCGCGTCCGAGGGTGATTATATCAATATTTTTTATTTTGATTCTTTATTTTACACATTAATATGGATCCCAGGGCCTGAAGGAAAGTTTCCTCTCCTTCAGACCCTGGGAACCATAGTATCCCATTGCACTGCATTGGGTTTCGTGTTTCGGCCGACCCCGACCCCGACTTTTTTATAGGATCGGCCGATTTCACCCGACCCGACTTTTGAGAAAGTCGGGTTTCGTGAAACCCGACCCGATCCTATAAAAATAAAAGTCGCTCAACCCTAGTTGCAATCCGTCGTTTTGGGAAAAAAATGGATCCTGCAAATGTGCCTGCAGGATGTGTTTTTTTCCCATAGACTTGTATTGCCGAAGAATTGCGACGTATAGTCATATGTCGCGTTCATCGTGCACTGGATGCGTCGTATTTGGCAGACCGTTGGCCCGAAAAACGTTCAAGGGAATGCGTGGCCGGAACTCCACCCCCTCCTCCCTGGGACTTTACAATGGGCAGTGGATGCGTTGAAAAACTGCATCCGCTGCCCACGTTGTGCCGAAATTTCACAACGTGCGTCGGTACGGTGCAAATTGAGATTCTGGTTTGGCTATTATCCTAAGTCATGTGACAAGGCTCATTAAAGGGTCGACATTGACTGTTAGGATAGCTACTTCCAATAGGTGGCAATAGAGTTCTAGTCCTCTTCCTCTCTGAAGAAACAATTTGCATATTTCCCAGAGGAGCATTGCGGCTTTAAGTATCCTCATCTCGACATGCTTATCATGTCACTCTCCGCAAGGAGAAACAATACTTCTTGGATCTTGCAGTGTCTTATAAATTCTTTTGACACCATTTTGCTGACCAAAAAATATCTATCTGCCCAAAAAATATTTATCTGCTCAACAAATATTTAGCTGCCCAAAAAAGATTTAGCTGCCCCAAAAATATTTAGCTTCCAAAAAAATATTTAGCTGCTCAAAAAATATGTAGCTGCCAAAAAAAAATGTATCTGCCCAAAAACTATTTAGCTTGCAAAAAACATATTTAGCTACCCCAAAAAATATTTAGCAGACCAAAAAATATTTAGCTACAGTTCATATATTTAACACTGTGTTTTGTCCTCCACACGCATCGCATATCATTGCGCTAAATATTTTACAATTTTAGTCCTCCAAATAATTTTTTTGTAGTGTCATAGCCTAGTTATTGACAAAATTTTGGTGGGCAAAAAAAAAAATCCAGGCCACATGTTGAACAGTCTGGTATCTCCGTCAAACGCCAGATCTATCTGTGGGCTACAAATTGTGGTATTTCAGGTCTACAATCCACTGTATTTGCTGTCTGTTATCCTATTTCTATAAAGTATTTTGGAGTAAAAAAAAAAATACAGGCCACATATTTAACAGTGTGGTATCTCCGTCAGAAGCCTGATCTATCTGTGGCCTACAAATTGTGGCATTTCAGGCCTACATTCTCCTTTTCTGCCTGTGTCTTACCGTAATTCTATACAGTATTTTTCATTAAAAAAAGAAACATACAGGCCACATATTGAACAGTCTGGTATCTCTGTCAGATGCCTGATCTATCTATGGGCTACAAATTGTGTCATTTCAGGGCTACATTAACATTTTTTGCTGTGCCTCACCCTAGTTCAATAGATTACTTTGGGGTAAAGAATTTAAAAATACAGGCCACATATTGAACAGTTTGGTATCTCCGTCAATCGCCAGATCTATCTGTGGGCTACAAATTGTGTAATTTCAGAGCTACATTCCACTGTATTTGCTGTCTTTTACCCCATTTTTATATATATTTTTTTCGGGTAAAAAAATAAATACAGGCCACATATTTAACAGTGTGCTATCTCCGTCAGCTGCCTGATCTATCTGTGGCCTACAAATTGTGGCATTTCAGGCCTACATTCTCCTTTTTTGCTTTTGTCTTACCATTATTCTATAAAGTATTTTTCGTTTATAAAAGAAACATAGAGGCCACATATTGAACACTCTGGTATCTCCGTCAGACAACTGATCTATCTGTGGGCTACAAATTGTGGCATTTCAGGGCTACATTGCCATTTTTTTGCTGTGTCTAACCCTAGTTCAATAGACTACTTTAGGGTAAAAATTTTAAAATACAGGCCACTTATTAAACAGTCTGGTATCTCTGTGAAACGCCAGATCTATCTGTGGGCTACAAATTGTGTCATTTCAGGGCTACATTCTACTGTATTTGCTGTCTGTTACCCTATTTCTACAGGTCCTTCTCAAAAAATTAGCATATAGTGTTAAATTTCATTATTTACCATAATGTAATGATTACAATTAAACTTTCATATATTATAGATTCATTATCCACCAACTGAAATTTGTCCGGTCTTTTATTGTTTTAATACTGATGATTTTGGCCTACAACTCCTGATAACCCAAAAAACCTGTCTCAATAAATTAGCATATCAAGAAAAGGTTCTCTAAACGACCTATTACCCTAATCTTCTGAATCAACTAATTAACTCTAAACACATGCAAAAGATACCTGAGGCTTTTAAAAACTCCCTGCCTGGTTCATTACTCAAAACCCCCATCATGGGTAAGACTAGCGACCTGACAGATGTCAAGAAGGCCATCATTGACACCCTCAAGCAAGAGGGTAAGACCCAGAAAGAAATTTCTCAACAAATAGGCTGTTCCCAGAGTGCTGTATCAAGGCACCTCAATGGTAAGTCTGTTGGAAGGAAACAATGTGGCAGAAAACGCTGTACAACGAGAAGAGGTGACCGGACCCTGAGGAAGATTGTGGAGAAGGACCGATTCCAGACCTTGGGGAACCTGAGGAAGCAGTGGACTGAGTCTGGTGTGGAAACATCCAGAGCCACCGTGCACAGGCGTGTGCAGGAAATGGGCTACAAGTGCCGCATTCCCCAGGTAAAGCCACTTTTGAACCATAAACAGCGGCAGAAGCGCCTGACCTGGTACTTTTTTCTGATGAAAGCAAATTTTGCATGTCATTCGGAAATCAAGGTGCCAGAGTCTGGAGGAAGACTGGGGAGAAGGAAATGCCAAAATGCCTGAAGTCCAGTGTCAAGTACCCACAGTCAGTGATGGTGTGGGGTGCCATGTCAGCTGCTGGTGTTGGTCCACTGTGTTTCATCAAGGGCAGGGTCAATGCAGCTAGCTATCAGGAGATTTTGGAGCACTTCATGCTTCTATCGGCTGAAATGCTTTATGGAGATGAAGATTTCATTTTTCAGCACGACCTGGCACCTGCTCACAGTGCCAAAACCACTGGTAAATGGTTTACTGACCATGGTATTACTGTGCTCAATTGGCCTGCCAACTCTCCTGACCTGAACCCCATAGAGAATCTGTGGGATATTGTGAAGAGAAAGTTGAGAGACGCAAGACCCAACACTCTGGATGAGCTTAAGGCCGCTATTGAAGCATCCTGGGCCTCCATAACATCTCAGCAGTGTCACAGGCTGATTGCCTCCATGCCACGCCGCATTGAAGCAGTCATTTCTGCCAAAGGATTCCCGACCAAGTATTGAGTGCATAACTGAACATTATTATTTGATGGTTTTTTTGTTTGTTATTAAAAAACACTTTTATTTGATTGGACGGGTGAAATATGCTAATTTATTGAGACAGGTTTTTTGGGTTATCAGGAGTTGTAGGCCAAAATCATCAGTATTAAAACAATAAAAGAACTGACAAATTTCAGTTGGTGGATAATGAATCTATAATATATGAAAGTTTAATTGTAATTATTACATTATGGTAAATAATGAAATTTAACACTATATGCTAATTTTTTGAGAAGGACCTGTATATAGTATTTTGGGGTAAAAACAAAATACAGGCCACATATTTAACATTGTGCTATCTCCGTCAGAAGCCTGATCTATCTGTGGCCTATAAATTGTGGCATTTCAGACCTACATTCTCCTTATTTGCCTGGGCCTCAACAAACACCCATATCTTCTCGCTTGATGTTCCTGTCCCAATTACTAGGGGACTGCAGCCCACTACTACGCCATGTTCCAAATTATTATACAAATGACATTTTTCGCGGATTTTCCTAAATGGTTGGTGCAAATGTCAGTCAGTCTAATAAAAGTCATCACCCGTTAGAGTATACATCGAATTTTATTGAAGAAACCTCCAAATGATAACAGTATAATCTCCAAAATGAATAAAAACTCAAAATGCACTGTTCCAAATTATTAGGCACAGTAGAATTTCTAAACATTTGATATGTTTTAAAGAACTGAAAATGCTCATTTGTGGAATTTTCAGCATTAGGAGGTCACATGCTATGAGCAAAAAAGCTATTTAACTCCAAAACATCCTAACAGGCCAAGTTACATGTTAACATAGGAACTCTTCTTTGATATCACCTTCACAATTCTTGCATCCACTGAAATTGTGAGTTTTATGAGAGTTTCTGTTTGTATTTCTTTGCATGAAGTCAGAATAGCCTCCCAGTGCGGCTGTTTTGATGTGAACTGCCTCCCACCCTCATAGATCTTTTGCTTGATGATAAGGTTTTCTATAGGGTTGAGGTCAGGGGAAGATGATGGCCACATCATAAGTTTATTTCCTTTTATGCCCATAGCAGCCAATTACTCAGAGGTATTCTTTGCAGCATGAGATGGTGCATTGTCATGCATGAAGATGATTTTGCTCCTGAAGGCACGTTTCTGCTTTTTATACCATGGAAGAAAGTTGTCAGTCAGAAACTCTATATACCTTGCAGAGGTCATTTTCAAACCTTCAGGAACCTTAAAGGGCCCTACCAGCTGTTTCCCCATGATTCCGGCCCAAAACTTGACTCCTCCACCTCCTTGCTGACGTCACAGCCTTGTTGGGACATGGTGGCCATCCACCAACCATCCACTACTCCATCCATCTGGACCATGCAGGGTTGCAAATTAGTCTTCATGTATGTCTGGGCCCACTGCAACCGTTTCTGCTTGTGAACACTATTTAGGGGGTGCCGAATAGTAGGTTTATGCAACACAGAAAGCCTTTGAAGGATCCTACACCTTGAGGTTCGAGGGATTACAGAGGCACCGGCAGCTTCAAATAACCGTTTGCTGCTTTGTAATGGTATTTTTGAAGCTGCTCTCTTAATCCAATGAATTTGTCTGACAGAAGCCTTCCTCATTATGCCTTTATCTGCATGAACTGTCTGTGCTCTGTTTCAGTCACAAATCTCTTCACAGTATGATGATCATTCTTACGTTTTCGTGAAATATCTAATGTTTTCATACCTTGTCCAAGGTATTGCACTATTTAATGCTTTTCAGCAGGAGAGAGATCTTTTTTATTTCCCATATTGCTTGAAACCTGTTCCCTGCTTAATAATGTGGAACATCATTTTTAAGTAGTTTTCCTTTAATTAGAATCACCTGGAAAACTAAGTATCACATGTGTTTAAGATTGATTTCAGTGATCCATTGAGCCCTGAGACACAATACCATCCACGAGTATGTTTGAAAAACAAATCAATTAAATCTTTATGACACTTAAATCCAATTTGCATAATAATTTGAAACACAGTGTATTGAACCCAGAGCAGTGTCAAAAGGTTGTTGGTTGGATTGCGGATAGTGCTTACAGTCACTTTGCCACCATCACCACCACATCTTCCACACGGTCAAGTCTGAGTAGCCGTGAGTTTGGACCACATATTACTCACCCTTATCCTCCTTCCTCCCACCATGCCGAGCGCCCGGATACAGCTGATCCCACACTTGGACACTCCGAAGAGCTGTCCACTTTTCCATTGATAGATTTGGGACTCTCAGACGGTCCACTTGAAGGGGGTCAAGATGAGATCGCACATAGTGATGCCCAAATATGTGAGCAGCCACGGTTACATGAAGGCGATGGTGGGAAAGTGTCACAAGAGGAGGACAATGATGAGACACAATTGCCAGAAAGTCAGGAGGAGGACCAGGGTGTGGATGTGGAAGACGAGGTGATGGATGACATAGTGAGTGACCCAACCGGGCAGGAGGACATACAGAGCAAGGACAGCAGCACACATGGGGAAGGAGGCATAGCACCCCAACAGGCAGGAAGAAGCAGTGTGGTGGCCACAGACAGAATGCGTGCTTCCTTTCCCCGTAGCACCAACATGATGGAAGTTGCCATTCCAACTGTTAGATCTTCCCAAGTCTGGTTATTTTTTAAAGACTCTGACGATAACCAAAACAGGCCATTTGCACCACCTGCTATGCCCCCATCAGCAGGGGTAGCAAAACTACCAGCCTTACCACCAACTGTGTGATCAGGCACATGGCAGCAAAGCACCTGATTTGTGGGCCGAACCTCAGGCTCCAGGAACAGTGTCTGTGGGTGACACCACTACTTCTACCACTGTTTTGCGTGCAAGCCAATCCCCTGTCCACGGTGCATGCGAATATGCCTCGTGCCCTGCACCTGTTGTTGCCCACAGTCAACTAGCACCATCATAAAGCACGTTCACGTCCTTGTCTCAGCACAGCCTTCAGTTGTCCATACCTCAGTCATTGGAATGCAAGTGGAAATAAGCAGCCAATGCCCCACAGGCCACAGTACTAAATTCACACTTTTCCTGTTTGCTTGGGCTCAAAATGTTGCCTTTTTAGGCTCATGATGGAAGCTTTCAGCAACCTTATGGTGGTTGCCGTCCCACGGTACTTAACCCCCAGCCGCCACTATTTCTCCCGGTGTGCCGTACCGGCATTACACAAGCACGTGTCCTACAACATTACCTGTTCCCTTAACAATGCTGTTATTGGGAAACTCCACCTAATCTCGGACACATGGACAAGTGCTTGTGGGCAGGGATGGTACATATCACTGACGGCACACTGGGTTAACGTAGTGGAAGCTGGGACCCAGTCGGACATTGGGATAGAACACGTCCTCCCAATCCGAGGATTGCGGGCCCTAAGTCAATCAGGGTTGCCCCCACATTCTACAGCTCCTGCACCTACTCCTCTTCTTCAGCCACTATCTCTGAAATGAGCACATCAATCACAAGCTGGAAACACTGCAGCACTGCCTCAACCAAGCGGCAACAGGCTGTGCTGATGCTAATCTGCTTAGGTGACAAACCACACAATGCTGAAGAGTTGTGGACTTCTCTGAAAGAGCAGTCAGATTTGTGTCTGACATCGCTGAACCTACAACCAGGCATGTTCATGTGTGACAATGGCCAAAACCTGGTTGCGGCTCTGAGACGAGGTGAGCTCAAACACATGCCATGCCTGGCCCATGTGCTCAACCTCATCTTTCAACGGTATCTCAAAAGCTACCTGGAGCTGCCGGATCTGCTTGTAAAAGTATGCTTCCTGTGGGCCCATTTGAGAAAAGTCAGCCACAGCTTCAGCCGCCCTTGCCGTGCTTCAGCAGCGTTTGCAGCTTTCAGCTCACCGACTGGTGTGTGATGTCCCCACTCATTGGAACTCTACACTGCATATGTTGGCAAGGATTTGTGAGCAGAAGAGGACAGTTGTTGACTACCAGCATCAACATGGCCATCGTTATTCAGTTCCGATTTCACACACATGACTTCAGGAGTGGACATGGATGTCAGACATATGTACCATCCTACAAAACTTTTAGGACTCCACTATGATGGTGAGCGGTGATGACGGGCAGCATGGTGGCGCAGTGGTTAGCACAGCAGCCTTGCAGCGCTGGAGTCCTGGGTTCAAATCCCACCAAGGACAACATCTGCAAAGAGTCTGTATGTTCTCTCTGTGTTTGCGTGGGTTTCCTCCGGGTACTCCGGTTTCCTCCCACATTCCAAAGACATACTGATAGGGAGTTTAGATTGTGAGCCCCAATGGGGACAGCGATGATAATGTATGCAACCTGTAAAGCGCTGCGGAATATGTTAGCGCTATATAAAAATTAAGATTATTATTATTATAATTAGCATCATCATCCTGCTTCTTTGCATTCTAAAAAGCTCACTGCTCACAATGAAAGAGGATGCATTGAAGGTGGTGCACGAGGACATGTAGCAATGAACCAAACAGGGTGATTACACACAGCTCAGCATCATGTCGTTCCAATGTGGATTGGTAGACAATGAGGAAGAGGAAGAACAGGAGCTACTTTCATGTGCTATAGATGGTACTACAAGCACAACTGTCATACAGTCTGTTCAGCTTGGATGGCCTGAGGACAGGGAGGAGGACAGCATGGTCAATCATCCTGTTGGTGAGGACACGGAAGACTTGCCTGATAGCAGTCTTGCATGCATGGCTGACTTTATGTTGTGCTGCCTTTCCCATGACCCTCGCAATATGAAAATTTTCAGTGACACTCATTACTGGTTGGTGAAACGTCTAGACCTATGCTACAAGGAGAACTTTGGTTTCATTTAGCCATCCATTATGTGGGCTCAAAGGCTTTTTGGGGTGCGTGTAACTTTGGTGCAGGGCAGGCCTTGCATTCAAAGCATACGCTAACAGCATGGCAGTAACAAATTCCTAATAATGGGAACTTTGGTTTTATGTGATCATCCAGTATGTGGGCTCAAAGGCTTATTGGGGTGAGTGCTACTTTGGAGCAGGGCAGGCCTTGCATTCAATGCATAGGCAAACACTATGGGAGACCCACTTTATTATAATGGGAAAATTTTTTCAGGCGACCCTCCTGTACATCTTGTGAAAGAGGTATTGGGGTGTGTCCTAATTTTTGACAGATCAGCCACTCACTGCATAGGCAATAACAGTATAGGAGACCCATAATATTGACCCTTTCAGAATATTAATGCCACCTGATGCCACTATAAAATATGCTTTGTGACTTTAAGAGTCCATCCTTCATAAAACAAGATGGGTCTGCTTATGTGTCACACACCACACTGCCAGCTAAGGTTGTTAAATGTTACAATGACTTTTCCCAGTAAATGCATTTTGTATTGGTTGAAAGCAATGTTAAAGTTGAAAAATGTATCAAAAACGCTACGTGTAAACATAGCCAAAGTGGTGGAGGAACATTTTTGTTTTGGGTTAATTATTTTGCCTTATATATAATTCATTACCCTGGAAAGGATGTTCATTAACATATTACCCAGGAAAATACATTTTGTTTTTGTTTTTATATGTTTTTTGGTGCGCCTATAAAAATGGCGTAAGACTCTGACAACATTGATCAAACCTGTGACCTGTGAGTCAGAAATGCTTCCATTATGTTCCCATTTCATTTGAGCACTGTTTCCACCATTTTCATAAGTTTTCAGACCTTAAAAGGACCCCCGGGGATCACAGTAAAAATGCTCTGGTTTCCCATAGATTTACATTGGGCTCGTTGTTCTGGCCAAGTACCCGAGTATTACAAATTGCTCGACCCAAGCATTTTAGTGCTTGCTCATCAGTAGTCACCTCACATGTAGTTTAGTGTCACCTCACATGTTTGACCCCCTTCAGACCACAGCCCAGCAGTAACATACATGAAAACTTTTTTGAAGAAAAAGCAAGTGCATTTATTTATAAAAACAATATGTTTTATTTCAGATCCATAAAAAAACCGTTCTGTCGACTTATATAGACATTTCTGATGCTTTTCTGGCATAGCTGGCCTCTTTTAGTCATGGAGAGTTCTGTCATTAAGAGCTGTCAGTAATATCTGGATAGGCTTACTGATTTTAAGCAACATTTAATTTTGATTTATGTCTCATTTGAAAAGTATGTTTACTCGTCTTCTCCCTATTTTTATAGGGTTTGTTCCTTTAACTTTCCCCATCCTTCTTCCTTTTCTTCCCGAGTTCCTTATTTTCCTTCCCTCTTCCCTACCATCCCTAATACCTATTTTTCCTTATGACTTTCCTAATTCCTTCTTTCCCATTATTCTTTTAAAAAATCCAATAAATACAGTTAAAATAGAAATCTCTGGATGAGCCGACAGAACTGTTTTTTATGGATCTGAAATAAAAGATAATTGTTTTTATAAGTGGACGTGCCTGCTTTTATTTCAAAAAAGCTCTCATGCATACAAGCTTACCACCTGCTTATTATTGTGAAGAGGCCTGTATAGGGCGCTGTTCACACGCAGGTAATGCACAATGTCTTGTTTACAGCCTATTCGTAACACCCATAGTATTTGATCAGGCTGGCTGGCCAGCACTATTTATATGCATCTCATGTGTACACCCCAGTTTACATGTCTTGTAAACTGGTGTGACCACATGGGATGCATATATAGTGCTAGCCAGCCCACCTGATCGAATAGTATGGGCATTAGTAATAGGTTGTAAACCAGACACTGTGCATTACCTGCATGTGAACAGTGCCCTATGCAAGCCTCTTTTGTGCAGTCATATACTGAGCAATCATTCTCTCAATGAATTGGTATGCTGTGAGTGGTTGTCTTATCAGTAGAGATGAGCGAATATTTCAATATTTGGTTCGGCTCACGATTGTCGAATTTGCAATATTTGCCAATTTAATCACCAAATATGGCCGAACAAACACAGCTGTGAGTTTTGCCTGGATGGTTATCAAAAATACAAGGGAACCCACGCATGTTTTTTTTTAAATTATTTTTTTACAAAGTAGGAGCGGCTAATGAAGGCTGGCTTCACACTACCGTAGAATACGGATGAGTGCTATGTGAGAAAACATCTCATAGGACTCAGTCCAATGTTAATCTAAGGGGCAGCTCACATCAGCGTTTATTTTCTCAGCCGTATCGCGTGACTCGCCAATACAAACCTATGGGTGCGAGAAAAATCTCACAACACTCGAACCATGTGAGTGCTGTCTGAATTTTACGCATGGATGTTCTTTGAAAAGCCGGCAATTCATGTGCCACGTACATTAAAATCACACTGACAGGTTAGAATTGAATAGATAGAATAGATATACAGTGGTGGGAAATACAGTGGGTACAGAAAGTATTCAGACCCCTTTAAATTTTTCACTTTTTGTTTCATTGCAGCCATTTGGTAAATTCAAAAAGTTAATTTTTTCTCATTAACGTAAACTCTGCAACCCATCTTGACTGAAAAAAAAAAAGAAATGCAGTAATTTTTGCAAATTTATTAAAGGGAATCGTAAAAATCGCAATTGTGTCCACCGGCATCAGGGGCTTATCTACAGCATTCTGTAATGCTGTAGATAAACCCCCAATGTAACCTGAAAGGTAAGAAAAACAGGTTATATTATACTCAACCAGGGGCGGTCTCACTGCGGTCCGGTCCGATGGGCGTCGCAATCCGGGTCCAGCACCTCCTATCTTCATGCGATGATGTCCTCTTCTTGTCTTCCTGCTGCTGCTTCGGCACAGGCATACTTATCTGTCCTGTTGAGGGCAGAGCAAAGTACTGCAGTGAGCAGGTGCTGGGCCTCTCTGACCTTTCCCGGCACTGCTACCCTTTTTCTGCTGTATTAATTCTTGAGTTTCATGTTACCTGAAAATACAAAGGTGACATCAACCCCAAAACTATCATCCCATGTTTCATCGCCCCAGGGAAAGTGGGAAGAGTGAGGATAAGTGCCAGATTTGGCGCATCCTATTGATGTGCCATTTTTGTGGATGCTGAAAGCTGATGTTTTTAGTCAGGGAAGTGGCCAATAACCATGGCTTTTTCCTAGGCTATTAATGTTAGCTCGGTTCTGTCTGCCTAGCCTTTGCTTATTAGAATTTATAGTGGGACTCTACCTCAATTATTTTATGTGGTCCCCCTGTTAACTAGCCAGTAAACGCTAAGCAAACAACTGGGTGCTGATATTAATAGCCTGGGAAACTTTGGCTATTGGCTCCTTCCCAGAATATTAACATCAGCCCTCAGCCGTTGGATTTCCCTCTGCTGGATCTGAAAATTGCACAGGAATCCACAACATTTTTTGCATTTTTTAACAAATAAAAAATAAATGACAGAATGGGAGCCCGCCGATATGAAATGGAATAACTCCATGCAAGTCACTGCTGTCAGGTATTGAGGTGTGGCCAGCTGGGGTATGTGCCCACAATCCGGAATAGCAGCGGTTTGGATGGAGCTCACCTGCACTGCGTCCAAACCACTGCATTCTATTTATGCAAGCACAGTGGATGGAATTTATAGAAATCCCATGCCCACAAAAAATGCATGCAAAAAATTTATTAAAAATACACTTATTTTCCATTGCGTTTTTGCTGTCAACAAATTGCTAGAGATGCAGTACCTGGACTATGGTAAAGATATTTTTTATTTGAGGTGCAAAGGTAAACATCAAACCAAAGATTACTCTTAGATGTGCATCATTTCCCACACCTCTGATGTTGATGAAACAAAGCTCTACATCCACCGCTCTTTTCAAACAATCTTTTTAATTGTCACCAAAATATTTCTCGAGATGGAAGTACAATAATGATCACAGAAACTTCACAGTATGTGACAGATGGACAGCAGAATGAGAATTACAGGACCAGCAGATCTTGTTTCAGCATGTAAATGTAATGGCGGATACATAGTGTGATGTTGTAAACCTAATGGTCTATTAACTTTAGTACATGCTAATGCAAGATTTACAGCACTATTATTTTATACTTTATCATAGTTATAGGTATATTTTATCAGAAATAAAATGCATTGCTAACTCTAGCATTATTAGATCAATTTAATATAGTGTTTATTGGTCATGGTATTCTTAACAGACTGAAAACATATTTTATGAAAGAAAATATCACGAAGGGAATGTAACAAGCTTTTATTCTTTAAAATACAGAATATATTGAAACTGAAAAAAAAAAAAAAAATTTCTACAGTTATTTTTCTTCACATTTAAACGGTCAGTCATTTGGCCAGAGCTGAAAAAAATTACTTTAGAGCATTAAAGCATTAGGAAACAGTTTATTAATAGTGATGAGTGATCGTGCTCATCACTACCCGTTACTTGCTCATTTTCTGTATGTTCCCATAGGAGTACAACAAGAACAACAACAGCCCTTGTAGGGCTAATGATAATCAATAGTAGTATTGTTGTTAGCAGCACTTAGGGAGAGATTGTGCTGAAGGGATAGTGTAGGACAAGATAGGGTGAATTTTATGTCCTTTATGCTGCAGCCTGCAATTGATACCAAAACCTCTTTTCAGGTATAATACTATACTTTTTCCTCCTAATCCTGCACATTGTTCTGAGCAAGGAAATATTATACACCATTTTTACTGCAGCAGTTGTGTGTCAAAAGTATACAGCCAGACTAGGATGGATCACAATAGCATTGCTATATTGATACTGAAGTCTTAAACTTCATCTGAATTGGGCAAATTTGCCTGGTATTGTAATATTGCCTTTTTTTAGCTGTGAAATTTTATATGGCATTTAGCATGCTATAGTTGGGCCTCAAAATCTCTCAAAAAAGACATTGTTAAAAAAAAATCACATTGCTATATTTATGCTGCAGTCTCCTATGCCCATCTTAATTTTGCATATAGTAATACTGCAGATTTTTCCATCAGTAACATTTTATGTGATATCTATCATGCTAGAATTTGGCCTCAAACCTCTCATAAAAACTTGTCTGTTAAAAAAATCAAATTGCTATATTAATACTGCAGTCTTATACATCCATCAGAAGTGGGCACATTTTTCTGGCATTGTAATACTACAATTCTTTTCTGCAGTGACATTTAATACAACATTTATGGTGCTATAGTTGGGCCTCAAAACTTAAAAAAACCCTCTTCGGTTACAAATAACATTACTATCTTGATAAGGCATTCTTATATTGCTAGGGTTTGCGGAACGCACCGAATATATTTATTGATGTGATTGGTGCGTTCGCAACCCGGGATCCACCGTGCAGGAAATATCCTGCCACTAAGTAAATGGCGGCACAATATGGCGGTATTAACCAGCTCTGTTAGCTTCACAGAGCGGCCGAGAAAGCAAAGCTCTGTGCCCTGTTAACTCTCACAGAGACACAGGCTAACTACCCAGAAGAGAGCAGTCAGTAGTCAAGCATGCACACAACACTCCTCGCCGGAGGTGCCAGCATTCTAGGGGCTTATTTCAGCCGGGTCCCTGAATACTCTCATACACAATCTCCTCGCCGGAGGTGCCAGCATTCTAGAGGCTTATTTCAGCCGGGTCCCTGAACACATTCACGCATATGTCCACAGTGGAGCAAAGCATGTAACTTTAGAAGATACTAGTGCATTGCCATGCGGCCATGCGAGCCTTAAATAGCTGCAGCACGTACAGGACCTTAAAAAAGAGGACCAATGAGAGACTGCTACTGAGTCTGCGTACCTACAGGACCTTCCTAGAAAGACCAATAGACTTGGCTGCAGTACCTGAACATGTGACCCTTGATCTCCACTGAGAGATCTTACCCTGAGCATGCTCAGTGTGTGCAAAGCAGCCTTTTTTCTGAGTTGTGAAATTTTATACAGCATTTAGCGTGATACAGTTGGGTCTCAAAATCCCACAAAAAAAGAAATTGTTAAAAAATTGCATTGCTATATTGATGCTGCAGTATCATATGTCCATCTGAGATGTACAATTTTTATCTGACATTTTAATACAGCCATTTTTTGAGCTGTGATTTTACACGGCATTTAGCGTGCTACAGTTGGGTCTTAAAATCCTCCAAAAAAGAAATTGTAAAAAAAAATCACCTTGCTACTGCAGTCTCAACGTCCATCTCAATTTGGCAAATTGTAATACTGCAATTTTTTCCATCAGTAACATTTTAAAAGATATTTATCATGCTAGGGTTGGGCCCCGACCCCCCAAAAAATTGTTTGTTAAAAATCACATTGCTATAATGATACTGCAGTCTTATACGTCCATCTGAAGTGGGTACATTTTTCTGGCATTGTAACACTTTAATTTTTTTCTGCAGTAACCTTTCATACAACTTTTGTGGTGCTATAGTTGAACAAATTTTGCTGGCATTGTAATATTGCAATTTTTTTGAGCAGTGAAATTTTATAAAGCATTTATCGTACTACAGTTGGGCCTCAACCCCCCAAAAAATTGTTTGTTAAAAAAATCACATTGCTATATTGATACTGCAGTCTTATACTTCCATTTGTAAAGGGCAAATTTTTTGTTGCCATTGTAATACTGTCTGCAATGTTTTCTCAACAGGGATATATCATGCATAATATAAAATGGGCAAGGAGCATAGTAAGGGAAGTGAATGTGATGCTGATGGTGAGAGTAGAGGATGAGGCCTTGAGCAATGTGAAACTGTGACTGCTGCAGGAGCACAACAAACAAACATCATGTCGATCTAGCTTACTGTCCCACTTTGCAAGGGAGCGCGGAACACCACTCTGGAAGGCAGACCAGGGTGAAAAGGTTGTTAAATGGATAGAAAATAATGCTTCCAGTCTCTTTGCCAGCACCACCCTGTCTACCACACGATCCAGTCTCAGTAGCTGTGATTGTGGACCACATAATCCTAACCTTAATCCTCCTTCCTCCCACTAAGCCGAGTGCCCGGATACAAGTGATCTCACATTTATACACTCTAAGAGCTGTTCACATTTCCATTTATAGATGCTGGCCTCTCACCCTGCCCATTTCATCCAGGACATGAGGAGATTGCATGTAGCGATGCTCAAATATTTGAGCAGCCACACTCACAAGAAGGCAACACTGGGGAAATGCAATCACTGTCACAAGAACTGGATGCTGATGAGACACAATTGCCTGCAAGTGATGCTGTTACGTCATCAGGTCAGGAGGAGAACCAGGGTGCGGAAGTGGAAGACGAGGTGGTGGACGATGAAGTCACTGATCCAACTTGGGAAGGAGACATGCAGAGCAAAGACAGCAGTGCACAGGGGGAGGAATGCTCAGCACCACAACAGGCAGGAAGAGGCAGTGGGGTGGCCAGAGACACAAGACAGGCAACTGATCCCCAGAGCACCAACAAGTGTGAAGTTGCCAAGCCAAGGGTTAGGTGTTCCCCAGTCTGGCACTTTTTACAGACAGTCCAGTTAAAGCAAAAGAGGCCATTTGTAACATCTGCCATGCCAGCAGCAGCAGGGGCAACACAATGTCCATCATACTCAGGCACATGCAAGCTAAGCACCCAACTGCCTGGGCCAAAAGGCCAGGGTCCAGAAACAGTGTCTGCAGGTGACACCACTGCCTCTTCCCCTGTTCTATTGGCGCACCTGTCAATGTAGGGAAAGATTCCTCCCACCCTGCACCTGTCATTGCACACTTGCAGCCAGGTCCACCTCTTTATCCCAATGCAGCATTCAGTTTTTCCTACCCCAGTCTTTGGAATGCAGGTGAAAATACGCAGCCACCCATCCACAGGCTACAATACTAAAGGGCCACAATTCCAGATTGCTTTCCCTTGAAATGTTGCTGTTTAGGCTTGTGGAGACTGGAGCTTTCTGCACGGGTGGCCATCCCTTGGCACTTGGTCCCCAGTCACCGCTATTTCTCCCCATGTGCCATCCTCGCCTTACACAAGCACGTCTCATAATATCAGCTGTGCCCTGACCAACATTGTGACTGGGAAGGTCCACTTAACCAAGTGCTTGTGGCCTGGGATGTTACACTTCATTTCATGCTACATTTCACTGGGAGAACATTGTGGAAGCTGGGACCCAGTCGGACCCTGGGACCAAAACATGCTACAGACACCAAGGACTGTTGTGAATTCTGTTCTCGAGCTCCCTCCTGTGGTTATGAATGGTACTTCAGCGAGTTCTGTTCATGGACTCCCTCTGGTGGCTGCGAGTGGAGCTGCTGGTTCTGAGATTCCTTCTCCAGCTGATGTCGTTCAGGTCTTGGCTGGCTGCTCTATTTAACTCCACTCAGATCGTTACTTGATGCCAGCTGTCAATGTCCTTGTACTGGTTCAGTTCTCTTGGATCTTTCAGATGACCTGTCTACTTCAGCAAAAGCTAAGTCCCTGCTAGCTTATTTGTTACCACTGTGTTTTTGTCCAGCTTGCTATTATGATTTAATCTTGTTAGCTGGAAGCTCTGGGATGCAGAGTGGCACCACCGTGCCGTGAGTCGGTGCGGTGGTTTCTTTTGCACACTCTGCGTGGTTTTTTGTTAGTTTTTATGCTGACTGCAAAGATACCTTTTCTATCCTCAGTCTGTTTAGTTAAGTCTGGCCTCCTATGCTAAAACCTATTTCATTCCTGTGTTTGTGACTTCCATCTTAACTCACAGTCAATATATGTGGGGGCTGCCTATTTCTTTTGGGGAATTTCTCTGAGGCAAGGTAGGCTGTATTTTCTATCTTTAGGGGTAGTTAGCTCTTAGGCTGTGAAGAGGCGTCTAGGCCGAGTCAGGAACGCTCCACGGCTATTTCTAGTTCTTGTGATAGGCTTAGGGCTTGCGGTCAGCAGAGCTCCCACTTCCCAGAGCTCGTCCTGTATTGCTAGTTTACTCATCTGGTCATTTCTAGTGCTCCTAACCACCAACCCAACATAACACTACAGCTGGCCCACAAAGTGTTAATGCATCTCAATAGAGGGATAAGAGAAGTTCTGAGACCATTTTTTTTTCTCTGCAGTCTGTTTTGTATTTCTTTTCCCCTTAACCTCTGGGTGGTTCAGGACACAGGTGTAGATATGGACATTCAGGGTCTGTCCTCTTGTGTGGATCAGCTCGCTGCAAGAGTACAAAGCATTCAAGATTATGTAGTTCAGAGCCCGATGTTAGAGCCCAGAATTCCAATTCCTGATTTGTTTTCTGGGGATAGATCTAAGTTCCTGAATTTCAAAAATAATTGTAGACTGTTTTTTGCTTTGAAACCCCGCTCCTCTGGTGACCCCATTCAGCAAGTAAAAATCATTATTTCTTTGCTACGTGGCGACCCTCAAGACTGGGCATTTTCCCTTGCGCCAGGAGATGCTGCATTGCGTAATGTAGATGCGTTTTTTCTGGCGCTTGGATTGCTTTATGATGAACCAGATTCAGTGGATCAGGCAGAGAAAATTTTGCTGGCTTTGTGTCAGGGTCAGGATGAAGCGGAGGTATATTGTCAGAAGTTCAGAAAGTGGTCTGTACTTACTCAGTGGAATGAGTGCGCCCTGGCGGTAATTTTCAGAAAGGGTCTTTCTGAAGGCCTTAAGGATGTTATGGTGGGATTCCCCACGCCTGCTGGTCTGAATGAGTCTATGTCCTTGGCCATTCAGATCGATCGACGCTTACGTGAGCGCAAAAATGTGCACCATTTGGCGGTGTTTTCTGAGCAGAAGCCTGACCTATGCAATGTGATAGGACTTTGACCAGAGCTGAACGGCAAGAATACAGACGTCAGAATGGGCTGTGTTTTTACTGTGGTGACTCCACTCATGCTATCTCTGATTGTCCTAAGCACACTAAATGGTTCGCTAGGTCTGCTACCATTGGTACGGTACAGCCAAAATTTCTTTTGTCCGTTACTCTGATTTGCTCTTTGTCATCCTATTCTGTTATGGCATTTGTGGATTCAGGCGCTGCTCTGAATTTGATGGACTTGGAGTTTGCCAGGCGCTGTGGTTTTTTCTTGGAGCCCTTGCAGTATCCTATTCCATTGAGAGGAATTGATGCTACACCTTTGGCCAAGAATAAGCCTCAGTACTGGACTCAATTGACCATGTGCATGGCTCCTGCACATCAGGAGAATATTCGCTTTTTGGTGTTGCATAATCTGCATGATGTGGTCGTTTTGGGTTTGCCATGGCTACAGGTCCATAATCCTGTATTGGATTGGAAATCAATGTCTGTATCCAGTTGGGGTTGTCAAGGGGTACATGGGGATGTCCCATTGTTGTCTATTTCGTCTTCCCATCCTTCTGAAGTCCCTGAGTTCTTGTCAGATTACCGGGATGTATTTGATGAGCCCAAATCCAGTGCCCTACTTCCTCATAGGGATTGCGATTGTGCTATTAATTTGATTCCTGGTAGTAAGTTTCCGAAGGGCCGACTGTTCAATTTATCTGTGCCAGAACATGCTGCAATGCGGAGTTATATAAAGGAGTCCTTGGAGAAAGGGCATATTCGCCCGTCGTCGTCACCGTTGGGAGCAGGGTTCTTTTTTGTGGCCAAGAAGGATGGTTCTCTGAGACCTTGTATAGATTACCGCCTTCTTAATAAAATCACCATCAAATTTCAGTACCCTTTGCCGCTACTGTCTGATTTGCTTGCTCAGATTAAGGGAGCTAGCTGGTTCACCAAGATTGATCTTCGAGGGCATATAATCTTGTGCGTATTAAACGGGGCGATGAATGGAAAACAGCATTTAATACGCCCGAGGGCCATTTGGAGTACTTGGTGATGCCATTCGGGCTTTCTAATGCTCCATCTGTTTTTCAGTCCTTTATGCATGACATCTTCCGAAAGTACCTGGATAGATTCATGATTGTATATTTGGATGATATTTTGGTCTTTTCGGACGATTGGGAGTCTCATGTGAAGCAGGTCAGAATGGTGTTCCAGGTCCTTCGTGCTCATTCCTTGTTTGTGAAGGGGTCTAAATGTCTCTTTGGAGTTCAGAAGGTTTCATTTTTGGGCTTCATTTTTTCCCCTTCTACTATCGAGATGGACCCTGTTAAAGTTCAGGCCATTTATGATTGGACTCAGCCTACTTCTGTGAAGAGCCTTCAGAAATTTCTGGGCTTTGCTAACTTTTGCCGTCGCTTCATCGCTAATTTTTCTAGTGTTGTTAAACCATTGACTGATTTAACCAAGAAAGGTGCTGATGTGGTCAATTGGTCCTCTGCGGCCGTTGAGGCTTTTCAGGAGCTGAAGCGTCGTTTTTCTTCTGCCCCTGTGTTGTGTCAGCCAGATGTTTCGCTCCCGTTTCAGGTCGAGGTGGATGCTTCTGAGATTGGAGCAGGGGCTGTTTTGTCTCAAAGAGGTTCTGATGGCTCTGTGATGAAACCATGTGCTTTCTTTTCTAGAAAGTTTTCGCCTGCTGAGCGCAATTATGATGTGGGTAATCGAGAGTTGTTGGCTATGAAGTGGGCGTTTGAGGAGTGGCGACATTGGCTTGAAGGAGCCAAACATCGCGTGGTGGTCTTGACGGATCACAAGAATCTGACTTATCTCGAGTCTGCCAAGCGGTTGAATCCTAGACAGGCTTGATGGTCGCTGTTTTTCTCCCGCATCAATTTTGTGGTTTCATACCTTCCGGGTTCTAAGAATGTGAAGGCTGATGCCCTTTCAAGGAGCTTTGTGCCTGATTCTCCGGGAGTTCCTGAGCCAGTTGGTATTCTCAAAGAGGGGGTAATTTTGTCTGCCATCTCCCCTGATTTGCGATGGGTGCTGCAGGAGTTTCAGGCTGATAGACCTGATCATTGCCCAGCGGAGAAGCTGTTTGTCCCTGATAGATGGACTAGTAGAGTTATCTCTGAGGTTCATTGTTCGGTGTTGGCTGGTCATCCTGGAATCTTTGGTACCAGAGATTTGGTGGCTAGATCCTTTTGGTGGCCTTCCTTGTCACGAGATGTGCGTACTTTTGTGCAGTCCTGTGGGACTTGTGCTCGGGCTAAGCCCTGCTGTTCTCGTGCCAGTGGGTTGCTTTTGCCCTTGCCGGTCCCGAAAAGGCCCTGGACGCATATTTCCATGGATTTTATTTCAGATCTCCCTGTCTCTCAGAGGATGTCAGTTATCTGGGTGGTTTGTGATCGCTTCTCTAAGATGGTCCAGTTGGTACCTTTGCCTAAATTGCCTTCCTCCTCTGATTTGGTTCCATTGTTTTTCCAGCATGTGGTTCGTTTACATGGCATTCCGGAGAACATCGTGTCGGACAGAGGTTCCCAGTTTGTTTCAAGATTTTGGCGGTCCTTTTGTGCTAAGATGGGCATTGATTTGTCTTTTTCTTCAGCTTTCCATCCTCAGACAAATGGCCAAACCGAACGAACCAATCAGACTTTGGAAACATATCTGAAATGCTTTGTTTCTGCTGATCAGGATGATTGGGTGTCCTTCTTGCCTTTGGCTGAGTTCACCCTTAATAATCGGGCTAGCTCGGCCACTTTGGTTTCGTCTTTTTTCTGTAATTCTGGTTTCCACCCTCGTTTTTCTTCAGGGCAGGTTGAGCCTTCGGACTGTCCTGGTGTGGATTCTGTGGTGGACAGGTTGCAACAAATTTGGACTCACGTAGTGGACAATTTGACATTGTCCCAGGAGAAGGCTCAATGTTTCGCTAACCGCCGTCGCTGTGTTGGTCCCCGACTTCGTGTTGGGGATTTGGTTTGGTTGTCGTCTCGTTTTGTTCCTATGAAGGTTTCGTCTCCTAAGTTTAAGCCTAGTTTCATTGGTCCTTATAAGATTTCTGAAATTATTAATCCTGTGTCATTTCGTTTGGACCTTCCAGCTTCTTTCGCCATCCATAATGTGTTCCATAGGTCGTTGCTGCGGAGATATGTGGCTCCTATGGTTCCCTCCGTTGATCCTCCTGCCCCGGTGTTGGTTGAGGGGGAGCTGGAGTATGTGGTGGAGAAGATTTTGGATTCTCGTATTTCGAGATGGAAACTTCAGTACCTAGTCAAGTGGAAAGGTTATGGTCAGGAGGATAATTCCTGGGTGGTTGCCTCTGATGTTCATGCTGCCGATCTTGTCCGTGCCTTTCATTTGGCTCGTCCGGAGTGGCCTGGAGGCTCTGGTGAGGGTTCGGTGACCCCTCCTCAAGGGGGGGGTACTGTTGTGAATTCTGTTCTCGGGCTCCCTCCTGTGGTTATGAATGGTACTTCGGCGAGTTCTGTTCATGGACTCCCTCTGGTGGCTGTGAGTGGAGCTGCTGGTTCTGAGATTCCTTCTCCAGCTGATCTTGTTCAGGTCTTGGCTGGCTGCTCTATTTAACTCCACTTAGATCGTTACTTGATGCCAGCTGTCAATGTCCTTGTACTGGTTCAGTTCTCTTGGATCTTTCAGATGACCTGTCTACTTCAGCAAAAGCTAAGTCCCTGCTAGCTTATTTGTTACCACTGTGTTTTTGTCCAGCTTGCTATTATGATTTAATCTTGTTAGCTGGAAGCTCTGGGATGCAGATTGGCACCACCGCGCCGTGAGTCGGTGCGGTGGTTTCTTTTGCACACTCTGCGTGGTTTTTTTGTTAGTTTTTATGCTGACCGCAAAGATACCTTTTCTATCCTCAGTCTGTTTAGTTAAGTCTGGCCTCCTATGCTGAAACCTATTTCATTCCTGTGTTTGTGACTTCCATCTTAACTCACAGTCAATATATGTGGGGGCTGCCTATTTCTTTGGGGAATTTCTCTGAGGCAAGGTAGGCTGTATTTTCTATCTTTAGGGGTAGTTAGCTCTTAGGCTGTGAAGAGGCGTCTAGGCCGAGTCAGGAACGCTCCACGGCTATTTCTAGTTGTTGTGATAGGCTTAGGGCTTGCGGTCAGCAGAGCTCCCACTTCCCAGAGCTCGTACTGTATTGCTAGTTTGCTCATCTGGTCATTTCTAGTGCTCCTAACCACCAACCCAACATAACAGAGGACTGCGGGTAACCTAGTGGCAGCTCTGAAACTTGATAACTTCACACACGTACCATGCCTGGCCCACATGCTCAACTTAGTGGTTCAGCAGTTTCTCAAAATCTACCCAGCTCTGCCTGAGCTACTTGGAATGTATGCCGTGTATGTGCCCATGTTGCAAGTTGGCTACAGCTGCCGCCCCCTGGCATTGCTGCAGCAGCTTTTGCAACTTCCAACTTAACTATTGTGCAATGTTACCATGCATTAGAACTCGATGATACACATGTTGACAAGTCTTTGTAAGCAGCAGAGGCAAATAGGTGAATACCATCTACACCATGCACAAAGATATTCTGGTCAGCCTCTGCACAAAAGTGCTGATGAGTGGGCATGGATGTATGACATTTGTGCCATTCTCCAAAACATTGAGGACTCGACCAAGATGGTGAGTGGCGATGAAGCCATAATCTGTGTCACCATTCTGCTTCTCTGTCTAATGAAATGCTTGATGCTCACAATGAAAAGGAGGCTTTGCAGGCTGAGCAAATTGAGATGGAGCAAAAAACTATACAATAATACTACACAGCCCAGTCTCATCTCATCTTCTCAATGTGGCTTGAGTGATAATAAGGAGGAACAAGAGCTGGTTGCCTGCATTACAGACAGTACTACTCACACTACCTTCATCCTGTCTGTTCACTGTGAATGCCCTAAAGAAGGAGGATGAGGTGGACAACATAGTCAGTTGCCCTCTTGGAGGAGAGGTCTAATAAAATGTTTCAGTACCAGAAGACCCTAGTTGAAGAATTATTTAAAAAAAATCCCATCTGACAATGCTGGCAGCAGATGTCACAGTTCCTTGGACAACCAAAGAGTTGAAACTAGGTAGAAACACATCAGATGCAGCAGAGGCAGGTGAACACTCTCAAAGGTCTGGAACAGTTTTCTTAGACTCTCCCAGCACCCAAGCCCTGATGCGTGGGGTACTCTAACAAGGAGGGAAACGTTTTGGAAGATGCTGAAGGAGTAATGTGATGACACAGCATTTAAACTTAATTAACTAGACATCAATTTTCAGTAAGTTATTGACTGTTATCTATATGTTCACTTTTGAATTTATAAGTTTCTTTCTGGTTGGACAAGAAAACACTGACTTTTTTTCTTATAATCCTGTAATATTGACTTGTAAGTTTACATTTGATGTAACATTGTGTTATGATCCTGAACAACTAAAGACACAGGGCATTTGAACAATGATGTTTGCTGATATGCTGATTATACATTGTCCAGGCCAGAAAGTCTGTTGACTTGCAAAACAGAGAAGAAAAAACTATGCAAATAGATTAATCAAGCACTGTGAGCTGATCTCATCACCATTCTTCCCCTTTACCTGTGAATTATGGATTGATGGACAATTCTGAACTATATAAGGAGACTTTTGCCTTTGTAACAAGATATAACCATATATCCAGGCAGCCAAGACATCCAGACATCCAAAGAACCAGAGACTTTTTACAAGACAGCAGCCAAGACATCATGGCTTCATCACAAGGGACAAAGATGTGACATTATTATTATTTTATTATTATTGTACATTTTTATAGTGCCATTTGTTCCATGGTGCTTTTCATGTGAAAAGGGGCAAATATAGACAAATACAATTAAACATGAGCAAAAAAGAAGGAGGGAGGACCCTGCCCACGAGGGCTCACAGTCTGCAGGGGATGGGTGAGGTTACACTAGGAGAGAGTAGAGCAGGTTGTGTGGCAGTTGTGTGACATTCTTCAGGATGCCAGCTTAGGGGTCCATGGCCCCACCTAAAAGAATACAGATCTGCTCCCTTGACCATCTCGGAACCATGGATATTTTTGGAGAGGTTAGGATTAGAGATGAGCGAACGTGTTCAGAAAATGATCATCAATCTCAAATTTGGCATGAAAGTAGCACATTTGGATTAGTAATTGCTTTCACAAGCATTTTTAACTCAAAGTCGGCAAAAGTCGATCACAGTTCAATAAATCATCACATTCCCATTAAAGGGAATCTGTCACCTCATTTTTCACATATAAGCTGCGGCCACCACCATTAGGGGCTTATCGACAGCATTCTGTAATGCTGTAGATAAGCCCCTGATGTAACCTGAAAAATAAGAAAAACAAGTTAGATTATACTCACCCAGGGGCGGTCCCGGTTCAGTTCGGGTCCGATGGGCCTTGCAGGTCTGGGCCCGGCTCCTCCCATCTTCTTGCGATGACGTCCTCTTCCTTGTTTCTGTTGTGGCTCCTGCGCAGGCATAATTCTCTGCCCTGTTGAGGGCAGAGCAAAAAACTGCAGTGCGCAGGCGCCAGGAAAGGTCAGAGAGGCCCAGTGCCTGTGCACTGCAGTCCTTTACGCTGCCCTCAACAGGGCAATTCAGTACACCTGCACAGGAGCCGTGACAAAAGCAAGGATGAGGATGTCATTGCATGAAGATGGGAGGCACCGGACCCGGACCTGCTATGCCCATCGGACCCGAACCGGGACCGCCCCGGATGAGTATAATCTAACTTGTTTTTCTTATCTTTCAGGTTACATCATGGGCTTATCTATAGCATTACAGATAGCTGTAGATAAGCCCCTAATGGTGGTGGCTACAGCTTATATGCAAAAAATGACGTGACAGATTCCCTTTAATGCTTTTGTTTTCAGTTTGACTTTGATAGTGATGCTGTGTGATGAGTGCGGGATCAAGGGGAAGAGTATGATAAGGGAAGGGGATGTGTCTAGGTCAGAGGAGCATGTGGTGAGGTTACAGCAGCGGCACGCAATTGTTTCTTTTTTTTCCTCTTAACTTTATGTGTGTTGATTCAGGCAACCAATCAGGGGCCCAAACAATCCACAATGTCATGACACAAGGTCTTCTGTGATTGGTTGTTGAAGTCACATGTCACTGGCCATATGAAAAAGCGGACATCTTGTTTTGCTCAGTTTCACAGTGTAGAGAAGTCGCTCATGCGCTATTGCTGATGCTGAAAGTGAACATATCCTGCATGAATCGATCTTCCAGCATCAAAGTAGATTGTGCAAAAACTGTATGGCAGTCTTAGGAAACCCCATTAGCTACTCCAAATTGTTTGTGATAAAACTGTTTCAGTGGAAAATCAGAAGGCCAGATTTCCAGTTCCAGAAATATTGGGATTAGGAAAAATCATCACACATACTTACTATTATCCATGTATTCATACTGAATAACAGATCCAATGCAAGTCAAGGGGAAAGCTGAATATTTTTCTGCTGGACCCAGCAAACTGGTCTGAGGGCATGAGAAAAAAAGCTGAAATGGATGGAAAAGTGCTAAAACTAAATGGGAACAGAATGGAAAAAATGCCTGCATGCCTTACTAACACTGCGCGATAGATGAAAAGCTAGCAATTCATCTGCTGCGCACAGGAGCTGACAGGATAAAATAGAGTAATGTTCAATCACCGCACACTCTTGATAAATGCTTGTGAGGACTTTATTGTACAGATGTAGATGCAGCAAGAAAACAATTCATGAATAAGGAATTGGTGAATGGATAGAGGAAATGGTGAGATGACAAAAGCATAACGTTTCGACCCTCATAGGGTCTTATTCATATAGTCGCTGTTGGCAAAGTTCACTGAACGGTATGAAGGATATTCTGCTTGCAAAAGGACACCTATTCAAGGTTAGGTCCAGTGCACCTGCAGCCTACAATCCAAGTAGAATTATGTGCTTTACCAAAAAACTATATCTTGGTCTCATCTGTCCACAAGACACTTGCTGCCCCCTACCAATAGAAAGGACCGCCTGATGGTCCTCTACAAATTATGTGTGTCTGATGACCCTGAAAAACAAAATTGTGACTATCCATGTGTCTGATCATGTTTCCTGCACCAGATGGCCAGATAAGGTATTAAAATGATAAAACAACATTTCTTGTTGAATGTTTTTTTCACCATTAAAAGCAATGCAAATACACAGCAAAAACACTGCGTGTGAACATAGTCCAAGGTGTGGAGATTTTTGTTTTCTCTTATTTATTTTGCTTTATATACAAGACATTATCCTGAAAAGAATGTTTTTTAACATTTTTTCCAGTCAAATCCATTCTAACTGCAGTTTTGTATATTTTATTGTCGGTCTGTAAATGGGCATAATACTCTGACAAGATTATTCTCAGCACTGTCTTGGGATTCAGAGATGCTTCCAAGCATCTTTATTCTGTCTCTGAGGCTAATCTTAGACCTGTGGACATCACGTGTGTTTCCCCCTTTACTGACCACTGGAGGCCAATCTTATTTTTACGACTGGCCTTAACCCCTTCACCCCCAAGGGTGGTTTGCACGTTAATGACCGGGCCAATTTTTACAATTCTGACCACTGTCCCTTTATGAGGCTATAACTCTGGAACGCTTTGACGGTTCTTGGCGATTCTGACACTGTTTTCTCGTGACATATTGTACTTCATGTTAGTGGTAAAATTTATTCGATATAACTTGCGTTTATTTGTGAAAAAAATGGAAATTTGGCAAAAATTTTGAAAATTTTGCAATTTTCCAACTTTGAATTTTTATGCCCTTAAATCACAGACATATGTCACGCAAAATACTTAATAAGTAACATTTCCCACATGTCTACTTTACATCAGTACAATTTTGGAACCAAAATTTTTTTTTGTGACGGAGTTATAAGGGTTAAAAGTTGACCAGCAATTTCTCATTTTTACAACACCATTTTTTTTTAGGGACCACATCTCATTTGAAGTCATTTTGAGGGGTCTATATGATAGAAAATACTCAAGTGTGACACCATTCTAAAAACTGCACCCCTCAAGGTGCTCAAAACCACATTCAAGAAGTTTATTAACCCTTCAGATGTTTCACAGGAATTTTTGGAATGTTTAAATAAAAATGAACATTTAACTTTTTTTCACACACAATTTATTTCAGCTCCAATTTGTTTTATTTTACCAAGGGTAACAGGAGAAAATGGACCCCCAAAGTTGTTGTACAATTTGTCCTGAGTACGCTGATACCCCATATGTGAGGGTAAACCACTGTTTGGGCGTATGGCAGAGCTCGGAAGGAAAGGAGCGCCATTTGACTTTTCAATGCAAAATTGACTGGAATTGAGATGGGACGCCATGTTGCGTTTGGAGAGCCCCTGATGTGCCTAAACACTGAAACCCCCTACAAGTGACACCATTTTGGAAAGTAGACCCCCTAAGAAACTTATCTTGATGTGTGGTGAGCACTTTGACCCACCAAGTGCTTCACAGAAGTTTATAATGCAGAGCCGTAAAAATAAAAAATCATATTTTTTCACAAAAATTATCTTTTCGCCCCCAATTTTTTATTTTCCCAAGGGTAAGAGAAGAAATTGGACCCCAAAAAATGTTGTGCAATTTGTCCTGAGTACGCTGATACCCCATATGTGGGTGTAAACCATTGTTTGGGCGCATGGCAGAGCTTGGAAGGGAAGGAGCGCCATTTGACTTTTCAATGCAAAATTGACTGGAATTGAGATGGGACGCCATGTTGCGTTTGGAGAGCCCCTGATGTGCCTAAACATTGAAACTCCCTACAAGTGACACCATTTTGGAAAGTAGACCCCCTAAGGAACTTATCTAGATGTGTGGTGAGCACTTTGACCCACCAAGTGCTTCACAGAAGTTTATAATGCAGAGCCGTAAAAATAAAAAATCATATTTTTTCACAAAAATGATCTTTTTGCCCCCAATTTTTTATTTTCCCAAGGGTAAGAGAAGAAATTGGACCCCAAAAAATGTTGTGCAATTTGTCCTGAGTACGATGATACCCCATATGTGGGTGTAAACCATTGTTTGGGCGCATGGCAGAGCTTGGAAGGGAAGGAGCGCCATTTGACTTTTCAATGCAAAATTGACTGGAATTGAGATGGGACGCCATGTTGCGTTTGGAGAGCCCCTGATGTGCCTAAACATTGAAACTCCCTACAAGTGACAACATTTTGGAAAGTAGACCCCCTAAGGAACTTATCTAGATGTGTTTTGAGAGCTTTGAACCCCCAAGTGTTTCACTACAGATTATAACGCAGAGCCGTGAAAATAATTTTTATTTTTTTTCTCAAAAATGATTTTTTAGCACCCAGCTTTGTATTTTTACAAGGGTAACAGAATAAATTGGACCCCAAAATTTGTTTTCCAATTTGTCCTGAGTACGCTGATACCCCATATGTGGGGGGGAACCACTGTTTGGGCGCATGACAGAGCTCGGAAGGGAAGGAGCGCCATTTGGAATGCAGACTTAAATGGATTGGTCAGCAGCCGTCACGTTGCATTTGCAGAGCCCCTGATGTACCCAAACAGTACAAACCCCCCACAAGTGACCCCATATTGGAAACTAGACCTCCCAAGGAACTTATCTAGATGTGTTGTGAGAACTTTGAACCCCCAAGTGCTTCACTACAGTTTATAACGCAGAGCCGTGAAAATAAAACATCTTTTTTTTCCCACAAAAATGATTTTTAGCCCCCCAAATTTTTATTTTCCTAAGGATAACAAGAGAACTTGGACCCCAGAAGTTGTTGTTCAATTTGTCCCGAGTACGCTGATAACACAAATGTTGGGGTAAACCCCTTTTTGGGCGCACGGGAGAGCTCGGAAGGGAAGGAGCACTGTTTTACTTTTTCAACGCAGAATTGGCTGGAATTGAGATTGGACGCCATGTCGTGCTTGGAGAGCCCCTGATGTGCCTGGACAGTGGAAACTCCCCAATTCTACCTGAAACCCTAACCCAAACACACCCCTAACCCTAATCCCAACGGTAACCCTAACCACACCCCTAGCCCTGACACACCCATAATTCTAATCCCAACCCTAATCCAAACGTAAATGTAATCCAAACCCTAACCCTAACTTTAGCCCCAACCCTAACTTTAGCCCCAACCCTAACTTTACCTCCAACCCTAGCCCTAACCCTAACCCTACCCCTAACCCTAACCCTAAACGTGACTGAAATACGTGGCACTGAAATACGTGGCACTGAAATACGTGGCACTGAAATACGTGGCACTGAAATACGTGGCACTGAAATACGTGATACGTGGCACTGAAATACGTGGCACTGAAACACGTGGCACTGAAATATGTGATACGTGGCACTGAAATACGTGGCACTGAAATATGTGATACGTGGCACTGAAATACGTGGCACTGAAATACATGGCACTGAAATACGTGGCACTGAAATACGTGGCACTGAAATACGTGGCACTGAAATATGTGGCACTGAAATATGTGATACGTGGCACTTAAATACATGGCACTGAAACACGTGGCACTGAAATACGTGATACGTGGCACTGAAATACGTGGCACTGAAATACGTGGCACTGAAATACGTGGCACTGAAATACGTGGCACTGAAGTACGTGGTACGTGGCACTGAAATACGTGATACGTGGCACTGAAATACGTGATACGTGGCACTGAAATACGTGGCACTGAAACACGTGGCACTGAAATACGTGGCACTGAAATACGTGGCACTGAAATACGTGGCACTGAAATACGTGGCACTGAAATACTTGGCACTATGACTGTCAGAAAATGTTCATTAAACGGTTAGGGGTGAGGTTAGGGGTAGAGTTAGGGTTAGGGTTTGGATCCCTTTATCACCTTGATGGTGGTGGGTGGCTTTTCAGTGTGTTTTCTGTTTTTTTCGATAAAAATGCATGCGTTTTTAACGCAAACAAACGCATGTGCTCAAAAACGCAAGAAAATACTGCAGGTTGTATTTCTGAAAATGAACGCATGCAGAAAAAAAACGCATGCGTTTGAAAACGCGACCAAACGCGTACAAAAAAACCGCATGCGTTTTCAATGTTAAATATAGGGAAAAAACGCATGCGTTTTTTTGTGCAAAAAACGCTGCAGACAAAAACGCAAGTGTGAAACCAGCGACGCTTTTTATAGCAAAAAAGTTTTTGCGTCTCCACATTTTGAGACCTATAATTTTTCCACATTTTGCTCCACAGAGTCATGTGAGGTCTTGTTTTTTGCGGGACGAGTTGACGTTTTTATTGGTAACATTTTCGGACACGTGACCATTTTTGATCGCTTTTTATTCCGATTTTTGTGAGGCAGAATTACCAAAAACCAGCTATTCATGAATTTCTTTTGGGAGAGGCGTTTATACCGTTCCGCGTTTGGTAAAATTGATAAAGCATTTTTATTCGTCGGGTCAGTATGATTACAGCGATATCTCATTTATATCATTTTTTTATGTTTTGGCACTTTTATACGATAAAAACTAAAATATAGAAAAAATAATTATTTTGGTATCGCTTTATTCTCAGGACTATAACTTTTTTATTTTTTTGCTGATGATGCTGTATGGTGGCTTGTTTTTTGCGGGACAAGATGACGTTTTCAGCGGTACCATGGATATTTATATCAGTCTTTTTGATCGCGTGTTATTCCACTTTTTGTTCGGCAGTATGGTAATAAAGCGTTGTTTTTTGCCTCGTTTTTTTTTTTTTTTTCTTACGGTGTTTACTGAAGGGGTTAACTAGTGGGCAGTTTTATAGGTTGGGTCGTTACGGACGCGGCGATACTAAATATGTGTACTTTTATTGTTTTGTTTTTTTTATTTAGATAAAGAAATGTATTTATGGGAATAATATATATATTTTTTTTATTATTTATTTAGGATTTTTTTTTTTTTTTTTTTTTACACATGTGGAAAAAATTTTTTTTTACTTTTTTACTTTGTCCCAGGGGGGGACATCACAGATCATTGATCTGGCAGTGTGCACAGCACTCTGCCAGATCGACGATCTGCTGTGCAGGGCTGCAGGCTTACCAAGTGTCTGCTCTGAGCAGACACTCGGTAAGCCACCTCCTTCCCTGCAGGACCCGGATGCCGCGGCCATCTTGGATCCGGGACCTGCAGCCAGGAAGGAGGTAGGAGACCCTCGCAGCAACGCGATCACATCGCGTTGCTCCGGGGGTCTCAGGGAAGCCCGCAGGGAGCCCCCTCCCTGCGCGATGCTTCCCTATACCGCCGGTACACTGCGATCATGTTTGATCGCGGTGTGCCGGGGGTTAATGTGCCGGGGGCGGTCCATGACCACTCCTGGCACATAGTGCCGGATGTCAGCTGCGATATGCAGCTGAGACCCGGCCACGATCGGCCGCGCTCCCCCCGTGAGCGCCGCTGATCGGTGATGACGTACTATCCCGTCGGCGGTCATACGGGCCCACCCCACCTCGACGGGATAGTACGTCTGATGTCAGGAAGGGGTTAAAGTCTAAATAGATCAGCTGGTTATGGAAGAAAATTGGGGCAGTTATTTATTTACTTTATTCAAACCAGATAGAATCGATACAAATAGCATAGGTTACTTATTACTTATTACTATTTATTTACTCACTAGAGGGTGTTTGCACATTTTGTCTTTATCTTAAGTTTAGTGTTATAGTTAACAGATGTCATCTTCTTCTCTTATCGATGCCACAATCTTGTGATGGCAACTTCTGTCGGTCACGATCTGCTGGTCACCGACAGGAGCAACAATGGGCAGAGCTGAAGATGGCAGCTGGCAAGTATGAGACTAGGGATAGGAAACTAAGATGCTTTATCCTTCCTCCTGCCGATACGTGTCTTAAATAAATCTAGATGTTCACAAAAATCTTGACACAAGTGATGAGCCCCAGATTTACAAGTTGCCCCTGCTTCCCGTCTGTACTACATGTACTGTACTGCTTCCTACCTTTACCATCTGTAAATATTAAACTATTAAACAGTTATATATGTTTCTTTCTGGATAAGCCTGCACTTTGCATGTCAGGTGGGAGAAGCTGCATTTCATTTTTACTATACACTGAGTATACAGTACTGGACTTTAAAGAAATTCAAGGTCCTAAAATAGAAAAGAATATGCCAGCTTCCAGCCGCTCTTACTGACTTTTATATATATAAGAACTTGATTTATTTATATTAGTTTTGTGTTTATTTTACCTTAATCTCCATTTCTTCTTGCTTTATGTTGACATTTTTGGGTTTTCAGCAGCAATTATTTGTTTTTCACTGAGTTATGATCTCAAGTTACAATATTTTCACTTTACAATGGAAGTCTCAGAGATCATTAATATTGTGACTCAAAGAAGCTCTGAATCCTGGGATTATGTTCTTTATATTTTACTAAACCACATAATAGAAAGGTTTAATAACATTAGTTATTTTACGTAAAGTTATTACTCCAGTATAATGTCTACCATAATTAGGTAGAGTAGTTTTGTGGAAATGGTGAAATGAGGACCAACACAGTAAATAACTAAACTTAATTAATTTTTGGCTGGAGGTCTCATTGTGATCAGCTTTATTTTTCCAAATAAACAATACCATTTAATTTGTTTTTTTTTTCAAAATACTTTTATAAACTAGAAGTGAGATTAATAAGCCATGTATATTTTGCAGTGTGCTTTACTAGCAATGAATGAATGTATAACTTCCCAGAGGTTTTCTCCAAATCATAAACATGATAGTAAGCTTATAACAACATAAAAGCTATGCTTAATTTAAAAGAGTGGCAAAGAAGCAGAGTCGAAAAAGTAAGGGAAAAATACGTGTTTTATATGGAGATTTCATTTGTACTGCTGAACATCCATCTTCATTTTTTGCTAATTGTATGTCAAAGGATTAATTTACATATAGCAATAAATGACATTTGCCACAAGCAAAGCGATTATTTCAAATGGCATATCCACTTGCAATTCAAATGACAACCATCTAAATGATAAGTTGTAAATGGTGACATAAAATCAGACATTTCTTCCTCCGTTCTGTGAACTTTTATTTCATTTCATTTTCTATTTTTTTATTCAATTTCAAAGTGTCCAATATATGATTTAATTTGACCATAAACTCACTTCATATTCAGGTTTTCTATTATGTTGACTAATAGGGAAGTGTTAGTTTTGTACACAAACGCCAATGCCATAAAATTTAAATACATAGATGGAAGGTATTAAATAAATATGACAGTTGCCTAATTTAAAGCCACCCAGACATTTTAGATAGCTATCGCCTGTACAATAGTTTAGGTGATCGTTCATCCGTCAGCAATCTTCCATGACTCTCCCATACATTGGTACAATCAGTTGACCAAGCACTACTGTGTTTTCTATAAGAACCTAACTTTCAGATATGGCTGAGGGTGACTTATTTTTTAGAGAAGAAAAGAACAGGCAATTCAAAATTGGACATGTTGGATCTTTCATCCGATGGACAGTTGTGCATGGAGACCGTAAGACATGAATGTGTTTATATCATGGAAGTCAAATTTGGATTTTTGTAGGTCCACTGGAATCTAGCAGGAAGGCCACGGTCACAAGTTCAGTATTTAGTCAGTATTTTACATCAGTATGTGTAAGCCAAAATCAGGAGTGAAACAATCAGAGGAAAAGTATAATAGAAACAGGTGGACCACTTCTGCATTTTTCACTCTTGGTTTTGACTTACAAATACTGATCTAATTACTGACCAAATACTGAACGTGTGAACATGGCTGTAGAATGTATTTGATCCACATAATTTCTGTCTGAATCAAAAATGCCTCAATTTCCATGGGGGGAAAAAAGGTGCATAAAAAATTTTAGAAAAACTTTATATTCTTCTTTGCTCACATTTTCTGCCATCGGTCCTCCATTCCGGTCTTTATTTCTTCTGCCACCCAATTCCAGAGATGAGGCCTCTAATGGGCCTCACATGCATTGCCCACTCCCAACATGAATGCATAAAGTCAACCATGAGCTTTAGATTGACCATAATGTTTGCATATAGCAATGAAAGAAAAGAAGACCAGAGTAGAAGACTGGCAGAAGTGGCAGAAGGACAAGTGAATAAATATGTGTTTAAAGGCTTTTTTATTTTAACCCTTCTTACCCCTTAAAATAATCAATTTAGCTGCTTTCTTACAAAGTGAATCATGAAAAATTCCAGTTCTTGTAATTACAATTTTCTCATTAAATTCACTAGTGTTGGCAAATGAATAAGCGGTAGTAAATTAAATAGAATCATATATAAGCCATTTTAAATAGGAGCTGGTGTTGAGGTAAAATTACGTGTTTTTCAAGACCGTGAAAGTAGTCAATTTTTTGTTGGTATTTGAAATCAGCAGCTGTTTCCCTAAGCAACTATCACTGCAGGGTAAATGTAGTATTTGTTGGTTGCATTTCATATGTCTGCCCATTCACATCATACATCAAGTCCACTAAGGAAAGCATTATTAGCAGCAGGAAATAATAGGATGGGCATTTATGATGATGTAATAGGATACTGGTGCAGTCCTGTCATAATGGCTCCTTTAAATATTACCAAGAGTTTTTCAACATTAAACAGTTTGAAAAATCATTATTTTTTTGTGTCTTCATTTATTTTAACGTATCACAAATCACAAAGAGATTTTTCTAAATAAAGCACTTTAATAATTTCTGCTTTCTACCAAATTCTCAGATGCAGTCTACTGTGTCTGAGTGTCTGCCTCCACTAGGTGCATATGCCAGAAAATGATGCAATGAGAGCTTTTCCTAGCAGCATGAGTGCCCAGTTAGGTTGCTCATTGCTCACTAAGAGGTTTGCTGTAATATGTCAGTGGGTTTATACTTTTGATCAAAATAATAACTAATAACCTTAGTTTTGGATAACTTTGCTTAGCCACAGTAGGTCAAGGAATAATATTTGGTAGTGTGATGAATACATCACATCAACCATCATCACTACATGAATACATCACCATAACCATCAGTAGTACATGAACACAGTACTCAAACACCATTATAACATAAATGCATCACCAGAACCATCATCAGTATAGGAATTCTGTACAAGAACTACCATCAGTTTTGTTGCAAGGAAATAGGATGTTTTGGATGAATCCCGCTCTTTGTCCCTGGTATCGTGTAAATGGTCCACTAACAATGAGCGGTTCCTATATCTAACAGTAAAATTGTACCCTTGCTAAGAATCACCCCTTTTAAACACACCGTTTTTTTACTTTTGGTTATATCTTTTGTTGAAAAAGTTAACAATTCTAATGGAAATGATCACCAGAGCTTGTTAGCCGAATCATCTGATGGAGATATTTTATGACTTTGTTCTTTCTATGTCGCTATATGTATTATATAATTTTTAGGAGGAGACCTGTTTATGTTTGTGATGAGTTCCTTTGATTGTTGATCATTAGACTTTATAGGTCAGAACATTCTCTTCCATGTATCATATTTACACATAAACTGTTAGTTCACTTGTATTTACCTGTTTTTCAAGAAGTAAGATTTGTGTATTTATTATATTAATTACATAATTTTTCTTTTACAGATATATATATATATATATATATATATATATATATATATATATGATTTATTTGGATGAAGTCTTTTGTAAAAACATCTCCATTGAATGGCCAATATATAACAGAGCTCCAACTTGCTATTAATAATGCAAGATCTTGAAGTGCTATTATCCGGTGATCATGTATGCTAAGACCCAGGGTAGCTGAGTTGTATAGATGTCTGCCAGGTAAGATCAGACTCCAATATGACATATACTGTACTGGTTCATGCTGGGAACAGGTGCAAGTAAGCGAGACGATGTGTCAGGAAATGCAGGGAATATTACATCCCACAACCCAGTCCACACATTATACAAGTATATAGCAGAAGCAGTAACAGTCCCCAGGGATTGCACACCAGCCCTGGGGACTATTACTGCTTTTCTGTACAGGTATGATCCCTCCTACTATATGCCTGTTGGCACATGGCCATGGTGGCTATTCATTATAGTTATATAATGTGTGGTCTGGGTTGTGGGATATAATATTCCCTGCACAGAGTATATACCGCTTGATGGTTTTCTATCATGAGAGATATATTTTTAGATAAATTGTTATATCCATTTTTAAAGGCGAATCATGATATGTACTTGTTTACACGCAGTCACATCCAAGGTTGTGTGCCCTAGTTTTTTGCAGTGGTTTTTGTGATAAGTGCGTTATCCCTTTTTCTTGCTTCCCCTACACCTACACCTCATTTGTAATTGTACAACTAATAAATTGAGAAATTATTTATAATTCTGGACCACAATATTGTTTCTCTTTTGTTGTGTTTCAGGCAAAAATGTACTTTAGATTGTGCCATGTTGCAGTTTTATCTAAGCCTGATAAAGACCTTAGACCGAGGTTGAAATGAATGGCTAAATGCACAATTAAACATTCATAATTTCCATTGTGTATTTCACCTGGTCAGTTTGCTCAGTATAGTGAAAGTTGCAGTGTCGTATCAGCACCTCTTTGTCGTATCAGCAGATCAGGAGCCGAGGATCATTAGCATATTGCATCCAATGCTCTCGCATTGGATGCCATACGCTGGTGTGACTCCAGCCTAATAGTGAAATACCAGAAGCAGTCACACTTACAGCAATATGGATCAGTATAAAAAGCCCTGCTGGAAAGTGTGCGGTCTACCAAAGTATAAAATAAATTAATCCAATCAGTAAACATAATAATAAGAAAAAAAATCAAAACGCTGGAATTGTGCTTTTTCGGCCACCGCAACAACTCAAAAAAATGTAATAAGAGGCAATCAAAGCACAGCCCTCACATAGCTCTAGATTCCAAAACTTGAAACCCTTACTGGTCTCAGAAAAATGGAGTCACGCTTGGAATTTATGTGCTGCTTTCCAGTATATCACATGACAAAATGAATAGTGTCAATCAAAAGTACAACTTGTACTGGAAAATACAAACAAAAACAGCCATGTTGACAGAAAAATATAAAAGTTATGACTCTCGGAAAATGGGGAGGAAAAAATAAAAGAGAAAAATTGCATGGACCTTAAAGAGAACCTGTCACCATAAAAAATGCTATTAACTTGCAGAAATGGGGTTAATTTGTAGGATCATAGCATTACTAAACTGCTCAGTGCCTTCACTTAGCTGAATACTGTGGGGAGAAAAGGAACATTATCCCCCCCATGTGCGTTCGGCCTCCAGTCATGGGGTGTCACCAGCATGGGTTCAGTCACTGCACTGGTGAGAAAATAGAGTGGCTGTAACCACAGCTCCAGCTTTGACTGACAGCTATCCCCAATGCAGAACCAGTGCTAGTCAGGGGTGGGGGGAGCAGTTACAGCAGCTACTCTGTGTACTCTGAGCGGTTACTAAACCAGCATCGGCACCACCTCTTTGGCTGAAACCTGAATGCTGCAGGGGGGAATAAAGTTCATTATCTCCCCACAGCGTTTGGCTAATTGCAGATGCTGGGTGGGTTAGTAATGCTTTTAAAGGTACCTTCACACTAAGCGACTTTGCAACGATAACGATAGTGATCCGTGACGTTGCAGCATCCTGGATAGCGATATCATTGTGTTTGACACACAGCAGCGATCTGGATCCTGCTGTGATATCGCTGGTCGTTGCTGAAAGTTCAGAACTTTATTTGGTCGTCAGATCGGCGTGTATCGTCGTGTTTGACACCAAAAGCAACGATGCCAGCGATGTTTTACAAAGGTAACCAGGGTAAACATCGGGTTACTAATCGCAGGGCCGCCCTGGTTACCAGTGTAAAAGTAAAAAAAACAAACAGTACATACTCACCTTCTGCTGTCTGTCACACGTCCCTAGCCGGCGGCTTCTCGCACTGACTGTGAGTGCCGGCCGTAAAGTAAAAGCAGAGCACAGCGGTGACGTCACCGCTATGCTGTGCCTTACGGCCGGCAATCACAGTCAGTGCGGGAAGCAGACGGCGAGGGACGTGTGACAGACAGCAGAAGGTGAGTATGTACTGTTTGGTTTTTTTACTTTTACACTGGTAACCAGGGTAAACATCGGGTTACCCGATGTTTACCCTGGTTACCAGGGGACTTCGGCATAGTTGGTTGCTGGAGAGCTGTCTGTGTGACAGCTCTCCAGCGACCACACAGCGACGCTGCAGCGATCGGCATCGTTGTGTGAAGGTACCTTAACTTACAGGTTAACCTCATATCTGCAGGTTAACAGCATTTTTCTTGGTGAAAAGTTCACCTTTAAACCCTTCACCCCAAAGCCTGCTTTCACCTTCCTGACCAGGCCAATTTTTACAATTCTGACCACTATCAATATATAACTCTAGAACACTTCAATGGATTCTGGTCATTCTGAGAATGCTTTTTCACGACATATTGTACTTTATGATAGTAGTAAAATTTATTTGATGTCACTTGTATTGATTTGTGAAAAAAAACAGAAATTTGGTGACAATTTTGAAAATTTATCAATTTTCAAACTTTTAATTTTTAAGCCCTTTTATCGCTCAAAATAGTTAACAAGTAACATTTCCCACATGTCTACTTTACATTAGCACAATTTTGGAAACATATTTCTTTTGTTAGGAAGTTATAAGGATTAAAAGTTGACCAACGATTTTTAATTTTTACAGCAAAATGTGTAAAACCATTTTTTTAGGGACCACATTACATTTGAAATGACTTTGAGGGACCTATATGACAGAAAATACCCCAAACTGACACCATTACTAAAACTGCACCCCTCAAGGTGCTCAAAAACACATTCAAGAAGTTTGTTAACTCTTCAGTTGCTTCACAGGAATTTTTGGAATGTGGAAGAAAAAAATAAACGTTTACTTTTCTTTCACAAAAAATTTCCTATAGACCTTTTTTTTTACTTTTGCAAGGGTAACAGGAGAAAATGGACCATACATTTTGTTGTGCAATTACTTCTGAGCATGCCGTTACACCATATGTGGGGGAATACTACTGTTTGGGTGCACTGCAGGGCTTGGAAGGGAAGGAGCTCATTTGACATTCGAATGCAAAATTTGATAGAATAATTACCAGATGCTAATGTTGCATTTGGAGAGCCCCTGATGTGCCTAAACAGTTGAAACCTCCAACAATTGACACCATTTTGGAAACTAAACCACTTAGGGAACATACCTAGATGTGTATTGAGCAACTTGAACCCAGAGTGCTTCACAGTTTATAAAGTAGAGCTTTGGAAATAAAAAAAATCATATTTTTCCCAAATAAATCTTTTTTTAGTTCCATATTTTGTATTTTCTTAAAGGTAACAGGATAAATTGCTGTTGTGCAATTTCGCCTGAGTACACTGATACCCCATATGTGGTCAAAAACGACTTTTGAGACACAGTTCATCTAGGGGTGCAGTGATTATATTGACACCACAGGTGTCACAAACTTTTATACCATTGGGCAGTGAAGAAAAAATAATTTACATTTTTACCAACAAGATTGTGTGTTAGCCCCAAGTTTTACATTTTTACACTGGGAAATGGGTAAAAATGTCACCAGAATTTGTCCCACAATTTCTGCTGAATGTAGAAATACCCCATGTGTGGCTGTACTACTTTGCCATACGGAGTGACTCAGGAGAAATGGAATGCTATTTGCCTCCTGGAGTGCAGATTTTCCTAGACTAGTATATGGATTCCATATAAAGAGCCCCTAAGTTCTAGAAAAACAGAATCCCCCTTCATGTGACCCCATTTTGGAAATTATAACCCTTTGAAAATTTATCTACAGATGTAGTGACAATTTTGACTAAATGGGTGTTTTCCAGAACCAAGCATAAGTGGATGTTCCTGAGAGAAAATTGCAAACTGCTGTTGTAGTGACCAGTACGCTGTAGTGACTAGTATGTTGCAGTCACCAGTACATTATGCCAAGCTCATGCTTCTGGGGACACGCACCTGTAAATTAGTTGGGCTCTTATCACTACAGAAATGCCAAATATGTGGGCCCTAAATGTTCTTTAGACACATTGGGGCTCAGAAGGGAGGGGGCATTGGATTTGGGAGCTGAGAATTTGCTGAATTTCTTTTGGCGAGCGAGGAGCCATTTAGTTTTTCCAGAGCCTTTGAGCTACCAGTAACGTGGAAGCCCCCTATATTTCGATTAACAGATGACAGATCTGAGTGAGGACTTGCTTTTTTTGTGGATTGACTTGAAACTGTTATTTGGACCATTTCACATAACATTTGGGATCTCATTTATCCGGTGCTCTACGCTGACCACTTACTTTGGGGTTTCCATCTAAATCTCTGAGTGACGTGATTCAGATGAAACCCTCGAGGGATCCGTTCACTATAATGAGGCAATGACCCTCCGGCTAAGGCGGAAGCCGAAACGCGTGTCAGGGTGGATGCCACTTGGATGAAGGAGCTAGACTCATGTAAGTGTAGTACTGATTATTTTTCTTATAATACTTCCTACACTTCTAGGTGATACACCGTACATGAGCCCACGATGAGTGTTTTTTTGCAATACATAGAGTTGTATCTTGTTTTACTATGTATGTATATGTAAAATAGAGGAGTGCACTGACACTTTACCCTTTTTCTGTCCTCGTATAATGAAAACTTCTTATCGTGCTGCTTGTTTTTCTTGGACACTTTGTTATTATTACATATAATATATTATATGCTTAGTTGTCACCCTCCTTCCTATATTCCCATACCCCATGAGGGCGTCCCTGTTTTTAAATTGCTTTTTAATGTCATTGTGCTGACACCCCTGTTGCTGCTACTATAAATAAATATATTGATATGTCACATTATATTTGGGACTTCATTGGTTGGTCTTTTTCCTTTTTTCCCCACTCTTCTGACTATAATGAGGCAGTAGATTTACTCTGGACTCTGCATGGCCTTCCTTCAGTGGTGTCCTTTTCAGAAGCGTACAACAATGTGGCCGACAGCACTTTTGTGCAATCCTAAAAGGATTGACACCACCGGCTCACAGGTCAGACGGCATCCACAGTGCCTCCATCTGCCTCATTATAAGAAATCTTCCCCCGGGAATTTTGTCTGAATCACATATTTCAGAGATTTACATGGACACCCCAGTACGAGCACTCAGCGCAGAGCACAGGCTTAATATACGCTGAAACTTACTGTGATCTTTGGGATGCAGAATGAAAAAATCAGCAGCAGGTGAAAAATTGGTTTTATTTATTTTTTATGCCATTCCTCATGATGTATAAGTGATTAGACAACTTTATTCTTCGGGTCAGTGCGATTACAGCAATGCTATATTTATAGCGGGTTTTTATGTTTGGCTGCTGTCACACATTAAAAGACGCATTTTATTGTGAAAAATAGTGTTTGCATCACCATCTTTTGAGAGGTATAATATTTTTATATTTCTCCCAACAGAGAGAGTCATATAATGGATTGTTTTTTGCGGGACGAGCTGTCATTTTTATTGGTACCATTTTCGGGCACATGACATTTTTTGATAGCTTTCTATTCTGATTTTTGGGAGAAAGAATGAACAAAAACCAACTATTAAGGAACTGTTTTTTTTCATACCGTTCTGCGTGTGGTAAAATTGGTAAGACAGCTTTATTCTTCAGGTTAGTATAATTACAGTGGTACCTCATTTATATAATTTTTTTGTGTTTTGCCGCTTTTACATAAAAAACACTATTTTATAGAAAAAGTAAATATTTTGCATCACTTTATTCTGAGAGCTATAACTTTTTATTTTTCTGCTGATGGAGGTGTATTGCAGCTTGTTTTTTGCAGGACAAGATTACGTTTTCAGCTGTACCATTTTTATTTACATCCATCTTTTTTATCGTATTTTATTGCACTTTTTGTTCGGCAGTATGAGGATAAAACATTGTTTTTTGACTTTTTTTTTACGATGTTCACTGAAATGGTTAACTAGTGATACAGTTTTATAGAGCGGGTAATTTGCGTACTTTTATTGCTTTTTTTTATTTACATAAATTGATTTATTGGTAAAATATGTATTTCTTTTTTTTATTTAGGGATTTAAAAATATATATATTTTTACACATTCTAAATTTTTTTAAACTTTTTTACATTATCTTAGTATTGGCCATCACTATATAACATCAGATCGCTGATCTAACACTCTGTACTGCAGAGTATCAGATCAGGATCTGACAGGCAGGGAAGGAGGCATGCTCGCAAGCCACCTTACCTGCAGGGCCCGGAAGGACCCCGCTGCTATCTTAATACCGAGTGTCTTGATCATAAGAAAAACGCGATCGTATCACTTTGTCCTGATGGAAGCACGCAGGTAACTGATTCCCTGAGTGATGCTCCTCTATGCCAGTCACTACTGACAGCGGTATCAGAGGGGTTAAATGCCCGTGATCAATGCTAGCACTGATCGAAGGCGTTGCTGCGGGGTGTCAGCTGTCACATAATGCTGACACCTGAATCAGCTTGCCGCAGCGCTCAGCATGAGCCTGTACAAACATTCGGAAGTACATATATTTCTCTTTGCAGGAACGCACCTTCCGCAGTGCAGTATATGTACGGCGCATGTCAGCAAGGGGTTGAGGGGTACATTTTTGTGACAATTGATGTTTTTCCCATAGTGTACCTTCCAAAGGAAAAAAAATATATAGTTTTCCTTTGTACGCAATACTGTTGAAATTGAGAGTACACCAGAAAGCATTGTTCCCATTTGCATGTGTCTTAATTGTCATTGTAATATAACATTTATGAGACAAGACCAATGATTTCGAGCTGCTCTGTGAATTATTAAGATTAATTTCCCGGCTGAACCTTTACCTGCTGTCCTGAGTGACAGCCTGTACAGGAAGAACTGTATGATTTAACCAGAAACTCTGATGGGTTTATGTACATAATTCATGCACAAATATTAATGTTAATAATTCAAAGTGCTGGTATGTTCTTTGAAGGTGAGTGATCACATCATTTCTTGTAGTGATATTTGCTGACATTAGCCAACTTAAAAAAAGGGCAATATCCTGCTTGTCAGTAATAATAACGATATGACATATTAAAGGTTTTGCTGTTCAGGAGGCACTAAGGAGAGGATAAAAGCAACTTGGGAGTGAAGATGAAGAATGTCTTGGCACAAACAAATAAAAAATGTCCTTTTCAAGTATAAATAATTTAAGAGTTTGATGTCCCTTAACCTCTACTTTATTAACCTTTTTACGCTGGAAGTGGAACATGCTCTTTGTTTTTGGATCAGTTGAAATCTTTACATCTATTTCTATTTTTTTTTCTTTTTTTTATAGAATTTTGACAGACTCACTCTAACTTCATAAGCAGAAACTAATTTAATTCTCCAGCAGGACTTGGCACCTGTCCACACTGCCAAAAGTATCAATACCTGGTTTAAAAATAACAGTATCACTGTATCACTTGATTGGCCAACAAACTCGCCTGACCTTAACCCCATAGAGAATTCATGGGGTATTGTCAAGAAGAAGATGAGACACCAGACCCAACAATGTAGACAAGCTGAAGGCTGCCATCAAAACAACCTGGGCTTCCATAACACCTCAGCAGTGCCACAGGCTGATCGCCTCCATGCCACACCACATTGATGCAGTAATTGATGCAAGAGGAGCTACGACCAAGTATTGAGTGCATTAACTGAACATACATTTCAGTAGGCCAACATTTAAGATTTTAAAATCATTTTTCAATCTGGTGTTATAAAGTATTGTAATTTACTGAGATAATGACTTTTGGGTTTTCATTGGCTGTAAGCCATAATCATCAACATTAACAGAAATAAACACTCAAAATAGATCACTCTGTTTCTAATGACTCTATATAATATGAGTTTCAATTTTTGTATTGAAGAACTGAAATAAATTAACTTTTTGATGATATTCTAATTTTGTGAGAAGCAGCTGTATATATTTTTCCTTATAAGCAATACATATATTATTTTATAAGATAGTAAGTAGTGCACGTTCTACATCTTCTATATTAGATAATAGCAGAATTATTGCTAAAGGTTTGCTTCATTACTATGATACTAATGACCTACCTGCAACATAGGCTATCAATATCAGATCGGTGGAGGTGCAACACCCAGCAGCTCCACAATCAGCTCTTTTCGGCCCCATATGGATTCAAACAGCTATACAGACGAAAAACATTTCTGTCAGCTGTTTATTGCTTATTACCATGTACTGCAGCTTATATGTAAATCGGATCCAGTATCACCTGTATTATCCTAATAGTTTAAGATGCAAATTTTAAGAATCCTGCTAGAACTTTTATTTAACCACTTCATGACCTTGGGATTTTCTGTTTTTCCGTGTTCGTTTTTCGCTCCCCTCCTTCCCGGAGCCATAACTTTTTAATTTTCCGTCAATATGGACATGTAAGGGCTTATTTTTTTAGGACAAGTTGTACTTTTGAACAACATCATTGGTTTTACCATGTCGTGTACTTGAAAATGGGAAAAAAAATTCAAGTGCGGTGAAATTGCAAAAAAAAAGTGCAATCCCATGCGTGTTTTTTGTTTGGCTTTTTTGCTAGGTTCACTAAATGCTAAAACTGACCTGCCATTATGATTCTCCAGGTCATTATTAGTTCATAGACACCTAACATGTCTAGGCTATTTTTTATCTAAGTGGTGAAAAAAAATTCAAATCTTTTCTAAACAAAAAAAAATTGCGCCATTTTCCGATACTCGTAGTGTCTCCATTTTTCGTGATCTGGGGTCGGTTGAGGGCTTATTTTTTGTGTGCCGAGCTGACGTTTTTAGTGATACCATTTTGGTGTAGATACGTTCTTTTCATCACCCGTTATTGCCTTTTAATGCAATGTCGCGGCGACCAAAAAAACGTAATTTTGGCATTTCTAATTTTTTTCTCACTATGCCGTTTATCGATCAGATTAATCTTTTTTTATTGATAGATCGGGCGATTCTGAATGCTGCGATAACAAATATGTGTATGTTTGATTTTTTTATTGTTTTATTTTGAATGGGGGAAAGGGGGGTGATTTAAACTTTTATATATTTTTATTGATTTCATATTTTTTTAAACATTTTTTTTTTACTTTTGCCATGCTTCAATAGCCTCTATGGGAGGCTAGAAGCTGGCATAGCCTGATGGGCTCTGCTACATAGCAGCGATCATTGCTGCTATGTAGCTGAATTGCAGGCTTGCTTTGAGCGCCGACCACAGGGTGGCGGTCACAGCAAGCCAACATCAATAACCATAGAGGTCTCAGGGAGACCTCTGGTTACTATGCCGACGCATCGCTGACCCCCGATCATGTGACGGGGTAGGCGATGCGGGCATTTCCGGCCGCGCGGCCGGAAGCAGTAGTTAAATGTCGCTGTCAGCGTTTGACAGCGGCATTTAACTAGTTAATAGCGGCTGGTGGATTGCGATTCCACTCGCCGCTATTGCGTGCACATGTCAGCTGTTCAAAACAGCTGACATGTCGTGGCTTAGACGTGGGCTCACCGCCGGAGCCCACACCAAAGCAGGAGATCTGACCTCGGACGTACTATCCCGTCCGAGGTCAGAAAGGGGTTAAGTGAACATTGTTCTCTGGTCCTGGAGTGGCCAGTCCTGAATCCGAAGTCCACCAGTCCATGTGCAGACAGACCTCTTCCCGAAGTCCCCTGGTTCACAAATATATATACAGTATATATATATTTATTTGTGTGCCTATACATACCTGTTATATACACCTTTTATTATTACTCCTCGGTATCATTCTGCCATCTGGTGGCTGCCTTTTGTATTTTAACCTACTTTACATTATTTTGTGTTTCTCATCGGCCTCCCTTTGTTTTCATTGTTCATGTGTGTAATTGTGTATTTCAATAAAATATTTGGTGTGTACATATACAGTATATTTGTTTCTGCTTTTAGTTATTTGGAGTAATACTTACATAATATATATATTTTGTAATTACCTTGTATTAAGTCTTTTGTTGAGATATATATATATATATATATATATATATCTCAGACCCCAACATGTGTTACAAAAAAATAAATATTTAAGGGCCAACAACTCCTTTGACTCCTTTTGCTGGCTCCCTGACTTTGATGTAGGATCGTGCACCGAGCCCACATCTTCCCCTGATTAAATCAGCCATAATATGGCTCTAACAGCCACGGGTGGAGAAGAGCTCTGCCTGCGTCTATTAACCTGTTAAAACCTGCTGTCAATCTCTGACCTCAACATTTAGTACTCTCTGACAGTTGGGGTATGTCCTTTGACACACCTGTGATGTGATCGTGGGGTGTCAATGGATTGTCAAGACATTCTGAGCTCTGCTGATGTCCCGCATGCCTGTCATTATGTTCTTCCAGTGAAACCAGCTTGTGGCTAGTGCTCATAGGAGAACATGATTTTGTCTATACATAGCAGTGCTGATACACTGTTATGTGCAGCACAATAGATCGCATGATCTGAGCTTGAATTCCGCAAAAGAGGCAAATAAATGCAATAAAAAGTAAAACAAAAAGTTTTTAAAAGTATGAGAAAAAAAACACAAATGTGGAAATGACTCCTTTTTGCCACATTAAAAATAAAACAATAAAAAATGACACATATTTGATATAGCTGTGTTCTTAAAAGACTGATCTATCAAAATTAGAGATGAGCGAACCCTTGGAAGTTTGGGTTCTCTGGGTTCGTCCAAACTTTAATCCAAAATTCAGCTCAGGAACCAGAACGCTATCCGGACTTCAGCTTGAATCTGAAGCCCATAGAAATCAATAATGACCTGAGCTTTGGAGCTGGAAAATTTCTCTCTCTCAAAAAAAAATGTAAATGACAAAATTACTTTTTTATGGCTTTTTTTTATGGCTGCTGCAAGACTGCAATAAGAGGCGATCAAAATATAAAAGTGTCAATAAAAATTCCAGCTCAGGGTGAAAAAAAATAAGGGCTCACACAATATTGTTTAATTGCACTTTTTTGCACTTTGAATGCACTTGGAGGTTTTTTTTCCTTCATTCCTGTACATCATATAATAAAATGAATGTAGTTAATCAAAAGTACAACTCATCTCACGAAAAAACATGCTTTCACATAGTTATGTGGATTAAGTAAAACAAACTAGATAAAGGACACTCTCATAGACATTAGAAGGCAAATGGATCTGATAAGTGCAGATAAAACAAAAGTATTGTGTAAAAAATAGAAACACTACTAACACTATGCATTCCAGCTGCATTCGACCTTCCTCAGATGTACAGTGCCTTGCGAAAGTATTCGGCCCCCTGGAGCTTTTCAACCTTTTCCCACATATCATGCTTCAAACATAAAGATACCAAATGTAAATTTTTGGTGAAGAATCAACAACAAGTGGCACACAATTGTGAAGTTAAATGAAATTTATTGGTTATTTTAAATTTTTGTGGAAATTCAAAAACTGAAAAGTGGGGCGTGCAATATTATTTGGCCCCTTTACTTTCAGTGCAGCAAACTCACTCCAGAAGTTCATTATGGATCTCTGAATGATCCAATGTTGTCCTAAATGCCTAATGATGATAAATATAATCCACCTGTGTGTAATTAAGTCTCCGTATAAATGCACCTGCTCTGTGATAGTCTCAGGGTTCTGTTTGAAGCACAGAGAGCATCATGAAGACCAAGGAACACAACAGGCAGGTCCGTGATACTGTTGTGGAGAACTTTAAAGCTGGATTTGGGTGCAAAATGGTTTCCAAAACTTTAAACATCCCAAGGAGCACTGTGGAGCACATATTGAAATGGAAGGAGTATCATACCACAGCAAATCTACCATGACCCAGCCGTCCCTCTAAACTTTCATCTCAAACAAGGAGAAGACTGATCAGAGATGCAGCCAAGAGGCCCATGATCACTCTGGATGAATTGCAGAGATCTACAGCTGAGGTGAGACAGTCTGTCCATAGGACAACAATCAGTCGTACATTGCACAAATCTGGCCTTTATTGAAGAGTGGAAAGAAGAAAGCCATTTCTCAAAGATATCCATAAAATTTGTCATTTAAAGTTTGCAACAAGCCACCTGGGAGACACACCAAACATGTGGAAGAAGGTGCTCTGGTTCGATGAAACCAAAATCGAACTTTTTGGCAACAATGCCAAACGATATGTTTGGTGTAAAGGCAACACAGCTCATCACCCTGAACACACCATCCCCACTGTCAAACATGGTGGTGACAGCATTATGGTTTGGGCCTGCTTTTCTTCAGCAGGGACAGAGAAGATGGTTAACCCCTTCACCCCCAAGGGTGGTTTGCACGTTAATGACCGGGCCAATTTTTACAATTCTGACCACTGTCCCTTTATGAGGCTATAACTCTGGAACGCTTTGACGGATCTTGGCGATTCTGACATTGTTTTCTTGTGACGTATTGTACTTCATGTTAAAGGTAAAATTTATTCGATATAACTTGCGTTTATTTGTGAAAAAAATGGAAATTTGGCGAAAATTTTGAAAATTTTGCAATTTTCCAACTTTGAATTTTTGTGCCCTTAAATCACAGACATATGTCATGCAAAATACTTAATAAGTAACATTTCCCACATGTCTACTTTACATCAGTACAATTTTGGAACCAAAATTTTTTTTTGTGACGGAGTTATAAGGGTTAAAAGTTGACCAGCAATTTCTCATTTTTACAACACCATTTTTTTTTAGGGACCACATCTCATTTGAAGTCATTTTGAGGGGTCTATATGATAGAAAATACTCAAGTGTGACACCATTCTAAAAACTGCACCCCTCAAGGTGCTCAAAACCACATTCAAGAAGTTTATTAACCCTTCAGGTGTTTCACAGGAATTTTTGGAATGTTTAAATAAAAATGAACATTTAACTTTTTTTCACACAAAATTTATTTCAGCTCCAATTTGTTTTATTTTACCAAGGGTAACAGGAGAAAATGGACCCCCAAAGTTGTTGTACAATTTGTCCTGAGTACGATGATACCCCATATGTGGGTGTAAACCATTGTTTAGGCGCATGGCAGAGCTTGGAAGGGAAGGAGCGCCATTTGACTTTTCAATGCAAAATTGACTGGAATTGAGATGGGACGCCATGTTGCGTTTGGAGAGCCCCTGATGTGCCTAAACATTGAAACTCCCTACAAGTGACACCATTTTGGAAAGTAGACCCCCTAAGGAACTTATCTAGATGTGTGGTGAGCACTTTGACCCACCAAGTGCTTCACAGAAGTTTATAATGCAGAGCCGTAAAAATAAAAAATCATATTTTTTCACAAAAATGATCTTTTCGCCCCCAATTTTTTATTTTCCCAAGGGTAAGAGAAGAAATTGGACCCCAAAAAATGTTGTGCAATTTGTCCTGAGTACGCTGATACCCCATATGTGGGTGTAAACCATTGTTTGGGCGCATGGCAGAGCTTGGAAGGGAAGGAGCGCCATTTGACTTTTCAATGCAAAATTGACTGGAATTGAGATGGGACGCCATGTTGCGTTTGGAGAGCCCCTGATGTGCCTAAACATTGAAACTCCCTACAAGTGACACCATTTTGGAAAGTAGACCCCCTAAGGAACTTATCTAGATGTGTGGTGAGCACTTTGACCCACCAAGTGCTTCACAGAAGTTTATAATGCAGAGCCGTAAAAATAAAAAATCATATTTTTTCACAAAAATGATCTTTTCGCCCCCAATTTTTTATTTTCCCAAGGGTAAGAGAAGAAATTGGACCCCACAAAATGTTGTGCAATTTGTCCTGAGTACGCTGATACCCCATATGTGGGTGTAAACCATTGTTTGGGCGCATGGCAGAGCTTGGAAGGGAAGGAGCGCCATTTGACTTTTCAATGCAAAATTGACTGGAATTGAGATGGGACGCCATGTTGCGTTTGGAGAGCCCCTGATGTGCCTAAACATTGAAACTCCCTACAAGTGACACCATTTTGGAAAGTAGACCCCCTAAGGAACTTATCTAGATGTGTGGTGAGCACTTTGACCCACCAAGTGCTTCACAGAAGTTTATAATGCAGAGCCGTAAAAATAAAAAATCATATTTTTTCACAAAAATGATCTTTTCGCCCCCAATTTTTTATTTTCCCAAGGGTAAGAGAAGAAATTGGACCCCAAAAAATGTTGTGCAATTTGTCCTGAGTACGCTGATACCCCATATGTGGGTGTAAACCATTGTTTGGGCGCATGGCAGAGCTTGGAAGGGAAGGAGCGCCATTTGACTTTTCAATGCAAAATTGACTGGAATTGAGATGGGACGCCATGTTGCGTTTGGAGAGCCCCTGATGTGCCTAAACATTGAAACTCCCTACAAGTGACACCATTTTGGAAAGTAGACCCCCTAAGGAACTTATCTAGATGTGTGGTGAGCACTTTGACCCACCAAGTGCTTCACAGAAGTTTATAATGCAGAGCCGTAAAAATAAAAAATCATATTTTTTCACAAAAATGATCTTTTTGCCCCCAATTTTTTATTTTCCCAAGGGTAAGAGAAGAAATTGGACCCCCAAAAATGTTGTGCAATTTGTCCTGAGTACGCTGATACCCCATATGTGGGTGTAAACCATTGTTTGGGCGCATGGCAGAGCTTGGAAGGGAAGGAGCGCCATTTGACTTTTCAATGCAAAATTGACTGGAATTGAGATGGGACGCCATGTTGCGTTTGGAGAGCCCCTGATGTGCCTAAACATTGAAACTCCCTACAAGTGACACCATTTTGGAAAGTAGACCCCCTAAGGAACTTATCTAGATGTGTTTTGAGAGCTTTGAACCCCCAAGTGTTTCACTACAGATTATAACGCAGAGCCGTGAAAATATATATTTTTTTTTTTCTCAAAAATGATTTTTTAGCCCCCAGCTTTGTATTTTTACAAGGGTAACAGAATAAATTGGACCCCAAAATTTGTTTTCCAATTTGTCCTGAGTACGCTGATACCCCATATGTGGGGGGGGAACCACTGTTTGGGCGCATGACAGAGCTCGGAAGGGAAGGAGCGCCATTTGGAATGCAGACTTAAATGGATTGGTCAGCAGCCGTCACGTTGCATTTGCAGAGCCCCTGATGTACCCAAACAGTACAAACCCCCCACAAGTGACCCCATATTGGAAACTAGACCTCCCAAGGAACTTATCTAGATGTGTTTTGAGAACTTTGAACCCCCAAGTGTTTCACTAAAGTTTATAGCGCAAAGCCGTGAAAATAAAAATTCTTTTTTTTTTTTCACAAAAATGATTTTTTAGCCCCCAGTTTTGTATTTTCACAAGGGTAACAGGATAAATTAGACCCCAAAAGTTGTTGTCCAATTTGTCCTGAGTACGCTGATACCCCATATGTCAGGGGGAACCACTGTTTGGGCGCATGACAGAGCTCGGAAGGGAAGGAGCGCCATTTGGAATGCAGCCTTAAATGGATTGGTCTGCAGGCGTCACGTTGCATTTGCAGAGCCCCTGATGTACCCAAACAGTACAAACCCCTCACAAGTGACCCCATATTGGAAACTAGACCTCCCAAGGAACTTATCTAGATGTGTTGTGAGAACTTTGAACCCCCAAGTGTTTCACTACAGTTTATAATGCAGAGCCGTGAAAATAAAACATCTTTTTTTTCCCACAAAAATGATTTTTAGCCCCCCAAATTTTTATTTTCCTAAGGATAACAAGAGAACTTGGACCCCAGAAGTTGTTGTTCAATTTGTCCCGAGTACGCTGATAACACATATGTTGGGGTAAACCCCTTTTTGGGCGCACGGGAGAGCTCGGAAGGGAAGGAGCACTGTTTTACTTTTTCAACGCAGAATTGGCTGGAATTGAGATTGGACGCCATGTCGCGCTTGGAGAGCCCCTGATGTGCCTGGACAGTGGAAACCCCCCAATTCTACCTGAAACCCTAACCCAAACACACCCCTAACCCTAATCCCAACGGTAACCCTAACCACACCCCTAGCCCTGACACACCCATAATTCTAATCCCAACCCTAATCCAAACGTAAATGTAATCCAAACCCTAACCCTAACTTTAGCCCCAACCCTAACTTTAGCCCCAACCCTAACTTTACCTCCAACCCTAGCCCTAACCCTAACCCTACCCCTAACCCTAACCCTAAACGTGACTGAAATACGTGGCACTGAAATACGTGGCACTGAAATACGTGGCACTGAAATACGTGGCACTGAAATACGTGGCACTGAAATACGTGATACGTGGCACTTAAATACGTGGCACTGAAACACGTGGCACTGAAATACGTGGCACTGAAATACGTGGCACTGAAATACGTGGCACTGAAATACGTGGCACTGAAATACGTGGCACTTAAATAAGTGGCACTGAAATAAGTTATATTCACATAAATACGTGGCACTGAAATACGTGGCACTGAAATACGTGGCACTGAAATACGTGGCACTGAAATACGTGGCACTGAAATACGTGGCACTGAAATACGTGATACGTGGCACTTAAATACGTGGCACTGAAACACGTGGCACTGAAATACGTGGCACTGAAATACGTGGCACTGAAATACGTGGCACTGAAATACGTGGCACTGAAATACGTGGCACTTAAATAAGTGGCACTGAAATATGTGATATGTGGCACTGAAATACGTGGCACTGAAATACGTGGCACTGAAATACGTGGCACTGAAATACGTGGCACTGAAATATGTGATACGTGGCACTTAAATACGTGGCACTGAAACACGTGGCACTGAAATACGTGATACGTGGCACTGAAATACGTGGCACTGAAATACGTGGCACTGAAATACGTGCAACTGAAATACGTGGTACTAAAATATGTGGCACTGAAATACGTGATACGTGGCACTGAAATACGTGGCACTGAAACACGTGGCACTGAAATACGTGATACGTGGCACTGAAATACATGGCACTGAAATACGTGGCACTGAAATACGTGGCACTGAAATACGTGGCACTGAAATACGTGGCACTGAAATACGTGGCACTGAAATACGTGGCACTATGACTGTCAGAAAATGTTCATTAAACGGTTAGGGGTGAGTTAGGGTTAGGGTTTGGATCCCTTTATCACCTTGATGGTGGTGGGTGGCTTTTCAGTGTGTTTTCTGTTTTTTTTCGATAAAAATGCATGCATTTTTAACGCAAACAAACGCATGTGCTTAAAAACGCAAGAAAATACTGCAGGTTGTATTTCTGAAAATGAACGCATGCAGAAAAAAACCGCATGCGTTTGAAAACGCGACCAAACGCGTACAAAAAAACCGCATGCGTTTTCAATGTTAAATATAGGGAAAAAATGCATGCTTTTTTTGTGCAAAAAACGCTGCAGACAAAAACGCAAGTGTGAAACCAGCGACGCTTTTTATAGCAAAAAAGTTTTTGCGTCTCCACATTTTGAGACCTATAATTTTTCCACATTTGCTCCACAGAGTCATGTGAGGTCTTGTTTTTTGCGGGACGAGTTGACGTTTTTATTGGTAACATTTTCGGACACGTGACCGTTTTTGATCGCTTTTTATTCCGATTTTTGTGAGGCAGAATGACCAAAAACCTGCTATTCATGAATTTCTTTTGGGAGAGGCGTTTATACCGTTCTGGGTTTGGTAAAATTGATAAAGCAGTTTTATTCGTCGGGTCAGTATGATTACAGCGATATCTCATTTATATCATTTTTTTTATGTTTTGGCGCTTTTATACGATAAAAACTATTTTATAGAAAAAATAATTATTTTGGTATCGCTTTATTCTCAGGACTATAACTTTTTTATTTTTTTGCTGATGATGCTGTATGGCGGCTTGTTTTTTGCGGGACAAGATGACGTTTTCAGCGGTACCATGGATATTTATATCAGTCTTTTTGATCGCGTGTTATTCCACTTTTTGTTCGGCGGTATGGTAATAAAGCGTTGTTTTTTGCCTCGTTTTTTTTTTTTTTTTCTTACGGTGTTTACTGAAGGGGTTAACTAGTGTGGCAGTTTTATAGGTTGGGTCATAACGGACGTGGCGATACTAAATATGTGTACTTTTATTGTTTTTTTTTTTTAATTTAGATAAAGAAATGTATTTATGGGAATAATATTTTTTTTTTTTTTCATTATTTTGGAATATTTTTTTTTTTTTTTTTTTTTACACATTTGGAAATTTTTTTTTTTACTTTTTTACTTTGCCCCAGGGGGGGACAATACAGATCGGTGATCTGCCAGTTTGCATAGCACTCTGACAGATCACCGATCTGCGAGAAGTGCAGGCTGCTTCACAGTGCCTGCTCTGAGCAGGCGTCTGTGAAGCCACCTCCCTCCCTGCAGGACCCGGATCCGCGGCCATCTTGGATCCGGGTCTGGAGCAGGCAGGGAGGGAGGTAAGACCCTCGCAGCAACGCGATCACATCGCGTTGCTGCGGGGGGCTCAGGGAAGCCCGCAGGGAGCCCCCTCCCTGCGCGATGCTTCCCTGCATCGCCGGCACATCGCGATCATGTTTGATCGCGGTGTGCCGGGGGTTAATGTGCCGGGGGCGGTCCGTGACCACTCCTGGCACATAGTGCCGGATGTCAGCTGCGATATGCAGCCGACACCCGGCCGCGATCGGCCGCGCTCCCCCCGTGAGCGCGGCCGATCGGCTATGACGTACTATCCCGTCGGCGGTCATACGGGCCCACCCCACCTCGACGGGATAGTACGTCAAATGTCGGGAAGGGGTTAAAATTGATGGGAAGATGGATGGAGTCAAATACAGGACCATTCTTGAAGAAAACCTGTTGGAGTCTGCAAAAGACTTGAGACTGGGACGGAGATTTGTCTTCCAAAAAGACAATGATCCCACACATAAAGCAAAATCTACAATGGAATGGTTCACAAATAAACATATCCAGGTGTTAGAATGGCCAAGTGAAAGTCCAGACCTCAATCCTATCGAGAATCTGTGGAAAGAGCTGAAAACTGCTGTTTACAAACGATCTCCATCAAACCTCACTGAGCTCGAGCTATTTGCCAAGGAAGAATGGGCAAGAATTTCAGTCTCTTGATGTATAAAACTGATAGAGACATACCCCAAGAGACTTGCAGCTGTAATCACAGCAAAAGGTGGCGCAACAAAGTATTAAGTTAAAGGGGCCAAATAATATTGCACGCCATACTTTTCAGCTTTTGAATTTCCACAAAATTTAAAATAACCAATACATTTCATTCAACTTCACAATTGTGTTCCAATTGTTGTTGATTCTTCACCAAAAATTTACATTTGGTATCTTTATGTTTGAAGCATGATATGTGGGAAAAGGTTGAAAAGTTCCAGGGAGCCAAATACTTTCACAAGGCACTGTATATGTGTTAGGAGCGTTGGATGCAGCCATAACGTTTGGATCCATTTTCATTTATATCTTGATGTGAGCACCATTTTAACTGGTATGGTCAGCTTCTATCACCTCTGTTGAACCTCCCCATGGAGGATATTTCCACAGTATACCAGGTCTGCTGCACCCACTGGAATCCACTATGATGCATTTTGAGTTGTGAATGCAGCACAACTTCTCCAGGTGAGAATATTTTCTACGTTTAGTTCTAGAATTTTAATTTAGTAAGCTCAGAATGCACTCCTCGCTCACATTTTTCCATCAAGGAAAATTCACTATTGGTTTATGGCTATGCGGACAGAAAGAAAAAGTTATGGCTCTTGGAAGGAGAGGAAAAAATTAAAATGAAAAAATGGAAAATAGCCCTGTCAGGAAGGGTTTAATAACATGTAAAAACATTTCCATGAGGCTCATCAATCACATAATATTGTAGAACTTATAATAATAATAGAACAAATTATAGTTATTTATCTGAACAATTGTTGCAGAACACGTCGTGGTTAGTTTTTCATAGCTAACATTTACATTGCATTGAGTTCAATTTGAACTTTATTAGAAAAGTCTAAGCTCGTGTAGAAAAAAGCAGGAATGGCATTAACCCCTTAACCTCCGGAGCTTTTTTCGGTTTTGCATTTTTGTTTTTCGCTCCCCTCCTTCCCAGAGTCATAACTTTTTATTTTTTTGGCGGGACAAATTTGTACTTTTGAATGCCATCAAACAAAGTCCAGCTCACCATGATTGACATCCTGGTCGACATCCTCGGAGCACGGAACCGCTGTGTCAAGGCGTGGAAGAATCAAGGAAATTATGAGGAATCCAGTTCAGCGAGATAGTAAAAAAAAAACTTTTATTTATTTACTTGAAAAATGTGTTCAGTGGAGGATAAAAACATGACTAAGGGTGCTTGGTCACCAGAAACGCGTTGATATCGCATTTTATTTTCTGTTATTGCTGATGGTTTTTATCCTCTACTGAACACATTTTTCAAGTGAATATAGAAAAGGTTTTTTTCTCTATCTCGTTGAGCTGGATTCCTCATCATTTCCTTGACTTTTGAATGACACCATTGGTTTTACCATGTTGTGTACTAGAAAACGGGAAAAAAAATCCAAGTGCGGTGAGATTGAAAAAAAAGTGCAATCCCTCACTTGTTTTTTTGTGGCTTTTTTGATAGGTTCACTAAATGCTAAAGCTGACCCATTATTATAATTCTCCAGGTTATTACGAGTTCATATACACCAAACATGTCTAAGTTCTTTTTTATCTAAGAGGTAAAAAAAAATCCAAATTTTGCTAAAAAAAAAAAAAAAAATTGTGCAATTTTCCAAGACCCGAAGCATCTCCATTTTTCGGGATCTCGGGTTGGTGAGAACTTAATTTTTGTGCGCCGAGCTGATGTTTTTAATTATACCATTCTTTTGCAGATACCATCTTTCTTGTTTTTATTGATAGATCAGGCGATTCTGAATGCGGCGATACCAAATATGTGTATGTTTGATTTTTTTTTAATTGTTTTATTTTAAATGGGGCGAAAGGGAGGTGATTTAAACTTTTATATATTTTTTATTTTTTTCATATGTTTTAAAACATTTTTTTACTTTTGCCATGCTTCAATAGCCTCTATGGGAGGCTAGAAGTTGGCATAGCCTGATCGGCTCTGCTACATAGGAGGAATGCTCAGATTGCTCCTATGTAGCAGATTTACTGCATTGCTATGAGCGCCGACCACAGGGTGGTGCTCACAGCAAACTGGCATCAACAACCATAGAGGTCTTTAGAAGACAATGCACCGATAACCCCCGATCATGTGACAGGGGTCACCAATGCGTGTATTTCCAGCCCAATGGCCGGAATAGCTTGTTAAATGCCGCTGTCAGCATTTGACAGTGGCATTTAACTAGTTATAGTGGCAGGTGGATGTGTAAACTCACCGTCGGAGCCCGCATCAAAGTAGGGGATCTGCCATTGGATGTATTATTCCATCCGATGGCAGAAAGGGGTTAAGCACAACTTGGTCTTATCCGAATTACAAAGGAAAGAGTCAAATTTCAAATATTTTTATCTTTTCCTTACTCAGTTTCTCTATATCTAGAGGCTCATACCACTAAAGAACACTAACCGCATCAGCTGGCTCGATTCTCTCCCCCTCTTTTTGTTATTCTTAACAAACACCCTTATCCACCTCTATTTCTGCTTTGTTTTATCTCTAAGCACTAATATTGTTCTTATTCACATATATCATTTACTTATTTCAAAGTTATTTTTCTATTTAATTTCCAAATTTGGGCAATTTTGTTATCATGTATTATGCCAACCAGATAACGTGATGTGCTGGTCAGTGCCATATTTGTGCTCCTGTTTTTTGACTGTATTGTCTATTTATTCATGCATTTTTGCAAATTGTACCCTATCATTGTGGTTTGTACTGATGAAGAGGTATGATTACCTCGAAATGTGTTGATAAGTAAAAACGCATCCATACGGCTTCTGGTTTCCTATTGTATGCTGTATCCTCGGCAGTGCGGATTTACATCCACTTTCATCTATGAGTTTACTTAAAACACTTATAAAGACATCCATGCCAAAATGTAATTTTTTCTTCCTCAAGCAAAGCAGCAATGCTTTGACACTTAGTATTGTGGTATCACAAGTCCTGCCTATCTGCAGACAAACCTACACGTCCCCTTGAATATAGGAAACACATTAATTTAGAACATAAAATAACTGAAAAGTTAGAGCAAAAAATGAAATATTGTCCTTACGGATATTCCTCCAGACAGAACTGAAAGAGCTGCTGACTCAGGGTTTACATCTTGAGGCACATTTTCATAATGGATGTGTAAACTTAATATTTGTTCCTATTCAGTACTTTTAAATTGGATTTAATGGCATTCTCTCACTAAGAACACCCAGAGCTCTGTATGTCATTTGTACAAAAAGCATAGAGTAAAATTTAATATTGAGAACTTTATGTGCTACACAATTTAAATGGACAAAGTTGATATTTGGCTTTGAGTTTAGGGATTTACATTTGTAGCCACTCGAATAAAGTTTTAAGTAATCGTTTGGCTTTGTCGTTTGTGAGAATGTTAAACATCTACAACCTAGATGTAATGATGTGTGCATTAAATCAACATCATATTTAATGCCAAGGCATGATGGATCAAAAAGTACACATCATGGCCACTACTAACACCTATTACTATGACAGAACACTGCTGTTTTTGGACTTTTTTCATTTTTATATTATTGTCTTCATAGAACCATAGGTGCTTAATTTTTAATTTTTTAATTTTATCCATATGATGGCTTGTTTTTTTCAGTATGAGAATGGAAATGCAAGAAAAGAAAAAAAACAGTAATTATGTATTTTTTTAGTTTGGCCCTTTTAAATTGTTTGTTTACGCATGGTTTTTGCAGTCTATCATAAGTGACATTTTTTACTATATTCTGTGGATTAGTACAATTATTCTAATATCATATTCATACAGTTTTTTCATGTTTTGCTACTATAAAAATACACTTTAAAAGCATTAGGTTTGTGTAATCATGCTTTTAGGGCTGAAGTTTACTTCCTCTTTGGGAAAGTAACTGAGCAAGAAACTTTAATTCCAGCAATGATTTTATTTGTTTATATATTTTATCTCACTTTACCATGTGGGTTAAACTGAGTGACATTTTAAAGGTAATCTGTCAGTGGTTCCAACCCTTCTAAGCTATCTACGTGGCTATGCAAAGAATAGAAAGTGAAATAAAATGATACATTGATATGTGCAATCCAGTGTCTTATTCTGGAGAAATCCACTTTTTTCTCATCTAAATGAGCTAACATATATAAGCTAAGTTACAAATTAAATCTACACTCTAAAAAGCTATAATATGTAAACATTGAATATGCGAAATTTGAACTGCATTACTGCTATAGAAAACGTGTTAAAACATGAAGGTACATAGCGCACAAATTGGTCAATTCATGTGAGCCCATTTTGAGCACTAAGTACTTTCATTTTTAACATGTTTTCTAGTGCAGATCCAATTTCATGTATTTAATGTTTGCATGTTATAGGGTTTCAGAATGCAGCTTTTTTTTTGTTAGCAATATATAGTGGCTCTCTTAGATTGCATCTATTCACACTTGTCTTTTTCTGTTTGGAAGTGCCAGTCAGTTTTTTTTTAATATTTTTAGGACAAGCCTTCTGACTGAGCAGTCCTCTCCTCAGCCTAAGACATTTTTTAAATAGAGCTTGATCTTACCTGCCCATATAATAGTAGGCTTTTAGCCCAGGAGAGTCATCATGTTTGTCTTATGGTCCCAACAAAGAGGTATGCCTTGTCCCTGGCTGTTGGGCTCACATGAATTGAACAATTTGTGCATGGAGTACCTTAATTTTAAACATGTTTTCTACAGCAGCAATGCAATACTAACTTCATATATTCAATGTGTACATCTTATAGCATTTCAGAGTGCAGCTATAATTTGTTTATTACTGGGTTATTGCCAGGAATCAACAGTCCATATCATAACACTGTGTATGGCAGACTTTTTAAAATTAAAAAACAGTCAAAAAATATCCCTCTTAGTCAACTTTGATCAGAAAGTCAGTTCTATGCACAACAGAGGCACAAACTAGGGGAGTCGTTGTCGGAGGTACCATCATTCTGCTGGCTCATGGAAATGAGGCTACCTTTTGGGCTTTTCACGGACAGGTGTGAAACAGTCAGGTCTAGGTTCTGCTCTGTCTCTGTCTATTATGAGGCTTGCTTGCTGACACATAGTGAGGTGAAAGGCTAGAATCAAGGACCATCCTAATTGGATTAATCTTGTTGTGGTGAGATGGCATTTATGCTCTATTGATCAAAGTATTGTCAGCTAATTAACTTATGTTATGTGCAAGCACTACTACAATTTATGCATTTGCTTACTATGGGGTATTTGTTCACTGTTTTTAGTCTAGGTTTTATTAGTTAATGGGCACATTTTGAATGTGCACCTACATATTGCTCTTATACTAACAGCTGTGCTGGCACATTTTTTCAATTTTACTTTTTTACTTTAGCTCGTTGTAATTAGTACATATGGGGGAATGCCTTTCCCCATTTTGGACTCTGCATCTTATCTATTTGGTTTTCACGAGCAGTTGTGAAATGGCTCCTTCTCTGTCCTCATCTATTTTAAGGCCTTTTGGCAGATAGCAAGTGGAGATTCTGTTCAGAACAGAACACTTACTCAAACTAATGGAGTAGTTGTCAGAGGTAACATAATTTTGCTGGCTGTGATTCTGATGACTAATATACTATAAATTGTATAATGTCCTCCACTTCCTCTCTTTGCCCCTATCAATTAAATCTCCCTATTACTCACAGACTAATATTGTCATCTTTTTCATTGCTGCAGTTATTTAATATACTGTATTATTGTCTAAAGTAATTGTCCAATGCTTTAGTGTTTTTATTCCTTTCTCTATTGCTGAGTTGTGAGATCTGATGTAATCTTCCAATCCAAAATAACTCTAAATTGGCTTTTGCATTCCCTGCCTTGGCTTTTATACAATATACATAGATGCTCCCCATTGGCCGGGCTGTAACACTGTATTGCCAAGTTTTTAATACTAAGATTAGGATACAGCTTTAAAGAAGGCTACTACTTGTGATATAGCACAATTTTATTTCAAAGTTTAAGCATAACAACAGATGCGGATTTTTTACTGTAAGAGCAGTGAGACTATGGAACTCTCTGCCGTATGATGTTGTAATGAGTGATTCGTTACTTAAATTTAAGAGGGGACTGGATGCCTTTCTTGAAAAGTGTAATGTTACAGAGTATATATACTAGATGCCTTGATGGGGCCTTGATCCAGGGAACTAGTCTGACTGCTGTATGTGGAGTCAGGAAGTAATTTGTTTCTCCAATGTGGAGCTTACTCTTCTTAGTCTTTGCCACATGGTTTTTTTTGCCTTCCTCTGAATCAACATGTTGGGGCATGTTAGGTTAGGCTATGGGTTGAACTAAATGGACTTAGTCTTCCTTCAACCTTAATAACTATGTTACTATGTCTGAAATATCAGAGAAGCAAGCACCAAGACAGACAACCCTTGGAAAATTCACAACACTCATGGGTGTCCCCATTTAGGCAGGGATCACAACACTGTACACTTATAAGTACAGGTACACAACTTTCTGCTTCTATCTTAGTAAGGTTTCTCTGGCTTTATATAGTGATTTGCACTGTGTAAAGGTACCGTCACATTAAGCGACGCTGCAGCGATATAGACAACGATGCCGATCGCTGCAGCGTAGCTGTTTCGTCGTTGTGTGGTCGCTGGAGAGCTGTCACACAGACAGCTCTCCAGTGACCAACGATGCCGAAGTCCCCGGGTAACCAGGGTAAACATCGGGTTACTAAGTGCAGGGCCGCGCTTAGTAACCCGATGTTTACCCTGGTTACCAGTGTAAATGTAAAACACAAACAAACACTACATACTTACATTTCGGTGTCTGTCGGGTCCCCCGGCATCCGCTTCCCTGCACTGTGTAAGCGCTGGCCCTAAAGCAGAGCGGTGACGTCACCGCTGTGCTCTACTTTACGGCCGGCCGCCGCTGACACAGTGCAGGGAAGCGGACGCCGGGGGACGCGACAGACACCGGAATGTAAGTATGTAGTGTTTGTTTTTTTTTACATTTACAATGGTAACCAGGGTAAATATCGGGTTACTAAGCGCAGGGCCGCGCTTAGTAACCCGATGTTTACCCTGGTTACCAGTGAAGACATCGCTGAATCCGCGTCACACACACCGATTCAGCGATGTCAGCGGGTGATCCAGCGACAAAATAAGGTGCTGGCCTTCTAGCTCCGACCAACGATGTCACAGCAGGATCCTGATTGCTGCTGCGTGTCAAACACAACGATATCGCTATCCAGGACGCTGCAACGTCACGGATCGCTATCGTTATCGTTGTTAAGTTGTTCAGTGTGAAGGTACCTTAACTCTGATTCAACCTTTGCCCTCAAGTGGCCAGCCTTTGGGATAAGATGAATCAGAGATAAGAGGCAAACCTCAGAAAATGGGGCAATAAATCCACACAATTCAAAAGCTCCCAAAATAATATAAATCCACAGCAGACAGAGGTTAAATGAACCTCCATGTTTTACAATAACAAACAACAAACAGAGAACTATTTGTGGCATAAAAACTTAGCTAAACAGTTCTCAAAATTGTATCACCATGAACACTGTTTATCTGTAAATGTATGACCAGCAATGCTGCTCTGTCATGGTATGAATACATTCTGTATATTTCAATATAGACTCAAAATATCCATTTTTATGTTCACACTACAAACACATTGTGTTATTTCTGCTAGGCATTATGCAGAAACTTGTATGATTGAACCTGAGATCATATCAGTCTTCTGTTGCTGACGTGATTTTGTGCAGTATGTGAAGAGGCTTGGGGCATTTTATTTGGGATTTGTGCAAATCAAAAAGCAAATTGTTCAAATTCATCAGAATCCATAAATTTCATACAAAGCAAAAATTCAATTTGATCATTTCTAATGTTAAATAATCATTTTGTGCTCAGCACACATAAGGTCTTGATAAGGGATAGGGTCATTATAAGAACCTTTAGGATCCCAGGGAAAAACTTGGAATAAGTTCATAACTTTTTTGGTCTCCAACTATGCCCATTTGCGTTCTCCTTTCATGTAATTATGTATTCTCAGTCACATTATATGCTTTCTTTAGACAAGGCTAATATAAAATAACAGAATGTATTATTCACATAAAGCATGTTCCATCTTATAAGCCTGGATGAGCTCAAAGGTACTCAGCTGCATCAACATTTAACCATTATCTTAGAGTGCATTGGAGAATGGGAAACATGAAATCTTAATTAGAGAAAGGGCATGATGATAACTAGGTCTCAGAGGCCTAGAGATAATTGATAGGCAGTAAATAATAGTCTGTGATGCTTGTTGAATTTCAGCAGTACATTCTGCAGGCACAGATCATCAGAATATACCTGGGATAGACCTACCAATTTTACAGGCATCATAATAGTCTCTAATTTGGCATTCTAAATTTGCTATATCTAGCAACTAGAGATGAGAGAATCGATCTGTAGAGGATCTAATCCAAGTTTCCTGAACTTCAATGCAAATTTGAACACTTTGAGATTTGATTCGTGATTGAAATTCTTGTGGAAAATGTGGAAAAGTGGGCAAATTCGAATTTTAAATTATCGGCTCATCTCTACTTGCAACCTACCGTGCCATGGCTGTTAGATATAGATCTGTTTGCAGTAAATTAACAAGTACGTATTACTGCCCTGTCACTGTTTTTATTAAAAAAAAATTCTAGAAAGCCTTACATCAAAAATTTGTGTTAATATTACTAATTTGAAAGGGAAAAAGAAAAATTGCATTACAGTGGGTACGGAAAGCATTCAGACCCCTTTAATTTTTTCACACTTTTTTTTTCATTTCAGCCATTTGTTGAAATCAAAAAAGTTCATTTTTTCACATTAATGTACACTCTGCATCCCAGCTTGACTGAAAAAAAACAGAAATGTAGAAATTTTTGCAAATTTAATATAAAAGAAAAACTGAAATATCACATGGTCATAAGTATTCAGAACCTTTGCTCAGACACTCATATTTAAGCCACATGCTGTCCATTTCCTTGTGATCCTACTTGAGATGGTTCTACTCCTTAATTGGAGTCCAGCTGTGTTTATTTAAACTAATAGGACTAGTGTTGAGCGATACCGTCCGATACTTGAAAGTATCGGTATCGGATAGTATCGGCCGATACCCGAAAAGTATCGGATATCCCGATACCAATACAAGTCAATGGGACACCAAGTATCGGAAGGTATCCTGTATGGTCCCCAGGGTCTGAAGGAGAGGAAACTCTCCTTCAGGCCCTGGGATCCATATTAATGTGTAAAATAAAGAATAAAAATAAAAAATATTGATATACTCACCTCTCCGACGCAGCCTGGACCTTACTGATGTAACCGGCAGCTTCCGTTCCTAAGAATGAGCGCTTGAAAGACCTTAGATGACGTCGCGGCTTGTGATTGGTCGCGTGGCGGTCACGTGACCGCCACGCAACCAACCACAAGCCGCGATGTCATCTAAGGTCTTTCAAGCGCTTGAAAGACCTTAGATGACGTCGCGGCCTGTGATTGGTCGCGTGAGCGGTCACGTGACCGCCACGCGACCAATCACAAGCCGTGACATCATCTATGGACTTTCAAGCGCTCATTCTGAGGAACGGAAGCTGCCGGTTACATCGGGCTGCGTCGGAGAGGTGAGTATATCAATATTTTTTATTTTTATTCTTTATTTTACACATTAATATCGATCCCGATACCGATTCACGATATCACAAAAGTATCGTATCTCGGTATCGGAATTCCGATACAGCAAATATCGGCCGATACCCGATACTTGCGGTGTCGGAATGCTCAACACTAAATAGGACTTGATTTGGAAAGGCACACACCCGTCTATATAAGACCTCACAGCTCTCAGTGCATATCAGACCAAATGAGAATCATGAGGTCAAAGGAACTGGCCAAGAAGCTCAGAGACAGAATTGAGGCAAGGCACAGATCTTGCCAAGGTTACAACAAAATTTCTGCAGTGCTCAAAGTTTCAAAGAGCACAGTGGCCTCCATAATCCTTAAATCGAAGACTTTTGGGACCAACAGCCAAACTGAGCAATCGTGGGAGAAGAGCCTTAGTGACAGAGGTAAAGAAGAACCCCAAAATCACTGTGACTGAGCTCCAGAGTTACAGTAGGGAGATGGGAAAAAGTTCCACAAAGTTAACTATCACTGCAGCCCTCCACCAGTCAGGCCTCTCTGGTCTGATGAGACGAAGATAGACCTTATTGGTGATAATTCTAAGGGATATGTGTGTAGAAAACCAGGCACTGCTGATTACCTGCCCAATACAATCCCAACAGTGAAACACTGTGGTGGCAGCATGTTGCTATGGGGGTGTTTTTCAGCTGTAGGGACACAACGACTGGTTGTCATTGAATGAAACATTAATGTGGCCAAGGACAGACATATCCTGGATGAAAACCTCTTCCAGAGTGCTCTGGACCTCAGACTTGGCTGAAGGTTCATCTTCCAACAAGACAATGACCCTAAGCACACAGCTAAAATGACAAAGGAGTAGATTCAGAACAACTATGTGACCATTCTTGACCTGCCCAGCCAGAGCCCTAACCTAAACTCAATTGAGCATCTCTGGAGAGACCTGAAAATGGCTGTCCACCAATGTTCACCATCCAACCTGATGGAACCAGAGAGGATCTGCAAGGAAGAATGGCAGAGGATCCACAAATCCAGGTGTGAAAACTTGTTGCATCATTTCCAAGAAGACACATAGCTGTACTAGATCAAAAGGGTGCTTCTACTCAATCCTGAGCAAAGGATCTGAATACTTATGACTAGTGTTGAGCGATACCGTCCGATACTTGAAAGTATCGGTATCGGAAAGTATCGGCCGATACCGGCAAAGTATCGGATCCAATCCGATACCGATACCCGATACCAATACAAGTCAATGGGACTCAAGTATCGGACGGTATTCCTGATGGTTCCCAGGGTCTGAAGGAGAGGAAACTCTCCTTCAGACCCTGGGATCCATATAAATGTGTAAAAGAAAGAATTAAAATAAAAAATATTGCTATACTCACCTGTCCGACGCAGCCTGGACCTCAGCGAGGGAACCGGCAGTATCGGAATGCTCAACACTACTTATGACCATGTGATATTTCCGCTTTTCATTTTAAATAAATTTGCAAAAATTACTACATTGCTAGTTTTTGTCAGTAAAGATGGGGTGCAGAGTGTACATTAATGAGAAATAAATGAACTTTTTTGAATTTACCAAATAGCTGCTTTGAAACAAAGAGTGAAAAATTTAAAGGGGTATGAATACTTTACGTACCCACTGTATATACCTCCTAAAGTACTGGACTCTCTAATAGGAGTTGGGTACAAATGTCCAGATAGGGTTTCCTTGCAATATGAATCTTGCTGAGCTTGGACTGATCAGTCATTCTCAAAAGTCTCAATTCTTGGGCAAAATCTGTCTTTAGTGAATATAGATTTTTACATTATTGATATAGGAGATGGCAGTTGCAACTGATTAGATTCTATCTCAGGTATTTAAAAATCTTTCAGTAGCAACTGGCATCTCCTATATTAGTAATGTAAAAATCTGTATTCATCTATACTTGTATTTTTTATTTTTTATGGAACTGACTTAAAACGTAATCCAACACTGTTTGTATTTTTTGTGTATTTTTTTTCAAAGAATGTAGAATTAATCTGATATCAACTAACAAGCTATGCTACAGCCAGCGGGCAGTGGTTCAACTGGAGAAGGAGGTGGAAAAGGTGGAGGAGGTGGATGTGGCAGTGTAGAATCATTGAATGGTAGAGTTGGAAGGGACCTCCTGGGTCATCTGGTCCAACCCCCTGCTCAAAGCAGGATTCACTAAATCATCCCAGACAGATGTCTGTCCAGCCTCTGTTAGATGACTTCCATAGAATCATAGAATAGTAGAATTAGAAGGGACCTCTTGGGTGTAGATGGAAGAGACCGAGGTGGAGGTAGCTCAAACGCGGTGAGACAAGCGGTGGACACCGCGTCTGCGAGGATCGCATTTCCCCACAGCGGCTCCCCTCCAGCCGGCATAGTGCACAACAGGTCGCACTTGGAGGCCATTGCTTTATATCTGGGCAAGTCTATCTGAGGTAATCACACAATAGTTTATCTCAGATCCCGATTCGTACAGTATCGTACGCTTCCACAAAGCGGCCAATTTTTGCGACACGTAAGATCTGCGTCCCGATTATCGGAACTGTCCACACACTTTGAAAAGACACAGTACGTGACTGATGAAAGCCTAGTTAAGGCTGAAACGTTTCTCCAGTGCTACTTCAGTACCAATAAAACCTGCAAAAATACCTATATTTAAGTTGAGTGCAAGACTTCTTTTACTGCTTACAAAAGTCCTGCATAGGCATAGGATAAATTGATTTTTCAAGTTTTAAACGTTCTGTCGAATATCTTCGATGCTAATATGACATATTATATATGGTTTTGTTCAGAATACAATTTTGCATTGTCTCCCTGTAATATTTTTAGCTTTTGAAGCAGTTTTGCCTGAAATTATTGCAACAATATGGGAATTGAAAGCACAACTAAATATTGTACAGCTTCAGATCCAAAATTAGCCAATCACAGATGAGGTTCTTGTGACCAATCATAACCTGGATATGGCAGCCAATCACATTGCATCACATTGCATCACATCTGCTGCTTTGTTTGTTTGTTTTATCTGTTGGTCTATCCAGTGAATCATACTGTAGAGTTTTATGATGGGAGCCTTCAGATTTTTGTCAGCGGAGGATCGTGGGCATCAAAATATTTAAAATAGAGGACGGAGGAGTGGGAAAAAGTGCTATTTAGTGATGAAAGCACTTTTTCGCATTTTAGGAAATGATGGCAAGTCTTATGTGAGAAGGTTCCCACATGAAGAGTACAAGCCAGAGTGTTTGAGCTTCTATGTGAAACATCCGATGAAAGTAATGGTCTGGGGCTGTATGGCAGCCAATGGTGTTGGAAGGCTTCATATTGTGTTCGGTATGGTTAATGCAAAAAAATACATAGTCATCCTTAATAAGAAAATGCTGCCTTCTGCTCAACACCTGTTTTCAGGGGATTATATCTTCCAGGATGATAATGATCCTTGTCACAGAGCTAAGACAGTAACGGAATGGAAAAAAATAACAAGTTGGCTACTATTGACTGGCCAGCTCAGTCCCCGGACCTCAATCCAATTGAAAATTTGTGGCACAAGGTATCATTAGAGATATCTAGAAAACAGCCAAGGACCAAGAGTGAGTTGATTGAGGCTCTGATACAGGCCTGGAACCACATCAGCACTCGTAAACATCTGCAGAAGCTTGTTCACTCAATGCCACAGATGCAAGCTGGTGCTCAAGAGCAAAGGCTGGCCAATAAAGTATTAGAAGCTAAAGATGCAATCAAAAGGCCCTTTTCAGGACTCTGAATTACATAAAAAATAATAAATCTTAAAAAGTAAAATTTAAGTCTGTGTGAACTTGCATTGGAAGTTAATGAACTTAGAAACCTGTTCACCATTCTACACACTGTACTTGTGTAGGTATGGTTATGCTGTAAAATTTTTTATCAAAAATGCGCATACCATAACAATTTATACACTTTGGACATTCAAAAATGAGTATGGCATACAATGAGGGATTGCAAAAACATATATGTTCCACCAGTTTCACTGTAGAGATGCAGGAGTATGAAACATATAGTTTTCTTCACGCCTATGCAGGACTTTTGAACACCATTGTACATTATCAAAAGCTATACCTCTGGATAGAACTTTTGCAGTTTTTATTAGTCTCATAGACTTTGAAAACAGCTGCTGGGGAACTGGGGAACTTGATTTAAGTAATCAGGCATTGGCACGTGCAGACAGAAAAAGGCCCCTGTGAAATAGTAATATATAGGACCTTTGAAGTCCAATAGCTAATCGTAATGCACAATTCCACCTGCTTGTAAGTTTAAAATGGACCCTGTTACCTTTTGGGTCCCTGTGTGTTTGCGCAGGTTGCACCAGGGAAATGTCCATCCCTGATCATGGGAGCCAAGCAGTGAGGCTCCAAGCAATATTCTATGAATAGGTGATAAATGAACTTCTTAGATAAACTTGTTTGGTGTATAATTTTATTTATTACCCTTAAATCTCATGTGTTCCAATGACTTTGATTACATATACATTGTATGATATAACTAATGTAATGATAGATATATTGCTCCTAATTAATATATTTATCAAATATGTAAAAGGGGCACACTGCTGACATTGTGGGCAATTATAGATTTTCACTAATAGGACATGATAAATAGCAATATAAAAATAAAATGGAACCTTTGTAGTAAAGGATCCTTTCAGCTCAGCTTCAGCTTTCTCTGCACAGTTTAATTAATTTGCCAGCAGAAAGCATTGCTAAGTAGAATTGCTGAGTAGAGAAGGATTTAGAAGGTTTCTATTTTGGGCTTTGTAATTACTACTTACTCATGAGTATTTTGCTTTCAATCTTCTTCCAGGTAGAAAATTATAATGCAGATGCTTTACTTCCAAACAATCAAGAAATAATAGTTGTACAAGAGAAGAGGCGTATAATAGAGAACAAAAAAAATCTGTGCACAACAATAACCAACAATAACAGCAAATGATTTTATTTATGTCTCCATCCTGGCACAATATTTCAACAATGCACTTAAACAAATTTCTTAAAGCAACAAGTAAAGTTAGCAAAGAAGAAAACTTTTTCTTACGATGAGTTTTTGGTGAGATTTTTACACTGCGTATTTTTGAAACAATACAAGTTGTACTTAATGGGTAATTCTCAACATCAAAAACTCACCAAAAACACATTGTGGGAGCCTTGTAAAGAATTCATGCTTCCTATAATATTTTTCTTCACAGCCTAATTTAAATAAGGTTAAACCCATGTTCATTTCCATTAGAGTTAAATGTGATATAGAAACTTGATTATAAGTTAATAATAAATTCTCTACCACAACTGGGCCTGCCAAAATCTACTCTTGTTTAGAGATGAGAGAATTTGTTCTGATTTGGTTCCGAATACAATCAGCATGGAATATTGTTTTTGCAATATTCGTCGAACACAGCCGAACGTCATTACAGTCAATGGGAGTTGAAATGATCAAATATGTTCGGAACCGATCATTAAACATACATTCGGCATGAATAGTGTTAGAATATGGCACGAATATGTCAAAAACAAACAAATTTGCTCATCTCTACTCTTGATGATCACCGGGTGGAGCAGCACTCATTTTTCCATCATTCATTGATAGAGTTGACATCTGATAATCTCATCAGGCATTCCAGCACTCATCTTATCTTCGTTTATCAGCAGGACAGATTTCATTACTCTCCTGTGTTAGCACCTAGCCTGATAAGATTGCATCATGTAACAGAGTGTTTCTGTCAGAACTTCTAAAGCTTTGATTACACGGACTGACCAGCGGCACAACACGACTGCCAATAGGTAAACTTTCATTGATTGTCAATCATTTGATGGCTTTTTGCACAGGCAGACCATAGGACTATATTCACACAGCGTTTTTTTGCTGTCTTTTCTTTCTTCAGAAAATAAGCTGCATTTTATAGGACCAGCAAAAGCAATTATATTTCAGAAATCTCATGCACTCGATTGTTTTTGTTTCCTGACTAAATTTGTGCACCACAGTGTTTTTGAAATCTGCAGCATGTCAATTCTTTCAACTTTTTTTTGCAGCATTTTTGCAGCTCTTTTCACACTTAGAAAGTAATTAGACAGTGCAAAGATGCATTTTTAGTGAATAACACTAACTTTTTAAACACATCCAGTGGACAAAACACACATATAATCAGCACCAAATTTTCAACACAGCATTATTGCTGCCAAGAGCGCATGTATTGACTGCTAGAAAAAAAGCTTCAAAAGCATTACATGTGAACATAGCCTGACTCACCTACATAGTCATCTAGCATAAGATGGGATCATGTAACAAAGTGTTTCTGTCAAAACTCCAAAAGGTCTGGACTGACGGGTGGCAAGATGGGACCACTAATTGGTAAAAGTTTATCGATCGGTGGTCTTTTGACTGCCTGTTTTGATAGCACTGTGTGATCTACACTAGGCATAGGCTGCCTTTGTTCTTGGCAGTGCGAGTCCTGTTTACAGAGGACAATGCAGCTCTGAGAACAATGATCTTTTAGGCCGATCAAAAGATCATTCCACCTTAGGGTACTGTCACACAGTGCAATTTTCGTCGCTACGACGGCACGATCCGTGACGTCGCAGCGTCGTATGATTATCGCTCCAGCGTCGTAGACTGCGGTCACACTTTGCAATCACGGCGCTGGAGCGATGCTGAAGTCCCCGGGTAACCAGGGTAAACATCGGGTTACTAAGCGCAGGGCCGCGCATAGTAACCCGATGTTTACCCTGGTTACCAGCGTAAACGTAAAAAAAACAAACAGTACATACTTACATTCCGGTGTCTGTCCTCCGGCGTCTCAGCTTCTCTGCACTGACTAAGCACCATAGCCGGAAAGCAGAGCGGTGACGTCACCGCTGTGCTCGCTTTCCGGCCGGCAGGCGCTCACACAGTGCAGAGAAGCTGAGACGCCGGGGACAGACACCGGAATGTAAGTATGTACTGTTTGTTTTTTTAACGTTTACGCTGGTAACCAGGGTAAACATCGGGTTACTATGCGCGGCCCTGCGCTTAGTTACCCGATGTTTACCCTGGTTACAAGCGAACACATCGCTGGATCGCTGTCACACACAACGATCCAGCGATGTCAGCGGGTGATCAAGCGATGAAAGAAAGTTCCAAACGATCTGCTACGACGTACGATTCTCAGCGTGATGTCTGATCGCAGTAGCGTGTCAGACACAGTGATATCGCAACGATATCGCTAGAACGTCACGAATCGTGCCGTCGTAGCGATCAAAATTGCACTGTGTGACAGTACCCTTATGAACGAGCAAAAGGCTCGTTTATTGGGTGAAATGACCGGCAACCTTTTTACATGGCAGGATGATCATGAAACGAGTACTGTTAACAACACTCATTCATGATTATCTTTTAGTGTAAATGCCCCTTTACTCTTCTTTACACATTATTCATCCACACCTCTTGCAATGTGTCTCTTGTGTATCATTAGTATTATTAATATTATTATTATTTATTTATATAGCATTAATTCCATGGTGCTGTACATGAGAAAAGGGGTTACATACAAGGTTATAGATAACATTTACAGTAAACAAATTTACAATGACAAACTGGTACAGAGGGGAGAGGACCTTGTCCTTGCGGACTTACATTCTACAGGATAATGGGGAGGAGACAGAAGGTCAGGGGAGCAGCAGCTCTGGCGGTGGTGAGGCGGCAGCTCTGGCGGTGGTGAGACAGCAGCTCTGATGGTGGTGAGGTGGCAGCTCTGGCAGTGGTGAGACAGCAGCTCTGATGGTGGTGAGGCGGTAGCTCTGGTGGTGGTGACACGGCAGCTAGGGCGGTTGGTGAGGCGGAAGCTCGGGTGGTGGTGAGGCAGCAGAATGGTTATTGCAGTCTGTAGGCTTTCCTGAAAAGATGGGTTTTCAGGTTCAGTCTGAAGGATCCGAGGGCGGTGGATAATCGGACGTGTTGAGGTGTGGAGTTCCAGAGGATGAGGACTGTATGTTTCTTTCTATCTACAGTCAGGTACAGTACCACCTGTTTGTTCTGTGTTCCCTGATAACTTTAATGGAAATTTTTCAGCAGGTTTTTTGCTACCTTGTCTGAGGGCAAACTGAGTATATTATGTCGCTTTCCCTATGAAGCAACACACTATACAGGTGAAATATGCATTGGAGTCTGTGCATGTCCTGGTGACACTTCTCCTACTACCTTGGGTAAGGGGACAATACTTACATTCACCACCTAATTATGCACAAGCACTTTTTGGGACAATGTCTGAGTAATGGTTTAGGCTCACTCTCTGTGACAGCCACTTATACACTCTAGACTAGTGTTGTTATACTCCCGATTTGCATGCTTATTATCCTTGCCTGTCCAGGGAAGGCTTGAATAACTATATTGCACTTTGCTGCATTATTGATTGTCACCAGGATATTTTTTGCTATTATAATCCTTGTCATCCTTGCTCATGTGTTCGCATACATGTTATTTTTTCTTTTCTCCTGTTTTATCTAATAAAATTATTTATGCTTTTCTCATAAAGCTCCTGGCTTCTGATTGCTTTATTTAGTTTATAGGTTATTGACTTAGCCGTGGTATAATCCTCAAATTCCAATATATACAAATAATAGGATTAAAATATAACTTTTACTGGATTCACGTAAAATACTATGTTTAATAAAAGTGCAAAAAAGATCAAATAAACAAACAAACACAGCGTGGGTGGTGCTCTCGGACAAAGGCTATAGTATTGCCTCAAAAGTCATAGCATTCCATCCACCAAAGTACTCATACTGTAGCCAGGTATATGTATGTTCACCACTTGAACCACAGCCTAGCATATGTAATGTACTTAAATGCGCCAATATACGCTCCCAGGTTCATTTACACCTCTATAGGGGTATCGGTCCTAAATCCTTCATAGGGCCCCTTAATGGGAAACAGAACACTGGGGTTAATACAATGAATATTCTCCTGCCATATCACATAGCGTCTAGCCCACAGGAGTTAAATACTGCATAGCGTCATCATATACCCATAAATAAGGCTGGGACATATACAAGGAACGGTCTCACCCGGAGCTGTATCAGTCACTTTCTTTCAGCTCTCCTCCTAGCGGTGGACCTCCTCCCCTCCTCTTCCCGACGCGTTTCGATACTTCTCATCAGGGGATAGCATTGGGGTTAGCTCATACCTAGCGTCCAGCCGACGCTGCCATATCTGTGCGCGGTAAGTTTGCTCTTTTTGAAATCGCGCCTGGTGTGCCTACATCCGGTCCGGGTGACACGCTCCGTCATCCACGTGACCGGAAGTGAGCTAATGGTAGCACATCAGCTGACCGAAGCCTCGGCCTGCCGTATGCTAAACCTCCACTGGAGCGCCGTGGCTTACACTGCGCCTGCGCTACACAATGGACTAGTAAGAAGGGATTCAGAGACACATTATCAGTTATCCAGAATTCTGACCTATAGTTCAGTGCGTCTCTCCCCACATTGGGCGTATGGCTTTATTGCTACTAAATCAAAAGCAAATATATCCATATGTCCCCACTTTTTACCACTATGTGCAGGTTCACAATCTTTTAGTAAGACATCTCAATAAGCTCAAAAAGAGACTAAAACTGACAGTATTAGAAAATACAGAAAGATATACCCACATAAAAAGTTAGATTTTTAGCCAGATTATATTGACACTCAGTTTTCATACATAAATGTTGTGTGTATTACGGACAACGATGAGGACAACCCCAGGAGATCAACGGCTAGAAATTAAAGGAAAGGATAAGAAAAAAGGACCATACAGGAAAGCCTATTAACGATCTAGGGTGCCCTATTCTTACTGTCCCCTGCCTAACGCAAAGGTTGGCACCCTAAGACCTACGCTGCAGCGCCCCCACTCGTCGGCGGCTGCCCCTAACTACACACCCTGGCTCACCCTACATCAGAGGAAGGAAGCAAAGGAGAGCTGGTCATTAAGACCGAATGGATGAACCGTATTTAACCAAAAAATCCATTTACATTCTCTCTGTAAGATGATTTGATCCCAATTGCCTCCTCTCGTAGGGGGTTTGACCCTGTCAATGGCAATAAATTTGATCTTCTTTTCATTACCCTCATGTTGCCTATTGATGTGATTAGATATAGCTGTATCGCTCTTATTCTTGATGTCACGTATATGTTCTCCTATTCTTCTACAGAAATTTCTCTTCATCTTCCCCACATATTCAATGCCGCACTCACATGTAGCTTTGTACACTATGCCCTTTGTTTGGCAGTTGATAAAATGCCTAATCTGATATATCCTGCCTGTATTGTTGCTAACAAATGTCTTACTTGTCTGTAAAGAGGCACACGCTTTACATTTGCCGCATTTATAGCAGCCTACTGGTTGCGTACCAAGCCACAAGTGACTTTTCGGACCTTGGTAGTGGCTATGGACAAGTCTGTCTTTTATGGATTTTCCTTTTCGGAATGTAATTTGGGGTGTAAGACTGACAGTATCTTTTATGTCTGGGTCCATACACAAAATTCGCCAGTGCTTCTGTAGAATTTTTCTAACCTCTTTTGCTCCATTTGAAAAGCGTGTTATGAAGCGTGTAGTACCCTCCTCCAATTTGGGGGGTTGTTGTACCATGAGATCTGTGCTTTCTTTACCAAGTGATGATTTATAGGCTTCATTCAATATATGGTCAGGATACCCTCTTTCACGGAACCTCTCCCTAAGGTCATCCGCTTGCTCCTTAAAGTTGTTAAGGTCGGAGCAATTGCGGCGCAATCTTAGATATTGACCTTTTGGTATACCTCGTTTCAGAGGTCTGGGATGATTGCTCCCCCATCTTAGGAGAGAGTTTGTTGCAGTGGGTTTACGGTAGTTTTTCGTCACAATCTCTCCATTGGTACCTTTTTGGACCAGTACATCGAGAAAGGACAAGCTGTTCTTATCCATCTCACATGTAAAATGTAGGCCCAGACAGTTGACATTCAAATTATTAACGAATCCCCGAAATTCGGATTCGTCACCCCTCCATATTACAAAGATGTCTTCTAAGTATCTTAGCCATAGCGCCACCTTGTCCTCCAAGTCACTTGACATATCATTAAAGATGATTTTTTCCTCCCACCAGCCCAGGAGCAAATTTGCATAAGTTGGTGCACAGGGGCTCCCCATTGCAGTGCCCCTGAGCTGGTGGAAGTACTTCTCGTCGAACAGGAAAACATTATTCGTCAGGCAGAACTGTAGAGCTCTGAGTACAAATTCGCTGTGTCTCCTGTACTGTAAACCCCTTGTCTGTAGGTAATGATCTACAGCTCTTAGACCAACATCATGGGGGATAGAAGAATACAGCGATTCAACGTCAATACTACAGAGGATCATGCCTGTCTCCATACATATGCCGTCCAATCTCCTGAGGAAGTCCGTCGTGTCACGCACGTATGAATTAAGTGATAAAACAAATGGTCTGAGTACTTTGTCGATATATAGACCCAGATTTTGTGTTATACTGTTAATACCAGCCACTATGGGTCTCCCTTTAAGGGGATTAATCCCTTTGTGGACTTTTGGTAAACAGTAAAAAGTAGCCATTACCGGATAAAGTGGGGTCAAGAAATCTTTCTCATTTTTGTCTATCACCCCTAACTCAAGTCCTTCATTCACCATACTGGTGAGATTACTCATAATGGTTCTACTCGGATCATGAGATAAGATTTCATACCCATCAGAGTCCCCGAGCAGATTCATACATAGTGATCTATACTCAGATGTATCTAGGACAACTACATTGCCCCCTTTGTCAAAGGGCTTGATTGTTATATTCTGATCACTCTCGAGGTTCTTAAGACTAGTCATTTCTTCTCTGGATAGATTACAGTCCCATTTATTAACTGATTTTGGTATCCTCAACAGTTCTTCTGACACTAGATTGACAAATACATCAATAGAACTGACGTCAGCTGTTGGTGGAGGCATCTTTTTACTCTTGTTCTTAAAATCTGTGAATGGACCATCCCCCCTTAGATTAGGATCGATATCATCTAGATGAAACAATAAGCGTACATCGGCAAGCATATCATCAGTGATCCCCAATTCATTAGAGACCCTTTTATCCTCCCTAGAAAAGTGTTTTCTCCACTTCAACTTGCGTGCAAAGAGGTGAATGTCCTTAATCGTTTCAAAACAATCATAATCCGTAGATGGGACAAATGAGAGTCCCTTGCTCAAGACACACATCTCAGAATTTGTTAGAGTTCGTGAGGATAGGTTTAAGACTTGGGGCTTTATGGGGCGTTGTATTGATTTTGTCAATTTCTCAGCGGATAACTTAGCTCTAAAAAATCCCTTTGTGGAGACTTTTTCCCACCACCCCTCGTGCCTCCTCGTCCTCCTCTACCCCTTCCTCTCCCTCTCTGACGCTTAGATATTGTGTCAGAGTCAGAAAACTCCGCTTCCGAAGAAGAGATATCTGTTTCTTGACCCTTGGGATATCGATTAACAGCTACCGAGTAGGCCTTGTTCTCTTTGAACTCCAAGAGATCTCTGTTAAACAATTTATGTTTACGTTCTTTTAGATGAAACTGGAATCTCTCCAGGCTATTCTGTAAACTAAACCAAAGAGCAAGGCGTATAAAAATCCAGACCATCATATTAAAAACAAACTTTAATTAAATAAATTGCACAGTAACAAATTCTAAAATAGTACCATATACATATCATAACCAAATACGAATTATACAGAGGTGCCAAAAAGGGAGACCTAACGGTAGCCAGGTTAAATGCACACTACAAAATACATCCCAGACATGGGTAATAGCGCCAAAAATAAATAAAAGGATGGCATCGGCTAGGACATTATAACAAACAATGCATAATGCACAATAAACCGTGCCCATATAGAGCACAAGGTCCACAGCCCACCATCAAACATAGTAATTGCACGCTTACCCATAATCAGTTCCAAGGGGAGTAGTCTGCACTTCACCCGGCGGCCCCGGACGCACGTTTCGCGGTGTAGCTTTATCAACAGGGTTGATAAAGCTACACCGCGAAACGTGCGTCCGGGGCCGCCGGGTGAAGTGCAGACTACTCCCCTTGGAACTGATTATGGGTAAGCGTGCAATTACTATGTTTGATGGTGGGCTGTGGACCTTGTGCTCTATATGGGCACGGTTTATTGTGCATTATGCATTGTTTGTTATAATGTCCTAGCCGATGCCATCCTTTTATTTATTTTTGGCGCTATTACCCATGTCTGGGATGTATTTTGTAGTGTGCATTTAACCTGGCTACCGTTAGGTCTCCCTTTTTGGCACCTCTGTATAATTCGTATTTGGTTATGATATGTATATGGTACTATTTTAGAATTTGTTACTGTGCAATTTATTTAATTAAAGTTTGTTTTTAATATGATGGTCTGGATTTTTATACTCCTTGCTCTTTGGTTTACATCTATTTGGAGATGTCCTTTGTATTGGACCTGTTTAAGGTGTCCAGGGAGGGATATATACCCTCAGCTACATGTTTATTTGGTGGCTCATGGTTACATATATATATTCTGTAAACTAGTCTCTTTGACCGAGAAATCTGGTTCCCCTGAGAATTTTTTTGTGATATCAGTTTGTTCTTTCAATGTGTCGTTCAATTTACTCAAAGTGTCCCTTTCCTCCTCTAGTAATAGTTTCATTAATCTGATGGAGCTATCAGTCGCCTCTTTTTCCCATTTGGCTATCAAGCCAGGGCTCTTATATCTGAATCCCGGAGTAAGGGATATTCTCAAATGTCGAGGGACTATTCCTGCTTTAATATAGCTGTCCACGCTTTGGACTTCCCACCATGATGTTATCTGACTTTTATAGGTTTTTTCCAGTTCTCTGAATGCTGCGTTATATGACGCGGTATATCTCTTCTGTACAAACGTTCTGTCTGAAAAAACGTCCCTAGCTTCTGATAACCAAGTGTTGGTGTCTATTCCTGTTGAAAGGAAACCTGCCATACTATATAGACAATTGACTTAGCTGTGGTATAATCCTCAAATTCCAATATATACAAATAATAGATTAAAATATAACTTTTACTGGATTCACATAAAATACTATATTTAATAAAAGTGCAAAAAAGATCAAATAAACAAACAAACACAGCGTGGGTGGTGCTCTCGGACAAAGGCTATAGTATTGCCTCAAAAGTCATAGCATTCCTTTCACCAAAGTACTCATACTGTAGCCAGGTATATGTATGTTCACCACTTGAACCACAGCCTAGCATATGTAATGTACTTAAATGCGCCAATATACGCTCCCAGGTTCATTTACACCTCTATAGGGGTATCGGTCCTAAATCCTTCATATGGCCCCTTAATGGGAAACAGAACACTGGGGTTAATACAATGAATATTCTCCTGCCATATCACATAGCGTCTAGCAGACAGGAGTTAAATACTGCATAGCGTCATCATATACCCATAAATAAGGCTGGGACATATACAAGGAACGGTCTCACCCGGAGCTGTATCAGTCACTTTCTTTCAGCTCTCCTCCTAGCGGTGGACCTCCTCCCCTCCTCTTCCCGACGCGTTTCGATACTTCTCATCAGGGGATAGCGTTGGGGTTAGCTCATACCTAGCGTCCAGCTCTCCTAAGATGGGAGAGCAATCATCCCAGACCTCTGAAACTAGGTATACCAAAAGGTCAATATCTAAGATTGCGCCGCAATTGCTCCGACCTTAACAACTTTAAGGAGCAAGCGGATGACCTTAGGGAGAGGTTCCGTGAAAGAGGGTATCCTGACCATATATTGAATGAAGCCTATAAATCATCACTTGGTAAAGAATGCACAGATCTCCTGGTACAACAACCCCCCAAATTGGAGGAGGGTACTACACGCTTCATAACACGCTTTTCAAATGGAGCAAAAGAGGTTAGAAAAATTCTACAGAAGCACTGGCAAATTTTGTGTATGGACCCAGACATAAAAGATACTGTCAGTCTTACACCCCAAATTACATTCCGAAAAGGAAAATCCATAAAAGACAGACTTGTCCATAGCCACTACCAAGGTCCGAAAAGTCACTTGTGGCTTGGTACGCAACCAGTAGGCTGCTATAAATGCGGCAAATGTAAAGCGTCTGCCTCTTTACAGACAAGTAAGACATTTGTTAGCAACAATACAGGCAGGATATATCAGATTAGGCATTTTATCAACTGCCAAACAAAGGGCATAGTGTACAAAGCTACATGTGAGTGCGGCATTGAATATGTGGGGAAGACGAAGAGAAATTTCTGTAGAAGAATAGGAGAACATATACGTGACATCAAGAATAAGAGGGATACAGCTATATCTAATCACATCAATAGGCAACATGAGGGTAATGAAAAGAAGATCAAATTTATTGGCATTGACAGGGTCAAACTCCCTACGAGAGGAGGCAATTGGGATCAAATCATCTTACAGAGAGAATGTAAATGGATTTTTTGGTTAAATACGGTTCATCCATTCGGTCTTAATGACCAGCTCTCCTTTGCTTCCTTCCTCTGATGTAGGGTGAGCCAGGGTGTGTAGTTAGGGGCAGCCGCCGATGAGTGGGGGCGCCGCTGCGTAGGTCTTAGGGTGCCAACCTCCGCGTTAGGCAGGGGACAGTAAGAATAGGGCACCCTAGATCATTAATAGGCTTTCCTCTATGGTCCTTTTTTCTTATCCTTTCCTTTAATTTCTAGCCGTTGATCTCCTGGGGTTGTCCTCATCGTTGTCCGTAATACACACAACATTTATGTATGAAAACTGAGTGTCAATATAATCTGGCTAAAAATCTAACTTTTTATGTGGGTATATCTTTCTGTATTTTCTAATACTGTCAGTTTTAGTCTCCGTTTTTGAGCTTATTGAGATGTCTTACTAAAAGATTGTGAACCTGCACATAGTGGTAAAAAGTGGGGACATATGGATATATTTGCTTTTGATTTAGTAGCAATAAAGCCATGCGCCCAATGTGGGGAGAGACGCACTGAACTATAGGTCAGAATTCTGGATAACTGATAATGTGTCTCTGAATCCCTTCTTACTAGTCCATTGTGTAGCGCAGGCGCAGTGTAAGCCACGGCGCTCCAGTGGAGGTTTAGCATACGGCAGGCCGAGGCTTCGGTCAGCTGATGTGCTACCATTAGCTCACTTCCTGTCACGTGGATGATGGAGCGTGTCACCCGGACCGGATGTAGGCACACCAGGCGCGATTTCAAAAAGAGCAAACTTACCGCGCACAGATATGGCAGCGTCGGCTGGACGCTAGGTATGAGCTAACCCCAACGCTATCCCCTGATGAGAAGTATTGAAACGCGTCGGGCAGAGGAGGGGAGGAGGTCCACCGCTAGGAGGAGAGCTGAAAGAAAGTGACTGATACAGCTCCGGGTGAGACCGTTCCTTGTATATGTCCCAGCCTTATTTATGGGTATACAGTTAGGTCCATATATATTTGGACAGAGACAACATTTTTCTAATTTTGGTTATAGACATTACCACAATGAATTTTAAACAAAACAATTCAGATGCAGTTGAAGTTCAGACTTTCAGCTTTCATTTGAGGGTATCCACAATAAAATTGGATGAAGGGTTTAGGAGTTTCAGCTCCTTAACATGTGCGACCCTGTTTTTAAAGGGACCAAAAGTAATTGGACAATTGACTCCAAGGCTATTTCATGAACAGGTGTGGGCAATCCCTTCGTTATGTCATTCTCAATTAAGCAGATAAAAGGCCTGGAGTTGATTTGAGATGTGGTGCTTGCATTTGGAAGGTTTTGCTGTGAAGTAAACATGCGGTCAAAGGAGCTCTCCATGCAGGTGAAACAAGCCATCCTTAAGCTGCGAAAACAGAAAAAAAGAAGCCGAGAAATTGCTACAACATTAGGAGTGGCAAAATCTACAGTTTGGAACATCCTGAGAAAGAAAGAAAGCACTGGTGAACTCATCAATGCAAAAAGACCTGGGCGCCCAGCGGTGGATGATCGCAGAATAATCTCCATGGTGAAGAGAAACCCCTTCACAACAGCCAACCAAGTGACCAACACTCTCCAGGAGGTCGGTGTATCAATATCCAAATCTACCATAAAGAGAAGACTGCATGAAAGTAAATACAGAGGGTTCACTGCACGGTGCAAGCCACTCATAAGCATCAAGAATAAAAAGGCTATACTGGACTTTGCTATAAAACATCTAAAAAAGCCAGCACAGTTATGGAGGAACATTCTTTGGACAGATGAAACCAAGATCAACCTCTACCAGAATGATGGAAAGAGAAAAGTATGGCGAAGGCGTGGTGCAGCTCATGATCCAAAGCATACCACATCATCTGTAAAACACAGCGGAGGCAGTGTGATGGCTTGGGCATGCATGGCTGCCAGTGGCACTGGGTCACTAGTGTTTATTGATGATGTGACACAGGACAGAAGCAGCCGAATGAATTCTGAGGTATTCAGAGCCATACTGTGTGCTCAGATCCAGCCAAATGCAGCCAAACTGATTGGTCGTCGTTTCATGCTACAAATGGACAATGACCCAAAACATAAAGCCAAAGCAACCCAGGAGTTAATTAAAGCAAAGAAGTGGAATATTCTTGAATGGCCAAGTCAGTCACCTGATCTCAACCCAATTGAGCATGCATTTCACTTGTTAAAGACTAAACTTCAGACAGAAAGGCCCATAAACAAACAGCAACTGAAAACCACCGCAGTGAAGGCCTGACAGAGCATCAAAAAGGAGGAAACACAGCGTCTGGTGATGTCCATGAGTTCAAGACTTCAGGCAGCCATTGCCAGCCAAGGGTTTTCAACCAAGTACTAAAAATGAACATTTTATTTAAAATTATTGAATCTGTCCAATTACTTTTGGTCCTTTTAAAAACAGGGTGGCACATGTTAAGGAGCTGAAACTCTTAAACCCTTCATCCGATTTTAATGTGGATACCCTCAAATGAAAGCAGAAAGTCTGAACTTCAACTGCATCTGAGTTGTTTTGTTTAAAATTCATTGTGGTATTGTCTATAACCAAAACTAGAAAAATGTTGTCTCTGTCCAAATATATATGGACCTAACTGTATGATGACGCTATGCAGTATTTAAATCCTGTGGGCTAGACGCTATGTGATATGGCAGGAGAATATTCATTGTATTAACCCCAGTGTTCTGTTTCCCATTAAGGGACCCTATGAAGGATTTAGGACCGATACCCCTATAGAGGTGTAAATGAACCTGGGAGCGTATATTGGCGCATTTAAGTACATTACATATGCTAGGCTGTGGTTCAAGTGGTGAACATACATATACCTGGCTACAGTATGAGTACTTTGGTGGATGGAATGCTATGACTTTTGAGGCAATACTATAGCCTTTGTCCGAGAGCACCACCCACGCTGTGTTTGTTTGTTTATTTGATCTTTTTTGCACTTTTATTAAACTTTTATATTTTTTTTATTTTTTTCACATTTTTTTTAACTTTTTTTTTCACTTTTGCCATGCTTCTATAGCCTCCATGGGAGGCTAGAAGCAGGCACAACCCGATCGGCTCTGCTATGTAGCAGCGATCATAAGATCGCTGCTACACAGCAGAATTGCAGGTGTGCTGTGAGCGCCGACCACAGGGTGGCGCTCACAGCTACCAAGGATCAGTAACCATAGAGGTCTCAAGGACCTCTATGGTTACCTTCCTGACACATCGCCGACCCCCGATCATGTGACGGGGGTCGGCGATGACGTCATTTCCGGCCGCCCGGCCGGATGCGGTAGTCTGCGTTTGACAGCGGCATTTAACTAGTTAATGGGTGCGGGCGGATCGCGATTCCGCTCGCGCTCATTGCACGCACATGTCAGCTGTACAAAACAGCTGACATGTCGCGGCTTTAAGGTGGGCTCGCCACCGGAGCCCACCTTAAAGCGGGGGTTCTGCCAGCTGACGTACTATTCCGTCAGCTGGCAGAAAGGGGTTAAATCAATTTGCCTTTGAAATAACAATCTTTTGCCTTTGAAATAACAATCACAATGCACAATGCTGATCACAATGCTATTGTGATCACATACATTATTAAGATTCGTGAAATTATTGAGCGAGTGGCTTTTCAGCCTGCTTTGTCATGCAATGACTTTTATAGTTAATCTATATTAAGGCATGATTGGTTTGAATCTAGAGATGACGAAAATAATTTACACATTGGAATAGATTGCACCAGTCACATAAGACTGATATGACCTCAGGCACCCATAATGCTTTACAGCTAACATATCACATGGTATAGCACAGCCATTCAGGTGGGACTATCATTGCTTGTCTAAAAGCCTAAGCACAATTTAAGGTGGTTTTAGGATTGTGAGAGTTTGCCAGAGCTCAAAGATCAGCAATAAAGGTACAAAGAAAAAGCCATAAAACACTGGAAAAATTATCCAGACAGTAATATGTTTTACAAATGAAGATTAGATTAGACTAGAAGTCTGAGAATAATACAGATATTCAATTGATACAAGGAGATACTATAGTTTCCAGCAGCAGCAACTGATTTCATGTGATTGATATATTTTAGCTATTTTCTTTCCTCCTGCATTTGAATTACTATTACAGTTTTTTATTAATTTTTAATACACTAAAAAGCAGAAGCAAGACAGTGCAACATGTTTTACACATAACCAATCTGAAATCAGCATCAGAAAGGGACGGGATGTACTTGCTTTTCTTGATGCTTTTGTAATTTATTGTGTAATTATTTTGTGAAGGGGTGTACAAATGTTTTTTCAAATTACAAAATAAACTATCTCAAAATCTAATTTAACTGTGATTTTCAACCTCACAAAGCATTTTTTTCATATGTGTTTAGAGTTCAAATTTTACAACTGTACATATCACACTAACATGGGATCATTTAGCTGCCTTTTATCTATCTAAGGCTACTTTCACACTAGCGTCGGTACTGAGCCGTCGCGCTGCGTCGGCCCGACGTACCGACGCATACTGTGCAAGCGCCGCACAACGGGGGCAGCGGATGCTGTTTTTCCACGCATCCGCTGCCCCATTGTGAGGTGCGGGGAGGTGGGGAGCGGAGTTCTGGCCGCGCATGCACGGTCGGAAATGGCAGACCGTCGGCACAAAAAAAGTTACATGTAACGTTTTTTGCTGCCGGCGGTCCGCCACAACACGATGCAACCGTCGCACGACGTTTGCGACGTGTGTCAACACGTCGCAATGTATTGCTAATGTTAGTCTATGGGGAAAAAACGCATCCTGCAGATGACTTTGCAGGATGCGTTTTTTCGCCAAAACGACGCATTGCGACGTATGCAAAAAAACGCTAGTGTGAAATTAGCCTAACACTTCTTTTGTCATTTTTGGGAAGTGAGCTGAATTTTGCTGAAACCCAAAAGATCTAGCAAGCTCATTTTTTAAAATACCAACCCATAGCCGAACCCCACCTCTACCTTGCTGATGTTTAGGTGGAAGTGAAGGTGTGTGCCTGTGACTGATACAACCAAGAGCCCATGCATCTGGTCCACCAAAAGTCACTCTAATCTCACAGTGCATGAAACCTTTGAAAAATGCTTATTGGTCCATTCTTCACATTTAAAGCTGTAAGTCTTGTTAAGTGGTGGTCAGGTTTTTGCTGTCATTACCTCGACCATGTTAGTGTGGAAACTGGGGAGACGAACAAGCACAAAAGGGTCTTAAATGGTAACACGGTGAGGACCAAATAGGGGTGCTAACTCACCTGGTAGGGTTGCAAATTAGTAACATACTTACCACATAAACCAGCTGCAGCAAGACATGGGTCAACAGACCAAAGAGGATACTTGATAAAAGGAAAAAAAAGTGTGTCTGAATCTGCACTGCTGAAGAATCCAGGATACCAACCGTTTCTTGAAAAGCATTTATTTGACATATATTTAAAAGTAAACTCATTTTAAGGTCACACAGGACCTCTTCCTCAGGACAAAAACCCAATGTGTGTCATATCAAAGCCATAACCTTTTTATTTTTTGTTGACGTAGCCTTAAGGGCTCCTTCTCACTTGCGAGAAATATGTACGAGTCTCGCAGTTTAAAACTCCCCTCTGGCGCCGGCACTCCAGAGTGGAGCATGCGGCCGCACAGCAATACATGGAGCTGCACATTCCGCTCCGGACGTATTTCTCGCAAGTGAGAAGGATCCCTAAGAGGAATTGCTTTTTGTGCAATCAGTTATTGTTTTGTATTATCCCTTTAATTTAATAAATAATTTGTTGAAAAACATAAAAAATAATCTAATGGGTTGTCTATTAGTACTGTATAGTCAAATTTTACCATCTTTGAGAGACTTTAACTGTTGCAAAAGTATGTTAAAAGCTCTCTTGACACTTAAGCCAAAAGCTACAAAATACATCTTTAGTCCCATTTCTCCCCATGATTTTTCTGATATTCAGTTAAATATTTTAAACCTATGCAGTGCCACACTTGAAACAGCCTCCATTATCTGTGGAGTCTTGGAATTATAGAAAATGCAGGTTCAATAGACATATTGATGAAATGCAAAAGATCAAAACAAAATTTTCAAAACATCTCAAACTATTCAATATTGAGTATGACAGGCACAAACAGAAATACCCACACATACACACATTGGCATGCTGTCAATAAAGTCATTCTTGGTTGTCTATATTTTGTTCTGCCTTGTGGGAAGGTAATCTAACAGCAGATCGTGATGATTTGCTGGAGTTCAGTCACATGTGATAGCATTCCTCAGACAACCATAAATAACCTTATTGATAGCATGCCAATGTGTGCGTATTTTGAAAGTGGCACCACACTCAATAATGAATAAATCAAAATGATTTGAATTTTTGCTAGAAATTAATTTTGAAATCAATATTTTCAAATTACTTAACATGTCAATCAATCCAGTGATTTCTATCATCCCACAACATTTCGATGTTGAGGATCTTCTTTGTGTTTTCCTCTCACTGTGTGGCTACATGTTTGCCCCTATGGAATTAACTACCTACAAATTTACACAGCTAGTCTAGAATTAAAAAAAAGCTAAATTTATGAATATTTAAGTAGCTTGAACTAATTGTTGATGCCAGGAAATCTACTAATGTGGGAATGGAGGGCAGTTTACAGGGTGATCATCAGCAACACTTTGCCTAAGCATGCTTCTACTTTGTCACCTCTACAGAGAGTTGTGGGATAAGATGACGCTGCTTTGTAACAGCTCACCTTGCCATCTCATTGAAGGCTCCTTGGTCTCATATCTTTAGCTTTCACAGGATTGATTGCCTGAAACGAGTGCCAGCTATATAGATCCACATTGTGAGTATGCAAGCAAAAGAAAAAAGTGACAGGTCAGCTCACCAAATGGTTGGGTAAAGTAAAAGTGAAATTGTCAGAAGCCACACACGGATCCGTCAAAGCAGCTGCACATGTCCAAAAATGAAGGGGGAAATGATCCAGCAGAAATAGAGGCTTTCATTTCAAAGTAAAACTTTGCATTTATTCAAATATAAAAATTCCGGCAACGTAGTATAAAAAAATGTTAACAGGACCTACTAGTTTCGACAATCTGTCTTACTCATGGTCAGTTCCTGTCTTTGTCCCTAAGACCTGTAAGTCTTACGCCACAGACCTCAAACTAATTTAGACACTTCAGAATATGCATATTTGAAATTATTTAATGAGGAAAAACTGGGTCATAAATAAGTTAATTTCTTTGTCTATAAATACAACTTTCTAGCTTGTGTTACGTGTCGAGATCCCACCTCTGCACAGGGGGAATCTCGAACCATCTCCGCTGCCGTCTCCCATTCTTCTCCAGCTGCAGTGGAGTCTGCTCAGCTGAAACATCGGTCCCAGCATCTAGCTCAGGCTGATACTGGACGACTGGTTACTGCTGCCTTTCCAGCTTCTGCCATTGTAGCCAGTACTGGGCAGTGGCAAGCAGACGTGTTTGGGACTAAGTCCTGCTCTTCCCTTTCTGAGCATGCCCAGGGCAAGGTCTCTCGTTAGAGATCAAGGGTCACATGCTTAGATACTGCAGCAAAACCCATTGGTCCTTTAGAAAGGTCCTGAAGGTGTTCTTCTTCTGTGACTGACTCCCATTGGTCCTTCTGGGAAGGTCCTGTTCTTGCTGCAGCTATAAAAGGTTTGCATGGCCGCATGGCCATGTGCTAGTGTACATTTGGAATCATGAGTGTGTTGATGAGTGCAAGTCGTTCTTTAAAATCCCCTCCCTTGTGAATGACTGTTCGCAAAAGGTGGATGCTTGCTGTCTAGCGCCCGACTAAGCTGTCAACATAAAGACACACGATACAGCGTCTATTGCTGTAACCGCCAGTGTGGCGCCGTGCGCTTATAGAGTGCTTTCCTATCTCAAGTCTGGGTGGTTAGTGGCATCCGCCAAAGCGGCACAGCACACACTCTTGTGCTTTAAGTTATATTTTCTGTTACTTTGACACCCCAGTTGCGGTGTCGAGCGCAAGTGGTCTGAACGTACTCTAATCCTGTGTCTTGGGATAGAGTCCTGAGACTTATTGCTTGCGCTCTTGGTGCGGTACCATGGCCCTGTGATGCAACAGGATTTGCTTCCTTCACACAGGGTGAAGTTAACCCATGTGTGTATCCACATTGTGCCGCCATATAGTCCGTCATTACTCAGCAGCAGGTTCCGTCTCTGCACGGTGGACCCCGGGCTGCGAACGCACCTTATACCATCTCTCTTATAATTTGGTGCGTTCCGCTAGCCCTAACAGCTTGTATTCCCTCCCACATCAGATTTTAATAGAAATCAATATTACTCACTGGATTGCACTGCATGAAAAGAAATGTAATGTATTGGATTATGTAAGATTTATTTTACACCTCTTAGACAGAAACGCTAAACAGAATTAGTTAAAATCTCTGAAAATATAGTAACATCTATTACCAAAAAGAAAGTGTGAAACTGTGTCTCACACTACATTTATGTTTGGAAATTTCCAAAAATGTTGTTGGCCAACTGTTTCCACAAATGTGATAGCCCACGTAATGCAAATATTGATAACAATGTAAATGCGATTGTACAGATGAAATTGGAAATCATTGTTTTTTTAATAAATCCTGACATAATCATTTCTCATCTGCTTCTCAAGGGATTTTGGCTAATAGGAATTTTTTTGCTAACCGCACAATGAATCCCTTTTCATTCTGCAAAGGCATATTTTTATAATTCAGTCAATTGTGTTCCTTCACAACTTGAGAGATGTAATGAAGTTGTAGAAGTAAAACTAATAGCTTGAAGACAAAGTAAAATTACTTTAGATTAAACGCATTATTAGTCGATAAAAAATAGGAATAGAATATAAAGTAAATAAAATGAACAAAATGAAAAAAACTAATTCAAGGACATCTTTGAAAGTTTGTGCCCATATGATACAGTTATACAGAGATGGAAATTATTGGTTTCGAGTTCCTCAAAATAAAATATTAGAGAGCAGTAGGAACTAAAATTTTCTGACTTGATCTCCCACATTTGGATCATTCCTGCTAACTTGTAAGTGATTTCATCAATATAATTGTACAGTAGGTAAATAAATATTAAAGTAAATATAAGGTAAAAAATATCTATACATGCAAATGAAATATGTGGTAATGGACCTTCTATGTCAAAAATTTTTTGGCTTACATGTGGAGTCTAAACAAACCCAAATTGTTTAACTTAAGTCCTTATGAGAGAACATGTATTGTACATTGATAATTCCAGATTACAACCGAATTCTAATAAGATGAGGCTCTTAGCAGAGTTATGTAGGTAAGTATGAAGGAATAATACGATGAATGTATAGAAACAGATGTCAGGACTTGAACTGAAACTTTAATTATAGAATAAAGATGGATAAAGAAACCTTTACAATGTTATTATTATTCATTTTGTACCTACATATGCAATTAAATGACTTTCTAAATAATAATATAATATGTCAGCAGGTTTTTCCTTTGTAATCTGACAGCATGAGGTAAGACTTAAAACATAGAATTCAATGATGTGTAACTTATGAAGCTGTGTGCTGGTGTTTACTTACAATGAAGGTTTTATGACTGAGAGATTATCATTGCCAGGTCTGATGTGCAGAAGACTGGTAGTCCGACTACACTTCCTCCCTCCTGTGATAAGCAACTCATTATCAGTAGACTATGTATATAGAGGACCTGGTGTGGGCAGGGTTAGCTTTCTCAGCTCTGCTTCATGCTATATCTAAAAACTCTGACTTTGTCAGAATCGCTGCAACCTATAAACTAATATATACAAATAATAGTTTAAAATATAACTTTTACTGGATTCACATAAAATACTATATTTAAATCACCCCCCTTTCGCCCCAATCAAAATAAATCAATTAAAAAAAAATCAAACCTACACATATTTGGTATCGCCGCGTTCAGAATCGCCCGATCTATCAACCAAAAAAAGCATTAACCTTATCGCTAAATGGCGTAATGAGAAAAAAAATCGAAACGCCAGAATTATGTTTTTTTGGTCGCCGCAATATTGCATTAAAATGCAATAACGGGCGATCAAAAGAACGTATCTGCACCAAAATGGTATCATTAAAAACGCCAGCTCGGCACACAAAAAATAAGCCCTCACCTGACCCCAGATCACGAAAAATGGAGACGCTACGAGTATCGGAAAATGGCGCAATTTGTTTTTTTTTTTGCAAAGTTTGGAATTTTTTTCATCACTTAGGTGAAAAATAACCTAGTCATGTTAGGTGTCTATGAACTCGTACTTACCTGAAGAATCATAATGGCAGGTCAGTTTTAGCATTTAGTGAACCTAGCAAAATAGCCAAGCAAAAAACAAGTGTGGGATTGCACTTTTTTTGCAATTTCACTGCACTTGGAATTTTTTTCCCGTTTTCTAGTACACGACATGGTAAAACCAATGATGTCGTTCAAAAGTACAACTCGTCCCGCAAAAAATAAGCCCTCACATGGCCAAATTGACGGAAAAATAAAAAAGTTATGGCTCTGGGAAGGAGGGGAGCGAAAAACGGAAATGAAAAAACGGAAAAAGCTCCGGGGGTGAAGGGGTTAAGCAAAAGATTCAAAAATAAGCTGAAATAACTTTACATTTAATTCACCAAAGTATAAAAAATTAATACATTATGAACTATGTCAATAGGTCTGGCCATGTGATTTATTGTTTCATTTACCAGGTAAATACTGTATTACTACATTTTATATTGCTTAGAATACATTATCGTTCTGGCTATATGTGTAGGCCTATGAACTATATTGTATGACTTGTGACCTGCTCTGAGAACCCATCTCAATAGTAAAAAAAAAAAGTCCACAGTAAAAATTAATTTACTCTCTGATAATCTGTAATCTTACCATCTGGAAAATCTCATTACCTAATTATATTTCGATCCTAATGAAAATGCTAATTCACTTTGCACATAAATGAATAATTGCTGATGATCCATGGTTATCTTTATTTTTCCTAGTAGCATTAGTCATTTCTGTTTGCCTTGTGCTCTTATGTGGTGCTAACATTCAGTCAAAGTTGGTATTGCTGTGAAAAAGATGTACATTAACATAAACGTTCTATCAAACTACCTCAAAATGTTTTGATTTTACCAGAAATGAGCTGAGCTTTACTGTGTTTTAATCCTGTAAAGTCATTAAAGACAACACAATTTTTATTCCATTAGAGCCCATTTGCAAATCAACAGACTTGTCATAAATATTTGGCGATATGTTTGACGTATATAAAGAATTAGTTTACATTTTAGACAGGCCACAATTTACTCTGTCTACAGTGGCTTGCAAAAGTATTCACCTTCTTTACATTTATCATGTTTTGCTACCTCACAACCTCAAATATCACTTTTTTAGACATATCTACAACTGTGAACATTTGGTTTTCTATTTATTGTGAAGTAATAAAAAAATAGGACAAAATAACTGAAAACGTCAGTGTGCAAAACTATACACCTCCATAAAGTCAATACTTTGTAGAGCCTCCTTTTGTGGCAATTACAGCTGCAAGTCCCTTTGGATAAGTCTCTGTGAGTTTTCCACATCTTGACACTGGAATTTTTGCCCATTCCTCAAGGCAAAACTCTTCCTTCAAGTTAGATGGTTTCCTCTGGTGAACAGCAATCTTTAAGGGTACCGTCACACAGTGAAATTTCCATCGCTGCGACGGCACGATTCGTGACGTCGCAGCATCGTATGAATATCGCTCCAGCGTCGTAGACTGCGGTCACACTTTGCAATCACGGCGCTGGAGCGATGCCGAAGTCCCCGGGTAACCAGGGTAAACATCGGGTTACTAAGCGCAGGGCCACGCTTAGTAACCCGATGTTTACCCTGGTTACCAGCGTTAACGTAAAAAAAACAAACAGTACATACTCACATTCCGGTGTCTGTCCCCGGCGTTCTGCTTCTCTCCACTGTGTAAGCGCCATAGCCGGAAAGCAGAGTGGTGACGTCACTGCTGTGCTCGCTTTCCGGCCGGCAGGCGCTCACAGTGCAGAGAAGCTGAGACGCCGGGGACAGACACCGGAATGTAAGTATGTACTGTTTGTTTTTTTTACGTTTACGCTTGTAACCAGGGTAAACATCGGGTTACTAAGCGCGGCCCTGCGCTTAGTTACCCGATGTTTACCCTGGTTACAAGCGAACACATCGCTGGATCGCTGTCACACACAACGATCCAGCGATGTCAGCGGGTGATCAAGCGACGAAAGAAAGTTCCAAACGATCTGCTACGACGTACGATTCTCAGCGTGATGTCTGATCGCAGTAGCGTGTCAGACAGCGATATCGTAACGATATCGCTAGAACGTCACGAATCGTGCCGTCGTAGCGATGGAAATTTCACTGTGTGACGGTACCCTAAGTCTGACCACATCTCAATTGAATTAAGATCTGGTCTTTGACGGGGCCACTCCAAAATATGTTTCCCCTTTAACCACGCGAGTGTTACTTTGCCAGTATGTTTTGGGTCATTGTCTTGTTGTAAGGTGAACCTCCGGCCTAGTCTGAAATTTCTGACAGGCTGAAACAGGTTTTGCTCAAGAATATCCCTGTATTTAGCACCATCCATCTTCCCCTCAATTTGAAACATTTTCTCTGCCCCTGCTGCCAAAGAAGATCCCCACAGAATGATGATGCTACCACCATGCTTCACTGTGGGGATGGTGTTCTTGGGGTGATGAGCTGGGTTGTTTTGTTGCCAGAAATAGCATTTACCTTAGCGGCCATATATTTGGGGAATCTCCCACATGTCTTTTGGCAAACTCAAAATAAACCTTAAAGTTTTGGTGTGTAAGTAAAGCTTTTTTCTACCCACTCTTTCATAAAGTTCATCTCTATGGAGTGCACAGCTTTTTGTAGTCATATCTAATCCACAGATACTCCAGTCTCTGCTTGGGAACTTTGCAGCTCCCTCAGGATTATCTTTGTTCTCTGTGCTGGCTCTCTGATTAATGCCCTCCTTTCCCCCCGGGATAAGAATTTTGGTGGGTGGTGCTCTCTTGGCAGATTTGTTGTGCTACCATGCTCTTTCCTTTTCATGACAATGGATTTGATGGTGCTCCGGGGGATGATCAGAGGATTTTTTTTATAACCCAACCTTGACTTGTGCTTCCAAACATCTTTGTCTCTGACTTGTTTGGACATTTTGTTGGTCTTCATGTTGTGGTTTGGTTAGTGGTGCATCTGGATTAATGGTGTTGCAACCTCTGTGGCCTTTCAGAAAAGGTGTGTATACTGACAGACCATGTGCCACTTAGATTTTACATGGCAGGGCTTCCTTTCACTAACCATGTGACTTATGAAGGTAATTGCATGCACCAGAAATGTTTAGGTGGTTCATAGCATAAGGGGTGAATACATATGCACATGCCAATTTTTAGTTTAATTTAATCCCGTAAATTTAATTAATACCTATATTTTTTCTCACTTCACTTCACCAACTTAGACTATTTAGTGCTGATGCATCACACCAAAATTGGCTTACAAAATTATTTAAACTCAGGTTGTATTGTAGCAAAATGGGTAAAAAGTCGAGGGGAGGCGAATACTTTTGCAAGCCACTCTATCTATAGATAGAGGGAGTGGGAATGGCTGACAATCTAATGTGCATGTGGCCTCCTGACTCTACCCTAACAGATGATGTCAAAGGAGAGAAGGATCTTGGTTCCTGAATTTTAGCAGCTGATCCTTTTGTTCTCTCTAAACTGATGCCAAGTGAGTCTGATAGTAGCTCTGTCATAGAGAATGGAAAATTCTAGAGAGATAGTTGTCAGTTGAACAATCATTCAGCAGATATTATTGTAATGTGAATAGGGGACACTATGTCTACTGATTTGCAGTAAGTTGGTGCTTGTCACGTTTTTCAGTATAGTATTTTATACAACTGCATCTAGTCTGACACTGCACTCCTCCCATTACCTACAGGTGTTTTCCACCAATTCTACGTGCCCATTCAAATTGCAGGCTTATAGACCTGGAGAGACAGGTTTGTCCGTTATTGTAGATGTCTTAGCCCGAAATTGGCATGTTCAGTGGGATAAAAAAGGGATATGGTAGGACCCATCAGAGAAGTGTCACCTTGTCGTGGTTGATGGGCACATATAAATTGGCCAATTTATGTGTTTAAAGCCTTCACTTTTTGTAAGTACATCTTACTGAGTAACAATACAGCTTGGAGTTAATGCTTCCAATGTTTCTGTATGTCTTGGCCTTTATAGAGTGCTGCTGTGTTTTTTTACATATATGGAAGTTATTGCAGCTGGCACCTATTCACACTAAGGAGGTACAGTATTGGGACAGTATTTTATGACATACTGTTCTAAATTCATAGACAATGGCAGACTTCCAACAGTCTGAGAAGGCTTTAGAAAAGATTTTAGAATGTGTCTTGAGGAATTTTGCTCATTTATCCACAATAGCATTTGTGAAGTCAGACACTGATTGTGGTATCAGACACTGATTTAGCATGACAGGACCTGGCTCACACTGTTCTTTCTCGTTAATCTCAAAAGAATTTAATAGAGTTGAGGACAGTGCTCTGTCTGGTCTGCTATGTTCTTCTACAACAAATGCAACAAACTCCCTGTGTTTATGAACTGTTCTTTGTGCACTTGGGCATAGTCATGCTGGAATAGTAAAATTCCACCTCCAAACTGTTCCAACAAAGTTGGAAGCATATAATTGTCCAAAATGTTTATTATGCTGAAGGTTAAGGTTTCATTGGAAACAAGGGGCATTGGCCAACCAAACCAAAAAAAGTAGCCTTATATCCCAATGATGTATCAGATAAAAATTTACTTTTATTGAGTACCTATAAAACGGACACAAAACATTGAAACAATCACCATACAAACAACTGTGCTGGCTACTTTCACCTTGCACAATTATTCCTGCTACAAAAGCCTACCTACCAGTCAGGGTTGGCACCCTAAACAAAAGAAAAATGAGAAATGGTGCCCACGCTCCTCGGCGGCTGTCCCTAAATCTCTTACATAGCCCTGTTCTGGTGAATCATATCGTCACCCAATCATACACACTCAAGAAAAAGGAGTACAAAGGGGTTGCCAAATGAGGACTTATAGCAAAAGGTAGACAACAATGATAGAAATGTGCTATAAGGTGAATAGTACCACAATAACAAAGTGACTAGTGCATATAGATTAGTACCTCGCTATACTATTCCCTGCTTATGTAAAATCTGCCTAACAGCGGAGGTAGTAGTAGAATTAAAAAATGGTCAGAGGAGCTCAAGACACTCAAGGACACAGGAGTATTAAATGATTCCAGGTGGAATCATCTAATATACCTGTGTCCTTGAGTCCCTAGTGCTCCTCTGACCGTTGATTTCATTCTAGTACTGCACCCATCCTTCATTGGAAGCATACGCCTGGAGCTGCGGTGGACCTTTCATTCCATCCTACCTACCTGCTTCCTCTGTGCTCCCCAGAGACCACAATACACTTGACTGGTAACAGCAGAGGTAGGCACCCTACTTGTCAGCGGATATGGCGCCCCTGCTCCACTATGGCTCTCCCTAAGAATCCCTGGTCTTTGTCTAATGAATCCATGAGATAGTTATATAATGAACCCATAGGGTAGCCATATGCTCAAAAATAGGCAGTCAAAAAACAATGTCAATAAAGAACAAATGAAAGTTCAATGACACATAGTGATAGCTGAATAATTCAGAAAACAGCAAGCAAGAGAGGTATTTATGGTTTTAGATGCTCTCAGTAACCTCTACACATTTCACCATATTGGATGATCAGGAGATTCAGATGTAAGGATGCTGCATGGTAACCATCCACGTTGCTTCTAAATATAGACATCCCAATCTCCTTGAAAAAGATTTGTACTTCCTCCATTCACTAGAGGTAAAATTGATGCCTTCCAAAATGGGGTCTATGCGTCATTGCTCAGCTAACCACAATAGTGAAGTTTGTCCCCTAGATTATTTAAAGAATGGTACCATTGAAAATCACATATGCTCGTAGGTGGAGGAGTAACATGTTAATGGAGAAAGTACAAATCTTTTTCAAGGTGATTGGGATGCCTATATTTAGAAGGAATATGGATGGTTACCATGCAGCATCCTTACATCTGGATTCACTGTGGATTTTGACACACTCTTACCAGCTTCAGCCATCATCTTCACAAGGTCTTTTGCTTTTGTCCTTGGGTTGATATGCACATGTTGGCCCAAAGCATGTTCATCTTTGGGAAACAGAACTCGTCATCTTCCTGAGCGGTATGATGGCTGGACATTCCCATCTTGTTTGTACTTGCATATAATTGTTTGTACTGATGAACAAGACACCTTCAAGTATCTTGAAATTGTACCCAAATATGAGCCAGACCAGAGCAAGTCCACAATTCTCTTCCTGATATCTTGTCTGATTTCTTGAGACTTTCCCATGAAGCTTCACAAAGAAGCAGTCTGTTTCAGGTATGCATTAACATACATCCACAGGTGTGTTTCTAATTAACTCAGATATTGCCAAAACACTATCAGAAGCTTCCAAACACATGACATCATTACATGGGCAGTCCAGAATTGTTTAATGGCATAGTAATCTTAGTGTGTGCAAACTTTTGACTTTGCAGTGAATCATAAAAAATCCTTTAAAACATTCTCTCTCTCTCATTATTCTGGCATTTGGCAAATATTAATAATTATGGTAATCCTAATTGACCTAAAATGGGACAGGTTTATTCTGATTTCATGTCAGAAATCAAGAAAAAACATGCATATGTGGTTTTTTTTAAATAGTGTATGTAAACTTCTAGCTTCAACTGTGTATGATTTTGGATCATTTCCCTCATTTGAAAAATTACAAAGACTATTTTTTTAACCATTTGCTTTATATGGTCCTCTTTATCTAATTATAGGACTTGCAAAGAAATGTTATAAGGTTTTATGGGAAATTTATGCAGAAATGTGGAAAATCCTGAAGGGTTCACAAACTTTACTTTATGTATTTTAACTGATAGATGTCAGGATACTTCAGCAAAATGATTCGTGTATTAAATATTTTTGTATGTTTGGCGTGTCTTTTAAATATATTTAATAAAACCATCCTATTTCATAAAACCATTTGTACTGAAGTAGAGATAATCTGTCTTGAACCCTAAAGTTCTGAGCTTTGTCCTTCGTATACCAAAATTTCAATTTTGGGTAACCTCATTAAATTACAATGAATTATACACAGAAAAAAGACTTTATATTTAAAAATTATATTTTATAATTTAACTGTTCATAAGAAAGGGGGGTTATATAGATTTATTTCTAGTGTATAAGACCCATAATTTGACATTTTTTTTGCCACAAGTTATCACTTGCAATGCTTGCACATTGTCTTACACTGTTGTATTATCTTGCTACTATAAAAAAAAAAATTTAGAGCTATATTTGCAAGAACAAACATCTTTGACATGCTATGATGAGCATTCAAATAGGATTTGTGAGAAACGCATCGAGGTCACATAGAGAGATGTGAAACAGACATTACACAGCTCTGCATGATACTGGCACACAGTTAAAGGTATGTGCAATCATATGTCCACAACAAAACCACTTGTTTCTAAGTAACATCAGATTTTTATAAAATATTGTAAAAAATGAAAATTTACTTTATCATTTTTTGTATGTAAAATATTATATTTTTCATTAAAATGCACAGATATTCAAGAAAATGCACCAGTTATCAAGTGCAGTCACATCTAATGTATCATTACAACCAGCGTCTCACTGATTAAAGTTGCTCTTCGTTCTCATCTTACATATGTTCTGTGCTGCTAGACTTGATTTAAATAGTAATATCTATGCAGAGATGTTCAACACCTGCACTGTATTCTGCAAAATAATAGGCATCATGTGCTAGAGTTACAGTTATACTGTTGAATGCTAAATTGAGTGCATTTTGAAAGTGAATGAATCATCATTAATGATGGGCGAACATCTAAAAAAAGTTAAGTTCCAGTACCAGAACGATACCCGATCCGAAACCTGATCCCATTCACATGAATGAGGTGCCAAAACATCCATTGTTTGCCATGCTGATATCTGTGTGGCAGCACAGCAAACAAGGGCTCTGATCCATGGTATGTCCATTACCACAGTCAGAGAGCTGCTGTTCCCTTGCTGTCAGATGACAGCTTGAGACAGCAGCTGTGACCAGTGGTAAAAAGGTTACCGCTGGTCGCAGGCATTGGCTAGTGAAAGAGTACTACTCTCATCAGCGTATGCCTGCTGTGGCTAATAACAGTGAGATCAGGCGCCGCTGATGGGAGTATTCATCAACTGGTGCTTGTGCTCTAAATAAAAAAAAATGACTTGAGGCTTTTTAATAACCAGTGCAGGCAAAACAAACAGCTTCAAGGTGCAGCCCCCAGCTATTAGCTTTTCCTTGGCTGGTTATCAAGAATAGAGGGATTCCGTGCATTTTTTAAAAAAAATATTGAAATAAATAATTTAAAAAAGCATGGTGTCCCCCTCAATTTTGACAATCAGCCAAGTGGGATAAAATTTGTGGGGTTGATGTCAGCTTTGTAATGTCAGCTGGCATCAATCACACAGGTTAGTAATGGAGAGGCACCTGTAAGACATACTCATTACTGACGCCATAGTTAGATTGTAAAAATAAACAGCCAGAATAAAATCCTTTAATTGAATTAATGACACTCCTTTATATGAAATAAAAATAAAAAAACAAAGTTATATTCACCTTTCTGCCTAATTCATTGAAGCCCATAGAATAAAAATGATAAACAACCATATTCTGTTTGAGAATAAATGGGGGGCCCAAACGTCCATTGTTTTCCACTCTTTGCGTGAGAATGGTAGTGCTGTTAACGAGATCATCGTAGTTCATCAGCGAAGAGCCAGTTGACCTTTCTCATGGGAGCTCAGCACTACACACTGCAGGAGCATGAATACACTCCTGTCTCAGTGTGAGCCAGTTGGCGTGGATAGCTGTCTCATCTCTGATGTGACTGCTATCCAAATCATCCGGATCATTTCGGGACAGATATGGATCATCTTCACATCAGACAAGTGTAAAATATGGTAATTTATTACTTTCTGTCTTTTATAGATGACATGGGCATCGGAGGATTATTTTCATGTGGAATATGGTTATTTATTATTTTTATTCCTTTACATGGAACATGGGCTTCAATGGATTAGTCGGAAATATGAGTATAACTGCTTTTTTTTTTTATTCCAAATAAAGCTGTCAGTGTATTTATTTCAAATAAAGGACTTTATTCCGGCTGTCTTTTTTTTAACACTCTAACTGTAGGGTTAGTAATGGAGGTGTTTTATAGATGCCTCTACATTACAAACCCCTGGGTTTTATGTCAGCGGCCATAAAACAGCTGACATCAACCCCTCAAATATTACCCCACTTCCACGGCACCAGGGCAAGTGGGAAGAGCCAGGCAAAGTGCCAGAATTGGCTCATGTAATAGATGTGCCATTTCTTGGGAGGTGGCTTGCTGCTATTGTTAGGCCGGGGGCCATGTTGGCCCCTTTCCTGTCTTAGAATTCCTGCCCCAGCTGTCTGCTTTAGCTTGATTGGCTGTAGAAAATGGGGGGACCCCAAGATTTTTTTGAAATTATTTATTTATTTTATTTTTTTAAATCCGTGGTATCTCTCAATTCATGATAACTAGTGTTGAGCATTCCAATACCGCAAGTATTGGGTATCGGCCGATATTTGCTGTATCGGAATTCTGATACCGAGTTCCGATATTTTTGTGATATCAGACATCAGAATCGGAAGTTCCCAGTGTATTGTTCCCAGGGTCTGGAGGAGAGGAGACTCTCCTTCAGGCCCTGGGATCCATGTTCATGTAAAAAATAAAGAATTAGAATAAAAAATATGGATATACTCACCTCTCCGGCGGCCCCTGGACCTTACCGATGTAACCAGCAGCCTCCGTTCCTAAGAATGAGGAGTTTAGGACCTGCGATGACGTCGCGGCTTGTGACTGGTAGCGTGAGCGGTCACATGAGCGGTCACGCGACCAATCACAAGCCACAACATCATCGAAGGTCCTAAACTCCTCATTCTTAGGAACGGAGGCTGCCGGTTACATCGGTAAGGTCCAGGGGCCGCCGGAGAGGTGAGTATATCCATATTTTGTATTTTAATTCTTTATTTTTTACATGAATATGGATCCCAGGGCCTGAAGGAGAGTTTCCTCTCCTTCAGACCCTGGGAACCATCCAGGATACCTTCCGATACTTGTGTCCCATTGACTTGCATTGGTATCGGGTATCGGTATCGGCGATATCCGATATTTTTTGGATATCGGCCGATACCATCCGATACCGATACCTTTGAGTATCGGAAGGTATCGCTCAACACTAATGATAACCAGCCATGATAAAGTTGGCAGCCAGAATTGGCTCATGTAATAGATGTGCCATTTCTTGGGAGGTGGCTTGCTGCTATTGTTAGGCCGGGGGCCATGTTGGCCCCTTTCCTGTCTTAGAATTCCTGCCTCAGCTGTCTGCTTTAGCTTGGTTGGCTGTAGGGGGACCCCAAGATTTTTTTTAAATTATTTATTTATTTTATTTTTTTAAATCCGTGGTATCTCTCGATTCATGATAACCAGCCATGATAAAGTTGGCCCCCTGACGAAGCTGACGTGAAACGCGCATTGGGGCAACGGTGCTGTCCAGGTCTGACGCCAGTATTGTGGTAAGAGCACGGGGATGGGTGTGAAAATATAGTTACTTAGGTATTAGCCTGTGTACAGGGCTATACTGTGTTTCTTTAGACGACCCTACTTTCTCCTTGACTCTGTGCCCATCTTACTAATTATTTCTTGCATATTGCATTTGATTGTTGTATAATATGGCATCGGTGATGGACAGCACCGTTAGGGTACTGTCACACAGTACCATTTTGATCGCTACGACGGTACGATTCGTGACGTTCTAGCGATATCGTTACGATATCGCAGTGTCTGACACGCAGCAGCGATCAGGGATCCTGCTGAGAATCGTACGTCGTAGCAGATCGTGTGGAACTTTCTTTCGTCGCTTGATCACCCGCTGACATCGCTGGATCGTTGTGTGTGACAGCGATCCAGCGATGCGTTCGCTTGTAACCAGGGTAAACATCGGGTAACTAAGCGCAGGGCCGCGCTTAGTAACCCGATGTTTACCGTGGTTACCAGCGTAAAAGTAAAAAAAAAAAAAACAGTACATACTTACATTCCGGTGTCTGTCCTCCAGCGTCTCAGCTTCTCTCCACTGTGTGAGCGTCTGCCAGCCGGAAAGCGAGCACAGCGGTGACGTCTGACGTCACCGCTGTGCTTGCCGGCTATGGCGCTTACACAGTGGAGAGAAGCAGAACGCCGGGGACAGACACCAGAATGTAAGTATGTACTGTTTGTTTTTTTTTACTTTTACGCTGGTAACCACGGTAAACATCGGGTTACTAAGCGCGGCCCTGCGCTTAGTTACCCGATGTTTACCCTGGTTACCGGGGACTTCGGCATCGCTCCAGCGCCGTGATTGCAACGTGTGACCGCAGTCTACGACGCTGGAGCGATAATCATACGATCGCTGCGACGTCACGGATCGTGCCGTCGTAGCGATCAAAATGGTACTGTGTGACAGTACCCTTAGTTTGGTCTGTGCTACCTAACTCACCTGATATTTTCTATATATGTTTTAAAGGGTTTTGATACATGTGTTTTTGTTATCTATGTAACTTAATAAAATTTGATACAATTTATGGACATGTACTCCAATTTTTTCTGGTTCTCATGATAAAGTTGGCAGCTGGGTGCTGCAGCCCGCAGCTGTCGGTCTTGCCTGCTCTGGTTATCAATAATAGAAGAGCTCTTATGTAATTTTTAATTTATCGATTTATAGCATAAGTGCTGGCTGATGAATACTCCAATCAGCGGTGCCTGCTCTTGTTGTTATCAGTGACAGCAGGCGTACACTTATTAGAGTAGTACTCTCTCATCAGCCAATGCCTGTAACCTGCGGTAACCTTTTTACTGCTGGGCACAGCTGCAGGCTCACGCTGTCTTCTAACACCATGAGAACCACAGCTGTCTGACACGAAGTAACTAACTTACCACCAATCAAAGCCGACGGTATTTCTCGTGCAGATGATCACGCAGATTATTTCTTTGTTTGGAATGTGTGTACGGACACTAGGTGTTTGCTACAGACCTTGAACTTTAATATTTTGGTTCACCCATCTCTAGTCATCATGAAATTGCTCTTAATATTTAAAATCGGGCTTTTAAATTAAAAGGGTTGTCCATGTTCGGCACAGAAGTCTGCCATCACTCTATGCATACTTGTGAATCCTCACAGTGCTCCCTTTCAGGATTGTCAGGTGCCTCCAACAAGACTGGGTGGCCATGTGATCACAAGCATGTGATATGCTGCAGATATGGTATGCTTGTGGTTACATGAGGTGGAGACACGAGGGTTAGTGGGTGCTGTTGTCCACTAGCCTGGCTGTCTTTGGAAAGACCACAGTCTGGGTCTCATTCCACAGAATGTCCTTACTCTTTCCCCTACTCAAACAACACAGGGTGATTGTGTCACATTCTGGTAAGTCTTTATTGGATCACTAACAGTAATCAGCATATAGTACATTCCCAGCAAGGACAGAAAATGGTGCAAGTGACAGAGTATCACCCTTACACTGGCTCTCCAGTGATTAGAACTTTTGCGACTTCGGGGCATCCAGGGCCCACTACCCCTACCAGCAGAACCCTGCTTTTTGTGGGCACCCACTGAGAGGAGAGAGTGGCAAGATTAGGAAACACAGCGAGGTATGCAGCCAAGAAAAAATATTGTCTCAACCCGGGCTATCCAAATTAATTTGTGGGCTCCATGTTGAAAAGTGGAGCAGTTCTGTAATCCACTAGTTGGAATCATGGTCATTAGGCTGAAGTCTCATAAAATCATGAGCAGATCCACTTTTATATCAATCATCTCTGAATTCAGGGCACTGTGCCCCATAGGATTGGGGTGGGAGATAATCATGATTGTTCTCTCATTGTTCGCTAGTGCACATAGACTGTATAATTGTCCTTCAAATAATGCAGACTAGTACACTGCAGAGGAGATGATGCAATCCGTGATAATCACGAATTCCATAAATTAGCATAAAAAAGGGGCACCGGACAGCCTCACATGAAGCAATGGCTCATGTACCTAGACTTACTGAACAAAAGAACAGCACATCTGGCATAATTAAGAAAAGTTCCCCCATGCATAAGGAGTCAGATTTTCGTCATTGATGCTGAATCGTCACTCATCAATGCCTGCTTTTGGTGCCTGACATTGGAAAATCCTGAGCACTCGGTGAGGATTCACAAGTTTACAGACATTCATACCAAACCTGGATAACCCCTTTAACTGTATTAACAATATATATGTACAGTCTTCTTGTTTCATTTTCTAAATAAATGAACATAAAGAAAAATCAGAGATCTTGCATTTTTCAGACTGATGACTAAGGCTAATAATAGATTTATACTTCCTATTCTGTACAGTAGGCTTTTCAATAGTCTCAGTATCATCACAGATAAAATTAGGAAAAAAGGTGACACCTTTATTAAAATCAGATTACACAGCTTACCTAATTCCCCTCCCCTCACAGTGACCCATGCTTTGATTACAGCATGCCCAGTTTATACTTCCATACAAACATGTAGGGCATGGGTCAGTTTGCTATTTTTTTGCTTTTGTATTTCTATGTATTCTATGCTGTCGGTTCCTGCCATGATTTTACAGTATGTGGCTGCTGAATTGCTGGCTTTTCTTAGATAGATAGATAGATAGATAGATAGATAGATAGATAGATAGATAGATAGATAGATAGATAGATAGATAGATGTAATATACTGTATATATACATACACAGCTCTGGCAAAAATTAAGAGACCACTGCAAAATTTTCAGTTTGTCTGATTTTTCACTTTATAGGTATATTTTTGAGTAAAATGTAAGTTGTTCTTTTATTCTATAAACTACTGACAACATGTCTCCGTAGTTCTAAGCAATACATTTTTTATTTATTTTCTGAAAATGAGAAATGGTCAAAAACACAAAAAAATGCATAGCTTGCAGACCTCAAATAATGCAAAAAAACAATTTCATTATCATTTAGAAACAACAATACTAATGTTTTAACTCAGGAAGAGTTCAGAAATCAATGTTTTGTGGAATAACCATGATTTTTAATCACAGCTTTCATGTGTCTTGGCATGCTTTCCTTCAGTTTTTCACACTGCTTTTGGGTGACCTTATGCCACTCCTGGTACAAAAATGTAAGCAGTTCTTCTTTGTTTGATGACTTGTGACTATCCATCTTCCTCTTGGTTACATTTCAGAGGTTTTCATTGGGGTTCAGCTCTGGAGATTGGGCTGGCCATGAAAGGGATTTGATGTGGTGGTCCTTCATCCACACCTTGATTGACCTAGCTGTGTGGCATGGCGCATTGTCCTGCTGGAAAAAACAGTCCTCAGAGTTGGGGAACATTGCCTGAGCAGAAGGAATCAACTGTTTTTCCAGGATAACCTTTTATGTGGCTTGATTTATACGTCCTTCGCAAAGAACAACCTGCCCAATTCCAGCCTTGTTGAAGCATCCGCAGATCATCACCCATCCTCCACAATATTTCACAGTGGGTGCAAGCCACTGTGGCTTACATGCCTCTCCAGGTCTCTGTCTAATCATTAGACGACCAGGTGTTGATCTGGGGATGCTTCAGCAAGGCTGGAATTGGACAGGTTGTTCTTTGCGAAGGACGTATAAATCAAGCCGCACACAAGGTTATCCTGGAAAAATAGTTGATTATGTATGTGAAAATGAATGATGTTATTCAAATTGACAAATTGTCCTGCAAAAAAATAAGTGCTCAAATGGCTATGGCTATGAAAAAAAATTAAAAAGTAGGTAGTGTTAGATGTAGGCATTAGGCAGCGTTCACACAGGCAACTTTTTTAGTCCATCAAGGTAAGATTTTTAGCTCCATAGACCCTAGAGGGATTTTAACACAAAACAGCTGTGCACTGGCACAAAGGTAAACACCGCAGGGAAGTACTGTACAAACAACAAGTATACATCCAATACTCCGGCAGGTACACATCCAAAACTCCGACAGGTATACGCCCAATACTCCTTCAGGTATAAATCCCATTCTCAAGCAGGTACACATCCAAGCATCTAGCAGGTACATATCCAATACTCCAGCAGGTATACATCCACCCAAACACAGGTCTGTGTGAGACTTTCATAGATCCTTCACTCTGGTAGACTGTCCACCATTAAATTTTCCTTTTCTCTCTAGGATCAAAGACTTCTCAGCTTCTCAGATGACTCCCCAGTCACAACATTCAGAGAAAGATCCACAGTTGTCTGTCTCCCAACTACAGCTACATCTTGACTGGTCACTAGTGTTGAGCATTCCGATACTGCAAATATCGGGTAACGGCCGATATTCGCTGTATCGGAATTCCAATACCGAGTTCCGATATTTTTGCGATATCGGAGATATCGGATACCGGAATTCGAAGTTCCCACAGTGCAAAAATGCAGTATAATTGAGTGTAGGCAGTGCGTAGGCGAAGACTGCGTGTCTCTGTGTGGGCGGGGTCTGTGAGGGACTGTGGGTGGTCTGTGCGTGCCTGCCGGAGGGTCTGTACGGTCTGCCGGGTGTCTGTGCGGCCTCTCCGGGGTCTGTACGGATTCTCGGGGGTCTGTGCGTGCCTACCGGGGGATCTGTGCATGCCTGCCGGGGGGTCTGTGCGGCATCTCTGGGGTCTGTATGGCCTGCCGGGGGGTCTGTATGGCCTGCCGGGGGGGGTCTGTGCGGCCTCTCCGGGGTCTGTGCTGCCTGCCGGGGGGTCTGTACGGCCTGCCGGGGGTCTTTGTGTCTGTGCATGCATCGTCCGATGGGACTACAAGTCCCATCGGGCTATGCCTGCTACAATGACAGTGATTGACACATTAGTCATTGATGGGACAGTAGTAGTCCCATCATCCGGATAATGTGTTGAATGTAAAAAAAACCCTACTCCATACATGCTACATACATGCTACATACATGCTACATACATGCTACAAACATGCTGCATATATGCTACTTACTACATACATACATACATGCTATTTACATGCTACATACACGCTGCATACTACATACATGCTACATGCATGCTACATACATACTACATACATGCTACATACATGCTGCATGCTACATACATGCTGCATGCTACATACATGCTACATACATGCTACATACATACGTGCTACATACATGCTACATACGTGCTACATACATGCTACATACATGCTACATACATACTGCATACATACTCCATACATACTACATCCATACATACTACATACATACATACTTCATACAGTACATTCATACAGTACATACGTATAGACATACAGTACATTAAACATAGATTACATACTCACCATTACTTTTCATTTTGATCCCCAAAGCCAGTGTCAACCTGTAAAAAATATGAAAAAAACAAACAACCAATATACTCCCTGTCCGCAGAAATCCACGAGTGTCCCACGACGATCTCCCGTGGAGAACGGCAGCAACAGCTGTTGCGACCGCTCTCTAGGGGCCCCAGAAACACAATGATGGGAGGAAGGTATTCCTCCCCCGCTGTAAAAAAAAAGTCCGTAGTCTGACTTATGGCATTGCTGTATGAGAAATTTTCCCATGCAGCAATTGCCATAAAGTAAGACTTTGAACTATAGTAACCTCAGTGATACACTGCAGGAGCCATTGTCTCCTGTCAGTGTGTCACTGAGGGTCCTATAAAGCAGTGACATCCCCCGATGTCACTGTTCTATAGGGGAGATCGTCATGGGACCCTCGTTATTAATTGGACTATGGCGGACAGGTAGTATACGGTTTATTATTTTACGTTTTTTGCAGGTGCTGAAGTATGGTAAGTAGGGTTGAGCGACTTTTATTTTTATAGGATCGGGTCGGGTTTCACGAAACCCGACTTTCTCAAAAGTCGGGTCGAGTGAAATCGGCCGATCCTATAAAAAAGTCGGGGTCGGGGTCGGCCGAAACACAAAACCCAATGCAGTGCAATGGGATACTATGGTTCCCAGGGTCTGAAGGAGAGGAAACTCTCCTTCAGGCCCTGAGATGCATATTAATGTGTAAAATAAAGAATCAAAATAAAAAATATTGATATACTCACCCTCGGATGCGCCCTGGTACTAACCGGCAGCCTTCCTTCCTAAGAATGAGCGCGTGAATGACCTGCGGTGACGTCGCGGCTTGTGATTGGTCGCGAGCGGTCACATGGGCGGTCACGCGACCAATCACAAGCTGCGACATCATCTAAGGTCCTTCACGCGCTCATTCTTAGGAAGGAAAGCTGCCGGAAAGAAGCAGGGCGCGTCCGAGGGTGAGTATATTCCTATTAGTTATATACTCACCCTCGGACGCGCCCTGCTTCTTTCCGGCAGCCTTCCTTCCTAAGAATGAGCGCATGAAGGACCTTAGATGACGTCGCAGCTTGTGATTGGTCGCGTGACCGCTCGTGACCAATCACAAGCCGCGACGTCACCGCAGGTCATTCACGCGCTCATTCTTAGGAAGGAAGGCTGCCGGTTAGTACCAGGGCGCGTCCGAGGGTGAGTATATCAATATTTTTTATTTTGATTCTTTATTTAACACTTAAATATGGAATCCGATACCGATTCCCGATATCGCAAACATATCGGAACTCGGTATTGGAATTCCGATACCAGATTCAGAAGATCGCCGACCTCATGGCAGACCCCACACAGGGGTCGGGTCGGGTTTCATGAAACCCGACTTTGCCAAAAGTCGGCGACTTCTGAAAATGGCCGACCCGTTTCGCTCAACCCTAATGGTAATTATGGTGAAATGAAGAATATTAAAATACTTTTTCCTAATGTGTGCGTGTTTTATTAACCCTTTCTTACTATTGGATTAATAATGGATAGGCGTCTTATTGACGCCTCTCCGTTATTAACCCGGCTTAATGTCACCTTACAATAGCAAGGTGACATTAACCCCTTATTACCCCATATCCCACCACTACACGGGAGTGGGAAGAGAAGGGCTAAGTGCCGGAATTAGTGCATCTTACAGATGCGCCATTTCCGGAGCGGCTGCGGACTGTTATTTGTAGCCGGGGGGGCAATATCCATGGCCCCTCTCTAGGCTATGAATATCAGCCTGCAGCTGTCTGCGTAGCCTCTCTGGCTATAAAATATAGGGGGACTGTTGTGAATTCTGCTCTTGGGCTCCCTCTGGTGGTTATAAGTGGTAGTGCTGCTGTCTCTGGATCGCAGCATTCATCAGGTGTGTCAAGTTTTTGCAATCCTGACTGGGCTATTTAGCCTTGCTTGACCCTTTAGTCAGTGCCAGTTGTCCATTGTTCCTGGAGGATTCACATCCTTACCTGCTCACTCCTGCTTTGCTGTTCCTTTCAACAAAGATAAGTTCTGGCCTTGATTTTTGCTGTCCACATGCGGTGGCCTTATTGTTCAGTTCTTTTCCATGTTTTTGTCTTGTCCAGCTTGGTCTGAATAAGGATTTGTTTAGCCAAGCTGGTATCTCTGGAGATGCAGATATACCCTCCATATCTTTAGTTAGCTGTGGAGATTTTTGTATTTTCTATGGTGGATATTTTCTAGTGTTTTAATACTGACCGCATAGTACTCTGTCCTATCCTTTCTATTTAGCTAGAAGTGGCCTCCTTTGCTAAATTCTGATTTCAGTCTGTGTATGTTTTTTCCCTCTCCTCTCACAGTCAATATTTGTGGGGGGCTGGCTATCCTTTGGGAATTTTCTCTGAGGCAAGATAGTTTTCCCTTTTCTATCTCTAGGGGTAATTAGTCCTCCGGCTGTGTCGAGATGTCTAGGAAGTGATAGGTACATTCCACGGCTACTTCTAGTTGCGGTGTTAAGTTCAGGGTCTGCGGTCAGTACAGGTACCACCTTCTCCAGAGTACGCCTCATGCTGCTCTTAGGCCACCAGATCATAACAGGGGACCCCACGTCATTTTTTTGTGGGGTCCCCCTATTTTAATAGCCAGTAAAGGCTACTCAGACAGCTGCGGGCTGATATTCATAGCAGGCTACAAATATTGGCCCCCGGCCGTCAGCTTTCCCCCTCTGGTGCAGAAAATTGTGCGGGAGCCCACGCCATTTTTTCCGCTTTTTTTTTAATTCAACGCTCATAAAGGCCTCTTTCTCACTTGCATCGGTACAGGTCCATCGCTATGCATCGGGCCAACGTACCGATGCACGTTGTGAAATTTGTGCACGATGTGGGCAGCGGATGCAGTTTTTCAATGCAGCCGCTACCCATTCTGAAGTCCGGGGAGGAGGGGGCGGAGTTTCTGAAGCGCATGCGCGGTAGAAAATGGCGGACGCGACGGACAAAAAAAGCGTTCACTTGAACATTTTTTCGTGCCCACAGTCCGCCAAAACACGACATGTAGTTTTTGGTGCAGTTTTTGGTGCAGGTTTTGATGCTGGTTTTGATGCTGTTTTTGATGCAGTTTTCGTTCCGTTTTTTGACCGGTTTTGATGCAGTTTTTGGAAATAACAACGGATCAGGGGAAAAAAATGGACCTGGGGAAAAAACGGATCAGGGGAAAAAAATGGACCTGGCGGAAAAAAACAGATCTGGTGGAAAAAAACGGATCCAGTGGAAAAAAACGGATACGGTGGAAAAAAATGGATCCGGCGAAAAAAAAGGATCCGTTTTTTCCAAAACTCGCCGGATTGTGGCTGACGGCAAAAACCTGATGTGTAAAAGCAGCGAGATACATGGATAGATACATCTATGTATCTATAGATGTATTTATCTATAAATAGATAGATATATCCATAGATATATAATAGAAAGGCCGATGTTTCTAAGGCTACTTTCACACTTGCGTTTTTAGCAATCCGTCGCAATCTGTCATTTTGGGAAAAAAACGGATCCTGCAAATGTGCTCGCAGGATGCGTTTTTTACCCATAGACTTGTATTAGCGATGGATGGCCACATGTCTCGTCCGTCGTGCAATGGATCCGTCCGCCGTAGTCCAATTAATAACAAGTGTCCCACGATGAACTCCCCTATAGAACAGTGACATCGGGTGATGTCACTGCTCTATAGGACCCTCAGTGACACACTGACAGGAGACAATGGCTCCTGCAGTGCATCACTGAAGTTACTATAGTTCAAAGTCTCACTTTATGGCAATTGCTGCCTGGGAAAATTTCTCTTACAGCAATGCCATAAGTCAGACTAGAGACTTTTTTTTTTACAGCGGTGGAGGAATACCTTCCTCCCATCATTGTGTTTCTGGGGCCCCTAGAGAGCGGTCGCAATAGCTGTTGCTGTCGTTCTCCACAGGAAATCATCGTGGGACACTCTTGGATTTCTGCGGACAGGGAGTATATTGGTTGTTTGTTTTTTTCATATTTTTTACAGGTTGACACTGGCTTCGGGGATCAAAATGACAAGTAATGGTGAGTATGTAATCTATGCTTAATGTACTGTATGTCTATATGTATGTACTGTATGAATGTACTGTATGGAGTATGTATGTATGTATGTATGTAGTATGTATGTAGTATGTATGGATGTAGTATGTATGGAGTATGTATGGAGTATGGATGTAGTATGTATGGAGTATGTATGGATGTAGTATGTATGGAGTATGTATGGATGTAGTATGTATGGAGTATGTATGGAGTATGGATGTAGTATGTATGGAGTATGTATGGATGTAGTATGTATGGAGTATGTATGTAGTATGTATGGATGTAGTATGTATGGAGTATGTATGTATGTAGTATGTATGGATGTAGTATGTATGGAGTATGTATGTAGCATGTATGTAGCATGTATGTAGCATGTAAGTAGTATGTAGCATGTATGTAGCATGTATGGAGTGTGTATGTAGCATGTATGTAGCATGTATGTAGAATGTATGGAGTATGTATGGAGTATGTATGTAGCATGTATGGAACATGTATGGAGTATGTATGGAGTATGTATGTAGCATGTATGTAGCATGAATGTAGCATGTATGGAGTATGAATGTAGCATGTATGTAGTATGTATGTAGCATGTATGTAGTATGTAGCATGTATGTAGCATGTATGGAGTGTGTATGTAGCATGTATGTAGCATGTATTTAGCATGTATGGAGTATGTATGGAGTATGTATGGAGTATTTTTTTTTCATTCAACACATTAGCCGGATGATGGGACTACTACTGTCCCATCATTGGCTAATGTGTCAATCACTGTCATTGTAGCAGGCATCGTCCGATGGGACCCCCACGATGCACAGAGACCCCCCACGCCGCACAGAGACCCCCCACACTGCATAGAGCCCGGGCAGCCCACATACAGCCCTGGCACACCACATAGAGCCCCGGGTAGGCACTTACAGATCCCTGGCAGGCCCTCACAGACCCCGCCCGCACACACAGACACTCACAGTGTCCACCCATGCACCGCCTGTTAGGGCTAGCGGAACACACCAAATTATAAGGGAGATGGTATAAGGTGCGTTCGCAGCCCGGGGTCCACTGTGCAGAGATGGAACCTGCTGCTGAGTAATGACGGACTATATGGCGGTACAATTTGGATACACACACGGGTTAACTTCACCCTGTGTGAAGGAAGCAAACCCTGTTGTGTCACAGGGCCGCGGTACCGCACCAAGAGCGCAAGCAAGGAGTCTCAGGACTCTATCCCAAGACACTGGATTAGAGTACTTACAGACCACTTGCGCTCGACACTGCAACTGGGGTGTCAAAGTAACAGAAAAACTTAAAGCACAAGAGTGCGTGCTGTGCCGCTTTGGCGGACGCCACTAACCACCCAGACTTGGGATAGGAAAGCGCTCTATAAGCGCACGGCGCCGCACTGGTGGCTACAGCAGTAGACGCTGTATCGTGTGTCTTTATGTTGACAGCTAGTCGGGTGCTAGACAGCAAGCATCCACCTTTCGCGAGCAGTCATACACAAGGGAGGGGATATTAAAGAACGACTTGCACTCATCAACACACACACGTATACAAATGTACACTAGCGCATGGCCGTGCGGACATGCGAAGCTCATATAGCTGCAGCACGTACAGGACCTTCCAAAAAGGACCAATGGAAAGCTGCCACAGAAGTTCAGCACCTTCAGGACCTTCCTGGAGGACCAATTGGATCAGCTGCAGTATCTGAGCATGTGACCTTCGATCTCCAATGGGAGATCTTGCCCTGGGCATGCTCAGAAGGGGAAAAGCAGGACTTAGTCCCAAAAGCATCTGCTCGCCGCTGCCCAGCATTGGCTTTAATGGCAGAAGCTGGAAAAGCAGCAGTAACTCTAAGCACAGAGTGAGACTGAGCAAGACGCCTGGACCGACGTCTCTGCTGAGCAGACTCCACTGTGGCTGGAAAAGAATGGGAGACCACAGCAGAGACGGTTCGAGATTCCCCCTGTGCAGAGGCGGGAACTCGACACCTAACATGGCCCCCCTCCTTGGACCTTTCTACGCTCGAAGGCAGCAATGAGCTCTGGAGCTCGAATGTGTCAACAGGCTCCCAGGACCTGTCCTCTGGGGCATAACCCTTCCAATCCACCAAATATAATTTTTTGCCACGTACCACCTTGCACCCCAAAATAGCGTTCACCTCATAATCGTCCGTAGACGATCCCGATGTCCCAGCAGATGACTCGGAAAACCGGGACATGTATACGGGCTTCAAGAGGGACACATGAAAGGTGTCGGTGATACCCAGGCGTGGAGGAAGGGCCAGACGGTAGACCACAGGGTTAACCTGTTCGAGGACCTTGAAGGGACCCAAGTAGCAAGGTGCAAACTTAGTGGACTCAACTCGCAGCCTGATGTTTCGGGCGGAGAGCCACACCAAGTCGCCAGGAGCAAAGGTCGGAGCGGGGCGCCGATGAGCATCGGCGGAGGACCTCATTCTCTCCTTGGAGGCCCAAATGGCATCCTGAGTGTGGTCCCAAATGTCCCGTGCCTCCACAGCCCAGTCTGCCACCTTGGAGTCAGCGGAAGACACAGGCATGGGCACAGGGACACGTGGATGCTGGCCGTAATTTAGGAGGAATGGAGTCTGACCGGTGGAGTCGGCTACAGCGTTGTTAAGCGCAAACTCTGCCCACGATAGCAAGGATGCCCAGTCATCCTGCCTGGCAGAAACAAAATGTCATAAATATGTGACCAGGGTCTGGTTGGGCCTCTCAACCAACCCATTCGTCTCGGGATGATAAGCCGAGGAGAGATTCAACTCAATACTGAGAAGACGACAAAGCTCTCTCCAGAATCGAGACGCAAACTGGGGACCCCGGTCACTGACAATTTTGTCTGGCATACCATGTAGGCAAAAAATATGTTTGATAAACAACACTGCCAGAGCCCGTGCAGAAGGTAGCCGTGGAAGAGGCACCAAGTGCACCATCTTGCTAAAATGGTCAGTGATCACCCATATAATAGTGCAGTTACGAGACTTGGGTAAGCCCACCACTAAGTCCATCCCGACCATCTCCCAGGGCCTGTCCGCCACCTTCAGGGGGTAAAGCAACCCAGCTGGCCATTGCCGAGGAGACTTGTTTTTGGCCCAAGAGACACACGCCCGAACATAGTCTGCAATGTCGCGAGCCATATGCGGCCACCAATATGTCCTCGCCAGTAGCTCAGATGTCCTTTTGGACCCAAAATGTCCACCCACCCTGGACGAGTGAGCCCAATAGAGAACCTCTGGACACAGATTGGATGGTACAAAAGTCTTGCCCGGAGGCACAGACTCGAGCGAAACCGGGGCCACAGTTCTCAGACTCTCAGTGGGGACAATAAGCCGAGGCTCCTCTTCCTCCTCCTCAGATGATACAACGGAGCGAGAGAGAGCGTCGGCACGAATGTTCTTCTCCCCGGAAAGAAAATGGAGGGTGAAATGGAACCCGGAGAAGAACAAGGACCACCTTGCCTGTCGAGAATTTAACCGCTGGGCTGTCTGCAGGTATACCAAATTCTTGTGATCTGTGAAGACTTGGAAGGGAAAACGAGCTCCTTCCAAGAGATGTCTCCACTCCGAGAAGGCCAACTTCATGGCTAGCAACTCCATGTCCCCGATGGAATAATTCCTCTCTGCTGGTGAGAAAGTCTTAGAAAAGAAGAAGCAAGGATGCTTCCGACCTTGAGCATCCTTTTGGAAAAGGACTGCTCCAGCACCAACAGATGAGGCATCCACCTCCATTATAAATGGCTTATCTACATCAGGGCAATGTAGGATGTGAGCACTAGCGAAGTGAGATTTAATGGAGTTAAAGGCCTTGGAGACCTCCTCAGACCACAATTTGGGATTTGCTCCCTTCTTGGTGAGGGCAACCAAGGGAGCTACCAAAGTTGAGAAGTGTGGAATGAACTGGCAATAGTAATTAATGAACCCCATAAAGCACTGCACAGCTTTAAGAGAATGGGGTTCCTGCCAGTCCATCACAGCCTGTAGTTTGGCAGGATCCATAGCCAATCCCTGGGCAGAGATGACGTAGCCCAGGAAAGGTAAGGATTCCTGCTCAAACACACATTTCTCCAACTTTGCGTAGAGGGAATTTGCCCGCAAGAGGTCGAAGACTCTGCAAACATCTCTCCGGTGGGGAGTCAATATCTGGAGAATAGATGAGAATATCATCCAGATAGACTACGACTGAGGTGGAGAGCATATCCCGGAAGATGTCGTTCACAAAGTCTTGGAAAACGGCTGGGGCAATACAGAGCCCGAAGGGCATCACCAGATATTCATAGTGCCCATCCCTGGTGTTAAAAGCCGTCTTCCATTCGTCCCCCTCACGGATGTGAATCAGGTTGTAAGCACCCCGCAGATCTAATTTTTTAAATACCCTTGCTCCCCGAAGCCTATCAAAGAGCTCAGATATCAGGGGCAGAGGATACTTATTCTTAAAGGTGATGGCGTTAAGACCCCTGTAATCTATGCATGGACGTAGTTCTCCATTCTTCTTCTGCACGAAGAAGAACCCAGCCCCTGCAAGTGACACTGACTTCCTAATGAATCCTCTTGCCAGATTTTCCTGGATGTACTCTGACATTGCCTCCATCTCCGGGAGAGATAACGGATAGACTCGACCCCGGGGTGGCTCAGCACCAGGCAAGAGGTCAATAGGACAGTCATAGGGGCGGTGAGGCGGAAGGGTCTCCGCAGCTCTTTTGGAGATCACGTCCGCATAGGGCCAATATTGCTTGGGGAGAGAGGATAGATCTGTGGGTACCACAGTAGTAGCAACCTGAACACATTCCCTCTGACATCTACCCCCACAAGATTCACTCCATCCCAAAATTCTGCCTGTGGACCACTCAATATGAGGAGAATGATACCGTAGCCAAGGCATCCCTAACAGGATCTCGTCGATTCCCTCAGTAATGACGAGCAGAGATATGATCTCCTGATGAGATGGTGACATGGACACAGTGAAAGGGATGGTCTGGTGAGTTATCTGTGAGAGCAGTGTCGACCCATTTACCACTCGTATGGTCACTGGTTGAGCTAACATTACCAGGGGAATTGCGTGATGTTGGGCGAAGGCAGATGACATAAAATTGCCCTCTGCCCCAGAATCCACACAGAGCTCTACCGAGTGGGAAAATGGACCTATAGTAATTGTCCCCTTAAAGGACAATTTGGAGGCAAACGTCGCCGTGTCTAGTGTACCTCCACCTACTACCACTAGACGCTGACATTTCCTCGACCGCTGGGAACATCTGGTGGCAAGATGTCCTGACTGCTGGCAAACATGACAAACCTGGAGTGCACGAGCGGTCCGGGACTTAGGGTACCGTCACACATTGAAATTTCCATCGCTACGACGTTACGATTCGTGACGTTCTAGCGATATCGTTACGATATCGCTGTGTCTGACACGCTACTGCGATCAGACACCCTGCTGAGAATCGTACGTCGTAGCAGATCGTTTGGAACTTTCTTTCGTCGCTTGATCACCCGCTGACATCGCTGGATCGTTGTGTGTGACAGCGATCCAGCGATGTCTTCGCTTGTAACCAGGGTAAACATCGGGTAACTAAGCGCAGGGCCGCGCTTAGTAACCCAATGTTTACCCTGGTTACCAGCGTAAACGTAAAAAAACAAACCGTGCATACTCACCCGTCGGTGTCCTTCAGGTCCCTTGCCGTCTGCTTCCTGCTCTGAGTGCCGGCCGGAAAGTGAGAGCAGAGCGCAGCGGTGCTGCGATCTGCTCTCACTGTACGGCTGCACTCAGAGCAGGAAGCAGACGGCAAGGGACCTGAAGGACACCGACGGGTGAGTATGTACTGTTTGTTTTTTTACGTTTACGCTGGTAACCAGGGTAAACATCGGGTTACTAAGCGCGGCCCTGCGCTTAGTTACCCGATGTTTACCCTGGTTACCCGGGGACTTCGGCATCGCTCCAGCGCCGTGATTGCAACGTGTGACCGCAGTCTACGACGCTGGAGCGATGATTATACGACGCTGCGACGTCACGAATCGTGCCGTCGCAGCGATGAAAATTTCAATGTGTGACGGTACCCTTAGATCCTGCTCGTGACACTTCCATGGCTTCATGTGACTCAGAGGCCTGGACTGGAGATTCCAAAGGTTTGGCGAAGGTGGGAGCCAGCCGAAACCTCTGCCTACACTGGGCTCTCTCTAACCTCCGCTCATGAAAAGGGAGGTCAATACGAGTGGACACTGCTATTAACTCCTCCAGTGTGGCGAGAATCTCCCTAGTGGCCAGAGCTTCCTTCACATGGTCAGCCAGCCCCCTCCAAAATATTGGAATAAGGGCTTTATCTGACCACTCCAGCTCAGATGCTAGGGTGCGAAAGTGGACAGCAAAATGGCTGACCAAGGACGAGCCCTGAGTCAATGCCAACAGTTGGAGCGCCGTATCATGGGTGACACGAGGTCCTAAAAAGACCTGTTTCAGAGTGCTCAGGAACAACGAGGCACTCTGCACCACATGATCGCCACGCTCCCACAGCGGCGTAGCCCACTCCAACGCCCTGTCCGACAGGAGAGACACAATAAATCCCACCTTAGCCTGCTCTGTGGGGAAACGTGCAGCCAGAAGCTCGAGAGGTATAGAGCACTAACTCACGAAACCCCTACAAGACTTAAAATCACCAGAAAGCAGCGGGAGGCGAGATAGAGTCGGATCAGGGGTGGCAGTGGACAAGGTTGCTGCAGCCACGCTAGCAGCCTGAACAGCAACTGTGGTTACATCCACAGCTGAGGTTGTGCACTCGAGAGCTGCCAACCTACCCTCCAGCTGCTGGATGTACAGCAAGGATTGCTGTTTGTCCGTCATTACTAGCCAGACCCTGGCACTAGTGTAATGTTAGGGCTAGCAGAACGCACCAAATTATAAGAGAGATGGTATAAGGTGCGTTCGCAGCCCGGGGTTCACTGTGCAGAGATAGAACCTGCTGCTGAGTAATGACGGACTATATGGCGGTACAATGTGGATACACACACGGGTTAACTTCACCCTGTTTGAAGGAAGCAAACCCTGTTGCGTCACAGGGCCGCGGTACTGCACCAAGAGCGCAAGCAAGGAGTCTCAGGACTCTATCCCAAGACACTGGATTAGAGTACTTACAGACCACTTGCGCACAACACAGCAACTGGGGTGTCAAAGTAACAGAAAAACTTAAAGCACAAGAGTGCCTGCTGTGCCGCTTTGGCGGACGCCACTAACCACCCAGACTAGGGATAGGAAAGCGCTCTATAAGCGCACGGTGCCGCACTGGTGGCTACAGCAGTAGACGCTGTATCGTGTGTCTTTATGTTGACAGCTAGTCGGGCGCTAGACAGCAAGCATCCACCTTTCGCGAGCAGTCATACACAAGGGAGGGGATATTAAAGAACAACTTGCACTCATCAACACACACACGTAAACAAATGTACACTAGCGCATGGCCGTGCGGTCATGCGAAGCTCATATAGCTGCAGCACGTACAGGACCTTCCAAAAAGGACCAATGGAAAGCTGCCACAGAAGTTCAGCACCTTCAGGACCTTCCTGGAGGACCAATTGGATCAGCTGCAGTATCTGAGCATGTGACCTTCGATCTCCAATGGGAGATCTTGCCCTGGGCATGCTCAGAAGGGGAAAAGCAGGACTTAGTCCCAAAAGCATCTGCTCGCCGCTGCCCAGCATTGGCTTTAATGGCAGAAGCTGGAAAAGCAGCAGTAACTCTAAGCACAGAGTGAGACTCAGCAAGACACCTGGACCGACGTCTCTGCTGAGCAGACTCCACTGCAGCTGGAAAAGAATGGGAGACCGCAGCGGAGATGGTTCGAGTTTCCCCCTGTGCAGAGGTGGGAAATCGACACATAACACCGCCCACACTCTTCCCCCCTCCGGAACAGCATATAGAAGGACAGAAAGGGCTTATTTATGTTCTGATATGTGTGTCCCATTAACTTGCATGGGTATCGGCGATATCCGATATTTTTTGGATATCGGCCGATCCAATCCGATACCGATACTTTTGAATATCGGAAGGTATCGCTCAACACTACTGGTCACTCATGAACTTACACACTCGTCGCTGCTACATCCAGCAGACTGACTGACACCCAAACCAGCCCACTCTGAACCAATTTCCTGGTTCTTATGAAAACACTGCAGGCATACTCTTAACCAAGACCTGCAGTTCTAGTATGTAACCATCCTAGCCTTGCTCCATACCCTACCCTTCTGCCCAAAGCTGAGGGCCGAGTACCACCTGATAAAACTATCAGTGCTTACAGGGAATTCATTGATCCAGTAGGAGGCTAATTCCTGTCTAATTGCGTAAGACGATTATTGTCTTCCCCTCCTGGGAAACACCATTTACACATTTCACACAGAACTCTGCTATCTACAGTTTATACACTGTGCTCTGGTATTTGCAGATTATATGCAATGCTGTGCTTCCTACAGACTACAACGAAGGCTTTGCCACCTCCACATCATATGCACAGACTCTGCCGCCTGCCCATCACGCACTCATGCTCTGTCATCTGCACATCAATCACACAGGCTCTGCTGCTTGCAACATGCATTCAGGTCAGTACTTCCAGCAAACTCACAACACTTGCACAAGTACCACACTGCTCTTCAGACACACAGTCTAACACAGTGCACATGGCACTACCGACATATCATAAATCTGCAAACTCACTGCACACAGTCCTACACACTGACACTTGGTGGGACACAAAATCACCATATGTGTGTATGCTGTCCCAGATCACAGGACAATTTCTGGCATCTCCACAGACACACCTTAACTCCACCCAAGAGAGTAGGAAATGCACAAGAGTTACCACACTCGCCAATTCCTGAAGTCCACTTACAGTCACAGGCCATACCTAAGACCCCTTGCCAGGATGAAGAACAGTGCTTTAGGCAGGGCAGGGGAAGTAGGAGTTGCGCTGGCAAATGCTGCAGTTCATTGGTTCTAGGACATGATCAGTTTCACCATCTCTCCTTCTAAACATTCTCTCTCCCAATATTCATGACCACTTAGCTCTAGGAATGCAACCTGGACCTGTGACACAGCCACCAGCAGTGGCACGTAATACACATGGGAACCATCGTTGTGCAACCGTCCATGACACCTTGAAACTTCACACGTGTTTCCATCCATCAATCATAGTGTTTTTCTCAGATAGTGCTTGATGTAGGCATTAGGCAGCATTCACACTGGCAACTTTTTCAGTCCAACAAGCAATGGGTTATTATCTTCATAAACTCCTTATGTGAGAGGTGTATAGGTGGAGCAGTCATAGTCAGCTCTGGTCGCTGCAGTTACAGGCAGATGCTGTCTTTGTTACACAGCCGCATCTGCCTGTTATGAAACAGGCTCAGCTCTTGAGTGGACTTCATACTTTGTTTAATGTCCTATTAGGAAAACACACAACACGGATCTAAAACCCTTTACTGACATATGATGTACAGGTATGTCATATGTCCGCTCCCTGACTTATATGTGGGCTTGCACGCTGAGCTTGCATATTTATAAGCAGATGATGGCAGATTTAATCACTGAGAGCAGCATTTGACACGAGCCACCCAAGAGCTGGTCATTCCTCCCGTTTATTGGCACACCCAATGGGCTTTCATAACAGCCGGGAGTCGGCTGATGACCCCCCGTGCTTGTCATAATGAATCTCCTGGGAATTCCTGCCATAGGAGATTGTGATTTGAGCTACACATAGCAGTGTTGATGCACAGCTATGTATAGCACAATTGATCAAACAATCACAGCTGCAAGTCCCCTAAGAGGACTATTAAATACAGTAAAAGGAAAATTTTAAAAATATGAAAAAAATAAAAAACTTATATTTTAAAATCACACCTCTTTCACTCCATTAAAAGTAAAACAATAAAAACATATAAAAAATACACATTTGGTATAATTGCGCTAAGAAGTCCGATCTAAGAAAATATAAAATAAATTAATCTGATCAATAAACAGTGTAATGAGAAAAAGAATCGAAACACCAAAATGACTCTTTTTTGGCTGTTTGGGCTGTTTTTTGGCAACTGCAACATTGCAATAAATTGTAATAAGAGGCGAACTAAGCATCATATTTATCTCAAAATGATATCACAAAAAAGGAAATTAAAGAAAAAAACAAAAGTGAAATTGAACTGCTAGCTATAACAGTTATCTTGTCGGATATGATTTTTTCTCTGTGTTTGATCTTGCCATCACATATTTTTAGTGCAATCAAATAAAAACCCTTTTTTTAATGAAGTGCTTGATTACCTGCAGTTCTTTTCTGGATTGCCTAAAAATAATATCCCCATAGGTGAACAACCCTTTTTAATGACTTGAGAAAAATCTATAGGTGGGGCAAACTATTCTAGATAGTAACATCTCATAGACTCTCGGAGACCTGTGAACTGATGATGGCTGATGGTAAAGATCACAACTAGTGTTGAGCGATACCTTCCGATATTTGAAAGAATCGGTATCGGATTGTATCGGCCGATATCCCAAAAATATCGGATATCGCCGATACCGATACCCGATACCTAATACAAGTCAATGGGACACAAATATCGGAAGTGCTCCTGGATGGTTCCCAGGGTCTGAAGGAGAGGAAACTCTCCTTCAGGCCCTGGGATCCATATTCATGTGTAAAATAAAGAATAAAAATTAAAAATAGAGATATACTCACCCTCTGACGCACCCTGGTTGTAACCGCTGCAACCGGCAGCCTCCGTTGCTAAGAATGCAGTGAGTGAAGGACCTTCGATGACGTCGCGGCTTGTGTTTGGTCGCGTGACCGCTCATGTGACCGCTCACGTGACCAATCAGCCGATACCCGATACTTGCGGTATCGGAATGCTCAACACTATTTACAACCCAAATTAAAGAACCATTCAGAAGGTTGGGCCGGTTTAGTGAAAAATAAAGTTGTTGTGCTAATCTACAAGAGTATATTGAGTGTCTTCTAAAGAGGAATATCTTTTACACACTGTATGAGGGTGGAGAGCCCTAAAAACTGGCAAGCACTGTAGGAAAAGTATTTACATTGATTTTTCTGGCTAACACGGTACTACAATACAAGTTATTATTGTACATCACATTGCATAAAAAAGCTAACAGATGTGCATTTACAGGTGGTACAGTATATGTCCTTTCTGTATATTTCAATGGGTGCCAAAGTTTGGATCAGTTTAATATTTAGGTTTCCTAATGCTAGATTTAGAAACAGCTGCTGATTGAAATAAATTATAAATGCATTGAGAGGGGAATTATTCTTTAAGGCATTAACTGCAGTGTACATAATTTACTAACTATGGCTGGCATAAACAATATAAATTATCAGAAGAGAACTAAAATAAAGTAAAATTTTGCATAATTTCATCTTATTTTGCCGAAAGCCGCACAATATTTTTCTACTGACTTTATCTGGACAGATGTCTTATTTGTTTAATCCTACAATAGTTGCCTAAAACTTTAATTATTATCATCATAATTATAATTATTTGCATCTTTATTAATCTTTATTATGCTTACTAATCATAACTTTGCTTTATCTTAAAATTACTATGGCATATATTTAACTTTGATGGTAAGAATAGACACACACTGAGATTTTACCAGTTGCAGGATATTTTTGTTGTTCTCCATCATATTTCTAAATATAGCAATCATTTGATGAGATTATACTACAACAAGATGAAACATAATGTAACTTTTCCTTTAAGAAGTTTGACATGCTTATTCCCATTGTCTTTGAATGTTGATTCCTGCAATTAAAAGCTTTAATCTCTTTAAAGAACATGGATTATTATTAAAATAATATGGGCATCATCATTACCCATAGTGCTTGCTATTATATTAATTGGATCTAGAAATAAAAAGGTACATAGTTGAATGCATCTAAAATGTCTTGCAGAATTTGATAGGAAAAAGTATTCTGATACATGACTCTGAAAAAATACAAAGAATTGCAAATGTACCACTCTAATAGTGGCTTCTTTAAGACACATGATTTTAATTGACAAACACAAAACTGAAAAATATTTAGACGTGAGAGTCCTCAGTGGACCTTTTAGTGGCTAACTGAAAAGATGGTAACAAATTGCAAGCTTTCGAGACTATGCAGGTCCCTTCATCAGGCAAAGAAAGTAGCTACTCTTTTCCCTGAGGAAGCCGCGATCTAGATGGCGATACACGTGGGAACCTATCCCACATCTTGCCTCCTCACTTCACATGACTTCATGCAGCATTTGTTTGGACTGTGGGTATGATGGGGTTTTGGTTTGAGGTTTGGGTTCTTGTATTTTTCAGCTCCCTCTGCCCCTGCCCCTCTCCACAGCTCTAATTTTTTCAATTGTTTTCACTTTTTGTCATGTGCTTGATGTCTTGAACTGCTAAATATTACTGCGCTAAAGTTATGCACCTTATTTTGGGTTGTATGGTACTGTGATATTGACACTATCATGAATATTGCATAATGGGGCTATGAGTGTTTGTATCATCTATGGTTTTGCAGTAACATCATTTTGACATCTTTGTTGTGGGTGATACATGTTTTGTGGGTTGTCATTGCCCCTATACTAGGGCATGACATATGAATAGGTACTCTTTGCATAATTGCAATTTGTAAGTGTTTTCAATTGTGTGTTTTTGTTCTTCACATGTATATATCTTTTGAGGTCTGCTAATAAAATACAACTTTGATACTGTCATATGTGGAGGTGTTCATATATATGTTGGCATGATCTTTGTCTTGCCTTTTTCATGTCTAATTCCAGGCCGATGGTCAACCTTCCCTTTTGGTATTTATTCGCGGTGCCCTCCATTTCTTATCTATTTAGTGTACACGTAAATAACATACGTTAATAAATTAACACTGTTTTGATAAAAAAATAAATCATAAGAGTCATCCCACTATGATGGTCCTAGCCTGTGCCTAATGTTAAAACCTTACCGTGTATCAACTGACCTCAATGTTAGGTCGGGATCCCACATACGTGAGATAAGGCCGAGTCTTGCTGGTCAAAATCCAGCTCTGGCGCTGGCACTCCGGAGCGGAGCGTGCAGCCACACAGCAATACATGGAGCTGCATGCTCCGCTCTGGAGTGCCGGCGCCAGAGCTGGGTTTTCACCTGCGAGGCTCAGCCGTATCTCTCGTATGTGTGATCCCGGCCTTAATAAGAGCGGAGCTCTAGGAACATCTTGACTGAGTACAGTAACTTGTCGTGGAGGGATGGCTTTTATTCCTTTTTGATCAAAAGAGAAATAACTTACTACCCTATGCTATTTACATGTACTTTTTGTGTTTACTTATTTACTTACTATGGGGTATGTGCTTTTTTTTTGTTCGTGGGTTTTGTCTTCAAAATGGCCACAGTGTGAGCATGCTCTGATGCAGTGTATGTATACCAACTTATGCTCAACTCATTGTTTTGGTTTTGATTAAAGAAGAATATCAAATTGACCATAGCGTTTGAGAATGCCTTAAATAGCACAATCTGACTTTTCATGCAGGATTATTTTTTTGCAAAAAAATATTAACTGCATTTGAAAGTCAGATTAAACTGTACAGTAATTAGAATAAACAAATTAAAATGGGGTCACTGAGAAACAAGCTACTAGCCCAGAAATCCCTACTTACATGGACTACTTTTTAATCCGTTGGCATGGAAACAAGGAGGACCTTTTACTAGTGACTAATTTTCTTATCTCTTTTATTTGGAGCAAGAAGAGTAATTGAGAAGTTACAGGCAGGGAAAACAAATGATAATAATGATGAGGCAGGGAGTCCCTTGTGACCCAAATAAGCCACCCAAGTGATAAATTTCCTCGAATTACAAAGCTATCAATGACCCCAAACAAATAGAATCTGTTTACAAACTCCCCACAATAAACCTTTTCATTATGAAATCCATAGACTGAGAGATCTATAGAAGCGTAACACTTTTCTTTCTATATTGCTGTTCGGGCTAAAAGAATAAGAAGTGTAGTAACAAGAGAGGCCTAAATTCTCTGTTTATATTTTTATAGTTTTATTTGTCAAAAGTAAAAAAAATATCTTTGCAAGAACAGAACATATCTTCAAAGTAGAAAGAAACTAATCTACTGAGACCAAGGCAATCTATAGCAAGAGGCTCATAGGTTTAGATAAAGCATGTAAGGGTATAGCAATCCTGAACATATTCAAAGGGAGTACAGCAATCAAGCAGAAAGGAGTCTTATGAACTGCAATAGTTGTAGAAAGCAATATGTAGTATTTACAGTTAATAAAATAACTATAATGAAAAGTGGTGCAATTTTTTATTTTAATTCCTTATATCTTATTCCTAGGGTAAGTTCACATGATCGAATAAAAAAATTGTTCAGAGGTCCATCCAGACAAGTGGTACAATGTTCTTCTCATTTGTCATCCATATACAATCTGTTTTTTACACTACCAGTTAATTATTCACTGATATAAATGTTAACACAAAGTGCAATAGTTGTGCTATCGATAAGGTTATTGTTTTTTTTAATTAAAAGGCCACACTGATAAAATAAAAGAGATTGAAGTAATAAAGCTTGAAAAGTATGCAACCAATAGCTTCTACACATTAAATGAGCGAATCTTTTGATAATCAAATTTACCGACTTTGAATATTTTTTTCCCGAAAAGTTTGATTTCAGGCAATTTGGTGAATAAATTTGCTGGAATCTCAATGCTGGGAAGGCTAGGAATCTTTCTGACGTTGCCTCTGTTCACAGTGTCTTGCGGAGTACAGTGTGAGACCCCATAGTGGCTGCTGCTCAGTGTATAGATCTTCGTTCTCTGAACCAGCTCACATCTGTCTGCTTTCCCTTGGCTGATTATAAAAATAGGGGACCACTTGTCATTTTTTTTAAATTATTTATTTATTTTACACTGTCAGGCCGAGTCATGTGGTACGTTGGCCAATCACAGCCATGCCATTGCTAAGCATATTTGTGATGGGGCCGGAAGTGCCCATAGCCTTAAAGCTTGTTGATTGGCTGCACTGTAGACTTTCAGCAAACTTTATTAGGTTGCTGAACCAAAACAGTAACATGGATGTACCTTCATAAATCAAATGCTTAGTGAAAGGAAGTCCACCTGTGTGCAATCTAAGTGTCACATGGTCTGTCACTCTATGCACATCTTTTCTGAAAGGCCACAGAGGCTTCAACACCATTAAGCAAGAGGCACCACCAACCAAACAACACTATGAAGACCAAGGAGTTCTCCAAACAAGTCAGGGACAAAGTTGTTGAGAAGTACAATTAAGGGTTGGGTTATAAAAAAATATCCCAATCTCTGATGATCCCCGAAGCATCATCAAATCTATTATGATCAAATGGACAGTACATTGGACCACAACAAACCTTCCAAGAGAGGGCCGCTCATCAAAGCTCTCAACCTGAGCAAGGAGGATATTAACCAGAGAGGCAGCACAGAGACAAAAACTAACCCTGAAGGAGCTGCAGAGTTCCCAAGCATAGACTGGAGTATCTGTCCATTCAAGCACAAAACGCCCTACACTCTATAGAGGAGGGCTTTACGGAAGAGTGTGCAGAAAAAAATCTTTACTTACACATAAAACTTGTAAGTAGTGATAGGCAAAACCCTGGATGTTTGGGTGCAGCTAATTTAGCCAGTTAAAAAAATCTTGGTTTGTGTACCAGAACAGTACCAAAACCCGTACCTGAACCCAGACCCCATTCAGATGAATGGAGGGGGTTAATTTGCATGACAGCATGGAAATCACTGCCTCTGATTGGCACTAAGATCATTATCGCTGGTCAAGGAGCTGCAGTTCTCACGCTGTTAGATGACCGGCGGTAAAAAGTTAAAAAAGCAACCAATTCTGTCACTTTGCCTATCTCTTTCCACTAGCCCTGTGGTGGTGGAATGTTGTGAATTTGACTTTTTTGGCTCCCTCTTGTGGTCACTAGTGATATGACTCTGGGATTTTCTTTCCTCAGTTTGGCACCACCTGGGTCGTTAGTCCAGGGGTGTTGCTATATGAACTTCCTGAATTCTTAGTCTGGTGCCTGGCATCGTTGTAATCAGTTCTTTCTGTTTGCTCCTGTCTGCTGGTCTTGGTTCTTGCAAAATTAAGCTAAGTCCTGCTTCCTTGTTTTTTGGTTATTTGTATTGCTCTTATTTTTTGTCCAGCTTGTACTAAATGTGATTTCTGATTTTGCTGGAAGCTCTAGGGGGCTGGTATTCTCCCCCCGGGCCGTTAGACGGTTCGGGGGTTCTTGAATATCCAGCGTGGATATTTTTGATAGGGTTTTTGCTGACCGTATAAGTCATCTTACTATATTCTGCTATTAGTCAGTGGGCCACTCTCTGCTAAATACGTAGTTCATTCTTACGTTTGTCTTTTCTTCTTACCTCACCGTTATTATTTGTTGGGGGCTTGTATCCAACTTTTGGGGTCTTTTCTCTGGAGGCAAGAAAGGTCTATCTTTTCCCTTCTAGGGTTAGTTAGTTCTCCGGTTGGCGCGAGACGTCTAGAACCAACGTAGGCACGTTTCCCGGCTGCTGCTATTTGTGGTGCTAGGATCAGATATACGGTCAGCCCAGTTACCACTGCCCTATGAGCTGGTTTTTTGTGTTTGCAGACTTGGTATTTATTTATGAGACCCTCTGCCATTGGGGTCATAACAGTATGCCAGGCCAAAGTTGAATGTTTAATGCATTGCAGAAGTGGGATAATAAGAAAGGAAATTCTGAGGTTTTTTTTTTTCCTCTATTTCTTCCTCCCCTTTACCTCTGAGTGGCTTGAGCTTGCTGCAGACATGAATGTCCAGACCTTGATTACAAGTGTGGACCAGCTTGCTGCTCGTGTGCAGGGCATACAAGATTTTGTTACCAGTAGTCCTATGTCTGAACCTAAAATACCTATTCCTGAACTGTTCTCTGGAGACCGATTTAAGTTTAGGAATTTCAGGAACAATTGTAAATTGTTTCTATCTCTGAGACCCCGTTCGTCTGGAGACTCAGCTCGGCAAGTTAAAATTGTTATCTCTTTCTTACGGGGCGACCCTCAGGATTGGGCCTTCTCGCTAGCGCCAGAAGATCCGGCATTGGCAAATATTGATGCGTTTTTTCTGGCGCTCGGATTGCTTTACGAGGAACCCAATCTTGAAATTCAGGCAGAAAAAGCCTTGCTGGCTATTTCTCAGGGCCAGGATGAAGCTGAAGTGTATTGCCAAAAATTTCGGAAATGGTCCGTGCTTACTCAGTGGAATGAGTGTGCTCTGGCCGCAAATTTCAGAAATGGCCTTTCTGAAGCCATTAAGAATGTGATGGTGGGTTTCTCCATTCCTACAAGTCTGAATGATTCCATGGCGCTGGCTATTCAAATTGACCGGCGTTTGCGGGAGCGCAAAGCCGCTAATCCTCTTGTGGTGTTGTCTGAACAAACACCTGATTTAATGCAATGTGGTAGAATTCAGACTAGAAATGAACGGAAAAATCATAGACGTCAGAATGGGTTGTGTTTTTACTGTGGTGATTCTACACATGTTATATCAGCATGCTCTAAACGCCTAACAAGGGTTGTTAGTCCTGTCGCCATTGGTAATTTGCAACCTAAATTTATTTTGTATGTGACTTTAATTTGCTCATTGTCTTCCTACCCTGTTATGGCGTTTGTGGATTCAGGTGCTGCCCTGAGTCTTATGGATCTGTCATTTGCCAAGCGCTGTGGTTTTGTTCTCGAGCCGTTGGTAAATCCTATCCCTCTTAGAGGTATTGATGCTACGCCATTGGCGGAAAATAAACCGCAGTTTTGGACTCAGGTAACCATGTGCATGACTCCTGAACATCGGGAGGTGATTCGTTTTCTTGTTCTGCATAAAATGCATGATTTGGTCATTTTGGGTCTGCCATGGTTACAGACCCATAATCCAGTCTTGGATTGGAAGGCAATGTCTGTGTCAAGTTGGGGCTGTCAGGGAATTCATGGTGATTCCCCGCCGGTGTCTATTGCTTCCTCTATTCCTTCGGAGGTTCCTGAGTATTTGTCTGATTTTCATGATGTATTCAGCGAGTCCAGGTCCAGTGCTCTGCCTCCTCATAGGGACTGTGACTGCGCTATAGATTTGATTCCAGGTAGTAAATTTCCTAAGGGAAGACTATTTAATCTGTCTGTACCTGAGCATACCGCAATGCATTCACATATCAAGGAATCTCTGGAGAAGGGGCATATCCGTCCATCCTCTTCCCCTCTTGGTGCGGGATTCTTTTTTGTGGCCAAGAAGGACGGATCTTTGAGACCTTGTATTGACTATCGGCTTCTGAATAAAATCACTGTTAAATTTCAGTATCCTTTGCCTCTGTTGTCGGACTTGTTTGCCCGGATTAAAGGTGCCAAGTGGTTCACCAAGATAGATCTTCATGGTGCGTACAACCTTGTGCGCATTAAGCAAGGAGATGAATGGAAAACTGCATTTAATACGCCCGAAGGTCATTTTGAGTACTTGGTGATGCCTTTTGGGCTCTCTAATGCTCCTTCAGTGTTTCAGTCCTTTATGCATGATATTTTCCGGAAGTATCTGGATAAATTTATGATTGTTTATCTGGATGATATTCTGTTTTTTTCTGATGATTGGGACTCGCATGTAGAGCAGGTCAGGATGGTGTTTCAGGTTTTGCGTGAGAATGCTTTATTTGTTAAGGGCTCAAAGTGTCTCTTTGGAGTACAGAAGGTTCCCTTTTTGGGTTTTATTTTTTCCCCTTCTGCGGTGGAGATGGACCCAGTCAAGGTCCGAGCTATTCATGATTGGACTCAACCCACGTCAGTTAAGAGTCTTCAGAAGTTCTTGGGCTTTGCTAACTTCTACCGTCGTTTTATCGCTAATTTTTCTAGCGTTGTTAAACCTTTGACGGATATGACCAAGAAAGGTTCTGATGTTGCTAACTGGGCTCCTGCAGCCGTGGAGGCTTTCCAAGAGTTGAAGCGCCGGTTTACTTCAGCACCTGTTTTGTGCCAGCCTGATGTCTCACTTCCCTTTCAGGTTGAAGTGGATGCTTCTGAGATTGGGGCAGGGGCCGTTTTGTCGCAGAGAGGCCCTGGTTGCTCTGTAATGAGACCATGTGCTTTTTTCTCTAGGAAGTTTTCGCCTGCTGAGCGGAATTATGATGTTGGCAATCGGGAGTTGCTGGACATGAAGTGGGCATTTGAGGAGTGGCGTCATTGGCTCGAGGGTGCTAAGCATCGTGTGGTGGTCTTGACTGATCACAAAAATCTGATCTATCTCGAGTCTGCTAAACGCCTGAATCCTAGACAGGCCCGTTGGTCATTGTTTTTCTCCCGTTTTGACTTTGTGGTCTCGTATTTACCAGGTTCAAAGAATGTGAAGGCTGATGCTCTTTCAAGGAGCTTTGTGCCTGACTCTCCTGGAGTCGCAGAACCAGTTGGTATTCTTAAAGAGGGAGTAATCTTGTCAGCCATTTCTCCGGATTTGCGACATGTGTTGCAGAGATTTCAGGCTGGTAGACCTGACTCTTGTCCACCTGACAGACTGTTTGTTCCTGATAAGTGGACCAGCAGAGTCATTTCCGAGGTTCATTCCTCGGTGTTGGCAGGGCATCCGGGAATTTTTGGCACCAGAGATTTGGTGGCTAGGTCCTTTTGGTGGCCTTCCTTGTCACGGGATGTGCGGTCATTTGTGCAGTCCTGTGGGACTTGTGCTCGAGCTAAGCCTTGCTGTTCTCGTGCCAGCGGGTTGCTCTTGCCCTTGCCTGTCCCGAAGAGGCCTTGGACACACATTTCCATGGATTTCATTTCAGATCTTCCGGTGTCTCAGGGCATGTCTGTCATCTGGGTGGTATGTGATCGCTTTTCCAAGATGGTCCATTTGGTATCTTTGCCTAAGCTGCCTTCCTCTTCCGATCTGGTTCCTTTGTTCTTTCAGAATGTGGTTCGTTTGCACGGCATTCCTGAGAATATCGTGTCTGACAGAGGATCCCAGTTTGTTTCCAGGTTCTGGCGATCCTTTTGTGCTAAGATGGGCATTGATTTGTCGTTTTCGTCTGCCTTTCATCCTCAGACTAATGGACAAACGGAGCGAACTAATCAGACTCTGGAGGCTTATTTGAGGTGTTTTGTTTCTGCAGATCAGGATGATTGGGTGACCTTTTTGCCGTTGGCTGAGTTTGCCCTTAATAATCGGGCTAGTTCCGCTACTTTGGTTTCGCCATTTTTCTGCAACTCTGGTTTCCATCCTCGTTTTTCCTCGGGACATGTGGAGCCTTCTGACTGTCCTGGGGTAGATTCTGTGGTGGATAGGTTGCAGCAGATTTGGAATCATGTGGTGGACAACTTAAAGTTGTCACAGGAGAAGGCTCAGCGTTTTGCCAACCGCCGCCGCGGTTTGGGTCCCCGACTTCGTGTTGGGGATTTGGTATGGCTGTCTTCTCGATTTGTTCCTATGAAGGTCTCCTCTCCTAAATTTAAGCCTCGCTTCATCGGTCCTTACAAGATATTGGAAATCCTTAATCCTGTGTCCTTTCGCTTGGATCTTCCGGTGTCATTTGCCATTCACAACGTGTTCCATAGGTCTTTGTTGCGGTGGTACGTTGTACCTGTGGTTCCTTCTGTTGAGCCTCCTGCTCCGGTGTTGGTTGAGGGCGAGTTGGAGTACGTGGTGGAGAAGATCTTGGATTCTCGTCTCTCCAGGCGGAGGCTTCAGTATCTGGTCAAGTGGAAGGGCTATGGTCAGGAGGATAATTCCTGGGTGGTTGCCTCTGTTGTGCATGCGGCCGATTTAGTTCGTGCCTTTCACGCTGCTCATCCTGATCGCCCTGGTGGTCTTGGTGAGGGTTCGGTGACCCCTCCTTAAAGGGGGGTTACTGTTGTGAATTTGACTTTTTTGGCTCCCTCTTGTGGTCACTAGTGATATGACTCTGGGATTTTCTTTCCTCAGTTTGGCACCACCTGGGTCGTTAGTCCAGGGGTGTTGCTATATGAACTTCCTGAATTCTTAGTCTGGTGCCTGGCATCGTTGTAATCAGTTCTTTCTGTTTGCTCCTGTCTGCTGGTCTTGGTTCTTCCAAAATTAAGCTAAGTCCTGCTTCCTTGTTTTTTGGTTATTTGTATTGCTCTTATTTTTTGTCCAGCTTGTACTAAATGTGATTTCTGATTTTGCTGGAAGCTCTAGGGGGCTGGTATTCTCCCCCCGGGCCGTTAGACGGTTCGGGGGTTCTTGAATATCCAGCGTGGATATTTTTGATAGGGTTTTTGCTGACCGTATAAGTCATCTTACTATATTCTGCTATTAGTCAGTGGGCCTCTCTTTGCTAAATACCTAGTTCATTCTTACGTTTGTCTTTTCTTCTTACCTCACCGTTATTATTTGTTGGGAGCTTGTATCCAACTTTTGGGGTCTTTTCTCTGGAGGCAAGAAAGGTCTATCTTTTCCCTTCTATCGTTAGTTAGTTCTCCGGCTGGCGCGAGACGTCTAGAACCAACGTAGGCACGTTCCCCGGCTGCTGCTATTTGTGGTGCTAGGATTAGATATACGGTCAGCCCAGTTACCACTGCCCTGTGAGCTGGTTTTTTGTGTTTGCAGACTTGGTATTTATTTATGAGACCCTCTGCCATTGGGGTCATAACAGTGGAAGTAGAGTTCATATTTGTGGGTTGGATTTCACCTTTGTATTTTCAGATGGCATCAAGCCAAGCAGTTAGTAATGAAGAGGCTTTAATAAGACACCTATCCATTATTAACCCCATAGTCATATTGTCAGCAAAAAAACAGAAAGAAACATTTTATTTGAAATAATACACTCCATTTTACAAATTGATTTAAAAATAACACAGTTTTACTCACCTTATGCCCATTCAAAAAACAGAAGAAAGAAACTTCAATATCCCTCACCTTTCCAGCATGCTGTCCAACGCCGTAATCAATGTCTGTGGTGATTGGTTTTCAATCTGGATGGTGCCAAAATGAGACTATCCAGGCTGAAAACCACAGGAGAATGAGCTGCTGAGGGGACTGCGTCATTGACTAGCAGTGACATCATCAAGGTTGCCGCAAATCACTGAGGCTGTGTTCCCAGCTCACTTGAATGAGAACCGGGCTGAAGAACTGCTGTGACCTCATGAGATCTAGCATCATGGAAAAAATCTCACTGTGCAACACTGAGCTCAGCGAGTTCACGAAATACATTTCTCAAGGATGTAAGCTTTTTACCACTGGTCACAGCTGCTAGTGTGCTGTCCTGCAGTAATAACCTTACTGCTGATCAGATCCGCAAGTGTTTCTTGCACTGTCATGCAGATGACATCTTCGTGCCATGCCGATCCCAAACAGTAACACAGACTTCCTGGAGAAGTCAGTGTTCAGGGTCTGTGCATGAACAGTAAGTGTTCGGTACGGACCTAGAACATTACTGTTCAGGTTTGCCTATCACTAATTGTAAGGCTGGTGTTTAGTTTGCAAATAAGTGTGGGAGTCTTCCAAACTGTATGGAAGAAGGTGAAGTGGTCATAGAAGACAAGAATTTAACTTTTTGCCCACCAAGGTATGCGCCATGTCAAACCAACACAGCTCATCAACCCAAGAACACAATCCCCACAGTGAAACAAGATGGTGGCAGCATCAAGCTGTGGGGATATTTTTCAGAAGCAAGAACAGTGAAAAAGGTCAAAATTAGGTTGAAGATGGATGGTGCTAAATACAGAGATATTCTTGAACAAAACCTGTTTGTCTATCAGAGATTTAAGAATGGGATGGCGGTGAACCTAAAGCAACACTCCAATGGTTTAAAGGGAAACATGTAAATGTTTTGGAGTGGTCTAGTCAAAGCACAGACCTTAATCCAATTGACGATCTGTGGTCAGACTTGAAGATTGTAGTTCACCAGAGGAAACCATTTAACTTGAAGGAGCTGGAGCTGGATTCCTTCAGGAATAGGCAAAAGTCACAGTGGCAAGATGTGGAGAGTGCAAAGAGACTTATCCAAAGTAACTTGCAGCTGTAATTGCTACAAAAGGAGGATTTACATAGTACTGAATTTAGGGGAGTGATTAGCTATGCACATTGAAGTTTTCAGTTATTTTGTCCTATTTTATGTTTGCTTCACAAAAAAAACCCAAAATGTTCACAGCTGTAGGCATGATATTTATATGAATTGATGTAAACTCTCCAAAAAAAAACAAACAGGTTGTGAGGTAGAAAAATGCGGAAAAATACCAAGTGAGTGAATACTTTCACAAACCACTGTATAATGTTTTAAAACATTTCTTAGTTATTTTTAAGGGGAAATGGAAAAACCAGCATTTCTGCATTTTTTATTTATATAAAAGTGTTCACAGAGTGTTATAAATTACAATTTTAAAGAATATTTCAGAAGGTAGAAATGATTTAAAATCATCATGGGTCATAATCCTTAGGCTTCCACTGATCAATGGAGATGGGCGAACCCAAACAGTAAAGTTCAGGGTCTGTACCGATCATCTAGTATTTGGGTTCAGACCCCGAACACGAACTTCTCCAAGAAGTCCGTGTTACTGTTTGGATTAAGCAGCCCAAACATTAGGTTTTTCCCACACTGTCATCTGCATGACAACACCGGCAGATGCCATGAGAAAGTTCACCAGAGTTCACATCTGATGAACTCCCGTGACCATACTTACGGCACCGCTCGCTGTGTGAGAATTTTTACAATTTACCTATGGTGTTAGAAATGGGGATGTCTTATAGACGCCTCTCCATTACTCTGGTATAATTTTACATTTTCTGATGTAATGTAAAGACATCATTTACTTCGTTAGCATAAATTATGTTGAATTTGTTGGCCATGCGTGGCTATGCCCCTTCCATACATTTTTCAGGAAGTTGACAGTAGTGTCAGGTATTGAAAATGGCAATAGTCACATTAATTTTTCTTGATTACAAAGTTTCCAACATTTGATACAGTTTTTATCAGAAAACTGGGGAAAATTGGCTGAATTTGTCCTCACTGTGCAAAATTTTAGAAGTTTAAACCTTTCTGAAATTATAACAGCAATTGATTATTGAGATGTTCAATATAAATAAATGACATATCATTTTCCTATCACCCACTGCTTATAGACAAAAGGATTTGTTACTTTTACACATAATACATAAAAATTATATTACAAACACACAGTAGAAAACATAAACATTTAATTTTTGCTGGTATATAACCTGATCTTGTGGTTTAATACTGTATCTCATCATTTATTTTTATTTTATTCTTTTATATATTTACTTCTTGCCATATCCTAGTGTTCAAATATCATCATGGCATGTTTCTCAAGTGAACAGCTGAACCTAAAGTAATTTTATTATCTAGCTTTAAATGAGCAACAATTCTCTAGAGCTGGTGTTCATTCAGGTAATATCCATTCACGCCAGCAATGTTATCTTACACCGAAAGGAGTTCAATTCCCTGAATGTCCTTTGCAACATTGTAACATTCTTTGAAATATTGAAGCTTCAGGTATTGATCTTTCTCCTTAGAAATGATGTAGATGCTGCTATTTCCCCAAATGTAATAGATGAAATTGTACACTGAGATTTTTCCAGTTTAACTACTTGATTTCAGGATGGTCACTGATAGTGTTGAGCGATACCTTCCGATACTTGAAAGTATCGGTATCGGATAGTATCGGCCGATATCCGAAAAATATCGGATATCGCTGATACCGATACCCGATACCAATACAAGTCAATGGGACACAAGTATCGGAAGCTATCCTGGATGGTTCCCAGGGTCTGAAGGAGAGGAAACTCTCCTTCAGGCCCTGGGATCCATATTCATGTAAAAAATAAAGAATTAAAATAAAAAATATGGATATACTCACCCCTCCGGCGGCCCCTGGACCTTACCGATGTAACCGGCAGCCTCCGTTCCTAAGAATGAGGAGTTTAGGTCCTTCGATGACGTCGCGGCTTGTGATTGGTCGCGTGACCGCTCATGTGACCGCTCACGCGACCAATCACAAGCCGCGACGTCATCGCAGGTCCTAAACTCCTCATTCTTAGGAACGGAGGCTGCCGGTTACATCGGTAAGGTCCAGGGGCCGCCAGAGGGGTGAGTATATCCATATTTTTTATTTTAATTCTTTATTTTTTACATGAATATGGATCCCAGGGCCTGAAGGAGAGTCTCCTCTCCTCCAGACCCTGGGAACCATACACTGGGAACTTACGATTCCGATTTCCGATATCACAAAAATATCGGAACTCGGTATCGGAATTCCGATACAGCAAATATCGGCCGATAACCGATACTTGCGGTATCGGAATGCTCAACACTAGTCACTGATGATCATATTAGATTTATGATATAGTAAATTCTAACTTTATCATTCTTGATGGATCCATCAACTCTGATACATTTTGTATAGTTTGACCATAGTACATTCATTTTGAGCTATCTACTTTAAACACATACATTTTCATGTTTATGTATGTTTATATTGCCATTTGCATGCTCATTTAGATCATTCATGACCAATCTCTGGCTCTGTAGAAGTAAAAGTTCAAGTATTGTGGTGCTTAGGAGGTAAAGATATGCTATGATGGGCAGCTGTTGTGACTACTGGAGAAGTAGGGGTGTTTTAGTTATGACCACTGGGGAAGAAAAGATAGCAATGTTGAAAGCAGTGAGTAATAGGGAAAACCCTTGTGACTTTTCTGAAATGGGCTTGTTAGTGTGAGAGTATGGAGTATTGGAGAAAGTAAGAAGTCGGAGCATTTTCAGTACAGGGGAGATTTGGGCTTTCCTGCCACGACCGGAGCATGAAAGGTGGCAAATGTGACAAGTAGGTGAAGCTAGTCTTGTTACTATTTTCTAAAGTGGAATTGCAATGGCAACTATGGTATGGTTAGCAACAGAGATGATCAAATCAATCTGCGGAGAATCCTTTTTTAATTTCATTTCCTGTAAATTCACAGGTCTCAGTGAATTCAAACAGTTTGCAATGTAATTTGGGTGGATTGGCTAAAAAACAGCTTAGCATTATTTCACACATTACTGAAGAGTCAGAGTGAACTAATTAAGGCAGGCATGACCAGGCAACCTTCTCCATAATGCCCTCCAGTTATATCATGTTCTAGTGCAGACAATTATGGGCCCTCACAGGCAGTACAGGAGATGTGTGCCAGCTAAGTAGCCCCTTTTTATGAGTTTTCCAGCTACGGATAGGTGTTTAGAGCACACAGCTCATTCACATAGGGGAAAAAAAGGCAAAATTGAATTTTGTTATACTACACTAGGGAAGCACATTGAAAATGGTAGCAGTAATCAGTCTATGAATATCAATCCAAAGATTTAACCTTCCTCTAGTGTTAGGGTCGTGACCGACCCGTTTTAGGTTTTAAATGCATACAAATTCTACATACATTTGTTTATTGCATCAAGACTTTTTGACTTTTTCAGGAACTTATTTTTAAACAAAATACAATAAAATAAAACTATTTTACTAAATTGTAAAATGCTCTTATTAAAATTATAACATTTGTGTTGTTGGGATCAATTTCAACCCAGGTCTAATATAAGAGTAAAAAAACAATAATAAGTCCGAAAACTGAACTCATAAACACAATATAAACCAACAGCCCACAGCCAGCTCTACCTCCAACAACTTGAGTTAGGGACATGTCCAGGCATGTATGGCCAAATCAGCTTAGAGTTGTTACTTTGCAGAGTATACATCTCCAGTTCTCTTGAGGTTCATTTGACAATATTTTTATATTGAAAATGAAGGGTATGCTCTCAAATGAAAGGCCCAGGGGGCCACAACAAAAATATTAAAATCAATCCTTCTATGGATGAGAAACCCTAACAAGGTAACTAAGAGGTAAGAAACAAATTGTATCATAAATAACTGTTTTTAGGGTATCCTAGGGGTGATTTAAGACACGGGTCAAAACCGACCCGTTAACATAAGAAAGAGTAACAGAAAGCTAACACCATACAAAGGTTAAATAAGATAGGGATGTGCTGAACCTGCATAGTCACTGTATGTGACTGTAAATTCGGAGGCACATTTTTTAAAATCTTTAATGTAATGGACTCTTTTAAAATTGTTGGATAGTCCAATGTATCAACTGTACCCCATGACTATAATGCACGCTGTTACCATATTTCCTTTCCATGTGTGAACCTACACGTACCTATTTTGCAATATAGCTTTTTGTGTAAAATTGCATTTTTGTTTAAGGAAGTGGGGGAGATAGCATAAAAAAGGAACAGGTTTTACTAGTCAAATTTAACAACCATACTGTGATGCTGAGTCACTTCTCATGGACAAGTTGTGAAGTGGGGAATGCCAGGAGAGTACATCAATTATAGAGGGAAAATACAAACAAATAGTCAGAGGCAAAGTCTGGGATCAAGCAGCTAAGATCAGAGTATGTCAAGGCAAAAAGGATAATACAAGCGAGTAGTTAGAAGGCAAAACCAAGGCCTGGCAACAAAGATGAGAATATCAGAATACAGAGCAAATACACCGCAGAGCAAGGCTGTGACTGGCAATGGTCTTACCATTGCCAGCCGGCTAAATAGACTAAACTGCCTGAACAGGTGACACCTGGTGGAAACCCCATAAGTCCGTCCTCAATGGGCAGAATGACATTGCTATGACTACTGGGAGAAGCTTTGGCTTAAGAAACTTTGGATACTGGCATGAAGGCAAGCCTGGTGTGACAAAAAGGCAAAGGAGGTAAACTGGATAAATGTCGAGAATCCGAAACTGAGACTTCTTGCAAAAAAAAATACATTGAATGTTACTGCTATATAAAGTGTTACAGTTAATAAGACAAAGAGACAGCGGGACATTTCTGAAATTACTGCATTGCTATTATGAACTAAGAAATAATTCCAGTTATGGCGTTTCTTTATTGGTTGTTCATGTTGGCACTTGGAAATAATAGAAGTAATAATGTTGCGACTTATGAAATTTAGAACTGGGGGCACTACTGCACAACTTAGAAAGATGATATCTACTCTTCAAGTCATTCACATTAAACTAATGATTTACGAAGTACTGTTGGACATGGTATCCTTAAAGACAACGACATTTGAGTTTCATAGATATAATATTATGCATATTTGCATGTGTGGCCTTGAAGTTGAATATATCTTGAAGATGGATTTTTATGCACTTATGATTGATTTAACATTTACATATGACTAATCAAGGGTTGAATGGGGTTAGAAATAATACTTGCAAATGTCATCATTGAAATGTAAGGATTTTATTCCAAAGGAGACCTTAGTAGATGGAAATGGCCAAAATTGTGCGTGGAGACATGAACTACTGATTTAGCAGATTACTTTAGATCCCTAGGAATTCACAGATATACCACACATTACAGAACACGTGAGATGATTATTTGACATTTGGTTTTAATTTCAGTAAAATGCTATTGCTATCCAGACATTATAAAGACAAGAACATTTAAAACTAAACTGAACTAATGCTATTAAACTAAAATGTGACACATAGGTTTTTGGCAGGTCTAATGGCAGCTTAATCTAATGACTTACTTGAGATGCTAAAATGCAATAAAAAGCCATATTTTAGGAGAAAAATTATTAGCTGTTAGAATTTTGATGCTTTGATTTTAATAACTTTTTTCTTTTTAACAGTATGCATAATCCAAGCACAGGTGGCCACTTTACCTATGTTTAAGTGTGAAAGCAAATTCAAAAGTAAATGGTCATACCCACTTAGACATCCGTCGCAGATTGTTAGCCTACTGCAGAGAAACACTTAGTGTTTCTTCCTAATGCTTCACTTCTAGAATTCCTCCAGTTGAAATTTTAATCCTAGCTGAGATCATAAGCGACATGGTGCATGGGTACGATTTTTTGCATATCCACTCTTAATGCAGAGGAATAAACTAAAATGGAGCAGGCAGACGCAAATTGCAAGTACTCCAATTGCCCTAAAAAGATGTGTATCACATTTTAAGGATTGCATGCAAGCCCTTTATTTCTCTTTAATGCAAACGCAGCCTTAATAATGTCAAAAATGCCACAACATTTAAAAAGATTGTACCCCTATACTAAAGAACATTCCTTTTAATAAGACATTGCTGAATGACGTTTAATATTTTTTTAAATTAAAAAATGGTGCAAAAAATTATCCGTCGCAATCATTTAAGATTAAGAAATAAAGGTCTGTGCAGAACTCTGACTTAAATTGACAGTATTGTTGTTAGAGGTAACATCTTTCTGCTTTGATTGAGAAGTGTTATGCGCCATTTATTCGATAATGCCTCCCACTTCTTTGCTATTAATATACTTGCCACAGAAAAAGGAAGACAATTTGGCCTGTGGTGGTAGTACTACTGACTGGATTGCTGGTACCAGTGGTGGTGGAGGTGCTTACGCTTTTGCTACACAAATTCATCAAAATGTCAGGCAATTGCAGCTTCCATTTTGCTGAACTGAAGAGGCTTAAAAAATAATAATGATGCTCACCTCTCTGCTCACATATCCCATTGTCCCCTGGTCCGCTTTCTGGTCATCTGCTTCTCTTCTTTTCACCATCCTCCATCATTGTATGCATCCTTCTTGGCATTTTGTGGCTGATCAACTCTTTTGCAATGTGTAAAAAGACAGAGGGCATATTTTTGTCAAGTAGCAGAAATTGGATGGATTGGATGGATTGTACATTTTTTGAGTTCAGCAAGATCTACAACATTTTTAAAATTCAATTTAAGTGTGATTCACATTAGGTCAATTTAATCATATCTGTATGGTGGCTCAGTGGTTAGCACAGCAGCCTTGCAGTGCTGGAGTCCAGGGTTCAAATCCCACCAAGGACAACATCTGCAAGGAGTTTGTATGTTCTCCCTGTGTTTGTGTGGGTTTCCTCCGAGTACTCCGGTTTCCTCCCACAGTCCAAAGACCATACTGATAGGGAATTTAGATTGTGAGCCCCATCGGGGACAGCAATGATAATTTGCGCAGACTGTAAAGCGCGGTGGAATATGATAGCACTTTATAAAAATAAAGATTATTATTATATCCAGAAAATAGTATAACCTTGGCACTAAATATTATAAAATGTATGAGAGACCAAAAGTTCTTTTGACATCTTGAAGTCTTTTGTATCTGGAAGTTGAGACATGGAAGCAGGGTCAGACTGGGGTGTCTGGGTCCCACCCTACAGCTACAGTATATGCAAATATCTTTTAGCCATTATCCCCATTATAGTGGAACATCGATTGTAAAACACAGGTGGCTCCTGCATATCTATTGTGTGCTACCATAACTGGAATGTACAATTATGGTAGTTTACATTAAAGGGGTTATTTTATTAAAACAAGTTATCACCAATCCATGGGCTTTACGGGATAGGTAGTCGCTTAGGTCCAACCATTAGAAACTGCATCAATCGGAAGAATGAGGAAGTTTTATCCCTGACAGGACACTTTTATCACTATTTTAAAATGGAGCGGCATGTGGAATGTCTGACCGTAGCTCCATTCATTCTCTTTGGAGCTTTGAGAAGAAAACAAGTGTTGTGCTCTCAGCCACTGAGGGAATGAATGGATCAGTGGTCAAGTCGAATATGTGCCTCCAGTCTAAAGGGGATAAACTGTTATGGTTTGCAATGGCAAGGAAACATCAGAAGCATAGAATAAACGGACAAGCTCTCGGGTGATGGAAACTAGAGCTGACCGCGATGCTAAACCTACACACCACACTAGAAGTAGCCAGGGGGCATTCCTGCGTTGTCTCTAGATGCCGCGCGCCAGCCGGAGAACTAACTACCCCTGGTAGAAGAAAACACAGTCCTGGCTTGCCTCCAGAGAATGTCCCCACAGGAGATAGCAGCCCCCCACATATAATAACGGTGAGAGCAGATGAAAAGACACACGTAGTATGAAAGCAGATTTAGCACAGAGAGGCCCGCCAACTAAATAGCAGAAAGATACAACAGAGGACTTCGCGGTCAGCTGCAAAACCCTTCAAAACACCATCCTGAAATTACCTTAACTCATGTGACAACTCATGCCACTGGAGTGGTAATTTCAGCCCAACAAGAGCTTCCAGCTGCAGAGATTCACATAAGTGCAAACTGGACAAAACATACAAAAATAGACTTAAGGACTAAAGTGTCCAACTTAGCTGAGCAGAAAACTGGGAGCAGGAACATGCAACAGAATCACTCTGGATACATTGATGGCCAGCATTAGAATGACTGAGGAGCAAGGTTAAATAGGATACTCCCACATCCTGATAGGAACAGGTGAACTGAGAAGGCAAAGCTTGCAGGACACCAGTACCACAAGAGACCACCGGGGGAGCCCACGAACCGAATCACAACAGTACCCCCCCTTAAGGAGGGGGCACCGAACCCTCACAAGAACCACCAGGGCGATCTGGATGAGCCCTATGAAAGGCACGGACCAAATCAGAAGCATGAACATCAGAAGCTGTAACCCAAGAATTATCCTCTTGACCGTAGCCCTTCCATTTCACCAGATACTGAAGTCTCCGTCTGGAAACACGGGAGTCCAAGATTTTCTCCACCACGTACTCCAATTCACCCTCAACCAGCACAGGAGCAGGAGGCTCAACAGAAGGCACAAGTGGTACCTCATATCTCCGCAACAATGACCGATGGAAGACATTATGGATAGCAAAGGATGCTGGGAGGTCCAAACGAAAAGACACAGGGTTAAGAATTTCCAAAATCTTATAAGGACCGATGAACCGAGGCTTAAACTTAGGAGAAGAGACCCTCATAGGGACAAAACGGGAGGACAACCACACCAAGTCCCCAACACGAAGACGAGGACCAACACGACGATGGCGATTAGCAAAACGTTGAGTCCTCTCCTGGGACAACTCCAAATTGTCCACCACCTGCCCCCAAATACGATGCAACCTATCCACCATGGTATCCACTCCAGGACAATCCGAAGACTCCACCTGACCAGATGAAAAACGAGGATGGAACCCTGAATTGCAAAAGAAAGGGGAGACCAAAGTGGCAGAACTGGCCCGATTATTAAGGGCAAACTCAGCCAACGGCAAAAAGGAGACCCAGTCATCCTGATCAGCAGACACGAAACACCTCAAATAAGTCTCCAAGGTCTGATTAGTACGTTCCGTCTGGCCATTTGTCTGGGGATGAAATGCAGACGAAAAAGACAAATCAATGCCCATCCTGGCACAAAACGCCCGCCAAAATCTGGACACAAACTGGGATCCCCTGTCGGAAACGATATTCTCCGGAATACCATGCAGCCGAACCACATTCTGAAAAAACAGGGGCACCAACTCAGATGAGGAAGGCAGCTTGGGCAAGGGCACCAAATGAACCATCTTAGAAAAGCGGTCACACACCACCCAAATGACGGACATCTTCTGAGAAACAGGGAGATCAGAAATAAAATCCATAGAGATGTGTGTCCAAGGCCTCTTAGGAACAGGCAAGGGCAACAACAACCCACTAGCCCGAGAACAACAAGGCTTGGCCCGAGCACAAACATCGCAAGACTGCACAAAAGTACGCACGTCCCGAGACAGGGAAGGCCACCAGAAGGACCTAGCCACCAAATCTCTGGTACCAAAAATTCCCGGATGACCTGCCAACGCAGAAGAATGAACCTCCGAGATGACTCTATTGGTCCACTCATCCGGCACAAACAATCTACCAGGCGGACAACGATCAGGCCGATCCGCCTGAAACTCTTGTAAAGCACGTCGCAGGTCTGGGAAGACAGCAGACAATATCACCCCATCCTTAAGTATACCCGTAGGTTTAGAATCACCAGGGGAATCAGGTTCAAAACTCCTAGAAAGGGCATCCGCCTTCACATTCTTAGTACCTGGCAGATACGAAACCACAAAATTAAACCGGGAGAAAAACAACGACCAGCGCGCCTGTCTAGGATTCAGATGTCTGGCCGACTCAAGATAAATCAAATTTTTGTGATCAGTCAAGACCACCACCTGATGTTTAGCACCCTCAAGCCAATGACGCCACTCCTCGAATGCCCACTTCATCGCCAAAAGCTCCCGATTACCGACATCATAATTTCGCTCGGCGGGCGAAAATTTTCGAGAAAAGAACGCACAAGGTCTCATCACTGAACAATCTGAACTTTTCTGCGACAAAACCGCCCCCGCTCCGATCTCGGAAGCATCAACTTCCACCTGAAAAGGAAGAGAAACATCAGGCTGGCACAACACCGGAGCAGAAGAAAAATGGCGCTTAAGCTCCCGAAAGGCCTCCACAGCAGCAGGAGACCAATCTGCAACATCAGCACCCTTTTTAGTCAAATCAGTCAAAGGCCTGACAACGCTAGAAAAACCAGTTATGAATCGACGATAAAAGTTAGCAAAGCCCAAAAATTTCTGAAGGCCCTTAAGAGAAGTCGGTTGCGTCCAGTCACAAATAGCCCGAACCTTCACAGGATCCATCTCAATAGAAGAGGGGGAAAAAATGTACCCCAAAAAAGAAATCTTCTGAACCCCAAAAACACACTTTGAACCTTTAACAAACAGAGAATTGGTCCGCAAAACCTGAAAAACCCTCCTAACTTGTTGAACATGAGATTCCCAGTCATCCGAAAAAATCAAGATATCGTCCAAATACACAATCATAAATTTATCCAGATATTCACGGAAAATATTGTGCATAAAAGACTGAAAGACCGAAGGGGCATTTGACAGACCAAAAGGCATCACCAAATACTCAAAATGGCCCTCGGGCGTATTAAATGCGGTTTTCCACTCATCCCCCTGCTTAATTCGCACCAAATTATACGCACCGCGAAGATCAATCTTAGAGAACCACTTCGCCCCCTCAATGCGAGCAAATAAATCTGTCAGCAATGGCAAAGGATACTGATACTTGACTGTGATCTTATTCAAGAGTCTATAATCAATACAAGGTCTCAAAGAACCATCGCTTTTAGCTACGAAAAAGAACCCCGCTCCAAGAGGAGACGAAGAAGGACGAATATGTCCCTTTTCCAAGGACTCCCTAATATACTCTCGCATGGCAGCATGTTCAGGTACAGACAGATTGAATAGACGACCCTTAGGAAATTTACTGCCAGGGATCAATTCTATGGCGCAATCGCAATCTCTGTGAGGAGGAAGAGAATTAAGAGTAGATTCCTCAAAAACCTCACGATAATCAGACAAAAACTCAGGAATTTCAGAGGGAATAGATGAAGCAATGGAGACCAAAGATGTGTCCCCATGATTTCCCTGACATCCCCAGCTTAGTACAGACATTGTTTTCCAGTCAAGGACTGGGTTATGAGTTTGCAACCATGGCAATCCCAGCACCAACACATCATGTAGATTATACAGTACAAGGAAGCGAATCACCTCTTGATGGTCTGGAGTCATACGCATAGTCACTTGTGTCCAGTATTGTGGTTTATTACTAGCCAATGGTGTAGAATCAATACCCTTTAAAGGTATAGGAACTTCCAGAGGCTCTAGATCAAACCCACAGCGCCTGGCAAAGGACCAATCCATAAGACTCAAAGCGGCGCCAGAATCCACATACGCATCCGCAACAATAGAAGATAACGAACAAATTAGAGTTACAGACAAAATAAACTTGGACTGCAAAGTGCCAATAGCAGAGGATTTATCAACTTTCTTTGTTCGTTTAGAGCATGCTGATATAACATGAGCAGAATTTCCACAATAGAAGCACAAATGATTTTTGCGCCTATAAATCTGTCGTTCGCTTCTGGACAGAAAGCTATCACATTGCATACTCTGTGGTGCCTCTTCAGAAGACACCGCCAACTGGTGCACAGGTTTGCGTTCCCGTAAACGCCGATCAATCTGAATTGCCATTGTCATGGACTCATTCAGACCAGTAGGCGCAGGAAACCCCACCATGACGTCTTTTACAGCATCAGAGAGACCTTCTCTGAAAATTGCCGCCAGAGCGCACTCATTCCACTGAGTAAGCACAGACCATTTTCGAAATTTTTGGCAATATATTTCGGCTTCATCTTGCCCCTGAGAGAGGGCTATTAGGGCTTTCTCAGCCTGAATCTCCAAATTTGGTTCCTCATAAAGCAACCCCAAAGCCAGAAAAAACGCATCCACATTGAGCAACGCAGGATCCCCTGGTGCCAATGAAAATGCCCAATTTTGGGGGTCACCCCGCAGTAAAGAAATAACAATTTTTACTTGCTGGGCAGGATCTCCAGCAGAATGAGATCTCAGCGAAAGAAACAATTTACAATTGTATTTAAAATTTAGAAAACAAGATCGATCTCCAGAAAAAAACTCCGGTATAGGAATTTTAGGTTCAGACCGAGGAGCATGTAACAAAAAATCTTGTATATTCTGAACTTTAGAGGCAAGATTATACAAATTGGTAGCCAGACTCTGGGGATCCATATTTCAACAGATAAAGTCTGAGCCATTCAGGGGTTAAGAGGAGAGGAAAACAGGAGACTGCAATTAGAGCTGGAGTGCAACTTCAGAGGAAAAAAAAAAAAAAGGTTTCACACAGTTCCTTTTCTCTCCTGCTTCAGCCTATAGATTAAACATTTTGGGCTGGCCATACTGTTATGGTTTCCAATGGCAAGGAAACATCAGAAGCATAGAATAAACGGACAAGCTCTCGGGTGATGGAAACTAGAGCTGACCGCGATGCTAAACCTACACACCACACTAGAAGTAGCCAGGGGGCATTCCTGCGTTGTCTCTAGATGCCGCGCGCCAGCCGGAGAACTAACTACCCCTGGTAGAAGAAAACACAGTCCTGGCTTGCCTCCAGAGAATGTCCCCACAGGAGATAGCAGCCCCCCACATATAATAACGGTGAGAGCAGATGAAAAGACACACGTAGTATGAAAGCAGATTTAGCACAGAGAGGCCCGCTAACTAAATAGCAGAAAGATACAACAGAGGACTTCGCGGTCAGCTGCAAAACCCTTCAAAACACCATCCTGAAATTACCTTAACTCATGTGACAACTCATGCCACTGGAGTGGTAATTTCAGCCCAACAAGAGCTTCCAGCTGCAGAGATTCACATAAGTGCAAACTGGACAAAACATACAAAAATAGACTTAAGGACTAAAGTGTCCAACTTAGCTGAGCAGAAAACTGGGAGCAGGAACATGCAACAGAATCACTCTGGATACACTGATGGCCAGCATTAGAATGACTGAGGAGCAAGGTTAAATAGGATACTCCCACATCCTGATAGGAACAGGTGAACTGAGAAGGCAAAGCTTGCAGGACACCAGTACCACAAGAGACCACCGGGGGAGCCCACGAATCGAATCACAACAATAAACGTTCCACATTCTGCCTGTTGGGTTTAAGCAGTGAGACCCTCACCAATCAATATGTTATCATCAATCCTTTTGAGAGGTGATTACTTTTTTGACAGGAGAACCCCTGTAAGTGCATCTCTGCTGCGGGTGTTCCAAGTATTCAATCTTTAATGGAAATAAAGAATTTTCTCCTAATTAATATCATACATAATAAATGACTGCCATACACAACATAATCCAATATACCAAAACTAATAATATCACATACAGAGAAGAAATACAACCACACCATGACCAGACCACATAGTGACCAAAAATAATGCCACATACAAGGAACAAACTTGCCACACCATGACCAGACCACCTAGTGACTGAATAATACCACATAAAAGGGACAAATACAGCACACCATGACCAAATGACATAATGGCCAAATAATACCACATACAAAGAGAAATACCGTCACACCATAAATAGACTACTTACTCCACCACATAGCTACTGAATAATACCACATACAGAGGATAAATACTGCAACACCGTGTCCAGATCACAAATTACCACCACACTGTGAATAATACCATATACAGGTCATAAATACCATCACTCCATTATCAGAGCACAAATTGCCATCACTTAGTGATCAAATACTACAATACTGATCAATACTTTGTGTTAACTCTGCATTTCAATAGAATAATGACATGGAGTACATTGTATCATTTATAACAAACCAAGCCAGCAGTACAAGGGTTTTTTTCCCTCATTAATCACCAAACTTCATGTTCATTATTCTTTTTTGAGCAAAACAGGTGGTATCTAAAAATACAATTTTTTCTTTACTTGTAATCTAAAAAATATTTTCCTGCACTGGCACTTTGTACTCACAATATAATTATCACTACTTGTCTTGATTTGAGGTACCGTATTTTCCGCTTTGTAAGACACACTTTATTTCCCCCAAATTTGGGGGGGAAATGGGGGTGCGTCTTACAAAGCGGATATACCGCTTACCGTTACAGGCTGGGATGAGGGGGTGTCTGCCGCCGCAGTGGTCTGCTGCCACCCGCCACCGCTGCTGTGGTTGTCCGCCACTGCTGCCACCCGCCACCGCTGCTGCGGTTGTCCGCTGCTGCCCCGGGTGATGCTGGAGGCTCCGGTGCTGTGGGGGGCTCTGGCGACATTTTTTGAAAGACCAGAGCCCCCTGGCAGTTCGTCCACGCTTTCTTGTATGACTGACTCTGGGAAAATGGCCGCCGGAATCTCGGGAGATGAGACTTCAGGGCTGAGATCTCATCTCTCGAGATCTTGGTCTCAAGATCTCCATTTGCGCATGCGCCGCCTCCCGGCGGCCATTTTCCCGAAGTCCACCGCACAGGAAAGCATGGACGAACTGCTGGGGGCTCTGGCCTTTCGCAAAATGTCACCAGAGCCCCCCCGCAGCACCGCAGACAGCCCTGCAGCACCAGAGACAGCCCTGCAGCATCGGAGCCCCCCTGCAGCACCGGAGCCCCCTGCAGCACTGGAGCCCCCCTGCAGCACCGGAGCCCCCTGCAGACCCCCTCATCCCAGCCTGAAGCACAGGAGCCCCCCTGCAGCACCGGAGCCCCCCTGCAGCACCGGAGCCCCCCTGCAGACCCCCTCATCCCAGCCTGCAGCACAGGAGTCGCCCTGCAGCACAGGAGCCCCCTGCAGCACCAGAGCCTCCCTGCAGACACCCTCATCCCAGCCTGTAGCACAGGAGCTCCCCTGCAGCACAGGAGCCCCCCTGCAGCACCAGAGCCCCCCTGCAGACCCCCTCCTCCCAGCCTGCAGCAATGCTTTACTCCTGCCTCCAGCAACAACCCTGGGAACCTGATCCACCGCAGCCACAACCCCTGGTAAGCAATAAGACGCATGGATTATAAGAAGCCCCCAATTTATTAAAAAAGTTTTTTCCTATTTTTCTCCTCAAAATTTGGGAAGCTTCTTATAATCCGGAGCGTCTTACAAAGCGAAAAATATGGTATTTTTTTTGTTCATGAGGTTCAACCCTGGAATTCTCCATTTTTGCTTCCATTGATTAATTGCTATTTTTTTGCTTGGCCTAAGCTATTTACTGCATGTTATGCTCACATTGGGCCCTGTAGTCTGGCATCTAGGAGACTTTTAATATTTTAGTGTATGTTTAAATAAACTTTAAAATACTCATTTTGTGTCAGTTTAATAATTTCCCCACATTTTGTGAGTTCTCTTGTCCCATGTTAATCATGTTCTGGCATATTCATGTTAAATACTGATCATTAGTAGTGTTGAGCGATACCTTACGATATGCAAAGGTATCGGTATCGGATTGGATCGGCTGATATGCAAAAAATATCGGATATCGCCGATACCGATACCCGATACCAATGCATATCAATGGGACACAAAATATCGGAATGGTTCCCAGGGTCTGAAGGAGAGGAAACTCTCCTTCAGGCCCTGGGATCCATATTCATGTATAAAATAAAGAATAAAAATAAAAAATATTGATATACTCACCCCTCTGACGGCCCCGGCTCTCACCGGTCCAAGCGTCTGCCTCCATTCCTAAGAATGCAGAGTGAAGGACCTTCGATGACGTCGCGGCTTGTGATTGGTCGCGTGACCGCTCATGTGACCGCTCACGCGACCAATCACAAGCCGCGACGTCATCGAAGGTCATTCACTCCCTGCATTCTTAGGAACGGAGGCACCGCTAAGCACCAGGGTCCGCCGGAGGGGTGAGTATATCAATATTTTTTATTTTTATTATTTATTTTTTACATGAATATGGATCCCAGGGCCTGAAGGAGAGTCTCCTCTCCTCCAGACCCTGGGAACCATACGCACTGCACACTTCCGATTCCGATTTCCGATATCGCAAAAATATCGGAACTCGGTATCGGAATTCCGATACCGCAAATATCGGCCGATACCCAATATTTGCAGTATCGGAATGCTCAACACTAATCATTAGTACAAATCACAATACTAACAACACTGCTATTACCACCAGTGACATTATACACAGGAGCTCTGTATTTAGTGTCAGTGTGCAGGTAACACAGTGATCACCAGTGACATTATAAACAGGAGCTCTGTACACAGCATGTAGTATATAGTGTGCATATAGTATGTATTACACTGACTCACCAGTGACGTCTTTAGTTGAAGTCCTTCGTCTTCTCTAATCTTCTTCATCCAGCACAGACCACCATCACTTCTTTCAGCAAGGACTTGTCTCTGCAAAAAATAGCACAGTCATCAATAGCTGATCGCTTCCAGAGAACATTCCCTACTTTTTTCCCTGACTTCTACACTATGTCAGATGAAGAAGAAAAGCTATGTAGTGCCACACTGCACAGTTAAAGGACCCCCTTGTTCCCTCCATGGAAAACAGTTTCCGAAAAAGTAAATTGTATTACAGTATTAATAATATCCCTAATTGGATCATAAAAAATTATATACCCCACTTGTCACCATAAATTAATACAGCATGTTCCTCATTCTGGCCCCCAAACAGTATCCAAGTCCCTCATGCTTGGCCTCCTTTATTTAATAATCTCACCCAGCCTGGTCCCCTTTATTTTATAATATGCCCCATCCTGGCCACCCAGCTATCCATATTGTCCCCCATGTGTCCCTTGTCCTGCTCCCCCATATATTTATTCTGGCTCCCCATATATCCATCCAGGATGGCGTATGTTTCTTGTCCTGCCCACTGTATATCCATCCTGCCCCCTCTATGTATCCATCCTGGTGCCTTGTTCTGGCACCCCAAAATATCCATCTTGGCTCCCTCCATATATCCATCCTGGCTCCATTCATATATCCATCCTGACCCCTCCATATATCCATCCTGGCTCTCCAATATATCCATCCTGGCCCCTTGTCCTGCTCCCCTCCCCATATATCTTTCCTGTCCCCTTGTCCTGCTTCCCACCAATATATCCATCCTGGCTCCTTGTGCTGGTCTCCCATATATCCATCCTGGCCCCTTGTCCTCCTCCCCTCCATATAGCCATGCTGATCTCTTGTGCTACTCCCCCCCATATATCCATCCTGGTCCCTTGTGCTGCCCCCATGTATTCATCCTGGTCCCTTGTCCTGCTTCTCCCCCACATATTTATCCTGGGCTCTTGTCCTGCTCCTCCCCACATTTGTCCATCCTGGACCCTTGGGCTGCTTCCACATACAGTGGGAAAAAAAGTATTTAATCAGCCACTAATTGTGCAAGTTCTCCCACTTAAAAAGATAAGAGAGGCCTGTAATTGACATCATAGGTACAGTAGACCACAACTATGAGAGTTAAAATGAGAAAACAAATTCAGAAAATCACCTTGTCTGATTCGGCAAGATTTATTTTGCAAATTATGGTGGAAAATAAGTATTTGGTCATTAACAAAAGTTCATCTCAATATTTTGTTATACAGTATATCCTTTTTTTAGCAATGACAGAGGTCAAACGTTTTCTGTAAGTCTTCACAAGGTTGGCACACACTGTTGGTTTTAAGTTGGCCCATTCCTCTATGCAGATCTCCTCTAGAGCAGTGATGTTTTGGGCCTGTCGCTGGGCAACACAGACTTTCAACTCCCTCCAAAGGTTTTCTATGGGGTTGAGATATGGAGACTGGCTGGGCCACTCCAGGACCTTCATATGCTTCTTATAAAGACACTCCTTCATTGCCATGGCAGTGTGCCTGGGATCATTATCATGCTGAAAGACCCATCCACATTTCATCTTCAATGCCCTTGCTGCTGGAAGGAGGTTTACATTCAAAATCTCATGATACATTCCCCCATTCATTCTTTCATGTGCACGGATCAGTCGTCCTGGTCCCTTTGCAGAGGAACAGCCCCAAAGCATGATATTGCCACCCCCATGCTTCACAGTAGGTATGGTGTTCTTTGGATGCAACATAGCATTCTGTCTCCTCCAAACATGATGAATTTTGTTTCTACCAAACAGTTCTACTTTGGTTTCGTCATACAGTATGAAATTCTCCAAATACTCTTTTGGATAATCCAAATGCTCTCTAGTAAACTTCAGACAGGCCCGGCCATGTACTGGCTTAAGCAGGGGACACATCTGGCACTACAGGATCTGAGTCCCTGGCGGCGTAGTGTGTTACTGATGGTAGCCTTTGTTACGGTGGTCCCAGTTCTATGCAGGTCATTAACTAAGTCCCCCATGTGGTTCTGGGATTTTTGCTCACTGTTCTTGTGATCATTTTGACCCCACAGAGTGAGATCTTACTTGGAGCCCCAGATCGAAGGAGATTATCAGTAGTCTTGTAGGTCTTCCATTTTCTCATTAATGCTCCCACAGTTGATTTCATCACACCAAGCTGCTTGCCTGTTGCAGATTCAGTCTCCCCAGCCTGGTGCAGGGCTTGTACACTGATAACAAGTTCAAACAGGTGCCATTACTACAGGTAATGAGTGGAGGATAGAGGAGCCTCTTAAAGAAGAAGTTACAGGTCTGTGAGAGCTAGAAAGCTTTTTAGGTGACCAAATACTTATTTTCCAGGATGTCCTGTCTGCCTGATGTCTTTAATCCCTTGACACTGGATATACCATTCGCCTCCTGATGAAGTTACACCATGGAAGGGAAACGAGTTGAGGCATTTTTTGGTTCTTCAGATTTCCAGATAAGAATTTAATTTATTATATGGTGCTAGCATGGAAAAAGTGCAGTAAGTGTATTGGTTCCTAGGTGAATCTCTGTGTGGGCAAACAATATTTCAAGGGCATTGATACTGCTTTGACTTTTTGACAATGAATGATAGGTCTTGCTTTGTTATTATCTGAATAATCAATATAACTGATAGGATCACTGATTGCCCATGGTGATATGTTGAGCATTTTGTGATGTTGCTTGTGCATGTGACACTCCGCAAGATATGCAATTTCACACATCTAAAATATATTTGTCATATGCTGCAGGTGTCATGCACTGAAATTTCCCATTGCCTGTTTTGCCGCAGGTGCTATACATTGGAGTTTATAATTTTTTGTTTTGCATCCATGGTTTACATAAAGCACTATAGCACTTCTTCTGCCAGTGTAGCGCACCACTACAATAGTTTATGAGATTTGGGGCTCTTTTACTATTTCCATCACTAAAAAGTTTGAGCCAACTTCACACCCCCTCCCCCTCCTCTTCTTCCCTACTGCACATTGGGTTATGGAGAGTTGGAAGGGTTGTTGTTGAGGGAAAGTGAGGATAAGCCGATGGTGAAAGGAGGTGCCATTTTGCGTGATTATGTAGGGTGCCAACCTTCGCGGCAAGTTAGGGACATGTGATTAGAGCAAGTGTAGGGTGATTTAGCTTAGTAATAACCCTACCCTTCCTTTCCCTACCCATTGTATTTACACCAAGAATTTGACTTTTGGTTTTTGGTCTGGGTATCTGGTAGTTTTTAAGGTTTGTGTTTTTCTTGTCTGGAGTGGATCATATGGGCTCCAAAGGGGGTAACTTGAGGCTGTCTGGCTGCTACCAATGAACAAGATCACCTTTTATATGGACATACCTCCTTTGGTTCACTGACTGACAAGCCCTTTACACCCTTCTCTTTATTTCTAATCACTGTGGCACACCGTTTTTTGAACATTGATTGTATTTTCTTTGCGTCCTGGAATACAACTAGGGATTTCTAGGTTTGAATCCAGGGTGAGCTGATAGTGAGCAGGGGTGCCATATTGCGTTCAGGTTAGTGTGCCAACCTCTGCTGTAAGGAAAGGTGCATTAGGATTTATTATGGCCTGTTAGGGCATACTTGCAATCTCCACCATTTAGCTCCATTGTTGGACCTGCTGGTTGGAGTTTTTGATACATTTGTCTGTGTGTACATTTTAATGGCTTAATTAAAATTTAGTTTTAGATTATAGTTTTCATGTTAGACTTTTTATTGACTATACCTCACCATCTTTAGTTTTATTCTTCTTGTAATGCAACTGTTTCTGCCAGTCATAGCAAGGTGTCAGCTGTTTGAATTAGCTAACTCCCGGCGGCAAAATCACCTGGACGTTCTCAGTGCATCCAAAGTCGAGAAGCACATTCCTAACCAGGATGTACTAAGTACGTCCATGGTCGGGAAGGGGTTAATGAATTATCCTCAGACAGGTGAGGAATATGGTGTTTTATTATTTTTTATTATACAGAATTGAACGGGTAAAAGAAGATAGGGAGTTTCTAATTCAAATGAATGGTTACGTGTGTTTATTTCAAATTAAGGACTTTATTCTTGCTGTGTCAATATTGCTTTAGGATTAGTAGTGGTGGCGTCTTATATACGTCACTCCATTACTAACCTGTGGGCTTAGTGTAAGCTAAAATTACAAAGCTGACATCTACCCCACAACTATTACTCAGCTCCCTAGCACACCAGGGCAGGTGGGAAGAGCAAAGCTAAGCACCAGAATTGGCGTATCTAATGGATGAGTTATTTCTGGGGTGACTGAGAGCTGATATTTTTAGTCTGGCAGGGGGAGAATATTAATGACCCTTATCTAGGCTAATAATATCAGCCAGCAGCTGTCTGTTTAGCCTTTGCTGGTTGTTGAATATAGGGGGACCCACATTATTTTTTAGGGGTCTTTTTGAGGAGCTTCACAGTCAGTCACCAAGCTTTATGAGTGTGGCACTTCCTGCTCAATCACAGCCATGGCGTGAGACTGCCTGTATAAAAATAGGATAGCATGTTGAGCGGCCATTTTCAGGACTGCCAGAAAAGAGAATACAGCCCTATTTACTCTATACAGCCTGATTAATATTGCTGTTACTGCCTAGTATATAGTGAAGATTCAGCCTTGTACATTGTGCCCATCCAGCCTGGTGCACAGTGTACTTCCAGTGTCATGTATATGTGGTGTTATTGCCGCTGGGCAACCTAAAACACATGCATACTGCAGTGCCTGCACAATGACAGCTGAGTTTCACAAATTTGCACCAGTGAAAGACTACTGGATGACCACAGTGCTAGATCTCCGCTACAAGGAAAACATTCTATTATTGCTGTCGTCAGTGGAGTGATATCTTAAAATGCAGCAATACAAGCAGATGCTTGTACAGAGACTATTGATGGCTTTCCCACCTGACAATGGGGGCTCAGTGGAACAAAAAGGCAGAGGTGGAGGAGGAAGTCACCCACACAGCTTTGGCACCACCACCACCTCGAAAGACATGCTTAGCATGGCAGCAATGGGCAAAATTTAATGAGCATGCCGCAACATACAGCACCACCAAGTGATACTGCCTGTATCACAGGATGCATTTCCAGAACATGGGGGAAGAGTACGTGTCCACACACATCCATGTACAAACTGATGGGTCTGCCCCATTTAACTATTAGGTGTCAATATTGGACACATGGCTAGAGCTTGCCCTTTATGCTTTGGCAGTGCTGGCCTGCCCTGCAGCAAGTGTGATGTCAGAGAGTGTCTTTACTACTGCAGATGGTGTAATTATGGACAGGCGCATCCGTCTGCCAATAGGCAATGTGGGGAAGATAGCATAGCAAGATAACATTCCAAAAAATGAACAAGGTGTGGATCACAAAAGACATGACTGTAACTTTGGCTGAATAGACATTTATACCAACCACACCCAGCTATGGGTACACTGTATTTTGCATTTGTTTCATTTTGTTGTGTTCCAAAATTTAGACAAACCCCACAAAAGTTTAAACAATGTTGGCAAACTCTTTCACTTACACCACCACATCCACCTTCACCCCCTCCTCCATTTGAACCTCTGCATTATGGTTCTACTTTTATTGTTGCTAATTTGTCCTCAACCAATTCTACTTGCCCATTCAAATTGTAGGCTTGCAGCCCAGGATCGACATGTTTGTCCTTTATTGTAGGCATTTTAGCCCGAGAGTGGCATGTACAGTAGGATAGGGAAGGATTATGATAGGACCTATCAGAGAAGTGTCACCTTGCCATGGTGATGAGCACACATGAATTGGTCAATTTATGCACTGAGAATCTTTGTTTTTTTTGTACATCATGCTGAGGGAAAATGCAGTTGGAAGTTATTTACACTATATATCTTGGCATTCACAGAGTGCTGCTATGCTTTTTTATACATATTTTGCAGTCACTGCAGCTTTCACCTATTCACATTTGGGAGGTGCTGGTAAGGTTTTTCGTTTAGTATTTTTTTTATCTTGTTTTTTTGTTTTATTTGTAATTTGTTTTAAAAAAATGTTTTATTTTTTGTATTTTTTCATGTTTGATATATTATTTTTTTGTAAGTTATTTGTTAAAAGAAAAAGTAAGGAGTAAAAAAAAAAAAAAAATGTTGGCTCCCTCCCCTTCCTCCCTTAATTTTTTTGTCTCTGTTATTTTAAATCAATCCGGTAAAAAAAGGGGAATGAATGATGGATGGCTGGATGGGGGAGGAAGGGATGGATGCATGGATGGATGAGGGATGGATAGAGTGATGGATGATGGAGGGAGAAACTTTGAGGGACATTTTAAGGTAACTGGATTTTCCAGCTGCAGGAACACCTGGAGGCTGTGAACTAAGGTTATCTTGGGTGTGCATTTTACTGTACTTATTAATAGATTAACCCCTTCATGACCCTGGGTATTTTCGCTTTTTCATTTACATTTTTCGCTCCCCTCCTACACAGAGCCATAACTTTTTTATTTTTCTGTCAATATGGCCATGTGAGGGCTTTTGTTTTGCAGGACAAGTTGTACTTTTGAATGACATCATTGGTTTTACCATGTCATGTACTAGAAAACGGGAAAAAAATTCCAAGTGCAGTGAAATTGCAAAAAAAAGTGCAATCTCACACTGGTTTTTGTTTGGCTTTTTTGCTAGGTTCACTAAATGCTAAAACTGACCTGCTATTTTGATTCTCCAGGTCATTACGAGTTCATAGAAATCAAACATGTCTAGGTTATATTTATCTAAGTGGTGAAAAAAAATTCCAAACTTTGCTAAAAAAAAAAAAATTGTGCCATTTTCCGATACCCGTAGCGTCTCCATTTTTCGTGATCTGGGGTCGGGTGAGGGCTTATTTTTTGTGCACCAAGCTGACATTTTTAATGATACCTTATTGGTGCAGATATATTCTTTTGATCGCCTGTTATTGCATTTTAATGCAATGTCGCGGTGACCAAAAACACGTAACTCTGGCATTTCTAATTTTTTCTCACTACGCCGTTTAGCAATCAGGTTAATCCTTTTTTCTTGATAGATCAGGTGATTCTAAATGTGGTGATACCATACGTGTATATTTTACTTTTTTATTGGTTTATTTTGAATGGGGCGATGCTATGGTCGGTGCTCATAGCAATGCTGTAATTCTGCTACATAGAGGTGATTGGTGCATCATCTCTGTGTAGCAGAGGCGATCAAGTTGTGCCAACTTCTAGCCTCCCATGGAGGCTATTGAAGCATGGAAAAAGTAAAAAAAGTTTAAAAAAATATGAAAAAAATTAAAAAAACATAAAAGTTTAAAGCACCCCCCCGTGCTTTAAACTTTTATGTTTTTTTTATTTTTTTTCATATTTTTTTAAACTTTTTTTTACTTTTTCCATGCTTCAATAGCCTCCATGGGAGGCTAGAAGTTGGCACAACTTGATCGCCTCTGCTACACAGAGATGATGCACCAATCACCTCTATGTAGCAGAATTACAGCATTGCTATGAGCACCGACCACAGGGTGGCGTTCATAGCAATCCGGCATCAGCAACCATAGAGGTCTCAAGGAGGCCTCTGATTGTCATGCCCACGCATCCCTGACCCCCGATGACGTGACAGGGGTCAGCGATGAGTGCATTTCCGGCCACATGGCCGGAAGCAGTAGTTAAATGCTGCTGTCAGCGTTTGACAGCGGCATTTTACTAGTTAATAGCGGTGGGAGGATCATTGTTCCACCCACTGCTATTGAGGGCACATGTCAGCTGTTCAAAACAGCTTTGATCCTAGCTCTCCGCCGGAGCCCGCATCAAAGCAGGGGATCTGACCGCGGACAAACTATCCTGTCGGAGGTCAGAAAGAGGTTAACAAATATTTTATTAAAAAAAGCTGCTGGCTCATATGCTGTCATCTGCATGACAACATGGGTATGGTTCTGGGTTCAAGTTTGTGTACCATTCTGGTACCCGAACCAAACTTTTTTTTAACATATTTGGCAGAGTCCACCTAACCCCAAAATCCACGGGTTCGCCCATCTTTAGATTTAACTATGCATTCCAATTACAGAACCTTCAAATTGCCATGAATTGCTATTCTGTCTTGCAACATCAACTGCTGATTCAGTTAATGAGTGGTTAATTTGCTTGACTGCTGCCTTCCTTGGATGTGACACCTGTTTATCAAGCTGCCTCCATGGATGTGGTACCTGTTTATCAAGCTGCCTCCTTGGATGTGGTACCTGTTTATCAGTCTACCTCTTCGGAATTGACCCCTGATTCTCCATTACCCTTGGTCACCATGGAATGGAGCCCATACGTCTTGGAGAGGGTTGTAGGAAGGGAGAGCGGCTAGCTGTGTGGGCAGGTTCAAAACAGGCATATGGAAAGAAAATACCTTTTTCAAGGTGAGGGTGAGGTGAATGGTCTCCAGAGGGCAACATGGCTATCCTGCCTTATAAACCAATGCACCCAAGACAATGTACAGGGTTGCTCAGTAGAGGAGTAAGGGTGTGGGTTTCTATGTGGCCTGTCATGCTTTCCATGCATTCTTCTATCGGTTCATAATTTTATGGCGATCTTTAGCCAGAAATTAAAAATGTTTTATTCAAATGGACTGATTTAATGACCGTCCGCAGTTTCATTGTACCATTCGTGTGTATGCAGCCACTGTGGTACAGGGCCTCATCTTCATTTTTTTTCAATCCTTTCCACTTCACAAACCTTTTAGATTTCTCCCAAAAGTTGTCATTGTTGAGGGGAATGCTCTGTTATTTTAAGTGATTTCCCTATCCATATTTGTTTGGAGGGCACATGTCCTGCTCTTACAAATATTTAGCTCCTTTTGCAGCCCCCTATGACTATTTTACAGCCGTTTTCAAGCACCATAATTCTGGTCACCATTGACTTCTATTTGATTTGGGGTTAAATTCGATTACCCAAGCAAACTTTTAATTCTAGTTCTGTTGAACCTGATAAACCTAAACATCCATGGGTCCACATACACACATTAAATTTTATTGTGAGTTTGTTGCACAGTAAAGGACAAGTCATGTATTGGAAATATTTTCCAGATTTTAAAGCATGCTGCAATTTTTCTTGACAGTGAAGGAGAAGTTTTAATTATCTTTATGCTATGGTTGCATATAACCCAGACAACTCTGGGCTTTCTGATATGAACCCGTAAACGAACTCTGTCACCTGAATTTGGAGGGAACAATTTTCAGCCATAGGGGCGGGGTTTTTGGCTGTTTGATTCACCCTTTCCTTACCCGCTGGCTGCATGCTGGCTGCAATATTGGATTGAAGTTCATTCTCTTTCCTCCATAGTGCACGCCTGCACAAGGCAATCTTGCCTTACACAGGCGTGTACTATGGAGGACAGAGAATAAACTTCAATCCAATATTGCAGCCAGCATGCAGCCAGCGGGTAAGGAAAGGGTGAATCAAACACCCGAAAACCCCGCCCCTATGGCTGAAAATTGTTCCCTCCAAATTCAGGTGACAGAGTCCCTTTAACAACCTTTTTCAGTACTGAGTGCCCAGAGCACAAGATCATGTTTAAGCAGATCACCAGTAGAGATGGGGGACGAATATATTGGAGTGAAATTCAATTGTATTCAAATATTAAAATATCCTCATTAATCAAAATGCAGATATTTTGGAATTCACATAAGCAGATTTAGCAAAATTGTGGCCAGAAATTTTGCTGAATTGAAAAGGGTCATCAGTAAGGTTAGTAAGTAAATAAAAATATTAACTGTAGGCTACATTCCCACAATGAGCTCTGGGTGAGTTTTTCACGCTGTAGAATTTCTGCATCTGCTATTTAAATCAGGTTAATTGCAGTTTTTAATTGCGTTTTTTTAACATGTGTTTCAGACTTTGTGTTTTTTCTCTTTTTCTGTACGTGTGTTTTTGATGCATTTCCATTGCAGAAACGCACTAAAAACACGTGTGTCTTTTACCTGCAGATTTTCCGCTCCTAATGCAAGTCTATGGAGAAAATCCGCACAGAAAACTCACACACTAGCAGGAGAAATTGACATGCTGCAACTTTGAAAAACTTAACGAAGGTCAGTGTACGCTGAGTAAAATAAAAGCACAGTAGGTATGAGATTGCTATAAACCCCATTCACTTTCCTGGAATTGTATGAAGCTGCATTTTTTGCTGCAGCAAAAATATGCAGCGTCACAAAATCACAAAATCTCATTGTGGGAATACACCCTCATACTCATCTGGCTGCTCACATTTCTGGTCACTTCGCTCTTCATCATTTCTTTACAGCCCTTGGTGCATCTTGTTATCACTGCTGTTAAGAGCAGAAACCCTCTCCACGCTAGACCAAGACTCCTGGATCTGATGACCCCAGGATTTTTCCAATCATGATTACGTTGTGACCTGCTGTCTTCTGCATAGTGGGCATGTTTGGGCAGATATGTCCCTGGAAGTCACAGCTTAGTGTGATGAGGCCCAGCAATTCAGCACTCGGAAGTGAAGTTGAAAGGGGTGGGGAGGTAACTGGTAAGGTCAGTGTGAGAATTTTATTTATTTTTAACATCCTACATTTTTATGATAGTCTACTGTCTGGAGAGACCTCAGAGCATAATAAGGGACATTTCATTTTAGGAGAAAAATTTCCTCGAAATCTGGATAACGTTAATCATGCTAGATCTGCTCATATCTATCCACCAGGATTCCTAATTAGACCTGTCAGCATACCTGCAGGGTCGAAGCTTATGACACACTCCCTTTAAAAGCATGATTGTTTTCTTTCTTGCAGTACAGTACAGACCAAAAGTTTGGACACACCTTCTCATTTAAAGATTTTTCTGTATTTTCATGACTTTGAGGTATCAAAACTATGAATTAACACATGTGGAATTATATACTTAACAAAAAAGTGTGAAACAACTGAAATTATGTCTTATATTCTAGGTTCTTCAAAGTAGCCACCTTTTGCTTTGATGACTGCTTTGCACACTCTTGGCATTCTCTTGATGAGCTTCAAGAGGTAGTCACCGGGAATGGTTTTCAGTTCACTGGTGTGCCCTGTCAGGTTTAATAAGTGGGATTTCTTGCCTTATAAATGGTGTTGGGACCATCAGTTGTGTTGTGCAGAAGTCTGGTGGATACACAGCTGATAGTCCTATCTGGTTTGCGTTTAGTTGGACCATCATTTATTTTTCAACAGGACAATGACCCCAAATACACCTCCAGGCTATGTAAGGGCTATTTGACCAAGAAGGAGAGTGATGGGGTGGTATGCTAGATGACCTGACCTCCACAGTCACCAGACCTGAACCCAATTGAGATGGTTTGGGGTGAGGTGGACCGCAGAGTGAAGGCAAAAGGGCCAGCAAGTGCTAAGCATCTCTGGGAACTCCTTCAAGATTGTTGGAAGACCATTCCTGGTGACTACCTCTTGAAGCTCATCAAGAGAATGCCAAGAGTGTGCAAAGCAGATGCTTAGCACTTGTTGGCCCTTTTGTCTTCACTCTGCGGTCCAGTGTGAATATACAATTTTCATAGTCATGAAAATACAGAAAATATTTAAATGAGAAGGTGTGTCCAAACGTTTGGTCTGTACTGTATATCTGGGTCGAGTGGGTATTTTATTATTATTATGACGTGCTATCTTTCGCTCAAAAATTATGCTGCAGGAAAACATTGAAGGTCATATATGTCAGACAGTTCTTGAAAACCTACTTTTAACTGTATGTGTCTAAGGAAGAAAAACTCATGATATAGCAATAGCAATATATTTGTATATGGAATGTTCTATAGGTATATTGTATGAATTACACTTAACATGACTGGAGCTGTGTAGCTTTTGCAATACAGACGTATGTCAGAAAAGCATGTAGGCGGTAGTGAAAGGAGGTTATAACTGGGGAGGAAAGCTGTAAATCTTTCGTGCAATGCTTTGTATCATTTTGTCATTGTATTTGTAATTACTGTTGCAGTTTTATTGAACATTGCAATGACTTTCTATCTCCTTATAACAAGTGGGTCACCATAAATCTTTTAATCAGACAGTTCATTTTACTGTGTAAACTGCAGAAAATAGTAGAGGATTAGAAAATGCTGGCACAGAGTGAATTTAATATCACTAATTTACATATATTTCTGAATGTAAGCAACATGTATATGGAAATATGATATTTGAAATACAAGCTGAGCTAGCAATTCAAGGACAAATTAAATGTTGTAAAATGAGAATGTTGTTATCTGGGTGCTAAAGTTCACCAAAAAGTATCTGACAACTTAGCACTTTTTTATGCCAAGTACACTGCTCGTTATTAATGATGAGCTAATGTGCTTGGCTAATGTCTCACGCTCAGGTGTTATTCGTGCATTTGAAATATATATTATGTTCAAGTCTCTGTGGTTGTTAGACAGTCTCACACATGTGAGGATTGCCCGTTTGTCACTCAGATTTATCAAAAATTTCTTACTGGGATGTTTTGGAGTCAAATGCTTTTTATATTGAGGTGCATGCTTCTTAATGAATCAGTAACGTCTGAAAAAAGAGTGTTCGCTTCCTTGGGCTTCACCAGAAATCTTATGCCAACCAGTGACTGGAGTAACATTTTACATGTGAGGTATTCTACAGCTCATCATAAATTAGTTGAGCTGTGGCGTCATGCCTCTGTTTCACACTCATCTGGCCCTGCTCCTCAAACTTTAGCATAGCTAGTTGAAACCGGCTTAAAGATGTCAAAAGCGGCAAATTCTTTGTGCAACTTAATGTTGCACAAAAAATGTGTGACTTTTCAGAGCAATTAATGCCAGAATACTGGTGAAAGTGCTTTTGATAAATCAGGAGGACCAATGTGATTAGTCCAGTTATGAATTTTTTCTACTGATCCTCTTGTCTATTATTGTCTGAAGTGTTGAAGTCACATGAACAGCACAGCAACTAATAACTTCAGTGCATCGACTCGGCTCAAGTTGACAGGGCAAGCCACTCAGAGCCATTGAGCTCACTAATTCATTGAGTCCCCAGTCTTAAAACATTGTATACATTTACTTATATTCTACAGATGTAAATACTGGAGCATAGAAACAAAATGTATCAAATGAAATAATAACAGAAATTACATAAAAATAAAAAATTGGGGGCAACTTGACTCTTACTTCAAATGTTATGTCAAAAGCAAAATAGATTAAGATGGATTTGACATGTCCATTTCCTTTCTTTCAGCAAGATTACCATCAACAGAGATGTTCATTTCCCACTCTCGTGTTCATTTCCTACTCTCAAGTATAATTCACAGTCTGAACATGTATGTTAGTACAGGTGATTTAATCTATTAGATGAAAAATCTTTATGATGGCAATTATCTCATATTTTGACTTGCCTTTGGTTAAGAATCAAGCAAAATGGCAGCTGATTCACAGGAAGATGCTCTAAAGAGTGTAAGTTCAACATGTAATGCTTTAATTAATTACAGAATTATTTAGCAATTAGCTGCATAAAAGAACATATTTATACATCCAGTCCAAAAGTAGTGACAAACAAGTAAATACTATAGCCACAATCAGAATTATGCTTTTTAGAAAAATTTACAAACTGTCTGCCATTTGAAATAAAGCAATAATTTCCAAACATTACCTTTTGGCAGCATTCCTCAGGAATCCTTAGCCCATGTCTTCCGAACAATGGCCTCCATTTTACTAATATTTATTTTATAAGAAATGATCATCAACTTTTACAAACAAGAAACAGTATACAGAATGACATCAAAAGCATTTTTATTATTATTTGAGATACATTTGGAAGGATTGATTACAAGGAGAGATGAGATTAGTAAAAATTGTAATTTGACTGTTTGACTAGGAAATTTAATTCGTGGGCAAGTTATTCTTTGCAAATTTTATTATCTGCAGTTTCTCTGAATCCAAGAGCACAATAAACTTAAAATGTAAAAAAATGAAGGAAATTAAAACACTCACTCTTTGCTCACCTTTTCGGCTCCTCTGCTGCTCACCTCCTCTTATTTGGTCCTCACCATATCTTCTGATCCTCAGCTGCTCACATTGGAAAATTTGGTCATATCACACTGTGCTGAACTTCTAGGTGTCATGGTGCCCAGGAGGGCTCTGCATATGCATGCAGGATGTTAGTGGCTTCATTACATCACTATGTCTGCAAACATGTGCAGAAAACTCCCAGCCACCATGAATGAAACTTGGAAGTCTGGCACAGTGTGAGAAGGCCAAAAATTAGATTGTGGGCATTGGGAAATTAGAAGATACGGCAAGGACCAAAAGGGTGGGGGTTATTAGCAGTTGCGTTTAGCAGATAAAAAGTGAGCTTCAAAATGTTGCTATTTTTTAACCTTTCAATAGCCCATGGCTCAGAAACAGCTAAATTTGCATGAAAGTGAAATACAAGAAATACAAACACAGTTTTTTTGTAAAATGTGAGTAAAATTCAATAACACATTTTTCTCTCATTTGTAATCACAGGTTAAAAGTTAAATTAACATAGGCTACACTACCTGGTTGTGGCAGAAAATGGAAGCTATCATTCCAGATTTCTAAGGAAAGTGGTCAAAAATGCTTGAGTATTTGCAAAAGACCTGCGTCAACATTTGGTGACACCGAGGCTTCAGTTACCACATTAATATGCAAGCAAAATTCTGAAGTCTCCATAATTTAAATCTTATACATTCAGTACAACTCTACTGACTCAAAAGCATAAGAAAAGCCAGTTTCTGTATGTTCAAAACCAACAAATAAGCCACAGAAGTTTTGAGATTCTGTTCTTTGGAACAATGGAACAATATTGCAAGTTTTGAGTTCTATGGATCGGTGTTTTTTGTGGAAGAAAAAGAATGAAACTGATGCCTGAAAGCAGTGATGCATGGTAGTAATTTGCTGATAATCATGGGTTGATTTACTTCTTCTAGCACTCAAGTGGTATCCTAATTTGACCTGTACCCAGCGGTGGACTGGCCCACCGGGGCTCTGGAAGATTCTCCGTTGGGCCCTGGTTTCTCAGTGGGTTCCTGTGCCGGATATAGTAGGGACCTATCAGAGGTCACCAGCATCAACATATACAGCTAATGTTAAGATGACCCCTGCTATGCACCACATGCTGATGTCATCATGCTACCCAAAGCAGTGAAGTTTAAAGGCCTGTCAATAGTGTGGTGGGTATTCAACGTCACTGCTATGAGCCGGGCACTGACATCAAAGTGCGGTGCATAACGGTGATGTCAAATGGCCATCGACCTTTAAATATTTAGAAAATATAACCTTTATTTATTAACTAAAATCAGTAACCAAACAATAGTGAATAAAACCAAATATTTCCAACACCGCCAGAAAGAATCACAGGGCTGTGCCTAGGTCTATTGCTCCAATAAAATTCCCTACCTTGCTACAGAGGCTGGCACCCTAAATACAGTGCAATTGGTGCCCCCACGCACCAACTGCTGTCCCTTCTGACCCTGTGAGGCCCTGATTTGTGAGGGAGTAAAAAGAGACTAAGCAAGGACTAATGATATATCAGTTTACCTAATGAAAGGAATGCTACCAATTAGAAAGCAAAGTGCATGCAACACAAATAGGTAGAGGGGATCTCCTGTTCTCTGTGAATGACACAATAAATAGCTTGCTCCTCATATCAGGGAAAATTCATTAAAAAAAGAGCCACATATCACATAATGATGTGCATGTGAAGAATCAATGTGTAGCTATCAACTCTTGCCCTAATACAACAATAGGCAATCCCTGCCTGCAGCAGAGGTTGATACCCTATTATAGCACAATTGGCACCGTGGCTATCCCTTCTGGCCCTGCTAATCCCTATTTTTGGAAGGGAGATCCAAAAACAAACAACTATACAGAAAATTGCAGGTGCATTAAAATCATATTGTCTTATAGGTGCTAGTTAGAGGATACCTCAATTAGATTGCCAAATAGATCATCCCAGTGACAATGGAATTATCATCATGTCATCACACCCTTTAACCAATTGGGAGCTCTCAGTTCTATACAAAGGTCTGTCATTCCTACTTACTAATAACTACAATTAATTTGCTTGGATTAAAGATATGAATTGATTTTCAAGGAAATTAAATTGAAAGAGGTTCTTCAAGATACATGATCAAGCAGAATATGCTGCTTTGGGTGCAGATGAAAACAATCTACTGGATGTGAGAATTTTGGCAGAACTATGGGCACTGGAGCACTGGAAATTGGCCCATTCATTGATCTTAGACCCAAATGCAGCAAGATGCCAACGGGATCAGACAAAACAAGTGTAAATATTTTATCAAAGTTGATCACAGCTGACCTTAAAACATTAAGTCCACAGAAAGGAAGAAAACATTCTAATTTACTGCCATTAGAAAGAAAGGCACTAGATGAAATATCTGAAAATGATTATCTGATCTTCAAAGCATCCGATAAAAGGGGCAACTTGGTGATCTTGGACACTCTATCTATAAAGAGATGTGTTTCAAAATTCTGATATATTACCTAGGGAACCTACTGATCTTTTTAATACTGAGTTAAATTCTTTACTTACATATGTTTTGGACTCAAAACTCATTTCAAAAAATGAGAAAGACTTTATGTATCAAAAGACACCTGTTATCCAAGTGTTCTATGCTCTACCCAAGGTTCATAAAGGGCTCTCCCCATTGAAAGGTTTTTTGAGGGTTTTTTTTACCATGTTCACTGAATGCTAAAACTGACCTGCCATTATGATTCTCCATGTCATTATGAGTTAATAGACAGTAAATATGTCTATGTTCTTTTTTACTTAAGTGATGATTGCATTAAAAAGGAATGTAGCATCACCCAAAAAAATTTAATTGTGGTGTTTTGATTTTTTTCCTCGTTATGCTGTTTACTGATTGGGTTAATTCTTTTTTTATATTGATAGATCGGGCGATTCTGAACATGGCGATACCAAATATGTGTATGTTTGATTTTTTTATTGTTCTACTTTGAATGGGGCAATAGGGGGGGTGATTTGAACTTTTATGTTTTTTTATTTCTTTTTTACATTTATTTTACTCTTTGCATGCTTCAATAGTCTCGATGGGAGACTATAAGCTGCAGTTGTCTGATCGCTTGTGTCACACACAGGCGATAGTCAGATCACCTATGTGTAGCAGAAATGCTCACTTGCTATGAGCGCCAACCACTGGGCAGCTCTCATAGCAATCCAGCTATGACAACCACAGAGGTCTGCTGGAGACCTCTGGTTGTCATGCCAACCCATTGGTGACCCGCGATCATGTGACAGAGTCACCAATGGGCGAGATTTCTGCCACGCTTCCAGTAAGCTAAAGTTAAGTTAAGTTAAATGCTGCTGTCAGAGATTGACAGCAGCATTTAACAGGTTAACAGCAATGGGTGGATCACAATTCCACCCACGGCTGTTCTGGGCGCATGCCAGCTGATCAGACTAGAAGCTGCCATAACCTGATCGCATGTGCTACATACAGGCAATGGTCAGATCGCCTGTATGTAGCAGAATTTCTGACTTTGCTATGAGTGCTGCCCACTGGGTGGTGCTCATAGCAATCTGGGAGTGACAACCATAGAGGTCTGCTGGACACCACTGGTTGTCATGCCGACCCATTGGTGACCCGTGATCATGTGACAAGGTCACCAATGGGCGGGATTTCCAGTGTTCTTGCCGGAAGCTCGTGTTAAATGCCGCGGTCAGAGTTTCACAGTGACATTTAAAGGGTTAACAGCCGCGTGTGGATAGCAATTCCATCTGCGGCTGTTAGAATCACGTCAGCTGTTCAAAAGAGCTGACATGTGCTGGTAAAGATGCGGGCTCAGCACCAGAGCCCACATCAAAGGGAGGGATTTCGATGTGGGCGTATTATTACGCCCAGCATTGGAAAGGGGTTAAGAGAGTTAGGTTTTAACAAACCTGGAGTTAAATTTTATAAATTAGTTATTAGATCTGTCACCAGATTTCCCAATGCAATCTCCATGCATTATCACATAGATTTTTTGGACTTAATGAAGCTGGTGTACTTACTTTGAAAATCTATGTCAAAATGGCTTTATAATGCTTAAGGAATGTTTAAATTCACTTAGACTGACAGCTATTCAGTGTCCTTCCTCCCTGCTGCAGCTGAGATCACACACTGCTCAATACAAGGTTCCGCAGTCAGTATGGCTGAGTGATTTGTGACTGAATACAAAAGGATTTATGAGCTTTCTTACTCAGGAGCCCATATTTATTCAGTCATGACCAAAAGAAAAATAACGACATTACAACTTAAACTTCCACCGTTATAGAAATTCTTGCTGTACTTTTAAAATTTGAATTACAGAATCACACAACTCTTACATTGAATTTCAAATTCAGTACACCAACCTCACCTAGCCTAAGAGTTTTATTTATTAGTCTATGTAGTTTATATTGTGACATATTATGACAGATTTATATTAATAGGAGGTAATAAGCTGAAATTATGCTTCAGAAATTAATGTTAGTGGAGAGTCGCTATGTCATTAGTGCAACAGTTTCAACTTCACAGCAGGTAATTTATTTTTGTAAATTCTAAAAGAAGCGGTCAGCCCAAAAAGGCTACTCGTGACAGGCATGTCATGAGTCACTAGCTAGCACATATCATAACGTGATGGCACAGCATTGACCAATTATACCAGTTGTATTTTCAAAAGGTCAAAAGCATAAGCCATTGTTCATATGAGCCTAAATGTTAACTTCTGCATTAACGTTTGTTAATATGTTGAATGCTTGCTGACTACCCATTGTATCCATTCCTGCAGCTTTTTGTTCTGCTATCCTTGAGGGAGAAAGGTGCAGGTTAATTGAACAGTTAATGTTTGTTAATTTGGTTAATGTCTGCTGACTACCTATTTTGTAATTCCATGCAGCTTGTTGTTCTGCAATCATTGAAGGACAAAATATGCATGTTATTTGAGCACTTGAACAATGAGTGATGACCTCCTCCCATCTCCCTTCAAACCTGTGGATAGTGGCCTGAATAAGAGCTGTGGATTATAATAGCAGGATCTGCCTCTATTTTCAGAGACACCACATGATGGTAAACAAGGCACCATGGCTCCAACTGAAGGAATACAGATTTGATCCCATTGCTGCCACCAAGCATTGAGACATGAGTGTCAATGGGATCAAACCTGGTCCATGCTGTATTTCTAAAGACAACCAGGCCAGTGGATGAGAGCACCCACTGACCCTCATATCTCCACATATAGAACCCTGATTTTCCCCTTCTAGCCACTATACAGTGATCTGGACTTTTGACAATTGAGTCATCTGGGTTTCATCTACATATTTGCTGCTAGCCAGAGTCACCAGCTTGTGGCAAAAATGGTCAGACCAAACCATTTACAGAATCAATAGATAAATCATGCTAAGAGAAGTATCTGGTGTGAGATACCAGGTGGTCAGTTAATGCAAACTCAGATCAAACAGTGTTAAAATAAAGAGCAATAATGGAATAAATGAAGTCAGGATCACAAGCCTTGTCAGGACCAGGATTAGCATTAAACCAACAGGGATTGCAATAGAGTACAAGGAGGGAATCAAGCAATAACTGATAACTCCAAAAAGACTAATGGGAGTTTAGGTAGGGTGTGATACTACCCTACATGGTATGGCAGGGAGCTGTTCTTTCCTGCTGAGTAGAACACACCCATGCTCCCTGACTGGTTGACACTAGGGTTGAGCGACCTTTACATTTATAGGATCGGGTCGGGTTTCACGAAACGCGACTTTTTCAAAAGTCGGGTCGAGTGAAATCGGCCGATCCTATAAAAAAGTCGGCTTCGGGGTCGGCCGAAACATGCAGTGCATTGGGTTTCCAATGGTTCCCAGGGTCTGAAGGAGCGGAAACTCTCCTTCAGGCCCTGGGATCCATATTTAAGTGTAAAATAAAGAATGAAAATAAAAAATATCGCCATACTTACCCTCTGATGCGCCCTGGTACTAAGCGGGAACCTTCCTTCCTTAAAATCAGCCTTCCAGGACCTTGCGGTGACGTCGCGGTGACGTCGTGGCTTGTGATTGGTCGCGCGAGCGGTCACATGGGCGGCCGCGCGAGCAATCACAAGCCGCGACGTCACCGCGACGTCACCGCAAGGTCCTGGAAGGCTGATTCTAAGGAAGGAAGGTTCCCGCTTAGTACCAGGGCGCATCAGAGGGTAAGTATAGCGATATTTTTTATTTTAATTCTTTATTTTACACTTAAATCTGAATTCCGATACCAATTCCCGATATCTTAAACATATCGGGAATCGGTATCGGAATTCCGATTCCAGATTCAGAAGATCGCCGACTTCATGGCCGACCCCACACAGGGGTCGGGTCGGGTTTCATGAAACCCGACTTTGCCAAAAGTCGGCGACTTCTGAAAATTGCCCACCCGTTTCGCTCAACCCTAGTTGACACCAAAAGTTCCAGCCATACCAGAATTACTGACTAGAAAATGCATGAACTGATTAGTAATATCAGCAATAACACCTCCTCTATCATGAGCAAAGCCTACAGAATGAACATGGCAGTGTTTGGTGAAGAAGAGAGATGTTGCTGGAGCAGGTCCAGTGTAAATGCTATAAGTTTTGTTTTGCTTTTTCCTTTCTGTGGTTTCTCTTGATGAAGACGTTATAGCTACTTTGAAACGCATTGAGAATAAAACTGCAATTATTCTACAATATTCTGAACTTTCTGGATATCCTTATTTAATAACAGCAGTGCAGCATACCCCCATCTGCTACACCTGATTACTACATTGCATTTGCCAACCTGTGGAGCAGCAGCTGGCTTTATACTTTAAGCCTTCTTAAGTGTTGTGCCTTCTCACAACATTACAAGGTGAGCTCTGCCACATCATCTTTGACATGCTGTTGTCTGGATAATGCCCTATTGCGCTTGCATGTCCGCCCCAGTTTTCTCTCAATTTTTGGCCCAACTTCCACAAAGGTTTATTATATTTGCACAAATCAAGATGCCAAAGAGTAGAGTAAAAAAACTGTACTCAATCTTTACTTAGCACACAGGGGCCATCTTATCAAAACTGCATATACGTAAATCTTTGAAAACCATCTGAGACTTGAAATTTTCTATTTTTAGTGTTAGTAAGTTTGAAGCTTTAAGTTTCTGCAATTTTATAACCATTTACAACATTCTGTTTGTGTAATAGAATGAGTTCAGCACTTGAATTTAAAGGTTAAGTGGCAATGCATTTAGGTTTTCCTGAAATATCTATCATTCTGCCTCATTTCATCTGATAACTTTGCAGCTCTATCCAATTGAAAATAACGTGAGTGGTTTTATATAAATCGAGATTTGGCCTACTAATCTTTGTATAATTTTCAAAAACAACTGTAGTAAATTTGTGTTCCTGTTCTAGTTACTGCATCATCCCATATGTACACACAGATAGGGATAAATAATATTATTTTATGCTTTAAAAGTTTAGTTTAAACAACCTGATTGTGCTAAATAAGAATTTTGCTTATGACAAATCACAATGCTGGGAATCCATTTATGATTACTGTGCAAGCTAATGTGTCATAACGCATCCCAACAATAAGGCCACATTCACACAATCAGTATTTGGTCTGTATTTTACATCAATATTTGATGTCATTTATTTTTAATTTCTCGTCTCCTTGACAGAAATATTAGCTTGTAAAGATTAGATTCTAAATAAATCGGTAAAAAAGAACACTCCCCCAGAGAATCACCCAAAGCCCTTCTTTCTTTACTGATCAGGCTGCCAGCATATATTGTGATTACAAGTGGTGGAGGGGAGTAGAGCAGAGCTCTGTCATTGCAAACACATCTGCGGCTCTCATGTCACTGTCTTTGTGGGAAAAGGGTTTGTAGATCAGAGTTGTAGGTCATTACAAACACTTCTGGCAGCACCAATAGCACTGTCAGCTCTACTTCCCTTCCCTTTTCCCCCACATTAACTGCATTTACAGGACTGCTGGAAAGCTGTAATGACAAGAGATCGGCTTTACTTACCTTCCCTACTTGTACAGTGCCTTGAAAAACTATTCATACCCCTTGAAATTTTCCACATTTATTCCATTTAAAATTGCAAACTTAAATGTATTTTATTGGGATTTTATGTGATATACCATCACAAAGTAGCAAGAATTTGTGAAGTGTTTAAAACTATTAATCTAACTATTAATCTAATTTGCATTTGTATTTAGCCCCCTGCAGTCTGATACCCCTAAATTAAATCCTGAGTATCCAGTTACCTCCAGAAATCACATAATAAGTCAATTGAGTCCACCTGTGTGCAATTTATTGTCAGTATAACTACATTGCTTCTGTGAAGGCCTCAGAGGTTTTGTTCAGAATATTAGAGATAAACTAGCTTAATGAAAACAAAGGAACACACCAGACAGATCAGGGATGAAGTTGTGAAGAAGACTAATACAGGATTAGGTAATAAAAAATAACTCAAGCTCTGAACACCTCACAGCACTATTTAATCCATCATGCAAAAATGGAAAACGTATGGCACAACTGCAAACCTACCAAAACATGGCCGTCTACCAAAACTGGCATCTCATGCAAGAAGAGCACTAAATAGAGAAACAGTCAAACGGTCTTTGGTCACTATGGAGAAGCTGCCGAGATCCCCAGCTCAGGTGGAAGAATTTGTCCTCACTACAAATATTATTCATATATTCCACAAATCTGGTCTTTATGTAAAAGTGACAAGACAAAATTCAATTTTGAAAGCAACCCATAAGATTTCCTCTTTGCAGTTTCCAAAAGCCATGTAGGGGACACAGCGAGCATGTAGAAAATGGCACTTTGCTCAGATGAGACCAAACTGTCTAAACATATAACATATGCCCACACCTGTTAATTGCCACAAGTAAGTTTGAACAAGCATCACATGCTTGAAACAAAATTGTTTACCCAAAGATGCCAACAATTTTGTCTGGCCTATTTTTAGGGTTTAGTGTAAAATTAAGTTACATTCTAAGCATATGTATAACAAAACATGTGTAATTGCAATAATTTTCTAGGAGAATTGCTGCATTTTCTGGAACAATTTCAAAGGTGCCAACACTTTCGGCTGTGAATGTTCATTCTAAGTCAGTGAGGCAATCAGCAATATCAGCAATAATTAGTGCTGAGCGATACCTTCCGATACTCAAAGGTATCGGTATCGGATAGTATCGGCCGATATCCAAAAAATATCAGATATCGCCGATACCGATACCCGATACCAATGCAAGTCAATGGGACACAAGTATCGGAACGTATCCTGGATGGTTCCCAGGGTCTGAAGGAGAGAATACTCTCCTTCAGGCCCTGGGATCCATATTCATGTAAAAAATAAAGAATTAAAATAAAAAAATATGGATATACTCACCCGTCCGGCAGCCCCTGGACCTTACCGATGTAACCGGCGCCCTCCGTTCCTAAGAATGAGGAGTTTAGGACCTTCGATGATGTCGCGGCTTGTGATTGGTCGCATGACCGCTCATGTGACCGCTCACGCGACCAATCACAAGCCGCGACGTCATCGCAGGTCCTAAACTCCTCATTCTTAGGAACGGAGGCTGCCGGTTACATCGGTAAGGTCCAGGGGCCGCCGGACAGGTGAGTATATCCATATTTTTTATTTTAATTCTTTATTTTTTACATGAATATGGATCCCAGGGCCAGAAGGAGAGTCACCTCTCCTCCAGACTCTGGGAACCATACACTGGGAACTTCCGATTCCGATTTCCGATATCACAAAAATATCGGAACTCGGTATCGGAATTCCGATGCAGCAAATATCGGCCGATACCCGATACTTGCGGTATCGGAATGCTCAACACTAGCAATAATACAAGGAATCTCAAGTTTAAAAAATTATTCTGATGACATTTTATGATGAACCACAAAGTGTTCATTTTCTATATCCACTATATAATAAGTCATTGCTACAAGTATTCTTGTTTAAAATGTGGTAATTTAATTTCAGATATTGTTGCCTGGACAATTACTGCATATGTGTAAAAGTAGCCACTATAAATGGATTAGCAGCTTAGCTTTGGAGACCTAGAGTTTGCCTTTAGCCCCTTTCTTTTATTTCCAATCCCATAGAACTACTGTATAGATGGTATTCTCTCATTTGTCATCCAGCCACTATTTTATATTAAAACCATATATCACTTGCATTATTTATTGCATTCTAAAAATAATTGTAATTACTAACTGACATGAAGCATTTCAAGCATTTTAGACAGCATTATAAAGATTTTACTTATTTTGCACCCGCTTGCCTTCGCTTGCCCTACAGAGGTATTTTTAAGAACACATCATTATGTCACATTAGTTGAGTTCTGCAGTAAATTTCAAATGATTAATAACATCCATTGACTATAAAAGAATAAGCAATTCATTTCTCATTTAGGTGATTTAACAGGATTCCAGGCACAAAATATTAAGTAAAATAAAGGAAAAGTTAGGACATATTTATTTTATACTTTTTTTTGGAAAAGGAACTCCTTAAACTATAAGTTTCATTCTTGGTGAACTTAAAAATAACATACTCTTGGATATTAGAAAAAAATATTAACCCCTTCACCCCCAAGGGTGGTTTGCACATTATGGACCGGGCCAATTTTTACAATTCTGACCACTGTCCCTTTATGAGGTTATAACTCTGGAACGCTTCAACGGATCCCAGTGATTCTGACAATGTTTTCTCGAGACATATTGTACTTCATGATAGTGGTAAAATTTCTTTGATATTACATGCGTTTATTTGTGAAAAAAATGGAAATTTGGCAAAAATTTAAAAAAATTTGCAATTTTCCAACTTTGAATTTTTATGCAATTAAATCACAGTGATATGTCACACAAAATACTTAATAAGTAAAATATTACCACATGTCTACTTTACATCAGCACAATTTTGGAACCAACATTTTTTTTTGTTAGGGAGTTATAAGGGTTAAAATTTGACCAGCAATTTCTCATTTTCACAACACCATTTTTTTGGGGGGACCACATCTCATTTGAAGTCATTTTGAGGGGTCTATATGATAGAAAATACCCAAGTGTGACACCATTCTAAAAACTTCACCCCTCAAGGTGCTCAAAACCACATTCAAGAAGTTTATTAACCCTTAAGGTGTTTCACAGGAATTTTTGGAATGTTTAAATAAAAATGAGCATTTAACTTTTTTTTCACACAAAATTTACTTCAGCTCCAATTTGTTTTATTTTACCAAGGGTAACAGGAGAAAGTGGACCCCAAAAGATGTTTTACAATTTGTCCTGAGTACGCCGATACCCCATATGTGGGGGTAAACCACTGTTTGGACGCATGACAGAGCTCGGAAGTGAAGGAGCGCCATTTGACTTTTCAATGCAAAATTTACTGGAATTGAGATGGGACGTCATGTTGCGTTTGGAGAGCCCCTGATATGCCTAAACATTGAAACCCCCCACAAGTGACACCATTTTGGAAAGTAGACCCCCTAAGGAGCTTATCTAGAGGTGTGGTGAGCACTTTGACTCACCAAGTGCTTCACAGAAGTTTATAATGCAGAACCGTAAAAATAAAAAATCATATTTTTTCGCAAAAATTATCTTTTCACCCCCAATTTTTTATTTTCCCAAGGGTAAGAGAAGAAATTGGACCCCAAAAGTTGTTGTACAATTTGTCCTGAGTACGCTGATACCTCATATGTGGGTGTAAACCACTGTTTGGGCGCATGGGAGAGCTTGGAAGGGAAGGAGCGCCGTTTGACTTTTCACTGCAAAATTGACAGGAATTGAGATGGGACCCCATGTTGTGTTTGGAGAGCCACTGATGTGCCTAAACATTGAAACTCCCCCACAAGTGACACCATTTTGGAAAGTAGACCCCCTAAGGAACTTATCTAGAGGTGTGGTGAGCACTTTGACCCACCAACTGCTTCACAGAAGTTTATAATGCAGAGCCGTAAAAATAAAACGAACATTTTTTTCCCACAAAAATTATTTTTTAGCCCCCAGTTTTGTATTTTCCCGAGGGTAACAGGAGAAACTGGACCTCAAAAGTTGTTGTCCAATTTGTCCTGAGTATGCTGATACCCCATATGTGGGGGGGAACCACTGTTTGGGCGCATGGGAGGGATCGGAAGGGATGGAGCGCCATTTTGAATGCAGACTTAGATGGAATGGTCTGTGTTATGATCCTAGTGGCTGAGGATCACAAAACGAAGTAGCTAAGTTTATGAACATAGACACGAGCTCTAGGGAGGTGGTAACTGGATTGACCGCAAAACCTGATCCTAACCAAACACACTAAAGGTAGCCGGTGAACGTGCCTAAATTCCTAGACGTCTCGACGCAGCCTGAGAAACTAGCTACCCCTAGAGAGAAAGAAAGTAAGACCTCACTTGCCTCAGAGAAATAACCCCAAAGATATAGAAAGCCCCCAACAAATAATAACGGTGAGGTAAGGGGAAAATACAAACGTAGAAATGAAACAGATTCAGCAAATGAGGCCCGCTAATACTAGATAGGAGAAGACAGATAGGAAACTGTGCGGTCAGTAGAAAACCCTATACAAAATATCCACGCTGAGAATTCAAGAACCCCCACACCAACTAACGGTGTGAGGGGAGAAACTCAGCCCCCTAGAGCTACCAGCAAGCGAGGAAATCACATATTAGCAAGCTGGACAAGGACAGATAATAAACCAAGAAACATATTGAACACTGATGATCAAAAAATGAACAAACAGAAACTTAGTTTCTCTTGAAGAGACTGATAACGAAGGACTGCAGGAGAGCTCCAAAATAGCACTGAAGACATTGGCAGCAGGCAACAACTGAGAGTCCAGGTGAACTAAATAGGAAACCAGCTAACAGATAACGAGACAGCTGATCAAGCCTCCGACCTGCAGAATGACACAAAGAGCCACCAGAGGGAGCCCAAAGACAGCACTCACACAGTACCAGTTGTGATCACAAGAGGGAGCCCAAAAACAGAGTTCACAACAGTACCCCCCCTTGAGGAGGGGTCACCGAACCCTCATCAAAACCCCCAGGGCAATCAGGATGAGCCACATGGAAGGCATGAACCAAATCGGCCGCATGAACATCAGAGGCGACAACCCAGGAATTATCCTCCTGACCATAGCCCTTCCACTGAACCAAATATTGAAGCCTCCGTCTAGAAATACGAGAATCCAAGATCTTCTCCACCACGTACTCCAATTCGCCCTCAACCAGCACCGGGGCAGGGGGTTCAACAGAAGGAACCACAGGCACCACATACCTCCGCAACAAAGACCTATGGAACACGTTATGAATGGCAAACGACGCTGGGAGGTCCAAACGAAATGACACCGGGTTAAGGATTTCCAAAATCTTATAAGGACCAATGAAGCGAGGCTTGAATTTAGGAGAGGAAACCTTCATAGGAACATACCGAGAAGACAGCCATACCAAATCCCCAACAAGAAGTCAGGGACCCACACCGCGACGGCGGTTGGCAAAGCGCTGAGCCTTCTCCTGTGACAACTTCAAATTGTCCACCACATGGCTCCAAATCTGTTGCAACCTATCCACCACAGAATCCACCCCAGGACAGTCAGAAGGCTCAACCTGACCCGAGGAAAAACGAGGATGAAAACCAGAATTGCAGAAAAAAGGAGAAACCAAAGTAGCAGAACTAGCCCGATTATTAAGGGCAAACTCGGCCAATGGCAAAAAAGTCACCCAATCATCCTGATCAGCAGAAACAAAACATCTTAAATAAGTTTCCAAGGTCTGATTAGTTCGCTCGGTTTGGCCATTCGTCTGAGGATGGAAGGCCGACGAAAAAGACAAATCAATGCCCATCTTAGCACAAAAGATCCGCCAAAATCTGGACACAAACTGGGATCCTCTGTCAGACACAATATTTTCAGGGATGCCGTGCAAGCGAACCACATTCTGAAAAAATAGAGGAACCAAATCGGAGGAGGAAGGCAACTTAGGCAAGGGCACCAAATGAACCATTTTGGAAAAACGATCACACACCACCCAGATGACAGACATTCTCTGAGAGACTGGAAGATCCGAAATAAAATCCATGGAAATGTGCGTCCAAGGCCTCTTCAGGACAGGCAAAGGCAAAAGCAAACCGCTGGCACGAGAACAGCAAGGCTTAGCCCGAGCACAAATCCCACAGGACTGCACAAAGGAACGCACATCCCGCGACAAGGAAGGCCACCAGAAGGACCTAGCCACCAAATCTCTGGTACCAAAAATCCCAGGATGGCCTACCAACACCGAAGAATGAACCTCAGAAATAACTCTGCTGGTCCATCTATCTGGGACAAACAGTCTCTCTGGTGGGCAACGGTCAGGTCTATCCGCCTGAAATTTCTGCAGCACTCGTCGCAAATCTGGGGAAATGGCAGACAAAATCACTCACTCTCTGAGGATACCAGCCGGCTCTGAAACTCCCGGAGAGTCAGGCACAAAACTCCTAGAAAGAGCATCAGCCTTCACGTTCTTCGAACCAGGCAGGTACGAGACCACGAAATCGAAACGGGAGAAAAACAACGACCAACGAGCCTGTCTAGGATTCAGCCGCTTGGCAGACTCGAGATAAATCAGATTTTTGTGATCAGTTAAGACCACTACACGATGCTTAGCTCCCTCGAGCCAATGTCGCCACTCCTCAAATGCCCACTTCATAGCCAACAACTCCCGATTACCAACATCATAATTCCACTCGGCAGGTGAAAACTTTCTTGAAAAGAAAGCACAAGGCTTCATCACAGAGCAATCAGAGCTTCTCTGCGACAAAACAGCCCCTGCTCCAATCTCAGAAGCATCAACCTCGACCTGAAAAGGAAGAGAGACATCAGGCTGACACAAAACTGGAGCCAAAGAAAACCGGCGCTTCAGCTCCCGAAAGGCTTCCACGGCCGCAGGAGACCAATTAGTCACATCAGAACCCTTCTTGGTCAAATCCGTCAAGGGTTTAACCACGCCAGAAAAATTAGCAATGAAGCGACGGTAAAAATTAGCAAAACCCAAGAACTTCTGAAGACTCTTAACAGATGTAGGCTGAGTCCAGTCATGAATAGCCTGAACCTTGACTGGGTCCATCTCAATAGTAGAAGGAGAAAAAATAAAACCCAAAAAGGAAACCTTCTGTGCGCCGAAGAGACATTTTGAGCCCTTCACAAATAAGGCATTAGCATGCAGGACCTGAAATACCATCCTGACCTGCTTCACATGGGACTCCCAGTCCTCAGAAAAGACCAAAATGTCATCCAGATACACAATCATAAATTTATCCAGATATTCTCGGAAGATGTCATGCATGAAGGACTGGAACACAGAAGGAGCATTAGAGAGTCCAAAAGGCATCACCAAGTACTCAAAATGGCCTTCGGGCGTATTAAATGCTGTTTTCCATTCATCCCCCTGCTTAATGCGCACAAGGTTATACGCACCACGAAGATCTATCTTGGTGAACCAACTGGACCCCTTAATCCGAGCAAACAGATCAGACAACAATGGCAAAGGATACTGAAATTTGACCGTGATTTTATTTAGAAGACGATAATCTATACAAGGTCTCAGAGAACCATCCTTCTTGGCCACAAAAAAGAATCCTGCACCAAGAGGGGAGGAGGACGGGCGAATATGTCCCTTCTCTAAAGACTCCTTTATATAGCTCCGCATTGCGGCATGTTCTGGTACAGACAAATTAAAAAGTCATCCCTTAGGGAACTTACTACCAGGAATCAAATTTATAGCACAATCACAATCCCTGTGAGGAGGCAGGGCACCGGATCTAGGCTCATCAAATACATCCTGGTAGTCCGACAAAAACTCAGGGACCTCAGAAGGAGTGGAAGAAGCAATTGATACCAAAGGAGCATCGCCATGAATCCCCTGGCAACCCCAACTTGAAACAGACATAGCTTTCCAATCCAGAACTGGATTATGGGCCTGCAGCCATGGCAGACCCAACACGACAACATCATGCAAATTATGCAGCACAAGAAAGCGAATCACCTCCTGATGCACAGGAGTCATGCACATGGTCACTTGAGTCCAATATTGAGGCTTATTCTCAGCCAATGGTGTAGCATCAATTCCCCTCAGTGGAATAGGGAATTCCAAAGGCTCCAGGACAAAACCACAGCGCCTGGCAAGCGACAAATCCATCAGATTCAGGGCAGCACCTGAATCCACAAAAGCCATAACCGAGTAGGATGACAAAGAACAAATTAAAGTAACAGACAAAATGAATTTAGGCTGTATAGTACCAATGGTGACAGGTTTAGCGATTTTTTTAACGCGCTTAGAGCATGCTGAGATAACATGAGTTGAATCACCACAGTAAAAGCACAACCCATTTTGACGTCTATGATTTTGACACTCAATTCTGGTCAGAACTCGGTCACATTGCATAGACTCAGGTCTCTGTTCAGAAAACACCGCCAGATGGTGCGCAGAATAGCGCTCCCGCAAACGCCAATCAATCTGAATGGCCAAAGCCATTGAGTCATTCAGACTTGCAGGCGTGGGGAACCCCACCATAACATTCTTAATGGCTTCAGAAAGACCTTCTCTGAAATTTGCAGCCAGGGCACACTCATTCCATTGAGTAAGCACCGACCATTTCCGAAATTTTTGACAATACACCTCAGCTTCATCCTGGCCCTGAGAAAGAGCCAGCAAGGCCTTTTCTGCCTGTTCTCAAGATTAGGTTCCTCATAAAGCAGTCCAGGCGCCAGAAAAAACGCATCCACATTCAGCAATGCAGGATCTCCTGGCACAAGAGAGAAAGCCCAATCTTGAGGGTCGCCACGTAACAAGGAGATAACAATTTTAACTTGCTGAGCGGAATCACCAGAGGAACGAGGTCTCAAAGATAGAAATAATTTACAATTATTCTTAAAATTCAGAAACCTAGATCTATCTCCAGAAAACAACTCAGGAATAGGTATTTTAGGCTCTGACATAAGGCTATGAACAACAAAATCCTGAATGCTTTGCACCCTTGCAGCAAGATGATCCACACTAGAAGTCAGACTCTGAATATCCATGTCTGAAGCTGAACACAAAACCACCCAGAGAATAAGGGGATGAGAGAAGCTGGACAGACTGCAGCAAAGATAGAGAGGAAAAAAAAAATTGAACTCAGGGCTTCTCTTATCCCACTTCTGCGATGCATTAAACACTTTTGTGGATTGCTGTACTGTTATGATCCTAGTGGCTGAGGATCACAAAATGAACTAGCTAAGTTTATGAACATAGACACGAGCTCTATGGAGGTGGTAACTGGATTGACCGCAAAACCTGATCCTAACCAAACACACTAAAGGTAGCTGGTGAACGTGCCTAAATTCCTAGACGTCTCGACGTAGCCTGAGAAACTAGCTACCCCTAGAGAGAAAGAAAGTAAGACCTCACTTGCCTCAGAGAAATAACCCCAAAGATATAGAAAGCCCCCAACAAATAATAACGGTGAGGTAAGGGGAAAATACAAACGTAGAAATGAAACAGATTCAGCAAATGAGGCCCGCTAATACTAGATAGGAGAAGACAGATAGGAAACTGTGCGGTCAGTAGAAAACCCTATACAAAATATCCACGCTGAGAATTCAAGAACCCCCACACCAACTAACGGTGTGAGGGGAGAAACTCAGCCCCCTAGAGCTACCAGCAAGCGAGGAAATCACATATTAGCAAGCTGGACAAGGACAGATAATAAACCAAGAAACATATTGAACACTGATGATCAAAAAATGAACAAACAGAAACTTAGTTTCTCTTGAAGAGACTGATAACGAAGGACTGCAGGAGAGCTCCAAAATAGCACTGAAGACATTGGCAGCAGGCAACAACTGAGAGTCCAGGTGAACTAAATAGGAAACCAGCTAACAGATAACGAGACAGCTGATCAAGCCTCAGACCTGCAGAATGACACAAAGAGCCACCAGAGGGAGCCCAAAGAAAGCACTCACACAGTACCAGTTGTGACCACAAGAGGGAGCCCAAAAACAGAGTTCACAACAGGTCTGCAGGCGTCACATTTTGTTTGCAGAGCCCTAATGTACCTAAACAGTAAAAAAAACCCACAAGTGACACCATTTTGGAAAGTAGACCCCCTAAGCTACTCATCTAGATGTGTTGTGAGAGTTTTGAACCCTCAAGTGTTTCACTACAGTTTATAACGCATAGCCGTGAAAATAAAATAAAAAAATTTTCCCCCCAAAATTATTTTTTAGCCCCCAGTTTTGTATTTTCCCAAGGGTAACAGGAGAAATTGGACCCCAAAAGTTGTTGTCCAATTTGTCTTGAGTACGCTGATACCTCATATGTGGAGGGGAACCACCGTTTGGGAGCATGGGAGGGCTCGGAAGGGAAGGAGCGCCATTTGGAATGCAGACTTAGATGGAATGGTCTGCAGGCGTCACATTGCGTTTGCAGAGGCCCTGATGTACCTAAACAGTAGAAACCCCCCACAAGTGACACCATTTTGGAAAGTAGACCCCCTAAGGAACTCATCTAGATGTGTTGTGAGAGCTTTGAACCCCCAATTGTTTCACTACAGTTTAAAACGCAGAGCCATGCAAATAAAAAATATTTTTTTTTCCAGAAAAATTATTTTTTAGCCCCCAGTTTTGTATTTTCCCAAGGGTAACAGGAGAAATTGGACCCCAAAAGTTGTTCTCCAATGTGTTCCGAGTACGCTGATACCCCATATGTTGGGGTAAAACCCTGTTTGGGCGCACGGGAGAGCTCGGAAGGGAAGGAGCACTGTTTTACTTTTTCAACGCAGAATTGGCTGAAATTGAGATCAGACGCCATGTCGCGTTTGGAGAGCCCCTGATGTGCCTAAACAGTGGAAACCCCCCAATTATAACTGAAACCCTAATCCAAACACACCCCTAACCCTAATCCCAACGGTAACCCTAACCACACCCCTAACCCTGACACACCCCTAACCCTAATCCCAACCCTATTCCCAACCGTAGATGTAATCCAAACCCTAACCCTAACTTTAGCCCAAACCCTAACCCTAACTTTAGCCCCAACCCTAACTGTAGCCTTAACCCTAACCCTAGCCCTAACCCTAGCCCCAACCCTAACCCTAACCCTAGCCCCAACCCTAACCCTAACCCTAGCCCTAGCCCTAACCCTAGCCCTAGCCCCAACCCTAACCCTAACCCTAGCCCTAACCCTAGCCTTAGCCCTAACCCTAGCCCTAACCCTAATGGTAAAATGGAAATAAATACATTTTTAAAAATTTTTTATTTTTCCCTAACTAAGGGGGTGATGAAGGGGGGTTTGATTTACTTTTATAGCGGGTTTTTTAGCTGATTTTTATGATTGGCAGCTGTCACACACTGAAAGAAGCTTTTTATTGCAAAAAATATTTTTTGCGTTACCACATTTTGAGAGCTTTAATTTTTCCATATTTAAGTCCACAGAGTCATGTGAGGTCTTGTTTTTTGTGGAACGAGTTGACGTTTTTATTGGTAACATGCTCGGGCACAGGAGATTTTTTGATCGCTTTTTATTCCGATTTTTGTGAGGCAGAATTACCAAAAACCAGCTATTCATGAATTTCTTTTTGGGGAGGCATTTATACTGTTCCGCATTTGGTAAAATTGATAAAGCAGTTTTATTCTTTGGGTCAGTACGATTACAGCGATACCTCATTTCTATCATTTTTTTTATGTTTTGGCGCTTTTATACGATAAAAACTATTTTATAGAAAAAATAATTATTTTGGCATCGCTTTATTCTGAGGACTATAACTTTTTTATTTTTTCGCTGATGATGCTGTATGGCGGCTCTTTTTTGCGGGACAAGATGATGTTTGCAGCGGTACCATGGTTATTTATATCTGTCTTTTTGATCGCGTGTTATTCTACTTTGTGTTTGGCGGTATGAGAATAAAGCGTTGTTTTTAGCCTCGCTTTTTTTTTTTTTTTACGATGTTCACTGAAGGGATTAACTAGTGATATAGTTTTATAGGTGGGGTCGTTACGGACGCGGCGATACTAAATATGTGTACTTTTATTGTGTGATTTTTTTTATTTAGATAAAGGAATGTATTTATGGGAATTATATTTTTTTTTCCTTTTTTTTTTACACATGTGGGAATTTTTTTTTTTACTTTTTTACTTTGTCCCAGGGGGGGACATTACAGATCGGTGATCTGACAGTGTGCACAACACTCTGTCAGATCACGATCTCACTTACAGCCGTGCAGGCTGCAGCTTTCATCTGCAGCCTGCACGGCACCCGGAAGTAATCCCTGCAGGACCCGGATGCAGCCCCGTGGCCATTTTGGATCCGGGGCCTGCAAGGATAGGAGGTAGGAGACCCTTGCAGCAACGCGATCACATTGCGTTGCTCCGGGGGTCTCAGGGAAGCCCACAGGGAGCCCCCTCCCTGCGCGATGCTTCCCTGTACCGCCGGCACACCGCAATCATGTTTTATCGCGGTGTGCCGGGGGTTAATGTGCCGGGGGCGGTCCGTGACCGCTCCTGGCACATAGTGCCAGATGTCAGCTGCGATAGGCAGCTGACACCCGGCCGCGATCGGCCGCGCTCCCCCCGTGAGCGCGGCCGATCTTGCTGGACGTACTATTCCGTCCTTGGGAATTAGGGCCCACCCCACATGGACGGAATAGTACGTCCAATGGCAGAAAGGGGTTAAAGGTGTTTTTTCAATATTCTCTTCATTAAAGCAGCAGTTAGTACTAAAATATACTTTTACCTAATGTCTTTAACAGATTTTAAAAACACTGAAATAATTTTAATTTCTCATAAGAGCAGCATAATAAAGCTGTTAATGGTTCCTAGGCTTAAAGGCATTTGTAACCCCTAAACCCTAAATTAAACTGCCAATACAGTGGGGAACCTAACCATAATAAATAAAATGCCTGTACTAGATTTTACAGCTTTTACTATCCAGGAAAAAAAAATGTTTTATGAAATATTCAATATGTAAATCTATGCATCTGACAATACAAAGGTGACATCAACCCCTCAAATATAAACCCCACTTGCCACCGCTGCAGGGCAAGTGGGAAGAGCCGGGCAGAGTGCCAGAATTGGCGCATCTAATAGATGTACTTTTTGTGGGCAGCTGTGGGCTGCTATTTTTAGGCTTGGGGGCAATATCCATGGCCCCTTACCAGTCTGATAATACGAGCTCCCAGCTGTCTGCTTTAGCAGGTTACCAGGTACACATGAGTTGGCCAATTATTGCCCTAACCTTTCTCAATTTTTCATATTTCTAGAGCAGTAATGCAACTCAATTTTCATATTTGCATGCTATGGCGCTACAGAGTGCTGCCTCTTTGGTTTGTATGTATATGAGTTGGTGACTCTAGGTTCAGCACTTGTTCACACTTAGTCTATGTTTGGATGTGACGGTCATTATTTTAAAATTTGCTTTAGCAAGGCAGGTTGTCAAAAATAGGGGGGACCCCACGCCATTTTTTAAAATATTTAAATAATTAAAAAATGCAGCATGGGGGCCCCTCTATTTGTGATAACCAGCCTTGCTGAAGCTGACAGATGAGGGTGGTGCAGCCTCCAGCTGTGAGTTTTGCCTGGCTGCTTATCAAAAATACAGGGGAACACATGTTAAGGGACAAAAAATAAATTAGAAAAATGTGCCCACCGCACCTGCGCAGTAGCAGCTATCAGTGTCGTTAGCTGTGATCCGATAACTGCTGCTGCACAGGTGCCAGCGACACAATCTTGGAGGAGGAATTATTTTAACTTCTCCAGTAAGATGGCGCCGCCATGTGCAGTACAGGCTATTGGATCACAGCTATCGGCACTGATAGCTGCAACTGCACAAGCGCGGTGGGTGCAATTTTCAAATTGTTTTTTTTCCTAGCTGGATAAGAAAATGTATTATTGCCACACTAACCATGCGATTATGCTGCAGAGCAGGTGTCACAGCTGGCATCTGTCTGCAAAAACATTTTGTGTTTCTTTCTTCAGTATGTTAGGTATTAATTATGCAAACTAGGGGGCAGTGACCTACCAGCAGTCTGCATTATGCATATGTAATCAGAGCACCACATGCACCAACCATGCCTTAGGGTACAATAATCTCTTAACACAAAAACTGAAAGTAAAGATTAAAAAACAACCATAAGGTGGATTTCATCTACCCAGGTATCATTTTATTTAGTATAACGGCGCTGACCTGTGTTGGTTACTATGCATAATCCTGCTGACAGGTTCGCTTTAAAGGGACTCTGTCAACTGTGGGCAAAGCCGAAAAGCATTAGTGCTCAATATGTCCCGGAACACAGCGAAATACTTCCGGAACATAGTGCGTCGGCACATGCGCACTAATGCTTTGCGGCTTTGCCCGCAGTTGGGCAAAGCATACTGCACATGCGCAAGGCAAGATTGCATTGCACACGCACGTACTACGGAGGAAACCAACTCACATTCAAGAAAATAGTGTGGCCAGCGGGAAAGGAAGGGGTGAATGAAACAAGAGAAAACACCACCCATTGGACCGAACACAGGGCCCGCCAAAATCAGGTGACAGAGTCCCTTCAAGCTTTCCTGCAGGATCAAGGTGCATCAGTGTCAGCATGAACTATCAGTCGATATTTAAAAGAAGCAAAACACTATGGCAACTTTTTTTTGGCATTTCACTGCTTCACTTTGTCTCCATAGGGAACTTAAGCCTGCTTATGTTTGTTCCAAGCACTGCAATACTTTAACCCCTTAGTGACAGAGCCAATTTGGTACTTAATGACTGAGCCAATTTTTACAATTCTGACCACTGTCACTTTATGAGTTTGTAACTCTGAAACGCTTTAACAGATCCCGCTGATCTAGAGATTGTTTTTTCATGACATATTGTATTTCATGTTAGTGGTAACATTTCTTCGATATTACTTGCGATTATTTATGTAAAAAAATGGAAATATGTCGAAAATTTTTAAAAGTTTGCAATTTTCAAAGTGTATTATTATGCCCTTAAATCAGAGAGATATGTCACAAAAAGTAGTTAATAAATAACATTTCCCACATGTCTACTTTACATCATCACAATTTTGGACACAATTTTTTTTTTTGTTAGGGAGTTATAAGGGTTAAAAGTTGACCAGCAATTTCTCATTTTTACAACACCATTTTTTTTAGGGACCACATAACATTTGAAGTCATTTTGAGGGGTCTATATGATAGAAAATAACCAAGTGTGACACCATTCTAAAATCTACACCCCTCAAGGTGCTCAGAACCACATTCAAGAAGTTTATTAACCCTTTACGTGCTTCACAGGAACTGAAACAACGTGGAAGGAAAAAATGAACATTTAACTTTTTTTGCAAACATTTTATTTCAGAACCATTTTTTTTTATTTTCACAAGTGTAAAAACAGAAATTTAACCAAAAATTTTGTTGTGCAGTTTCTCCTGAATACGCCAATACCCCACATGTGGGGGTTAACCACTGTTTGGGCGCACCACAGAGCTTGAAAGAGAAGGAGCGCCATTTGACTTTTTCAATGCAGAATTGGCTGGAATTGAGATTGGATGCCATGTCACGTTTTGAGAGCCCCTGATGTGCCTAAACAGTGGAAACGCTCCACAAGTGACACCATTTTGGAAACTAGACCCCTCAAGGAACTTATCTAGATGTGTGGTGAGCACTTTAAACCCCCAGGTGCTTCACAGAAGTTTATAACGTAGAGCCGTGAAAATAAAAAATCTTTTTTTTTTCTACAAAAATGATATTTGCCCCCAAATTTTTATTTTCGCGAGAGTAACAGGAGAAATTAGACCACAAAAGTTGTTGTGCAATTTCTCCTGAGTACGTCAATGTAGAATTGGCTGGAATTGAGATTGGACGCCATGTCGTGTTTGGAGAGCCTCTGATGTGCCTAAACAGTAGAAATCCCCACAAGTGACCCCATTTTGGAAACTAGACCCCTTAAGGAACTTATCTAGATGTGTGGTGAGCACTTTAAACCCCCAAGTGCTTCACAAAAATTTATAAAGTAGAGCCGTGAAAATAAAAAATCCTTTTTTTTCTTAAAAAATGATGTTTTAGCCTGCAATTTTTTATTTTCTCAAGGGTAACAGGAGAACTTGGACCCGAAAATTTGTTGTCCAGTTTGTCCTGAGTACGCGGATACCCCATATGTGGGGGGGCACTGTTTGGGCACCTATCGGGGCTCGGAAGGGAAGGAGCAACGCTTGGAATGCAGACTTTGATGGTATGGTCTGCGGGTGTCATGTTGCATTTGCAGAGCTCCTGATGTACCTATACAGTAGAAACCCCCCACAAGTGACCCCATTTTGGAAACTAGACCCCCAAAGAGCTTATCTAGATGTGTGGTGAGCACTATAAACCCCAACTGCTTCACAGAAGTTTATAATGTAGAGCCATGAAAATATAAAAATCATATTTTTTCCACAAAAATGATCTTTTCACCCCCAAATTTTTACTTTCACAAGGGTAACAGGAGAAATTGGACCCCAAAATTTAGTGTGCAATTTATGCTGAGTGGGCTGATACCCCATATATGGGGGATCACTGTTTGGGCGCATGGCAAAGGTCGGAAGGGAAGGAGCACCATTTGGAATGCAGACTTTGATAGAATGGTCTGCGGGCGTTATGTTACGTTTGCAGAGCCCCTGATGTACCTAAACAGTAGAAACCCCCACAAGTGACCCCATTTTGGAAACTAGACCCCTATGGAACTTATCTAGATGTGTGGTAAGAACTTTGAATGCCAAAGTGCTTCACAGAAGTTTATAATGCAGAGTCGTGAAAATAAAAAATATTTTTTTTTTCATAAAAAAGATTTTTTAGCCCCCAAGTTTTAATTTTTACAAGGGTAACAGGAGAAATTGGACCCCAAAAGTTGTTCAATTTATCCCGAGTACGCTGATGGCCCATATGTGGGGGTAAACCACTGTTTGGGCGCACTGCAGAGCTCAGAAGGGAGGGAGCACCATTTGACTTTTTGAGCGCAAAATTGGCTGTCATGTTTGGAGACCCCCTGATGTACCTAAACAGTGGAAACCCCCCAATTCTAACTCCAACCCTAACCCCAACACACCCCTAACCCTAATCCCAACCCGATCCATAATCCTAATCACAACCCTAACCCCAAACAACCCTAATCTCAACCCTAACCATAACCCTAATCAAAACCCTAAATCCAACACAACCCTAATCCTAATCTCAACCCTAACCTCAAACCTAACCCTAATCCCAATACACCCCTAACCCTAATCCCAACCCTAACCTTAACCCTAATCCCAAACCTAACCCTAATCCCAAACGTAACCCTAATGCCAACCCTAACCCTAATACCAACCCTAATCCAAACCCTAACCCTAATCCCAACTCTAACCCTAAATTTAGCCGCAACCCTAGCCCTAACTTTAGCCGCAACCCTAGCCCTAACTTTAGCCCCAACCCTAATCCTAGCCCTAACCCTAACTTTAGCCCCAACCCTAACCCTAGCCCTAACACTAACCCTAAATTTAGTTCCAACCCTAACCCTAACCCTAGCCCTAACTTTAGCCCCAACCCTAACCCTAGCCCTAACCCTAGCCCAACCCTAACCCTAGCCCTGACTTTAGCCCCAACCCTAGCCCTAACCCTAGCCCTAAGGCTACTTTCACACTTGTGTCGTGTGGCATCTGTCGCAATCCGTCGTTTTGGACAAAAAACGGATCCTGCAAATGTGCCCGCAGGATGCGATTTTTGCCCATAGACTTGTATTGCCGACAGATCACGACGGATGGCCACACGTCATGTCCGTAGTGCACTGGATCCGTTGTGTTTTGGCGGACCATCATCACAAAAAACGTTCAATGTAACATTTTTTTGAACACCGCGTCCGCCATTTCCGACAGTGCATGTGCAGCCATAACTCCGCCCCCTCCTCCCCAGGACATAGACTGGACAGCGGATGCATTGAAAAACTGCATCCGCTGCACACATTGTGCACAATTTTACCAACGTGCGTCGGTACGTTGGGCCAACGCATTGCGATGGCCCCGTACCGATGCAAGTGTGAAAGAAGCCTAACCCTAGCCCTAACCCTAGCCCTAACCCTAAATGTAGCCCCAACCCTAACCCTAACCCTAAATTTAGCCCCAACCCTAACCCTAACCCTAAATTTAGCCCCAACTCCTCTAGCTGCCGGCTGGCAGATCATGGTGGGCGCACTGCGCATGCACCCGCCATTTTCCTACCGGATGAAGAAGCCGGCAGGCAGGAGGGGACGCAGGAGGACCCAGGGACACCGGTAAGTATAACAGGGTCCCCGAATCCCCCTATTTCTCTGTCCTCTGATGTGCAATCACATCAGAGGACAGAGAATGACACAATGCTTTTTTTTTTTGCGGCCGCCGGTAAATAGTTTATTACCGGCGATCGTAAAACAGGGGTCAGTAAAAACCGACCCTAATCATGTTCTTTGGGGTCTCGGCTACCCCGGCAGCCGAGACCCCAAAGATCTCCCGGGTGCCGGCCGGTGGGTGCACTGCGCTTGCGCCCGCCACTTTTTGGCTGGAACAAGATGGCAGCACCCATCGGGAGCCACGATGAGCACCGGGGGAGACATGTGAGTATCGGGGACGATCGGGGACCCCATTTCTCTGTCCTCTGAAGTGCGATCACATCGGATGACAGAGAAATTAAATGGGAAATTGCGGGGGGTTTTTTGCGACCGCTGGTAAACGGTTAATTACCGGCGATCGCAACCCGGGGGTCAGTAAAAAAACCCCGAATCATGTTCTCTGGGGTCTCGGCTACCCCTGGCAACCATGACCCCCAGAGAAAATCCAACTCTGGGGGGCGCTATTCACTTTTTCCACAGCGCCGGTAATTAATGGCGCTGTGGTTTAAGTACCCTTAACTGCTGCCGTTAAAAGGCGTATTGGCGGTCGTTAAGAGGTTAATACTGCAGTACTGTATATGACACAAGAATATCAAAATGGCAGCAGTGGGTTTTGGGCAAAAACATGTTGGGGTAGTGGTCTCTTTTGGCACTTAAAGTGAATGGCACTGTCAGCCATTCACAATAGCATTTAGGCTACTTTCCTACCATGAGCTTTTGAAGAATTTTTAATATTGCAGATTTTCTGCAGCATTTCTGCACCCATTGATTAAAATAGGTTAATTTTATTTGTTCAAAAACACACAGAATACAAAACTCCATGAAAACTCATTGTGGGAATGTAATCTTAAATGGTTAAACTGCAGCAATCACAGCTCACTCTGGTAACTGCTGCTTAGGCAGATGCCAGCTGTATAACACAGCCATTATTTGCAGCTCCTAAAGCCACTGCATACACTATCACACTCTTTGTAATGTAATAGCACATTATGCAGTGGGAAGAGATTCATGTTTTAGCATAGAAATAATTTGACATTACGCACAATGCACAATATCTTCTTTGGGTGATTACAAACTCAGATGCAACAAATCTGAATGCAGTCTCTGGCTCTGCAGAAATAAAGTGGTTTATTACCATCAGACCAAATATGCTGATTTTGAAGCTAACTTGAAGTCTGGAAAAAAGTCATTAGTGACTTTGATAAATAACATCTAAAGGTACCTGTCCATTTTTAGACAAGAAAGATTAAAGGAGTGATGTGAAAATGAATTTCTCTGTTAAAGTTAACTTTTAATTAATCTATTTTTAACCTCTGCATAGGAAGATAATTAAATCCTTGCAACCTTATGCTCTTTTATAACAAACTGTAGATTTGTTCTTGTTCCTGGTAAATCGAAGTGGTAAGATTGCTATCAAATACAAGTAGACTCTGGAAAATTGAATCTGAATGAACGTTTAAGCATAGGGACGTGTTTAGTAACACTGATTTGAATGCACAAAGTATTAGAATGTGATTACTGTTGGCTTTTAAAAATTAAGTGAAGCCTTAATGGAGAATAATACCAGGATAAAGTCTGATCTGGAATGGATAGATGTTCACATCAGTGCAGAGGAACCATCTTTCTCACTACTACTTATTGTGCCTCATGATGTTAAAGAGGTAAAGGCAGAGACCTTCCCAGCAACCTGAAAACTGATAAAAAATAGACTTACCTGGACAATTACCTAAAAAAATAGTACACAATCTGGTAGAATCAATATTAACTGAACCAGTGACATCCTGCATTTAGCATCAATATGGCCAAACGCCTATAAAAATAACCATAGCATACAATCCATACAAAAACTCCCACTACACATTATTCCTACACAAAACCTGGAGTACAAGTCCACCAATATATAATAAAATCAAAAAAGAGTTTATTGTACCAATACAAGGCATAAATAAATATAACAAAAAAATCATAAAAGTCAAAAGGAAAAAGGCTCAGTTGTTTTGGACAGCAGATCATCAGTAATAAACAGGTGCTTCTCACAAAATTAGAATATCATCAAAAATGTGTTTCAGTTCTTCAATACTAAACAACACCTTGGACCACTGAGCAACAGTCCAGCTCTTTTTCTCCTTGGCCCAGGTAAGACGCTTCTGGCGTTGTCTATTGGTCATGAGTGGCTTGGCACAAGGAATGCGACACTTGTTAAGGTTTTTAACAACTGATATTTTTCTGAAAGTGGAAATCAACTTAGTGCCTTTATAAAACATTTCAGCATATTAAATTAACTCAGAAAACATGTACTGTATCTTATGGGCATTCAGCTCACAGTTATTGTTTTCCTCAATGTAAAATGCAGAATAGATATGAGAAGTGGTGAAAATAATTATGCTGTTTTCATTTTTCTCTTTCTGCCATTCACATCTTAAGTACTGTTAGAGAATTGTCTTGTTTTGTACTATATTCTATGTATTCACAAGATAAAATGGATAAAAATGGATAAAGGATAAAATAGACTTATCCAATGTATTTGTGACAAGCACAATAAGGGCCTAACAAGAAATCATATTCTGTGCAGAATAATGCTTCCATACTAACAATGAATCTATATGCAAATTGTTTCGTGCAATAATCAGCACAACAGGGAAGAGCTTATAGAGCACTTACTCATTTTGTCCCTTTCTTAGCATTATCTTTCTAAAAGACCAATCTTCGTGATGTTCTTTCACTGTACCATTGTCATTACAGATACTTCCAATACAAACAGGCTAAAACTATAAGTAACCCTCTTTTCAACCACACAGAACTTCAATGAGTAACACAAGGTTACATATAATTATTTTGAATAGAATTGTTTCTGTCCTATAATGAAATAGTCATTTCATCTTATAATACATAGTACATAGTTATTATTATTAGGGTTGAAGGAAGACTTTAGGTCCATCTAGTTCAACCCATAGCCTAACCTAACATGCCCTAACATGTTGATCCAGAGGAAGGCAAAAATAACCCATGTGGCAAAGAGTAAGTTCCACACTGGGGAAAAAAATTCCTTCCCGACTCCACATACGGCAATCAGACGAGTTCCCTGGATCAACGCCCTAACAAGGAATCTAGTATATATAACCTGTAACATTATACTTTTATCAATTTACCCCATCTCCCATTGAGAGCTTTATGTAAATTGTCCTATTTCATTCTCTGCATTGCGTAGGTTAACAAAAATATGCCCTTATATAACAATCTGCCCATTATACATTCTTAAGGCTTTGCCTAACACAATTATACAATATTAACAGTAGCATGATGTTTACTCCAGTAACTTAGATGGACATCCGTGTGGTCAAAATTGCTACTACTCTTATTCTCTATATCTTGTAGGGAGAAGGCTGGTCTTTCTGGTGAAATGTGTCAAGGGATATACAGAAAAGAAATGCTGCAGAGTCACAATGTTTTCAAAAATATAAATGCCAATAGTTTTTTTTTTATCAGTTAACAAAATGCAAAATGAATGACCAAATAAGATATCTACGGGTGCTTTTCACAAAATTAGAATATCATCAAAAAGTTAATTTATTTCAGTTCTTCAATACAAAAAGTGAAACTCATATATTATATAGAGCCATTAAACAGAGTGATCTATTTCAAGTGTTTATTTCGGTTAATGTTGATGATTATGGCTTACAGCAAATGAAAACAGAAAAGGAAAAAGGAGAAAACATGGCAGCTCCTAGCGCAATAACTTCAAGATGTGTACCTAACCCAAGGATAGTAGAAACCTATCCCAGAACTGTTCACTTTAGGAGGTTTTGCAGGGAGAAGGCTCAACATGGAGCTCAGCATATAGTGTAGATCCATCAGGAAACAACTGCAGCAACCAAATGCAGCAGCCACTCAGAAGCTCTTCTGATGTCTGGGTATCTACACAAATACTTGAAATTAAAGCCTGTAGGAAAATACTGAGCCTTGGGCATTGGATACTACTGGTTGAGGAAATCTGAATGGAATGAAAAGTGGATTCAATGGGATGAAGAATAAGTGAGTAATTTTATGTTAAGAGGTTATTCAAGGGTAAAAAACAACAAACAGGCATGCAATAAAGGTAAAGAGTCCATGCAATGTGTTTCAATGCAGGACCACTGTCTTCATCAGTTATTGGCTTCAATATATCCACTAGGATGACAGGAAGTCACATGTTCTATAGTTATATCAGGGAAATACATAGAAACATAGGGTGTATTGAAATTAGCTACTGGATATGACTGTAGATAGACATTTGAGACAGTTACAATATTTCATGCCTTATGGAGCATGGGTGCATCTAACCAGGTGTGTGATCATTCACAAAACAACCTATATTAGCACACAGAAAAATGACGTGAGCTGAACCAACAACCACGTTGTGAACCAAAAATTAGAGTTTAGACACCATGATATCGTTACGTGATTTGTGGGTTTATTATCTGATGAATAAGTGAACTTAAGATTTCTATAGATGTCTAGTTTGACCGCACAGTCACATCCAGTTAGAGCTAACAGTTTGACTTTCAGCTTATTGACTGATTAATCAATATGAAATAAGTGATGGGAAAAGAGGATAATAAGTCATGAAATGAAGACGATTCTAAATACTTTGTGTAAAAAAACAACCATTGAAAGTATTCACATTTCCTTTTCCACTTTAAACATGCACAGATCAAACTCTGCAGAGACATAAAACTGGCAGAATTAAATAAATAGATCAAAGCATAGTGGAAAGCTAAAATTCATGACATTGCAATAGACAATGATTAAAGCAGGAAAATCTTTTTACTTGAAACTTAAATAGCTGTCTTCAGTATGGTTCTTTTCCATAATAAAAAATCATGACGCTGGAAGCAGGTTCACATTGAGGGAAACCAAACCTTTGTAACTCATGGATACAATGACTTTGTGGGTTTCAAATGCTTATTGTGTATAAGGTAAATACAAAGCTAAATAAGTGAAACCGCTATTGATAGCTCCAGCTTTACACGGATAAATGAAAGCAAAGAGAGCTCTATTGAAAGATTACATTGGGTTATTCATGCTTATTTTCAGTGAAGCAAATGTCTGAATTTGAGAAATGTCTGCCAGTTTTCTGACTTTATTAGTCTAATTTTATTCTAAGTATGCATTCTAATTGAAACCTGCATGGTGGCAAATAGAGGAGCTGCAGTAGAGCTGAAGGTACTTTTTGTGCTGCAATAAGGTGTCACCATATGGTATCATTTTATAAAGATAATCTCCTGTTTTTCAAGAAAAAAATGGCTCATGACTTCTTAAAATGATATCGTTCCTGGGTTTTGGATTCATCTAATTTAGAGGCTTCCCAATGGTTTTATAATGTTACTTATGTTCATTAGCAGAGATGATTGAATCTGCCGAGATTCAAATTTGGGAAATCACGCAAATTAAATGTTCCTTAGTAAGCTGTGAGGGTCTCTCTAAATCCTACAGTATAATAAACGGATGGAAAAAAAAATAATTCTCACGTCAGTACTTATCAGTTTCACAGCCCCTTCAGCCCACTGCTTAATCGTCTGCGTCTCTTTCTTTTACTTTCCTCCACTGGGTGCATCCTCTTAGGCCTACTTCACTCTAAGCTGGTTTTCTGGCACCAAGTAGGCTGATGTGACTGTGTATCATATCGTCATAGCACGGACCATGACTTTACAATGTCTTCTGCACTAGCAAATGATGAAGTTATGTCATAGGTCTGCTTGATGCCAGAAGCATAAAGGGAAGTAATCCAAAAAGAATGTGTACAATGGGGAAAGGTGAGAAGTAGGGAAGCGGTGAACAGGACAGCAAACTGCGGGGGCAGCAAGACAAGTGGCCTGTGAGGTGAAGTTTTTTTTTAATCTCTTTCTTCAATAGTTAAGCAAAATGGTGGTCAGCAAGCTGACATTTAGTTGACTTTATGTGGAGCAAATTGCAAAAAAATAGCATTCTGGAGAAATCAAAAGTTTTGCAAAATTTGAGGAGAATTTATATTGACTTGCCATCAATTCATTAGCCATCTTAATTTTCATATATATTTTTTTTTAAAAAAGGTTCTAGTGCGGCGCCCCAGTGTCCTGGTCATCGCATTGATGTCATTATCCTTTCAGGGGAGAAGTGATGTCATGTCTGAAGGCAATGAAAGACAACCATATTCAGGTATCACACACATACGACATGTTCACACTCCAGACCAGAAGGGGGAGCTCTAAGCCTGTTTAGGGTGAACTCCCCTATTTAACATCCTGATCTGGAAGGAAAAGGGGTTCAGAGTTCAGTTCCTGTCAGGCAGAGAGAAGGAGAGGAACTCTGCTGGCATGATGTGCTGCAACTCCTGGGATAAGACACAAAAAGGTGAACATACTGCAGAGAGTGTGCAGGAAAGCAGAGCACAGGAGAAGAATACCAGAGGGAGATCAGCCAGGAACAAGCTGCTCCTTTCTGAGGTGCAGAAGCCGGTAGCCAGAAACACCGAGGGAGTAACTGTCTCCAAGCCTTGCTCCAGAAACCGGCAGGACAGTCAATTCCAAGTTGGCTGCCCGACCTTAATACCTAAGAAGACACAGTGGCAACTTGCGTGGGCCGGGGCGTCTCTAGGGTCCCTATAAAAAGCCTCAGGCCATCAGTCATACGGGTTTGTCCTATCCATACCATCTGGGGGAAAGAGAGGAAGAAATAACATCTAGAACATCTACAAGAGTTGTGAGGACCTTACTGGGAAGCTCAGCAAGGAGGTACTACAACACACAGGCGCTAGTAGGAAGACTACTGATTTCCACCTGGATAAAGTGACTCTGGATTTGCCTTCACACTGGCCGGACTCTGCCTGCTCTGTCATCTGGCGCTCTGGGCTGAGGATACCATCTGAAGTCTTCAGTAAACAAGGTAAAAGATTGCAAACCTGTCTCCTCATCCTTTATTGCACCTTGCCCATATATACACTCTTTTACTGGACACCCTTGAGGGCCACAGACCGGGTCAGCCACCGTGACATCCCCCGAACCGTAGGACCCAGTGCCGAGTACCCCATTGCCCTACTCTGGGGGCGATCCACTTACATTTGCCTTTAAAATGAGTAAAAAAATTAGCTCCTAAGTGCCTCCCAATAGTTGTCTCACATCTATCAAACTAGCTGTCCACTGTCTTCAGTTTAGTGTAATCTGTATCTAACAGCAGAGGCACTGAGGCAGATTATAGAAAGAGTAATCTGTCATAAGCTATTTTGTCTATTATACTACATGCAGAAAAAATCAAGCAGCAGACTTTGAGCTTGAGGCAGACAGAGTATTTGACATTGGCTGGGGCAAGGCATGCTAGAAAGTGAAAGACAGGATTCTCAATATACGCTGCTCAAAAAAATAATGGGAAAACTAAAATCCCACATCCTAGATATCACTGAATGAAATATTCCAGTTGTAAATCTTTATTCATTACATAGTGGAATGTGTTGAGAACAATAAAACCTAAAAATGATCAATGTAAATCACAACTAATATCCCACGGAGGTCTGTAGTTGGAATGATGCTCAAAATCAAAGTTGAAAATTAAGTTACAGGCTGATCCAACTTCAGTGGAAATGCCTCAAGACAAGGAAATGATGCTCAGTAGTTTGTGTGGCCTTTACGTGCCTGTATGACCTTCCTACAATGCATGATCCTGATGTGGCAGTTAATGGTCTCCTGAGGGATCTCCTCCCAGACCTGGACTAAAGCATCCGCCAACTCCTGGACAGTTTATGGTGCAATGTGACGTTGGTGGATGGTGCGAGACATGATGTCCCAGATGTGTTTGATCGGATTCAGGTCTGGGGAACGGGCGAGCCGGTCCTAAGCTTCAATGCCTTCATTTTGCAGCAACTGCTGACACACTCCAGCCACATGAGGTCTGGCATTGTCCTGCATTAGGAGGAACCCAGGGCCAACCGCACCAGCATATGGTCTCATAAGGGGTCAGAGGATCTCATCTCAGTGCCTAATGGCAGTCAGGCTACCTCTGGAAAGCACGTGGAGGGCTGTGCGGTCTTCCCAAGAAATGCCACCCCACACCATTACTGACCCACTGCCAAACCGGGCATACTGAAGGATGTTGCAAGCAGCAGATCGCTCTCCACAGCATCTCCAGACTCTGTCACATGTCAAATGTGCTCAGTGTGAACCTACTTTCATCTGTGAAGAGCACAGGTGGCCAGTGGTGAATTTTCCAATCCTGGTGTTCTATGGCAAATGCCAAGCATCCTGCACGGTGTTAAGCTCTGAGTACAACCCCAATCTGTGGACGTCAGGCACTAAGACGATCCTCATGGAGTCAGTTTCTAACCGTTTGTGCAGACACATGCACATTTGTGGCCTGCAGGAGGTCAATTTGCAGGGCTCTCGCAGTGCTCTTCCTGTTCCTCCTTGCACAAAGGCTGAGGTAGCGGTCCTGCTGCTGGATTATTGCCCTCCTACAGCACCCTCCATGTCTCTTGGTGTACTGGCCTGTCTCCTTTTAGTGCCTCCAGCCTCTGGACACTACGCTGACAGACACAACAAACCTTCTTGCCACAGCTCGCATTGATGTTCCATCCTGGATGAGCTGCACTACCTGAGCCACTTGTTTGGGTTTTAGAGTCCGTCTCATGCTACCACAAGTGTGAAAGCACAACCAACATTCAAAAGTCACCAAAACATCAGCCAGAAAGCACTGGTACTGAGATGTGTTCTGTGTTCCCCACCTGCAGAACCACTCCTTAATTGGGTGTGTCTTGATATTTGCCAATAATTTCCATCTGTTGTCTATTTCATTTGCACAACAGCATGTAAAATTGATTGTCAAACGGTGTTGCTTCCTAAGTGGACAGTTTGATTTCACAGAAGTTTGATTTACTTGGAGTTATATTCTGTTGTTTAAGTGTTCCCTTTACTTTTTGAGCAGTGTATATTAATGGCAGACTACTTTGTGCAAAAAGAGAGGGTAGCAATTTACAGTGCATGAGAGATCCAAGTTTTGATCTGAATCACAAATTTCTCATGCAAATCTGTGGGCTTATAAAAAGGAGTACAGGGGTAGCACTGCTGCAGCCAGGCTTGTCCTCTGAAAGCCGGAGGAGTGACTGCACCAGTAAGGAGGGAAATAGGAGAGCAGGGCAGGCCAGACGGGTGCTGGTAGTGGGGGACTCAATTATTAGGGGAACAGATAGGGCAATCTGTCACAAAGACAGGGATCGTCGAACAGTGTGCTGCCTACCTGGTGCTCGAGTCTGACACATTGCTGATCGGGTGGACAGATTACTGGGAGGGGCTGGTGAGGACCCAGCAGTCATGGTGCACATTGGCACAAATGACAAAGTTAGAGGTAGGTGGAAGATCCTTAAAGATGATTTCAGGGAATTAGGCTGCAAGCTGAAAGCAAGGACCTCCAACGTGGTATTTTCCAAAATACTGCCTGTACCACGTGCCACGCCAGAGAGGCAACGGGAGATTAGGGAGGTTAATAAGTGGCTCAAGAATTGGTGTAGGAAGGAGGGGTTTGGGTTCCTGCAGAACTGGGCCGACTTCTCAGTTGGCTACAGGCTCTACGCTAGGGATGGGCTGCACCTCAATGGGGAAAGTGCAGCTGTGCTGTAGGAGAAAATGGCTAGAAGGTTGGAGGAGTGTTTAAACTAGGGATTGGGGGGGAGGGTATCAATTTATAGGAGGGGAAGATAGTGCAGATAGAGACCTTGGCACAAATAAGGAAGTTGGTGGTGGCGGTGGCATGGGGGATGGTGTTAGAACAGTTAATAATTTAACAAAGAATAGAGGTACAGAGAGGAATATCAAGTGCATGTATACTAATGCCAGAAACCTTGCCAACAAAATGGATGAATTAGAATTAAAGTTGTTGGAGCATAATTATGGCATGGTGGGGATATCTGAAACATGGCTGGATGAGAGCCATGACTGGGCTGTTAACTTGCAGGGCTATAGCCTTTTCAGAAATGACCGTACAGATAAGCGAGGGGGAGGAGTGTGTCTGTATGTAAAATCGTCCTTAAAACCCATCCGGCGTGATAATATGGGCGAATTTAATGAAAATGTAGAGTCCCTGTGGGTGGAGATAAGGGGAGGGGGAAAAAATAATACATTACTCATAGTGGTTTGTTATAAATCTCCAAAAATAATGGAAGCAATGGAGAATATCCTCGTAAAGCAAATAGATGAAGCTGCGACTCAAGGAGAAGTCATTATTATGGGGGACTTCAACTACCCTGAAATAGATTGGGGAACAAAAGCCTGCAGTTCCAGCAAAGGTAATCGGTTTTTGACAACTATGCGAGACAATTACCTTTCACAACTGGTTCAGGACCCAACAAGACGGGGGGCACTGCTAGACCTAATATTAACCAACAGGCCAGACCGCATATCAAATATAAGGGTTGGGGGTCACTTGGGGAATAGTGATCACAAAATAATAAGTTTTCATGTATCCTTTAATAAGATGGGTAGTAGGGGGGTTACAAGGACACTAAACTTCAGGAGGGCAAATTTCCAATGGATGAGAGAGGATCTTGGTGCAATTAACTGGGACGATATCCTGAGACATAAAAATACACAAAGAAAATGGGAGACGTTTATTAGCATCCTGGATAGGACCTGTGCACAGTATATACCGTATGGGAATAAACATACTAGAAATAGGAGGAAACCAATATGGCTAAATAGAGCTGTAAGGGGCGCAATAAGTGACAAAAAGAAAGCATTTAGAAAATTAAAGGAAGTAGGTAGTAATGAGGCATTAAATAAATACAAAAAATTAAATAAATTCTGTAAAAAGCAAATCAAGGCAGCAAAAATTGAGACAGAGAGACTCATTGCCAGAGAGAGTAAAAATAATCCCAAAATATTCTTTAACTACATAAATAGTAAGAAACTAAAAAATGAGAGTGTTGGCCCCCTTAAAAATAGTCTGGGGGAAATGGTGGATGAGGATGAGGAAAAAGCCAATATGCTAAATGACTTTTTTTCATCAGTATTTACACAAGAAAATTCCATGGCAGACAATATGATCAGTGATAACAAAAATTCTCCATTAAGTGTCACCTGCTTAAACCAGCAGGAAGTACGGAGGCGTCTAAAAATCACTAAAATTGACAAATCTCCGGGTCCGGATGGGATACACCCCCGAGTACTGCAGGAATTAAGTACAGTCATTGATAGACCATTATTTTTAATCTATTATTATTATTATTATTATTATTAATTATTTCTAATCTTTCCAAAGTAACAGGGTCTGTACCACAGGACTGGCGTATAGCAAATGTGGTGCCAATATTCAAAAAGGGGACAAAAACTGAACTTGATAATTATAGGCCAGTGAGCTTAACCTCTACCGTGGGTAAAATCCTGGAGGGTTTTCTAAGAGATGCTATACTGGAGTATCTGAAGAGGAATAACCTCATGACCCAGTATCAGCATGGGTTTACTAGGGACCGTTCCTGTCAGACTAATTTGATCAGCTTCTATGAAGAGGTAAGTGTTGTGAATTCTGTTGTGGGTTCTGCTCTTAGGCTCCCTCCGGTGGTTATAAGTGGTAGTGCTGCTGTTTGTCCTTCACAACAGTCATCAGCTGCTTCCACTTTGGACGGGGCTATTTAGTCTGGCTCCTTCCTTTATTGAGTGCCAGTTGTCCATTGTTTTCTAGGGATCCACATCTCTGCTTGGTTTCTCCTTCTGGATTGTCCAAATCATCAAAGATAAGTCCTGGCTCTGTTTTTGCAGTCCACATGCGGTGGACTTAATAGTTCTGTGAATTGCTATGTTTTTTCTTGTCTAGCTTTGTCTGTGTTAAGATTTACTCAGCCAAGTTGGAAGCTCTGGAGTCACAGAGTTACCCTCCATGCCTTTAGTTAGGTGTGGAGATTTTTGTATTCTCTGTGGTGGATTTTGTAGTATTTTTTATACTGACCGCACAGTACTCTTTCCTGTCTTTTCTTTCTAGGTAGCGTGGCCTCCTTTGCTAAATTCTGTTTTCAGTCTGCGTTTGTAATTTCCCTCTCCTCTCACAGTCAATATTTGTGGGGGGTTGCCTTTCCTTTGGGAATTTTCTCTGAGGCAAGTTAGTATTCCTGTTTCTTCCTTTAGGTGTAATTAGTCCTCCGGCCGTGACGAGGTGTCTAGGGAGTGACAGGAACATCCCACGGCTACTTCTAGTTGATGTGTTAAGTTCAGGGTCTGCGGTCAGTATAGAGGCCACCTACTCCAGAGCTCATCCATGCTGCTCTTAGGCCACCAGTTCATAACAGTACAACTGGCCAACAATGAGTTAACCGCATCTCAAAAGAAGGGAAAGAAAGTGCTGAGCCATTTTTTTTTCTGTACTCGGTTGTGTTTTTTTTCCCCTCTTCACTTCTGGGTGGCTCAGGAGTTAGGCGTTGACATGGATGTTCAGGGACTTGCTTCTCAGGTGGATCAACTTGCTGCTAGAGTACAGGGTATTTCTGATTATATCGTGCAGACTCCTGTTTTAGAGCCTAGAATTCCTACCCCCGATCTGTTCTTCGGGGACAGGTCCAAATTTTTGAGCTTTAAAAATAACTGTAAACTGTTTTTTGCTCTTAAGCCCCGTTCCTCTGGTGATCTCATCCAGCAGGTAAAAATTGTCATTTCTCTGTTGCGTGGTGACCCGCAGGATTGGGCATTTTCCCTGGAATCTGGGAATCCGGCCTTGCTTAATGTAGACACCTTTTTTCAGGCGCTTGGGTTATTGTATGATGAACCTAACTCTGTAGAGCATGCTGAGAAAACACTTTTGGCCCTGTGTCAGGGTCAAGAAGCGGCAGAGTCATATTGCCAGAAACTCAGAAAATGGTATGTGCTTACTAAGTGGAATGAGGATGCTTTGGCGGCAATTTTCAGAAAGGGTCTTTCTGAATCTGTTAAAGATGTTATGGTGGGGTTCCCCACGCCTGCAGGTCTGAGTGATTCTATGTCTCTGGCCATTCAAATTGATCGGCGCTTGCATGAGGGCAGAGTTGTGCACACTATGGCGTTGTCTTCCGAGCGGAGTCCTGAGCCTATGCAGTGTGATAGGATTGTGTCTAGAGCGGAACGCCAAGGATTCAGACGTCAGAATAGGTTGTGCTTTTACTGTGGCGATTCTGCTCATGTTATTTCTGATTGCCCTAAGCGTGCCAAGAGAATCGCTAATTCCGTTACTATCAGTACTGTACAACCTAAATTTCTGTTATCTGTGACCCTGATCTGCTCATTATCGTCATTCTCTGTCATGGCATTTGTGGATTCAGGCACCGCTTTAAATTTAATGGACTTAGAATTTGCCAGACGTTGTGGTTTTTCCTTACAGCCTTTGCGGAGTCCTATCCCTTTGAGGGGGATTGATGCTACACCATTGGCTAAAAATAAACCTCAGTTTTGGATACAGTTAACCATGTGCATGGTGCCAGCCCATCAGGAAGATTGTCGCTTCCTGGTGTTACATAATTTGCATGATGCTGTTGTGCTGGGGTTTCTATGGTTACAGGTACATAATCCGGTGTTGGATTGGAAATCTATGTCTGTGACTAGTTGGGGTTGTCAGGGGGTTCACAATGACGTTCCTCTGATGTCAATTTCCTCCTCCCCCTCTTCTGAAATTCCTGAGTTTCTGTCAGATTTCCAGGATATTTTCGATGAGCCCAAGTCCAGTTCCCTTCCACCGCATAGGGACTGTGATTGTGCTATTGATTTGATTCCAGGCTGTAAGTTTCCTAAGGGCCGACTTTTCAACCTGTCTGTGCCTGAACATGCCGCCATGCGGAGCTATGTAAGGGAGTCTTTGGAGAAGGGGCATATTCGGCCATCTTCTTCTCCATTAGGAGCAGGGTTTTTTTTTGTTGCCAAGAAGGATGGCTCCTTGAGACCCTGTATTGATTATCGCCTCTTGAATAAGATCACGGTCAAATTCCAATACCCTTTGCCTTTGCTTTCTGATTTGTTTGCCAGAATTAAGGGGGCTAGTTGGTTTACTAAGATTGACCTTCGAGGGGCATATAATCTGGTTCGTATTAAGCAGGGTGACGAATGGAAAACTGCGTTTAATACGCCCGAGGGCCATTTTGAGTATCTTGTGATGCCATTCGGACTCTCTAATGCCCCATCTGTGTTTCAGTCCTTCATGCATGATAATTTTCGGAATTATCTTGATAAATTCATGATTGTATATTTGGATGATATTTTGATTTTTTCAGATGATTGGGAGTCTCATGTGAAACAAGTTAGGATGGTATTTCAGGTCCTTCGTGACAATGCCTTGTTTGTGAAGGGGTCTAAGTGCCTCTTTGGTGTACAGAAGGTTTCTTTTTTGGGCTTCATTTCATTTTTTCTCCATCATCTATAGAAATGGATCCGGCTAAGGTTCAGGCCATTCATGATTGGATCCAGCCCACATCTGTGAAGAGCCTTCAGAAATTTTTGGGCTTTGCTAATTTTTATCGCCGTTTTATTGCCAACTTCTCCAGTGTGGTTAAACCCCTGACCGATTTGACGAGGAAGGGCGCTGATGTAGCTAATTGGTCCTCTGAGGCCGTTTCTGCCTTTCAGGAGCTTAAGCGCCGATTTACTTCTGCCCCTGTGTTGCGTCAGCTGGATGTTTCTCTTCCTTTTCAGGTTGAGGTTGACGCTTCTGAGATTGGGGCAGGGGCCATTTTTGTCTCAGAGGAATTCTGATGGTTCCTTGATGAAACCGTGTGCCTTCTTTTCTCGAAAGTTTTCGCCTGCGGAATGCAATTATGATGTCGGTAATCGTGAGTTGTTGGCTATGAAGTGGGCATTTGAGGAGTGGCAACATTGGCTTGAGGGGGCCAAGCACCGTATTGTGGTCTTGACCGATCATAAGAATCTGATTTACCTCGAGTCTGCCAAACGGCTGAATCCTAGACAGGCCCGATGGTCCCTGTTTTTCTCCCGTTTTGATTTTGTTGTCTCGTATCTTCCGGGTTCTAAGAATGTTAAGGCTGATGCCCTCTCTAGGCGTTTCTTGCCTGATTCCCCTGGGATTCTTGAGCCGGTTGGTATTCTTAAGGAGGGGGTGATTCTTTCTGCCTTCTCCCCTGATTTGCGACGGGCTCTTCAGGAGTTTCAGGCTGATAAACCTGATCGCTGTCCAGCGGGGAAACTGTTTGTTCCTGACAGATGGACTAGTAAAGTGATTTCTGAGGTTCATTGTTCTGTGTTGGCTGGCCATCCTGGGATTTTTGGTACCAGAGATTTGGTTGGTAGGTCCTGGTGGCCTTCTTTGTCACAGGATGTGCATTCTTTTGTGCAGTCCTGTGGGACTTGGGCGCGGGCCAAACCTTGCTGCTCCCGCGCCAGTGGGTTGCTTTTGCCTTTGCCGGTCCCTGAGAGGCCTTGGACGCATATTTCTATGGATTTTATTTCGGATCTTCCTGTTTCCCAGAGGATGTCTGTTATCTGGGTGGTCTGTGACTGGTTTTCTAAGATGGTTCATTTGGTACCTTTGCCTAAGTTTCCTTCCTCTTCTGAGTTGGTTCCGTTGTTTTTTCAGCATGTGGTTCGTTTGCATGGCATTCCGGAGAATATTGTGTCCGATAGAGGTTCCCAGTTTGTTTCTAGGTTTTGGCGGTCCTTTTGTGCTAAGCTGGGCATTGATTTGTCTTTTTCTTCTGCATTACATCCTCAGACAAACGGCCAAACCGAGCGAACTAACCAGACTTTGGAAACTTATTTGAGATGCTTTGTGTCTGCCGATCAGGATGATTGGGTGTCTTTCTTGCCATTAGCCGAGTTTGCCCTTAATAATCGGGCTAGTTCTGCTACCTTGGTGTCACCATTCTTTTGTAATTCTGGGTTTCATCCTCGTTTTTCTTCAAGGCAGGTTGAGTCTTCTGATTGTCCTGGGGTGGACTCTGTGGTTGACAGGTTGCAGCAGATTTGGGCTCATGTTGTGGACAATTTGGTGTTGTCTCAGGAGGAGGCTCAGCGTTTTGCCAACCGTCGTCGGCGTGTGGGTTCCCGGCTTCGGGTTGGGGATTTGGTCTGGTTGTCTTCTCGTCATGTTCTTATGAAGGTTTCTTCCCCGAAGTTCAAGCCTCGGTTTATTGGTCCTTATAGCATTTCTGAGATTATCAATCCAGTGTCTTTTCGTTTGGCCCTTCCAGCCTCTTTTTCCATCCATAATGTTTTTCATAGATCTTTGTTGCGGAAATATGTGGTGCCCGTGGTTCCCTCTGTTGATCCTCCTGCCCCGGTGTTGATTGATGGGGAGTTGGAGTATGTTGTGGAGAAGATCTTGGATTCTCGTTTTTCTAGACGGAGGCTTCAGTATCTTGTCAAGTGGAAGGGTTATGGCCAGGAGGATAATTCTTGGGTTGTTGCCTCCGATGTTCATGCTGACGATTTGGTTCGTGCCTTACATTTGGCTCATCCGGATCGGCCTGGGGGCTCTGGTGAGGGTTCGGTGACCCCTCCTCAAGGGGGGGGGTACTGTTGTGAATTCTGTTGTGGGTTCTGCTCTTAAGCTCCCTCCGGTGGTTATAAGTGGTAGTGCTGCTGTTTGTCCTTCACAACAGTCATCAGCTGCTTCCAATTTGAACAGGGCTATTTAGTCTGGCTCCTTCCTTTATTGAGTGCCAGTTGTCCATTGTTTTCTAGGGATCCACATCTCTGCTTGGTTTCTCCTTCTGGATTGTTCAAATCATCAAAGATAAGTCCTGGCTCTGTTTTTGCAGTCCACATGCGGTAGACTTAATAGTTCTGTGAATTGCTATGTTTTTTCTTGTCCAGCTTTGTCTGTGTTAAGATTTACTCAGCCAAGTTGGAAGCTCTGGAGTCACAGAGTTACCCTCCATGCCTTTAGTTAGGTGTGGAGATTTTTGTATTCTCTGTGGTGGATTTTGTAGTATTTTTTATACTGACCGCACAGTACTCTTTCCTGTCTTTTCTTTCTAGGTAGCGTGGCCTCCTTTGCTAAATTCTGTTTTCAGTCTGCGTTTGTAATTTCCCTCTCCTCTCACAGTCAATATTTGTGGGGGGTTGCCTTTCCTTTGGGAATTTTCTCTGAGGCAAGATAGTATTCCTGTTTCTTCCTTTAGGTGTAATTAGTCCTCCGGCCGTGACGAAGTGTCTAGGGAGTGACAGGAACATCCCACGGCTACTTCTAGTTGATGTGTTAAGTTCAGGGTCTGCGGTCAGTATAGAGGCCACCTACTCCAGAGCTCGTCCATGCTGCTCTTAGGCCACCAGTTCATAACAGGTAAGTTCCGGACTGGACCAAGGGAACCTAGTAGATGTAGTGTATATGGACTTTTCAAAAGCTTTTGATACGGTGCCACACAAAAGGTTGTTACATAAAATGAGAATAATGGGGATAGGGGAAAATATGTGTAAGTGGATTGAGAGCTGGCTCAGGGTAGGAAACAAAGGGTGGTTATTAATGGAGCACACTCGGACTGGGTCGCGGTTAGCAGTGGGGTACCACAGGGGTCAGTATTGGGCCCTCTTATTTTTAACATATTTATTAATGACCTTGTAGGGGGTATTCAGAGTAGAATTTCAATATTTGCAGATGACACTAAACTCTGCAGGGTAATCAATACAGAGGAGGACAATTTTATATTACAGGATGATTTATGTAAGCTAGAAGCTTGGGCTGATAAATGGCAAATTAGCTGTAATGGGGATAAATGTAAGGTCATGCACTTGGGTAGAAGTAATAAGATGTATAACTATGTGCTTAATTCTAAAACTCTGGGCAAAACTGTCAATGAAAAAGACCTGGGTGTATGTGTGGATGACAAACTCATATTCAGTGGCCAGTGTCAGGCAGCTGCTACAAAGGCAAATAAAATAATGTGATGTATTAAAAGAGGCATAGATGCTCATGAGGAGAACATAATTTTACCTCTATACAAGTCACTAGTTCGACCACACTTAGAATACTGTGCACAGTTCTGGACTCCGGTGTATAAGAAAGACATAGCTGAACTAGAGCGGGTGCAGAGAAGAGCTACCAAGGTTATTAGAGGACTGTGGGGACTGCAATACCAATATAGGTTATTACACTTGGGGCTCTTTAGTTTGGAAAAACGAAGACTAAGGGGTGATCTTATTTTAATGTATAAATACAGTGGGGCAAAAAAGTATTTAGTCAGTCAGCAATAGTGCAAGTTCCACCACTTAAAAACATGAGAGGCGTCTGTAATTTACATCATAGGTAGACCTCAACTATGGGAGACAAACTGAGAAAAAAAAATCCAGAAAATCACATTGTCTGTTTTTTTATAATTTTATTTGCATATTATGGTGGAAAATAAGTATTTGGTCAGAAACAAAATTTCATCTCAATACTTTGTAATATATCCTTTGTTGGCAATGACAGAGGTCAAACGTTTTCTGTAAGTATTCACAAGGTTGCCACACACTGTTGTTGGTATGTTGGCCCATTCCTCCATGCAGATCTCCTCTAGAGCAGTGATGTTTTTGGCTTTTCGCTTGGCAACACGGACTTTCAACTCCCTCCAAAGGTTTTCTATAGGGTTGAGATCTGGAGACTGGCTAGGCCACTCCAGGACCTTGAAATGCTTCTTAGGAAGCCACTCCTTCGTTGCCCTGGCGGTGTGCTTTGGATCATTGTCATGTTGAAAGACCCAGCCACGTTTCATCTTCAATGCCCTTGCTGATGGAAGGAGGTTTGCACTCAAAATCTCACGATACATGGCCCCATTCATTCTTTCATGTACCCGGATCAGTCGTCCTGGCCCCTTTGCTGAGAAACAGCCCCAAAGCATGATGTTTCCACCACCATGCTTTACAGTAGGTATGGTGTTTGATGGATGCAACTCAGTATTCTTTTTCCTCCAAACACGACAAGGTGTGTTTCTACCAAACAGTTCCAGTTTGGTTTCATCAGACCATAGGACATTCTCCCAAAACTCCTCTGGATCATCCAAATGCTCTCTAGCAAACTTCAGACGGGCCCGGACATGTACTGGCTTAAGCAGTGGGACACGTCTGGCACTGCAGGATCTGAGTCCATGGTGGCGTAGTGTGTTACTTATGGTAGGCCTTGTTACATTGGTCCCAGCTCTCTGCAGTTCATTCACTAGGTCCCCCCGCGTGGTTCTGGGATTTTTGCTCACCGTTCTTGTGATCATTCTGACCCCACGGGGTGGGATTTTGCGTGGAGCCCCAGATCGAGGGAGATTATCAGTGGTCTTGAATGTCTTCCATTTTCTAATTATTGCTCCCACTGTTGATTTCTTCACTCCAAGCTGGTTGGCTATTGCAGATTCAGTCTTCCCAGCCTGGTGCAGGGCTACAATTTTGTTTCTGGTGTCCTTTGACAGCTCTTTGGTCTTCACCATAGTGGAGTTTGGAGTCAGCCTGTTTGAGGGTGTGCACAGGTGTCTTTTTATACTGATAACAAGTTTAAACAGGTGCCATTACTACAGGTAATGAGTGGAGGAAAGAGGAGACTCTTAAAGAAGAAGTTACAGGTCTGTGAGAGCCAGAAATCTTGATTGTTTGGTTCTGACCAAATACTTATTTTCCACCATAATATGCAAATAAAATGATAAAAAAACAGACAATGTGATTTTCTGGATTTTTTTTTCTCAGTTTGTCTCCTATAGTTGAGGTCTACCTATGATGTAAATTACAGACGCCTCTCATCTTTTTAAGTGGTGGAACTTGCACTATTGCTGACTGACTTAATTACTTTTTTGCCCCACTGTATATGAGGGGACAGTACAAAGACCTTTCTGATGATCTTTTTAATCATAGACCTGAGACAGGGACAAGGGGGCATCCTCTACGTCTGGAGGAAAGAAGGTTTAAGCATAATCACAGACGCGGATATTTTACTGTAAGAGCAGTGAGACTATGGAACTCTCTGCCGTATGATGTTGTAATGAGTGATTCATTACTTAAGTTTAAGAGGGGACTGGATGCCTTTCTTGAAAAGTATGATGTTACAGGTTATACAGTGGGGCAAAAAAGTATTTAGTCAGTCAGCAATAGTGCAAGTTCCACCACTTAAAAAGATGAGAGGCGTCTGTAATTTACATCATAGGTAGACCTCAACTATGGGAGACAAACTGAGAAAAAAAATCCAGAAAATCACATTGTCTGTTTTTTTATCATTTTATTTGCATTTTATGGTGGAAAATAAGTATTTGGTCAGAAACAAACAATCAAGATTTCTGGCTCTCACAGACCTGTAACTTCTTCTTTAAGAGTCTCCTCTTTCCTCCACTCATTACCTGTAGTAATGGCACCTGTTTAAACTTGTTATCAGTATAAAAAGACACCTGTGCACACCCTCAAACAGTCTGACTCCAAACTCCACTATGGTGAAGACCAAAGAGCTGTCAAAGGACACCAGAAACAAAATTGTAGCCCTGCACCAGGCTGGGAAGACTGAATCTGCAATAGCCAACCAGCTTGGAGTGAAGAAATCAACAGTGGGAGCAATAATTAGAAAATGGAAGACATACAAGACCACTGATAATCTCCCTCGATCTGGGGCTCCACGCAAAATCTCACCCCATGGGGTCAGAATGATCACAAGAACGGTGAGCAAAAATCCCAGAACCACGCGGGGGGACCTAGTGAATGAACTGCAGAGAGCTGGGACCAATGTAACAAGGCCTACCATAAGTAACACACTACGCCACCATGGACTCAGATCCTGCAGTGCCAGACGTGTCCCACTGCTTAAGCCAGTACATGTCCGGGCCCGTCTGAAGTTTTCTAGAGAGCATTTGGATGATCCAGAGGAGTTTTGGGAGAATGTCCTACGGTCTGATGAAACCAAACTGGAACTGTTTGGTAGAAACACACCTTGTCGTGTTTGGAGGAAAAAGAATACTGAGTTGCATCCATCAAACACCATACCTACTGTAAAGCATGGTGGTGGAAACATCATGCTTTGGGGCTGTTTCTCAGCAAAGGGGCCAGGACGACTGATCCGGGTACATGAAAGAATGAATGGGGCCATGTATCGTGAGATTTTGAGTGCAAACCTCCTTCCATCAGCAAGGGCATTGAAGATGAAACGTGGCTGGGTCTTTCAACATGACAATGATCCAAAGAACACCGCCAGGGCAACGAAGGAGTGGCTTCGTAAGAAGCATTTCAAGGTCCTGGAGTGGCCTAGCCAGTCTCCAGATCTCAACCCTATAGAAAACCTTTGGAGGGAGTTGAAAGTCAGTGTTGCCAAGCGAAAACCAAAAACATCACTGCTCTAGAGGAGATCTACATGGAGGAAAGGGCCAACATACCAACAACAGTGTGTGGCAACCTTGTGAAGACTTACAGAAAACGATTGACCTCTGTCATTGCCAACAAAGGATATATTACAAAGTATTGAGATGAAATTTTGTTTCTGACCAAATACTTATTTTCCACCATAAAATGCAAATAAAATGATAAAAAAACAGACAATGTGATTTTCTGGATTTTTTTTTCTCAGTTTGTCTCCCATAGTTGAGGTCTACCTATGATGTAAACTACAGACGCCTCTCATCTTTTTAAGTGGTGGAACTTGCACTATTGCTGACTGACTAAATACTTTTTTGCCCCACTGTATATGCTAGTTTCCTTGATAGGGCGTTGATCCAGGGAATTAGTCTTATTGCCGTATGTGGAGTTGGGAAGACATTTTTTTCCCAATGTGGAGCTTACTCTTTGCCACATGGGTTTTTTTTGCCTTCCTCTGGATCAACATGTTAGGGCATGTTAGGTTAGGCTATGGGTTGAACTAGATGGACTTAAAGTCTTCCTTCAACCTTAAAAACTATGTAAAACTCAGCGAACTGATGACATCTTAGTTGCATCCTAATGTTGTTTATTTTTCACTGACTTCTAGGCAAAGTTTGAGAAACTTTTTTTTTCATTTGAGAAGAACTGATAAAATACTCATAATAAAAACTGACAAGACACTGATGAAAATCTAATTAAGCACAATGCTGAAAATTGGCCTGTTTATTTCATATACAAGAAAGAAAGCAAACATCTATTTTAGACTGCAAATGGTGTTTTTCCTGAAGCATCTTTTGGGACTTCTTTTGCATGCATTTTTTGGTGGCTACTCACCAGGGTCTTTTTCCTGCATTCTAAATATAAAATAGTTAAGGCTTTCAAGCGCTAGACATCCGAAGAATGGTCTGGTCACTTCTTTTAGCCTTTTTATGGATTTTGAAGCCTGAAGCAGTTTATGGAAGTGCCAAAAGAAAAAATATAGGAACAGTAACGTCGTTCTGATGTGGCTGTGCATTATATTAATTTTTTTGTAATTTTGTTTTAGCTTTTTTTCAATTGAATTCCAAGCAGAATCTGCTAGAAAATGATGCTGTGTGCACATACCCTAAAAGGAACCCATCAAAAGGATCTTTCTAAGATCATTTTTTCGGAATAACTGAGTGTTTAAGGATTTATTTCATGGTCATGAGCTGCAAACTGTGAAATAACATTGCCATTTATTGTTCTAATGAATGCACTAAGTAATATTATTCAATTATCAAAATAATAAGTAAGTAATACTTAAGCATTGAGCATTTCTTTGTCGACTGCACTCCTGTGCTCTTTAATATCATATACTCAGTGTCTCAATATAAGTTTGCAAAATGTAAATCTTACAGTCTTTGAAATAAGAAAATAACATATGTCTGCTTTCAAAGGGATTTTGAAATGACTGTTTCCATAGAAACAAAAATCCAACATTTATGGGTGCCAGCGATTCTTAACTGTGCTCAAGACATCCTGAATGATTTCTTTTTAGATAATTTGTTGATCAATAAATGTCTTCCCCAAAAGATTTATAAAATGTTAAGCATATAATTATTTTCTGATGGGCTGAAAGGAAATAAAGCTATATTTTCAAAACATTGGAGGTTATCATCGAATACTATGTGTGATGAATGCTTAAGCAGACGTGAACTGCTTCACATTAGTTATTATTTATTTAGAACTTTCATGTCACAGCATGATACTTAGAATTAATTCACTCACATCTGATGTGAATGCATTGCAATTTTAGTACTTTTTCTTACATGGCTACTTGGGGTTAGGGAGCCTTCACACGTCCGTGATCATTGATTCAATCTCTGATCACAATGCTCAGATTGGCTGCGTCTCCTGACCTCGAGCTTGACCTCATAAAAATGTATGAAGCTGATACGCTCAGAGAGGGAGACACAAGGCCAGTTTTTGCACTGCGATCCAAGATTGCACCAATGATCGTGGGTTTATAAAGAAGCCCTTATTCCATTTTCAACTATTCATGTCTGAGCCAGGAATATTAGCATAAAAGAGCAAGGCTTAAAAGTTGTCATCTTAGAATACAGCTGAATGAACCTTGCTATGCTGTTTCTGTAACCTCTGAAGAAGTGAATTAAGGTTATGAGAATAATTGCAAACTGCATTGTTTCTCCAACTTCTATTAACTTTTCTGGGCCTTAGGGCTCATACTCACTTGTGAGAAACTCGGATGAGTCTCGCTAGGCAATACCCGGCACTGCACCCGGCACTCAGGAGCGGAGCGTGCAGCTGCATGTATTGCTATGCGGCCGCACGCTCCAATCTGAGTGCCGGCAGCAGCGCCGGGTATTGCCTTGCGAGACTCATCCGAGTTTCTCACAAGTGATATGAGCCCTTACAGAAAGTGTAGTGTAGCCCATTTGGTTTCCCAAGTGTACACCCCCTGTAGCTGGTGCTTGGCCATTATATATTTCAGCTATAAAATAATCTTAAGGCTAGAGTCACATGATTGGTACTGATACAACGATCAAACTCTGATCCGTGTTTTGTCCGGGCTTCAGCTTAGTGTGATCAGATTGTCTTGTATAAGAGAACCGTAGCAAAGGTGAGGAGGTGAACAAAAAGATTTCTCCATCTTTTCCATTGCCAGAGTCCATGGATGTCAGACTTCACTCAGAGGTCTTCCGAGTGCAGTACAATGATTTCCACAAACTTAAAGACTGGAAAATGTGTGTGCCATCCAATTTGCATAGAAACTCACAGCATGCTGCAATTTTTTCTCATGCCAAATCAGTATGAGGAAAATAATGCTGATCTGCACTACCTCATAGAATAACATTAGTCTGAGTTCTATCCAATCAAACATTGGATAGCACTCTACCGATGTGTATACATTCGTGTGAGCGAGCCCTGAAAGTGAATATCAACCCTTGAATATAATTTTTTTTTTCAAAATAATGAACTAAATGGTCATCGCTTAATTTTTATGGCACAAAATTGCAAATCCTTTTCATAAACATACAGTTGAAAGAAAATTTTGACTGCCTACAGCCTGCAGCCTCCATTAATAGGAAATTACTGCACACATACATTTAAAGGGAACCCGTCACCAGAAATAGCTCTATTAACCTGCAGATATGCGATTAATCTGCAGGCTGGCAGCATTATGATGCTGCCCGACACATGCACGCAGCTGAATGCAGCCTGTGGGCAGGTCTTTCCTTGGTTTCTTTGACTTAGATCAGAAAGATAAGACTTTACTTACATTCCAACCATGGAGCTTGGGCATATCATTAACTGAAAATGTCTAATCCTGATTGCACAAGAACCACAAGATGGATTTCTTCACCCCAGATATAATTTTCATTTTATCTCAATAATAACCTTCTAATATTCTCATACATGATACCCAGTACACACAGTCATAAGGGATTGCTGTTCTTCTATCCCTATTAAAACACACAGACAGAAGCTTCAGCAGCATTGAATGCATTTTACAGCTGTACTGAGCAGTATAGTTGTGTATCCAGCTTTGGAATAAGTTAAAACACTTTCTAGAAGTTACAAAAAGAACTGTTCATCTGCCTATGTCTGACTGTGCTCCTTTCTCCTTGACTCTCCTCCTGTCTTCATTGACTTTATTATGGTCTGTAACCTAATACATAGGGACCTGATTTTTCACATTTTGTTGAGCAAGACAAATCCTTTTTCAAAATCAATGATGAGTTCCAAAAGTGGGAATAGGAAAATAGATAGTTGGTGGAGAAAAAAGCATATGATTATAATTAAATTTATTTCAGTGTTTCTTACATTCATAGAATCATTGAATCAAAGAATGTTAGAGTTGAAAGGGACCTCCGAGGTCACTAAACCATCTGAGACAGATGTCTGTACAGCCTCTGTTTGTAGATTTCCATTGAAGGAGAACTCACCAACTCTCATGGCAGCCTGTTCCACTAATTGATCACCCTAGCTGTCTAAAAGTTTTTTCTAATATCTAATCTGTATATTCTTCTATTCAGTTTCATTACATTGCTTCTCCTGTTTCCATGTGCAAATGAGAATAAGGATAATCCCTTCACACTGTGACATCCCTTCAGATATTTGTAGACAGCTATTAAGTCTCCTCTTAGCCTTCTTTTTTGCAAGCTAAACATTTCCAGATCCGTTCCACATTGGACATACTTTGCAGTCCGCTTATAATCCTGGTAACTCTTCTCTGAACTTGCTCCAGTTTTTCAATTTATTTTTAAAAATGTGGTGCCCAGAGCTGGACACAGTATTCCAGATAAGGCCTGACCAAGGAGAAGTAGAGGGGGATTACTTCACGTGAACTAGACTCTGTGCTTCTCTTAATACATCTTAGAGTTTGCTTTTTTGCTGCTGCATCACACTGTTGACTCATGTGCAGTCTGTTATCTATTACTATACCCAAGTATTTTTCACACGTGCTGTTGCTTACCTCCAATTCTGTAGGTCTAATTTTTGTTTTTCTTGCCCAGATGTAGAATCTTGCATTTCTCACTGTTAAATACCATTTTATTAGTCGCTGCCCATTGTTCAAGTTTATCTAGATCCTTTTGAATCCTTTCTCTGTCTTCTCTAGTGTTAGCTATCCCTCCTAGCTTTGCATAGTCTCTAAATTTGATCAGTTTATCTCCATTTCCTTTATCTAGATCATTTATGAAAGCGTTGAACAACACTGAGGACAAAGCCTTGTGGTACCCCACTTGAACACTCTTTCCAATTGAATGTGCAACGATCACTCATGTTAATAACTTATGCAAATTTATTGAAATCACACTGACTATTAAAAATGACTTAAAGGTAGACCTCCACTTGGAGTTAACATAAGAAGAACATTCACATTTCTGATTGTTTTGTTCTGGTTGACCTCAAAACTAAAGCCCTACCACCTTGATGGCTTATTGGTTATGAACATATAAACACTGAAGTTAAATCTCCCTTCATATCATAAGGCATTTCCAAAATTGAAGTCTAGACATAATGATCCTGATGATATTTCCATCCACTATGACAAAAGATCAAATATTTTGTCATTGTTTAGATACTATCAGATCCTTCCAACTTGGCAATAGCTCATGAAATAACTTTCCAGGCTGAAATTGACATATTGTTAGTGATTAATCAATGTCTTCCTCGTGCCGTTTATAAATAGAATTAAACACATTTGTTCACATTTATTTAGTCAAGATCCATTTAAAGGCAGATACCCCAAGACACATTTATAAAAACTGGCACAGACAGCGTATTGAAATAGATGTGCAGTAAAAATAAATAAATATATAAATAAATAAATATCATGCTAGCATTGAATAATATTTAGACTATTTGTTCATTTTTCTCAAATGCTAAATGTTTGTTATTTGTGGGTTTGACATAAAGTATTAGAACTGATTTATAGATAGCATGAATATTCAGAATCAGATGTACATTATTAAAAAGTCATGCTAAAAGGATAATATTTTATATACTAGCATTATAAGCTGTTATAATTTATGCACTTTGCAAAATATCAGTTAATATGCAGGGTAGAAATACAGTAATGTATATTTACTAGATAGGAGAACATTTTTTGAGAAAAATAGAATTATCCTAAAATTTTATAACAACTTTATATTAAGTTAAATCTAAAGTTCTGGAAATTCAGTTTGTGCCAATTGAGAATAATGCAGGTCAGCTTACTGACATTTTAGTTTAATGCAAAGGACCGGAAAAAGGTAAAAAAAAAAATAATGCTCAGTTCGACGCTCTCTTGTCCTGCCACTACCGACGCTTCATCCTCTGCACAGTTCTGCATCTCGATATTCTTCTAATCCTATTTAACTCAATGCTGGGTTGTCCGGGGTCTACTTTGTTAGGAGTCGAGTTCCCACTGCTGCGCAGGGGGAATCTCTGCTAGGCAGGATGACTGGGCATCTTTGCTACCTTGGGCAGAATTTGCTCTGAACAACGCTGTAGCCGATTCCACTGGGCAGACTCCTTTTCTTCTTAATTACGGCCAGCATCTGCGTGTCCCTGTGCCCATGCCCGTGTCGTCCACTGATTCCAGGGTGGCAGACTGGGCAGTGGATGCATGTGACATTTGGGACCGCACACAGGATGCCAAGGCAAGACTTTCATTCCATCTAATTTGTGACTGGAGATTCTCTCTTGGGCTCACTCGTCCAGGGTGGGTGGACATTTTGGGACCAAGAGGACATCTGAGCTTTTGGCGAGGACGTACTGGTGGCCGCATATGGCCCGTGACGTCAGGGACTATATTCGGGCATGTGTCTCCTGCGCCAAGAATCGGTCTCCTCGGCAACGGCCTGCTGGACAACTTTACCCCCTGCCAGTGGCAGACAGGCCCTGGGAGATGTCCCAAAAAATAACAGATAGTTGACAGCACATCAGACACATAGATGCAAGTCCTAATTCCACTGGACCCCCATGGACAGCGTACATACCAAAAAAGCAATGAAGGACAGCATCCAATCCAGGTGAAATATCAAAATCAAATTATTTTATTTGCCACGTGCCACGTGGCAAATAAAAGAATTTGATTTTGATATTTCACCTGGATTGGATGCTGTGCTTCATTGCTTTTTTAGGCCCTGGGAGATGGTCGGGATGGACTTCGTGGTGGGTTTACCCAAGTCTCGTAACTGCACCATTATTTGGGTTGTCACCGATCATTTCTCTAAGATGGTCCACTTGGTGCCGCTTCCACGGTTACCTTCTGCACGGGCCTTGGCGGCGTTGTTCATTAAACATATTTTCTGCTTACATGGCATGCCTGATAAAATTGTCAGTGACCGGAGTCCCCAGTTCACGTCTCGGTTTTGGAGAGAGCTCTGTCGTTTACTCAGCATAGAACTAAATCTCTCCTCTGCATATCATCCCGAGACGAATGGGTTGGCAGAGAGGGCCAACCAGACTCTGGTGACATATTTGCGACATTTTGTCTCTGCTAGGCAGGATGACTGGGCATCTTTGCTACCTTGGGCAGAATTTGCTCTGAACAACTCCGTAGCCGATTCCACTGGGCAGACTCATTTTCTTCTTAATTACGGCCAGCATCCGCGTGTCCCTGTGCTCATGCCCGTGTCATCCACTGATTCCAGACTGGCAGACTGGGCAGTGGATGCAAGTGACATTTGGGACTGCACACAGGATGCCATTCGGGCTTCCAAGGAGAGAATGAGGGTTTCTGCCGATGCTCACCGGCGCCCCGCTCCGACCTTCGCTCCTGGCGACTTAGTGTGGCTCTCCGCCCATAACATCAGGCTGCGAGTTGAGTCCACTAAGTTTGCACCTTGCTACATTGGTCCTTTCAAGGTTCTGGAACAGGTTAACCCTGTAGTCTACCGTTTGGCTATTCCTCTGTGCCTTGGTATCACCGACACCTTCCACGTTTCCCTCTTAAAGCCCGTCTATATGTCCCGGTTTTCTGAGTCATCTGCCGGGACATCGGGTTCATCCACGGAGTACGAGGTGAACGCTATCGTGGGGTGCAAGGTAGTACGTGGCAAAAATACTATCTGGTGGACTGGAAGGGCCACGGCCTGATGGACAGAACCTGGGAACCTGTAGAGCACATTCGGGCTCCGCTGCTCATTGCAGCCTTTGAGCGTAGCAAGCCCCAAGGAGGGGGGTAATGTTAGGAGTCGAGTTCCCGCCGCTGCACAGGGGGAATCTCGAACCATGTCTGCTGCGGTCTCCCATTCTTCTCCAGCCGCAGTGGAGTCTGCTCAGCGGAGATGTCGGTCCCAGCGTCTTGCTCAGTCTCACTGTGCATAGGGTTACTGCTGATTTTCCAGCTTCTGCCATTGAAGCCAGTGCTGAGCAGTGGCAAGCAGATGCTTTTGGGACTAAGTCCTGCTTTTCCCCTTCTGAGCATGCCCAGGGCAAGATCTCCCGTTGGAGATTGAGGGTCACATGCTCAGATACTGCAGCAGATCCCATTGGTCCTCCAGGAAGGTCCTGAAGGTGCTCAACTTCTGTGGCAGCCTCCCATTGGTCCTTCTGGGAAGGTCCTGTACATGCTGCAGCTATAAAATGTTCACATGACCACACGGCCATGCGCTAGTGTAAACTTGTAAATGTGTGTGTGTTGATGAGTGAAAGTCGTTCATTAATTATCCCCTCCCTTGTGTATGACTGCTCGCGTAAGGTGGATGATTGCTATCTAGCACCCGACTTAGCCATCAGCACGTAACACACAAAACAGCGTCTAATTGCTGTGACCGCCAGTGCGGCGCCGTGCGCTTTCACAGCGCTTTCCTGACCCAAGCCTGGGTGGTTAGTGGCGTCCGCCAGTGCGGCACCGCACGCACTCTCGTGCATCTTTATTATTATTTCTTTCACTCTGACACCCCAGTTGCGGTGTCGAGCACAAGAGGTCTATATGAACTCAAATCCTGTGTCTTGGGATTGAGTTCTGAGGCTCCTTGCTTGCGCTCCTGGTGCGGTACTGCGGCCCTGTGATGCAACAGGGTTCGCTTCCTTCACACAGGGTGAAGTTAACCCGTGTGTGTATCCACATTGTACCGCCATATAGTCCGTCATTACTTGGCAGCAGGTTCCATCTCTGCACGGTGGACCCCGGGCTGCAAACGCACCTTACTCTATCTTTCTTATTATTTGGTGTGTTCCGCTAGCCCTAACACACTTGGCTTCAGATAGGCTCGGATTGCAGCACATGACATCACACTATTGTCTGATACCTAGTTGGGCGCCAGAAACCTAAACACAGATGAAAAAAGTCTGAGGAGGAGTACTCACGCTGGTGACAATGGAAAGAAGAGGCAGAAATGCATGGGGGACCAGACAGTGGACGGTATAAGGAAAAGTGATTGGTGAGGTGAGTATTCTTTTAATTTTTTTATGTGATGCTTGGAAGTCTAGAGATACTTGTTTATCTCAAAATAATCTCAATACCTATCACGCTGTACTTGCTATAATATCTGCTTTGTTAGCTCCTGATGTCTTGGCTCAAATTCATCCTTTTATACAAAAGAAGTTACATTCTGTCATGCTAAAGCATGTAGACATTGAATATATGAAATATGAATAGCAATACTGCTCTGGATAATAAGAAAAAAATTGAAATGCTTAGCACATAATTTGGCCAAGTCATGCATGCCCAGCAACCAATGACAAGGTGGTCTCAAACTGCTTGGACCCTATGTGTCTAGTGTGAATACCTCTCTTAGGCTGAAGTCTGAATTCCTGGGTAATTGTGGATACCTCTCTTTAAAGCTTGTATTTATGGGTAGGTAGGATCATGCTGTAATTAAAGCCACCACATGCTGAAGAGTGGAGTGCTCGGTCAGACAGATAATGTGCAAATAACAAAGACTGACTGGCACTTCCAAGCTAGTGTGAACAGGTGCATACTACTCTTTGTTATTTGTATGTTTGCTCTCTGAACTACCACTCCACCCTTCAACATGTGGTGGTTTTAATGACAGCAGGATCCTACCTACCCATAACTACAGTCATTAAAGAGAGCTTCTACTCTTCAGACTTATTTTGAGCTAAACAGAGTTGATGCTTCCGCCCGTCAGTATTTGCACAGTGAAATCCCTGAACACTATGTCTGGGATAGAAAAGCTGTACTAGAAGGATGGAAAAAACGATGGGCTCAATTTGGGAAAAAAATTGCCTGAATGTATACAGTCTCTTTAACAGATGTGAACTGTATTACCTAAGACTCCTTTTACTTCACGTAAGAGGAGCAAAGTCTTATGCTGACTTAAGGACTGTCAATGGAGTCGTACATGACACGTATAAAAATGCGTGCATTGATCTTCATCTTTTGGAAGACAATTCCCAATGGGAAGACGGTATAATGGATGCAATCGCTTTCCAAATGCCCTACGAACTTTGCGAACTTCACAAATTATTTGCTACAATTTGTGTATATGGGGAACCAGCTAAACCATTGGCATTATGGCAAAAATATAAAACCAAATTTATGGAGGATTACACCAGGCGGTATACTCCAGAAATTGCTGATCAACTGGCTCTTCGTGATATTAATGAAGTGCTCTTAAGCAATAAAAAGTCCTGTGCTGACTACAGATTGCCAACTCCAGTAAATGTTCCAGATAAAATACTGGACCTACTGATTTATGCTGTAATAAAGCAGGAGGCTGAGCAATTGAAAGCTATGCTTAATGAAGCTCAGAAATCAGCTTTCGATGCAATTATGCAAGCAATCACAGCCAGACGACACTTGCTCACACTGTTTTTTTCTGGACGGCCCAGGAGGCAGCGGGAAGACATTTTTGTACAACTGCTTGCACAAGACACTACAATGCGAAAAGAAGTCTATTTGCTCAGTAGCCTCCACTGGATTGGCGGCTACATTACTATAGAAAGGTAGCACCTACCATTCCAAGCTTGGCCTTGGAATTACAACAACTGAGACCACAGTGTCAAAAATTAAGCCAACCTCACTTCAAGCAAAGGAGCTTAGGGAGTCATCTGTTGTTATTCAGGACGAAGTTACAATGACTCCCGTTTTAATATGAACATTGTGGATAATTTGTTCCAAGACATGTGGAAAAAAAAGACCATTTGGTGGAAAAGTTTTCATAAACGGTGGTGACTTTTGTCAAACCCTACCAATAGTGGAAGGTGAAAAAAGAGCCCAAATTGTACAGTCCACCATTAAATACTCAAAATCCTGGAATCAGTTTTCACGGTTCCAGTTACAACAGAATATGAAAATGTCTCAGGATGAAGTTGAGTATACCTCATGATTACTGAAACTTGGCAATGGAGAGTTGTCAAATGTATATGGTCTACCAGAAGACACAATTGAAATCCCGAATTCATTTATTGAAGAGGGTGATTTATTTACAGATGTTTCTGGGGACTCAATTGAGATTACCAATGCAACAGTAGAAGCAATTGCCAATAAAGCAATTCTTACGCCATTGAATGATGATGTTCACACTTTGAATGACAAAATTCTAAAGGTACCTTCACACTGAACAACTTTCCAATGAGAACGACAACGATCCGTGACGTTGCAGCGTCCTGGATAGCGATCTCGTTGTGTTTGACACGCAGCAGCGATCTGGATCCCGCTGTGATATCGTTGGTCGGAGCTAGAAGGCCAGCACCTTATTTCGTTGTTAGGTCGGTGTGTATCGTCGTGTTTGACAGCAAAAGCAACGATGCCAGCAATGTTTTACAATGGTAACCAGGGTAAATATCGGGTTACTAAGTGTAGGGCCGCGCTTAGTAACCCGATATTTACCCTGGTTACCATTGTAAAAGTAAAAACAAAAACAGTACATACTCACCTTCTGATGTCTGTCACGTCCCCTGGCATCCGCGCTGGTGCTCAGAGCTTCCTGCTCTGAATGTGTCAGTGCCGGCCGTAAAGCCAAGCACAGCGGTGACGTCACTCTGCTCTGCTGGCCCTGACACATTCAGTGCAGGAAGCTCTGAGCAGCAGCGCGGACGCCGGAGGGGACGTGACAGACATCAGAAGGTGAGTATGTACTGTATTTTTTTTTACTTTTACAATGGCAACCAGGGTAAATATCGGGTTACTAAGCGCGGCCCTGCACTTAGTAACCCGATGTTTACCCTGGTTACCCGGGTGCTGCAGGGGGACTTCGGCATCGTTGAAGACAGTTTCAGTGATGCCGAAGTCGTTCCCCTGATCGTTGGTCGCTGGAGAGAGCTGTCTGTGTGACAGCTCCCCAGCGACCTAAACAGCGACGGGCTCATTGTCTATATCACTGCAGCGTCGCTGAGTGTGACGGTACCTTTAGTCAAGTTCAAGGTGAACACTCAACTTATGGCTCCATAGACACAATTGCTGAAGAGGAGGGTGTGATTTTCACAGATTACCCTGTAGAGATTCTTAACTCTTTGAATCCCACTGGGATGCCTCCTCATGAACTAAAGCTGAAACCAGGAGCTATAAGTATGCTCCTGCGTAATCTTAACAGAAAGTGTGGCCTTTGTATTGGCACAAGGCTTTATGTGAAAAGCTTAAAAGCAAACGTTATTCAAGCCGTTGCTTTATATGGAAAAGCAAAGGGTCAGACAGTATTTATTCCAAGAATTGACCTGATTTCCAAAGATAAAAACTTGCCAGTCCAGATGTGACTGCCTCAGTTTCCTGTCATGCTAGCTTTTGCAATGACCATCAAAAAATCTCAGGGACTGTCCTTGGATATTGTAGGAATTTATTTGCCTATCCCAGTGTTTCCACATGTGCAGTTATATGTGGCTTTCTCCAGGGGAAGGAAAAGCCAACAAATATTTGAGACACAGAAGCAGGGTAAACTTATTCCTAACGTTGACAAATGGTTTACTGTCAACTGTGTGTACAAATAAGTCTTTTATTAAGCTTTTTAACAATTTTAAAAGCCAAAAAATGTTGTACACAAAAGCGGGACTAACTCCTAGCCGTGGTCTACGGACCAAACATTTGGCATGGGCCGGGCCTTGGGGGCAGATCCCAAGTGCGCTCAACCACGTGAAATAGCTTAGGCTCAGAAACATTGAGGAATAGCGCTATTGGATAGCTCTACCCGTTCATTTCCTTTAGGAATAGGGCTATGGGATAGCTCTACCCATTCACTTTCTTCATGGATAGCACTATCGGATAGCTCTACCCGAACAGTATTAACTATGGATCTTTTTCATACACAAGGTAGAAGTGGCAGGAGAGGTACACCAGATATTTATGTTTGCTATTAGTCTGCACATACGCCAGTCTGGTGTATGGGTACACCTGTTGTGAATTCCGCTCTTGGGCTCCCTCTGGTGGTTGTAAGTAGCACTTTTGTGAATTCTGCTCTTGGGCTCCCTCCTGTGGTTTTGAGTGGTATAGCTTCTTCTTGGATTTAGCATCAGCAGCTGCTTCCACTGATCGTCTTTCTGGCTCGGCTATTTTAGTCTGGCCTTATTCCTCAATCAATGCCAGTTGTCAATTGTTCCTGCTTGGAGCCACTGCTCTTTTGGATTTCCCTGACACTCTGTCCAGTTCAGCAAAGATAAGTCCTTGCTTGTCCTTTTGCAGTCCACTTGTTGTGGACTTATTGTTCAGCACATTCTCTGTTTTGCTCATTTGTCCAGCTTATCAGTATGGATCTATTTAGCTAAGCTGGAAGCTCTGGGCTGCAGATTTTGCCCTCCACACCTTTAGTCAGGTGTGGAGATTTTTGCATATCTCTGCGGTGGACTTTTTCTAGTTTTTATTACTGACCGCACAGTGTCCTTTCCTTACTGTCTATCTAGCTAGAAGTGGCCTCCTTTGCTAAATCTTGTTTCATACTACGTATGTCATTTCCTTCTCCTCTCACAGTCAATATTTGTGGGGGGCTGTCCTATCCTTTGGGGATTTTCTCTGAGGCAAGATAGCTTTCCTGTTTCTACCTTTAGGGGTAGCTAGTTCTCCGGCTGTGACAAGGTGTCCAGGGAGTGACAGGAACATCCCACGGCTACTGCTAGTGTTGTGTTAAGATCAGGAACTGCGGTCTGTATAGTTACCACCTGCTCAGAGCTAGTCGCATGTCACTCCTAAATTACCAGTCCATAACATACACCCCACTGAATGGTTCGTAATTACCGCGCATGCCCAAAGGGCGCGCAATCTCTCATTTGTATTTATTTATGAAGTATAGGTGATTTTTAATAGCAGGCCATTTTTTTCTATTTAATAGTTTACTGGTTTTGTTAGCCCCTCTAAAAAGAGGCAATCTAATTTTTATTTCCAACATTTTATATGCAACTGTAAATAAAAATTTTACAAATACTATTTTACCAAGAACCCACATTGTGAAATTTATGTTACTTATAGTATTTATTAATCAATTTTATTTTGCAGTATTATACTGCTTTTCCATCTCAAAGTCTTTTGTTAAATGTTTTCTGCTCATACATTGAACTGGGTTTAGTACACTGAATAGCTCAGGGGCAACATTAGAGAAGAACCTGATGAACATCATGTAATACATTTGTTATGTGTTCTTTATGAGCGAGCTACTTCAGCTATGAGGCAAGAAGAATATCTAACCTTAGGAAATGGTCTGAGGTGGTTCCCCTGTGAATCTAAACCATAGGCTGGGTTTCATGTGAGACTTCAATTTGTCCTATGTGTTGCATTATTCTAAATTGCAATTTACAATATATAAGCAATTGCAGGTTCAAGTCCTCTAAGGGGAATAGAACTATATAACAATTTTAATCATTCCACTTTTCCCATCTTGAAAAAGAAAGACATTAACAAATGTTCATATTTGGTATTACTGCTTTCCTAAAAGTCCAGTTTATCAAAACATAAAATTAATTAACATATAAGTAAAGCAAAAAAAAAAAGCAAAATGTCAGTATTGCATTTTTTGTCAAATCACTAAAAAAATGCAATAAAAAACAATGTAAATGTATGTGCACCAAATTGGTATCAATAAAAACTCCAGCTTGCCACACTGAACCCTAACTCAGCGTTGTTGACAGAAAAATACAAATGTTTCAGATCTTAAAAATGGCACCACAAACTCACAAAAAAATGGCTTCAGAGTTATCTTTTCACCACTAAAATAATGAAATAGCATATATGCAAGAATCTTGTTGACCGTTCAATTTTTCTATACAATTAATACTTCAAATGCAAAACCCAATGGTGGAATTGCTTTAATTCATTGCAGGTTTATATTGTTCTGAGGGTAGGAGGACCACTTCAATTTTCGCCTCAGGCAGCACGAAAGCTTGAATTGGTCTTGGTTTTGAATTATGCCTACAGACTGATACTGTTGTTGTTGTTGCTGGTTGCTGAAAGTATGTGCTAGACATGATGTGGGGACCACTGACAGTTCTGCCGCTTGTAGGTGAGGTATCGCTCCTTTCTGTTTATTTTGCACAGTAATGACCTCCACTAGACTTTTTCTTTTAGATATCATACTCATCTGAGCTTAAAACAGACAAGACCAATCCAATAAAAACTCGGAATGCACTGTGACTCATGTTATTAAATGATTGTGTTCATCTGTAATTTTTTTTCTCAGCTCAGATAGGACTGAGAGAAAAAACTCACAGCATACTGTGAGTGACCGCGTATATGAGACTAGACTCTCGAATGGAAGTCAGTGGGTGAGACAATTGACTATAGAATCCCCCCAAAAAATCAATCATCCCAAGGCAGAAAGTGCTAATCAGGGAAGAGTTGGCATGCTTTCATAAAAGCTGCTGAGAGCCTCCACTGAGACAAATATGCCTCCAAGGAGTTTCAAATGTCTTGTGCAATTACTGTGGAAGTGCTGTTGGTGCTGGTCCAGGAGAAGCCTGAAGTTTTTGACCCCAGGGACACGGGCAATCAAACCAAAAATATGAGGTTGCAACTTGAACATATATACTGTATGTCACCAATTGTATCCATAATATGATGACAGTTCAGCAGATGTCCAAATGGGGATTAGATTGTATTTTTTTTATTTTAATCTTTTTGTCTATTTGTATAATATCAAAATGGCACATGCAACATCATGTTTCATATGTGTGTAATTTAATCTTATGTTTGCCTTTTTGTGCCCTTCATGAGCATTGATATTGTTAACATAATTACATAGTTACATAGGTTGAAAAATGTCCTAGGTCCATGAAGTTCAACCTTTCCCACCAATTTTACATTTTGTCACTAATTTAACTATAGCCCACAATGTTATGTGTATCAAGGAAATGGTCCAGCATTTTTTAAAAGATGTTATAGTGTCTGCCATTGGTACCTCTTGTGGTAGGGCATTCCACAGTCTGACTGCTCTAATGCAAAAGAACCCTTTGCTATTTATCTGTCAGAATCACTTTTCTTCCACCCATAGCGAATGCCCCCTAGTCCTCAGTATGGTCTTTGGAAGGAATAAGCCATGTGCCAGTGTTTTGTACTTGTCACACATACATTTATACATGTAAATGAGATATCCTCTGAGGCGTCTTTTTTCTAAGCTAAACAAGCCCATCTTTTCCAAACTTCCATCATATGAGAGGTCTCACATCATGTGTAATAATCTAGTTGCACTAACACTACAAAAAAGCATTTAAAAATTTTTCTGGGTTCTATTGCTCATCCTTACAGTATTTTGTAGTATAAGTTATATTTTTGTGATATCTAACACTTCAAAAAGTGTTTACAATTTTTTCTGGCTTCAATTTCTCATTCATACAGCATTCCGTGGTCTGCTGTACATTTCAGTGTTATAAAACACTTCCAAAAAGTGTTTAAAAATTATTCTGGGTTAAATTACTCACCCATACAGTATTCAAATGTCTGGGGTACATGATTGTGATACCTATCACTCCAAAAAAGACTAAAAAAAATGTGTTGGGTTAAAATACTGACCCATACAATATTCCGTGGTCTGGTGTACATTGCTGTGATATACCAGATATTCTGGTGTATAAGACGACTGGGCATATAGGATGACCCACAACTTTTCCATATAAAATATGGAGTTTGGGATATACCCGCCATATAAGATGGGGGTCATCTTATACGCCCAGTCTTCTTATACGGCGTGTGTGGTGCAGCTGGTTCCCAGGGTCTGGAGGAGAGGAGACTCTCCTTCAGGGTCTGGGATCCATATTCATGTAAAAAAAAGAATAAAAATAAAAAATATGGGATATACTTACCCTCCGATGGCCCCCGGCTCTCAGCGGTGCAAGCGGCGGCCTCCGTTCCTAAGGATGCAGTGAGTGAAGGACCTTCGATGACGTCGTGGTCTCCTCTCTTTCAGACCCTGGGAACCATACAGGACCGCTCCCTGCACACGCTGCACCCGGCGAATAAGACGACCCCCGACTTTTGAGAAGATTTTCAGGGGTTAAAAAGTCATCTTATAAGCCGGAAAATACGGTACATCATTCCAAAAAAGCATTTCAAAATTTAGCTTGGTTAAATTACTCAGCCATACAGTATTCCATATGAAATTCAGAGAGTAGCTGACAGCACAACTGGCAATGGGATACCCGTCCTAGTCCCACGGACCAAAGTGGAAGTGTACATACCCAAAGAAATGATGAAGGACAGCATCCAATCCAGGTGAAAAAAAACCCTTCTTTTATTGTGCCAAGTGCAACGTTTCAACCATCAAAGGTCTTTTTCAAGCTTGAAAAAGACCTTTGATGGTTGAAACGTGCCACGATACAGTATTCCGTAGTCTGGGTATATAAGTGTGATATGTATCACTCCAAAAAAGCATACTTTTTTTCCCAGGTTAAATTATTGACCCATACAGTATTCCTTAGTCTGTGGTACATAACTGTGATAACTATCGCTCCAAAAAATCTTTAAAATATGTTCTGGGTTAAATTACTCACTCATATAGTGTTCCATGGTGTGGGGGTACATTTCTGTGATATGTAATATTTCAAAAAAGCTTTGATTTATTTTCTGGATTCAATTCCTCATTCCTACAGTATTATGTGGTCTCTGATACATAAATATGATACTAAACTCCAAAAGAATGCTTTGACTGCAGCCAGTGACCATATTTTGTATTTATATAAAAAAAAATTGGTTCCAAGAGACATAGCAATTAGAAAATGTGTAAATCGTGCAGTAAGGGACAGAGAAGTGGAAATACTACTGATGGTGCATGCAGATGCCAAAGATGTGGGGCAGGTGAGACCACGCCAGTTGCTGGAGCGCAAGAAACAAGCCCATTTACAACACAGTTTCCTGTCCCACTTTCCATGGAGGCATGGTATACCACTTCTCAAGTCAGAGTAGTGTGAACAGGTGGTTGGTTGAATTGCACATAAAGCTTCCAGCATGCTTGGCAGCACCACAAAGTTTTCTATACGGTCCTGTCTCACTAGCCAACAGCCTGGGTCGCTTCATCCTTATTCTGATCCTTTTTCCTCCCACCATGTTGAGTACCAGGAGACTAGTGATCCCACTCTAGGACACTCTGAGTAGCTCTTTACAACAAAATTTCTTGACAGTGCCTCCTCACCCTACATGTTCCAAGAGGAACAGGAGGACATGATGCTTAGTGATGTACAAAACTTTGAGCACCCAAGGCCACTAGAAGATGACAGTGGGGAACAACAAATTTAGTCTAAGGAGGAAGATGATGATGATGAGATACAGTTGCCGATAACTCAGCGTGTCGTCAAGTCACTAAGTCAGGAAGACCAGGGTGCAATGGTGGAAGATGAGGAGGTGGATGACAAAGTAATAGACACAACCTGGGAATCTTACATGCAGAGATAGGCCAGCAGTGCTGAGGGCGAGAGATCAGAAGTACCAAAACAGGCATGAAGAGGCACTAGTGTGACCAAAGGACAAAGGCAGGCAACTGTTCCGCAGAGCACCTGACACTCCTGAATTTCTACATCAAAGAGTTAGGTGTTCCACAGTCTGGGACATTTTTAAGAAGAGTTCTAAGACAAGCAAAATGGTAATTTGCAACCTGTGCCATGCGAAGATCAGGAGGGGCCTGACCACTAAGAACTTAACCTCTGCCATCATGATCAGGAACATGTCAACCAAGCACATGAGTCGGTGATCCAAATATCTGGGTCCAAGATAGCTGCCATTGGTGACACCACTGCCTCTTCCCCTGTGCTAGGTGTTTCCCAATCCCCTGTCCATAACAGTGACATAGATGTCTCCCTCCCGGCCCCTATCCTTGCACCTTCTGATTTGCTGTTATCAGGCACTTCCAAACTTTTGTCCGAGCACAGAGTTCACCTGTCTTTACCCCAGGCCTTGGAACAAATAGTTTCCACCACCCACCCAAAGGCTAAACAGACATGTATCCAGGCTGCTTGTTGTGGAAATGCTGTTGTTTCGGCATGTTGACATGGAAGATTTCCACTGACTTATTGCGGCAACAGACATCCGCTGTACTCGGGCCCCGGCTGCCACATTTTCTCCCAGTGTGGTGTCCCTGCCTTGTACCAGCATGTGTCCAAGAACATCACTCATGCCTTATCAATGCACTTATTGGGGTTGTCCACTTAGCAGCCAACACATGCCCAAGCGCTTGGGGCCAGGGACATTACAGTTCACTGGCAGCAAACAGGGTAAACATTGTAGAGGCTGGGCCGAGTCCAACATTGATATGACACATGTGCTCCCAACACCAAGGATTGCTGCACCTAATTCTTTCAGAGTTTCCTCCATATCACACATCAGTTCCTACACCCCCTTCTTCTCCTCATCCTCTATCTTTGATGTGTTATCTCAGAGCATGTCTTCCACATCATCCAGAAGCTCTGCAGCACTGCCACAGCAAAGCAGTAACAGGTACCATGCTTCGCACAAGTGCTCAACTTAGCCAGATTTGTCAGAGCTTCTGGTTAAGGTATGTACCCATTTCCAAAAGCAGCACATGCATGTGCCAGCTCACTGAATGGTTTGTAATCTGCCCACAAGCTGGAACTCCACACTACACATGCTGGAAAGGCTTTGTGAACAGCAGAGGTGAGCTCCAACATGTCTGTCGGTATTCTGGTCAGCTTCCACACATAGCAACTGAAGAGTTGGCATGATAGTCTGACATTTGTGCAGTTCTCCAAGACTTTGAGGACTCTATAAAAATGGGGAGCAGGGATGAAGCCATTAACAGCTCAACGATTGTGGTTCTGTGCCTACTTAGAGTTGTTGCTGGCAATTAAATATGAAGCTTTGCATGTGGACCAGGTGGAAATGGAGGAAGACATGAGACAGGGAGATATAACCAAGCCATGCCTCATTTCATCTGTTCTGTGCGGAATGGGTAACAATGAGGACATGAAGTTTGAGTAGGAGGAAGAACAGGAGCTGGCTGAAAAATAGAGGCTGAGCACAAAAGAGGCTGGTACCCACACAAGCTTTATCCTATCTCTCCTATATGGATGGGCTGAAGAAGGGAATGAGGAGGAAGAGATGGAGGAAGAGATGGAGAGTAGTCATCATGGTGGGGACAGGGAAGTGTTGGCTATAGGGACTTGGCACAGTAGGCTGAATTTATGTACCTCTGTCTTTCCCATGACCCTCGTGTTACATTCATTTTGGCCAAAAATGAATACTGGTTATTCACCTTGCGAGATCCACACTACAAAGAGAACTTTGCATCTCTTCTTCCTGAGGTAAAGAGGTCTTCTAAAATGTTGCTATACCAGAAAGCCATTGTGGAAAATATGTAGAAAAAAATCCCATCAGACAATGCTAGCGACAGAGTACAGGTTTACTTGTCCAACCAAGGAAGAGAAGCGAAAGAGACACAAACAAAGAGGCAGAGGCAGAGATTCACTGTCAAAGGCCTGAGACAATTCCGTGATAAAAGAATAAACTAAAGATAGTGGGGTATAGTAAGTCAAAAGGCTAACATGTAAACTAATACCTTAAAATCAAAATTTTTATTCCAATCATTAAAAATGAACACATCAACATATACTTTGTGCCTACAACCGGCAAATCCATCACCAAACATTGGTGGTGAAGATTACAGAATTACCCTATACAACCCTAATGAACCTTAGTTCCACCCTTCTTTACCACATAGGTTGGCACCCTAACTGGGATGCAATATGGCACCCCTGTGCACCGTCGGCTCTCCCTAGATTCCAACTAGAAGACCATAGCTAGGCAAGTGAACACCATGATAAATAACAACCTGTGCTTTCAAAAATGTGCCATGGTGTCTGGAAGGGGGAGGAGGGTGTGGGTAATAATTCATCATTAAGGTGAACTTATGGGAAATGTGCCCTCACAGAGGATAGCCTATGCAATAGTAATAGCCAGGCACAAAAATTTACTCCTTAGGAGCACGTGTAATCAACTCCATCCAAATACCAGAATAACAAGATCTGAATTATCCATCAAATACCCAGACAATTACAGAACGATAACAAAAAATGATAAAAAATAAGTAGGGGGTTGATATTTGGGTTTATACTTAAATAACTCACCCTCCAATAGCCCTAGTCAAATATACCTACATTGCCGCAGAGATTGGCACCCTAAATTGGTACGCAAGCTCAACTTTGGCTAATCCTCACTTCCCCTCAACTCTAACCCTTCTAGCTCTCACTACCCAATATAGAATAGGGATGGTACTAGGGGGTAAATGGGAGAGTGTTGAAGATGGCTCAAACTTATCAGTGATTGTAATAATATGAAGAGCCTCACATTTTACAAAAAATTATCTGGTGTATAAGAATATCAAAAAGGTGCTATAGTGCCATGTATAAACCATGGGTACCTACCCAACCAATGATATAATTGATTAAGCAATGTTTTATGGCATTCAAATCTTTAATATAATCAAATGCCTGGTACATCTCCACATGCACACAGTCATACCACAAGATATTATCAGAAATGTATTGGTCAAAACGATAACACCCCGTGCAGTGATTAGCCTTCTCAACAAGTTTAGATTGTTTTTAGGATAAAAAAACACAGAAACAAATCACTCAATGCCACAAAATACAACAGTATTAATGCCCTTAAATGTTATTGTCTAAACAAATGGACCAATTATTATATGATAGATAGGGAACTGAGATAAATGTTCTTATGATTATTGGTGCATATATTGTTTGTATATATATATATATATACTTAATATATATATTATACAGTCACAATAGTGAACACTTTATTATCTTTTTAAGTGTCTGAATATGTGTCAACTAATTGTTCCACTTCTGTATAGTAATGATAAAAACAATATTTGATAGAATGAAATTTGTTGGCCACATGAATGAAATTCTGCTTTTTTCTTCTAGGCCAAGATTTGAAGGTTGATTACAACATGTAATGATTGGTCCATTTATTTGTGATTGTTTTGTGAAAACTGCAGAATTTTTTTTTTTTTATAAGATGGGGTCCGTCTTATTGTCCGAATTTACAGTATCTTACCTGAGGGCTGGCGGTGGCAGAGCAGGGTCACAGGAGGCATGGTGTCGGCAGAGGTGTGGTAATGCGGTGGGCGATATGGCTTGCACCTGAACAGGGTCCCTTCCTGTTCAGGTGGGTGACGCGATGGCCTGGTGTCCATGGGGGGGTTGCAGCAGTGCTGTGATGGTGGCAGAGGTGCAGGGATGATGAGGCACAGTGAGCAGTATGGCGTGAGCAGGGCCCCTTCCAAAGGTGAGGTGATGCAGCAGCCCGGTATCAAAGGTAAGCAGCAGAGCTGGGTGAATCATGGCTTTATTGGTGGTGGCAGCCATCTTTATGAGGCCGCGCGTGCGCATATGAAGTGCTCTGCTTCCCGGGGCTTCAGGAAAATGGCCGCGGGAGGCCGTGCATGTGCAGATGGAGATCGCGGCGGCCATTTTCCTGAAGCTGAGTTTGCAGATTTAGATCTCGGCTTCAGGAAAATGGCTGCCGCGTTTTCTTGTTAGCCAATTCTGTGATGCCCTCCCAGCGTCCATGTCCTGATCACTGGGTATTTTTAACAATTAGAGAAACGTTTTTAAAGATGATCAAGCAATACCTGGCCAACAAAACCAGTATACTACATAATTCGTCTTCCACCTTCAGCTATTGGATCTCAAAGGTGGACACCTGGAATGACTTATCCCTCTATACCTTGGCGGTTTTGTGCTGCCCTGCCGCTAGCATCTTTTGTGAGCTGTTGTTTAGAACCATCATGGGGGTCATAACAGTCAGACGCTTTCACCTGAAAATATAAAGTGCTAAAAGACTCACTCTGATAACAATGAACAAAGTCTGGATTAGACTCGACTTTTCCACTCCACCAGATGACAACAGCATGTAAAGTGTTTTTAATGTTCAATATTTGATTGAGGCCTGCTTGTTGTTGCCTTATAGGGTGTACGGATGACTGGATGACCTTATTTATATTTTGTCCTGGCTTTGCGATATGTACAAGGCCTTTATGAGTGTAGAAGTACCAAAACTATACTTTATAACTTTTTTTATAAGGCACTCCAGGTAGTGCCCTCAAGGGTGTATCGATGGATGTCCCTGCTTGTATTAATTGGCATGCTTTACTCTGTGTTTAGTGCTTTTATGAGTGTAGGAGTAACACAACTACAATTTGTTCACAATATTTGAGGGTGTTTGGATGACCTTGCTTGTAATTTTTGTCAGGATTTACACTTAGTGCATAGCCTTTATAAGTTTAGGAGTATCACAGTATGACAATTTGAACATTATGTGTATGAGGCCCTTCTTTATTTCTAATACAGGGTGTATCTGAGTCCCTAATATTTTGCACTTCTTGCTTCCTTCATAAATTACACTGTGATTTCCAATTTTTTCATTAAAAAAATTAATTTTGGTTTACTTAAACTATATTTTTTAAAAATCCTTTAAAACTGTTGCCTTATATACAAGTCATTATACAAAATATTTCTTAACTTTTTTTTTCTGTAAACGCCAATTTCTCACAGATTTTTAATGTTTTATTGTCAGTCCTTGAAGTGGTGTAAAAGTGTAACACCATTGTTCTCAACAGCAATTTGGGAATCAGAGATGCTTCCAGTGGTCTTCACCATGCTGTTTTCCTTCCATTCAGCACTTTTCCTGTCTAATTCAACTTTTTAACTGCCCTCACGACCTCCTTGTAAAGTCTGCTGGAAAAAAACTTGGATTTATCATTGACTCCCATTATACTCGTTACTCGAAATTAGCATCTAAGCATTAGAAATTGCTCTGTTCGAGTAACAAGAATCCAAGCATTTCTGTGTTTGCTCATCTTTAGTCTTTACCCTGGAATATATTGATGTGCTCAGCATGAGACATTTTTTAACCCCTTTATGCCCCCAGCTTTTTTCGGTTTTGCGTTTTCGTTTTTCGCTCCCCTCCTTCCCAGAGCCATAACTTTTTTTATTTTTCGTCAATATGGCCATGTGAGGGCTTATTGTTTGTGGGATTAGTTGTACTTTTGAAAAACATCATTGGTTTTAGCATGTCATATACTAGAAAATGGGAAAAACAATTCCAAGTGCGGTGAAATTGCAAAAAAAGTGCAATCTCACACTTGTTTTTTGCTTGGCTTTTTGCTAGGTTAAAAATGCTAAAACTGATCTGCCATTTTGATTCTCCAGGTCATTACGAGTTTGTAGACACCAAACATATCTAGGTTATTTTCTTATCTAAGTGGTAAACAAAATTCCAAAGTTTGCTAAAAAAAAAATTGTGCAATTTTCCGATGCCCGTAGAGTCTCCATTTTTCATAATCTGGGGTTGGGTGAGGGCTTATTTTTTGCATGCCAAGCTGACGTTTTTAATTATACCATTTTTGTGCAGATACAATCTTTTGATCGCCAGGATTGCATTTTAATGCAATGTCGCGGCGACCAAAAAAAGTAATTCTGGCGTTTCAAATTTTTTTCTCGCTATGCCGTTTAGCGATCAGGTTAATAATTTTTTATTGATAGATCGGACGATTCTGAACGTGGCGATACCAAATATGTGTACATTTATTTTTTTAATTGTTTTAGTTTGAATGGGGCGAAAGGGTGGTGATTTAAACTTTTATATTTTTTTACTTTATTCATATTTTAGAAAACTTTTTTTTAACTTTTGCCATGCTTCAGTAGCCTCCATGGGAGGCTAGAAGCTGGCATAGCCTGATTGGCTCTGCTACATAAGAGCGATGATCAGATCACTTCTATGTAGTAGAATTGCTGCATTACTATGAGTGCCGACGACAGGATGACGCTCACAGCAATCCGGCATCAACAACCATAGAGGTCTTCAACAGACCTCTGGTTGTCATGCTGATGCATCGCTGACCTCCGATCACGTGTGATGCGCGCATTTCCGGCCCGATGGCAGGAAGCGCTAGTCAAATGCCGCAGTCAGAGTTTGACAGCGGCATTTAACTAGTTAAATAGCAGCGGGCAGATCATGATTCCACCTGCCGCTATTGCAGGCACATGTCAGCTGTGCAAAACAGCTGACATATCCTGGCTTTGATGCGGGCTCACCGCCGGAGCCCGCATCAAAGCGGGGGTTCTGACTTCGGATGTACTATCCCTTCCGAGGTCAGAAAGGGGTTAAAGGAGTTTATATAGGCCTGGGAAGCTAAAATTACCTAGAAGAACATGCTGACTCAAAATTGAAAAAGAATGACAAAAACACCTTGCATAAAGATTGCATGTGCATGACATACAGTTGTCATACAGATACTACATGAAAAAAATCGCATTCCACTTGCATGGCAATCGTCAGACTTTTCAGGAACAACATCGGAACTATTTTTTTGCGCTGATGAATGTGAGCCCTTAAGATTACTGTATTGAGCAAAAATATAATACTACACTCCTCAGCATACCAATTGAGATTCTGGTATTGGCTTTTGTCATAAGTCATGTGACAAGGCTTGTTAAATTGTTGGTATTAACTTTTAGGGTATGTACACACGTTGAGGATTTTGCTGCGGATCCGCAGCGGATTGCCCGCTGCGGATTAGCAGCAGCTTTCCGTGTGTTTACAGTACAATGTAAACCTATGGAAAACAAAAACCGCTGTGCCCATGCTGCGGAAAAAAATGCACAGAAACACTGCGTTGTTTATTCCGCAGCATGTCAATTCTTTGTGCAGATTCTGCAGCAGTTTACACCTGCTCCTCTGGTGTAAAACCACAGGTGGAATCCGCACAAAATCCGCAAAGAAAGCACGGTAAATCAGTGGTAATTCTGCAGGTAATCCACAATGCGGTTTACCTGCGGATTTACAAAAACAGGTGCGAAAAGATCTGCAGAGATTCAATCTACGTGTGCACATACCCTAAGGATTGCTAATTACTATAGGTGGCACTGGAGTTCTAGTCCTCTTGTTCTCTGAAGAGACAATTTGCACTCTTCAGCATTGAAACACCAAGAGCAAAAAGTTGTTGAATTATGGAAATCTTTTGACGGACAGACATATTAATATTCTCCAAATTATTAAAAAATAAAAATACAATTTTCAAAACATCTTAAATCTTGATTTATTCATGATCAAGTATGATCGCTCTGTGAAGAAATACATGCACTGACATGCTTTGTCATGTTATCAATGTGATTATTAATAGTTGTCAGATTAATGTTCTTCCATGCTTAAGGCACTTGAATATATAAATCATCATGATCTGCTGCTGGCAGCTTCCTTTGAAATTTCCCTCTTATGTTGTCCTAGAATCTGGAGGCTATAGTAGCACATTTAGGCCACACAGGCTGCTTTGATTTTTATGAACAACATGCCGCCTGGCTTTCTCTTGTTGAAAAGTGGCTCTGAGGAAACTTTGAAGAAATGGCTGTACCACCTAATTGTGGTAACACTGATTTCTGTATGAGTCAAGAAAAACTCACAAAAGGAAACAATATTTGTAAAATGGCAAACTCGCTCATTCTGTGAAAACTAATCTCATTGTCAGGTTCAGTGCCTCACATATTTCAATATAGTATCAATTATTGTGGTCAATGAACTCAGTGATTACAATTACATTTAAACTATTAAACAAATATTGTTAAATTATTTATCATAATTAAAAAATGTAAGCAGCACACCAAGGCTGAGAAAGGTTCACATTTTTTAACTGAAACATCACCATCACTATGGGCTATAAAACCATTTGTTTTTTCATAACTCCAGTTGCTGTGCTGCCTCCATTTTGTAACTCTATATTGAGGTCTCTTAATTACCTGGGAGACTTGGCACCCATTAAAAAATGTTTATTTTGAATGGTGCTGCTTCATTTTTTTGTTCTTTTCTTCAGTAATTATCAGACACTTCTTCCCCAACCCATTGCTTCCTGAAATTGTCATCCACTCTGAAAAAAACCCTCCTCTCTAAAATAAGCATGATATCTCACATCAGTGCTTAATTTACATCCAGACAGCTCAGCACTGCTGTATAAGTTCCTGCATGACACTGGTTCTTGACCGTTGAAAAAAAAAAAAAAAATGAATGGAGAACAAAAATATTTCTGTGTGTGTGTGTGTGTAGGAGAAATCACTGCAGATTGTCTTCTTCCACCAGCTTCCAGTGGATTGTAAAATAAGGGCTTATTCAAACATTCAAAAAAACAAGCCGATTATTTTGGTCAGGCATGATCATGCTTTGATTAAAGTTTCATCAGAGTATGATCCTAGTGTTATAGTTTTGTCGTACTTGAAGAAATAATTAAAAAAAGTTTCTCTACTTTCTCCATTCTGACAGTCCATGAAAATCAGACCACACTGAATGAGCACTAAGGCCACATTCACAAGTTCAGTATTTTGGTCAGTATTTTACATCAGTATTTGTAAGCCAAAACCAGGAGCGGAATAATCAGAAGAAAAGGAATAATAGAAATACCTCACCACTTCTGCATTTTTCAACCAATCCTTGTTTTGGTTTAACAATACTGATGTAAAACACATACTAAATACTGAATGTGTGAATGCGGCCTAAGAGATAGAGTAAGCAAATAGGAAAACTGGGATTTTCTGAAAAGTTTTTTTCTGAAAAGTTCTTAAAATTATGACTACCATTTAAATAATTTTCAAAATAGTATTCTTTAAACATGTTCTACCATTTTGCTGCTGCAGAATGCCTATGATTTCTTTAGCAGACTTTAAGTGGACATTGGCATTCCATGTTTTCACATTACTTGATGAAATAATCTACATATACCAGTACCAGGAGAAAACACATGGCTAGCAAGCCAAAGAAGACGACCAAATACAGTCCATGTACGTGTCACGGGAAGCCTAGGTGGGCGAGAGCTAATGACCCGGGCCCCTGCAATTTCCCTCAGACTAGGGAAATCCTGACTGACCCTCTACCTAGAGTTTACACTGATGGTGTGCATGTCTAGGCCTCCACCCTCTCCCTGTCTCCTGTTTCAACCCTAGGCTGAAACCACCACCCAGTGAAGAGATCTTACACCAATACCCACAGTTAGCAGAGACAAGGATAACGGAAAATATACACCACGCCGCAGTCACTCAGAAATACACTATAAATGCAAAGGGCAAAACAAATACAAATATAGGAAGGAGCAAATAAGACAAAGGGAAATACACCACCAGCAACGATACTCCAACTACTAGCTCACCACTCCAGACCGAGATAACATGCACAAGACAGAAGCTATAATCGGAGACGCCCAATGTTCAGGAGAACTATTTAAAGGCAGTGGGCATGGCCCAGCTTCCAATCCGAGCACCAGGTAATTTAACCCTGGACCAGCTAGATAAAATCTAGCCGACGCCAATGAGCGCATAGTGGTCAAAAGCGGAATTACCGCTGTCTGTCGAACGACCTGGTCTGAACAGCGTCCGACATGACAGTACCCCGCCTTCTACGAGGGACCCCAGGGCCCTCACAGCTTATAGGACCTGGCTTGTCCGAATGGCGGCGGTGAAAAAACCTGACCAGCCGATCCGCATGAACGTCCGAGGCTGGTACCCAGGACCTCTCCTCAGGCCCATAACCACGCCTGTGTACCAAGTACTGTAAAATGTGGTGCACTACACGAGAGTCAACCACCTTGGAGACTTCAAATTCCAAATTACCATCCACCAAGACTGGAGGTGGCATAGGCGCAGCGTCCACGGAACCCACCACCTTCTTTAAAAGGGACCTGTGGAACACGTTGTGTATCTTATACACCGTAGGAAGCTCCAACCAGTACGCTACTGGGTTAATGACGGCGGTGACCCTAAATGGACCAATAAACCGTGGACCCAATTTAAGGGATGGTACCTTGAGTCTTAGGTTTTTTGTGGATAACCACACCCAGTCATCCACACTCAGGTCTGGATCTGGCACACGCCTACTGTCAGCCACACATTTGTACCTAGCACCCACACTCAACAGGCGCTGTTTAACTCTCCTCCAGACTGATGACAATTGTGTTCCTAACTGGTCTTCCTCCGGAACGCCGGAAGAGTCCCTCTGACTCAACGTACAAAATTGAGGATGTAGCCCGTAAACACAAAAAAACGGAGACTCCCCAGAAGACTCCTGACGGTGATTAGTGATGGCAAACTCAGCCAAAGGAAGGAATGTCGACCACTCCTCCTGGTTATCTGAAACAAAGCAGCATAAGTACTGTTCCAAATTTTGATTCATACGCTCGGTCTGCCCATTTGACTGAGGATGAAACGCCGAAGAATGAGACAACTTGATCCCAAGCCGTAAACAAAATGCTTTCCAAAATTTTGCCACAAACTGAGACCCCCTATCAGAAACGATGTCAGATGGAACCCCATGAAGTCTGACCAGTTCCTGCACCACTACCTGAGCCAGAGTCTTAACGTTAGGCAACGAAGGCAAAGACACAAAGTGCAACATTTTTGAGAACCGATCAACAATCACCAAGATGACCGTGTTCCCAGCTGAGGAGGGCAAGTCAGTGATAAAATCCATGGAGATTTCCGTCCATGGCTTACTAGGTACCTCGAGAGGAAGTAGTGTGCCAACAGGACGGGAGTGGGGCGTCTTAGTCCTAGCGCACGTGGTGCAAGCTGACACGTATGAGACCACGTCCTGTCGGATCTTGGGCCACCAAAACCGACGTGACACCAACTCCAAGGTACCCCTAACCCCTGGATGGCCAGCCAGGACAGCATCATGATGCTCCACCAAAACCTTTAAGCGGAGATGAAGCAGTACGAACGTTTTGTTGACGGGAAGCTCAGATGGTACCTCCTCCTGGGCCTCGGAAATCTCAGCCTCAACCTCGGTAGTGAGAGCCGAAACCACAACACCCTTTTGGAGGATGGGTACTGGATCTTCCCGAGGCTCTCCCCCTGGGAAACACCTGGACAAAGCATCCGCCTTAGTGTTTTTAGAACCAGGTCTGTAAGTGACCACAAAGTTGAACCGCGTGAAAAACAATGCCCAGCGAGCTTGCCTGGGAGACAGACACTTGGCAGACTCCAAATAAAGCAAATTCTTATGGTTGGTAATAACAGTAACCTGATGAACCGACCCCTCCAAGAAGCGTTGCCATTCCTCAAAGGCCAATTTGATTGCCAACAACTCTCTGTTGCCGATATCGTAGTTACGTTCGGCGGGCGACAGTTTCTTGGAAAAATAGGCGCATGGACACAAACCGCTCAAGGAGGAGCCTTGTGACAACACCGCCCCCACGATTTGTATAGGTTCTGTGGGCTCACGTGCAGCAACCTCACGTGAACCTAAACCTTCACCCACAGGCAGCGTCTCATGCTCCCCCTGACGCAAATGGCGATCAATGCTGACAACATGACTCATAGCGGAATCTAGTGAAGCAGGAGTCTCGTACATCAGGAGGGCTTTTTAACCCTATTAGAAACTCCATGAATAAAGTGACTCTGTAGGGCAAACTCCTTCCATGTGTGTCGACCGCCCAGCGGCGAAATTCAGAACAGTAATCCTCTGCAACACGCTCCCCCTTGGCGAATAGTGCGTATCTTAGATTCTGCTAGAGCCAATCTGTCAGGCTCATCGTAAATGTTTCCAAGAGAGGAAAAAAACTCTCCACAGAGTCAAATGCAGCAGAATCAGATGGCAAAGAAAACGCCCATGCTTGGGGATCCCCGCTTAATAATGACAACACCAGGCCCACACGCTGAGCCTCATTACCGGAGGAGATCGGGTGCATACGGAAATACAGTTTGCAAGCTTCATGAAAAGAAACAAATTTACTGCGTTCCCCAGCAAATTTTTCAGGCAAAGGAAACTTAGGCTCAGCAACTTTACCTGTAACTCCGGCTTGCACATTAGACACTGCTAGTCCCTGTTGCTGCACTGCCCCCCTCAACTCAGTGACCTGTAGGAACAGCGCCCTCAGCTGGCGGGTTATGGAAATCATGGGATCCATAGAAATAATGTTGGCCGATTATAATGTCACGGGAAGCCTAGGTGGGCGAGAGCTAATAACCCGGGCCCCTGCAATTTCCCTCAGACTAGGGAAATCCTGACTGACACTCTACCTAGAGTTTACACTGATGGTGTGCATGTCTAGGCCTCCACCCTCTCCCTGTCTCCTGTTTCAACCCTAGGCTGAAACCACCACCCAGTGAAGAGATCTTACACCAATACCCAGTTAGCACAGACAAGGATAACGGAAAATATACACCAGGCCGCAGTCACTCAGGAATACACTATAAATGCAAAGGGCAAAACAAATACAAATATAGGAAGGAGCAAATAAGAAAAAGGGAAATACACCACCAGCAACGATACTCCAACTACTAGCTCACCACTCCAGACCGAGATAACATGCACAAGACAGAAGCTATAATCGGCGACGCCCAATGTTCAGGAGAACTATTTAAAGGCAGTGGGCATGGCCCAGCTTCCAATCCGGGCACCAGGTAATTTAACCCTGGACCAGCTAGATGAAATCTAGCCGACGCCAATGAGCGCATAGTGGTCAAAAGCAGAATTACCGCTGTCTGTCGAACGACCTGGTCTGAACAGCGTCCGACATGACAGTATAAAAGTGAAAATACTTTATTGATACATAATAAGGACAGACAGCCAGCAGACAAAGAAATGGCATGCAATACAAGTAACCAAAAATGACGACGGTAAAACACAAAAGGTGTGCGCACACATGCCAGAACCTACTCAAAATGAGATACTAATACAAATTGGTCTCCCCGTCAAAATATGGCGGTGTAGGAGAAAGTGCCTAAAGAGATATACAAATCAGCTCACAAAGTGAATAGTGCTCTGAAAAACAGCAACCTCACAAATCAGCAAATAAATGGCATACATAATGATAACTATACCTTATTGTGAGCGGCACCAGAGTAGAGGTTCCTGGGATGTGTGCACACACCCCAACGCACGTTTCGGATGCTATCCTTCCTCAGGGGGCATAGTGGATGGTGTGACTGGCTGGTTTAAATAGTCATAGGCGGCAGAAATACTTGTCCCCCAAAACCGGAAGTGGCTAGGTTGCCACAGTGACCATAATGCCTCTCATAAGACAAAGGAAAAATAAACTGTTATAACGAATAAAGCCAATCGGTATGACGTGCTCCCCATACTGCACCACAAACAGGGGAATAACACGAAAAATCATGTGTCCCACCGACAGTAGTGCAGTGGGTGTAAAACGCCAGAAAAAGGGGTGGGGCTAAGCCGCGCATGCGCAAATGGAGGCATAAACAAAGAAGCGCCATGGTTAGAACTGGCACTGAACAATAACAAAAACCGGCGGAAGTACATGTCACAAATATCGTTCTCAACCTGGAGTCTTATATACGGGATTCTTCATTCTTAATACAACAGCTGGACACCTTGGAAGTACCGGATAATATCATCTTAGCAACATTTGATGTGGAAGCACTCTACACGAACATCAACCATGATTTAGGTATTTGAGCTGTGTCTTTTTTCTTGGACAAATTTTCAACAGGGAACAGAGGACACAACTCATTCATCCTAGATTTACTGAGAATTATATTAGAGAGAAATTACTTTGTCTTTGACAGTCTTTTATAAACAGGTATCAGGTATCGCTATGGGGGCCAGGTGTGCGCCCTCATATGTGAACCTGTTTATGGGATGGTGGGAGGAGACACAGGTCAAGAAAAACCCTTTATTTTGTGACAATGTGCTCAAATGGTACCAATTTATTGACGACATTGTTGTCTTGTGGACAGGTTAAGCCGATGATTTGGAGAGCTTTGTGAGAGAACTCAGCAGCAATTGCTGGAAAATTCGATTGACCTCCTATTTCTCCACCAGCTCTGTCGACTTTCTTGATTTAAAAATTATGATCCAGGACAATCGGATTTGTACTACCCTCTTTCGTAAAAGTACAGCTACAAATAATTTATTACATTATTCGAGTTTTCATCCAAGTCATCTGCAGAACAGTATCCCGAAGGGTCAATTCCTATGCCTCAGGAGGAATTGTAGCCAGCTGTCAGATTTCCAAGATCAGTCAAGATCACTTACAGGCCATTTCCATGAATGGGGTTACCCACGGAGGATCATCTCAAGGGCCTTCGAACATTCCGGTCAGTGCTCAAGGGAGGAAGCCCTAAGGCCACGGGTGAGATCGAGTACAAACACACCCAGTTTGATAACACAATTTAATAACCAATGGGGGATGTTCGAAAGATAATGGAGGAAAATTGGGGAATTTTGCTGAGTGACGTGAGGCTTAATTCAATGATTCCAAGTAGACCAAGGATGGTGGCTAAGCGAGCAAGAAACCTGAAGGATTGCCTCTCTAGAAGTCACTTTAGACAACCCATATCCAGAATTCGTGTGGATCACCCAACCATTGGATCTTATCCATGTGGAGGATGTTCTGTATGTACATTTATGATAGCTGATGTTGGAATTTCATTACCATCCATACCCTTTCGGGTGTCTCCGAGATCTTTCTTCAATTGTCGTACACAAAATCTAGTCTTTGCCCTGATCTGTGGTTGTAATAAGGTTTACGTCAGACAGAACACCCAAGACCTGCATCGCAGGATTCAACAGCATGTATCTAATATTTCCACAGCCAAGACTGACAGAGAAAAGGGTAAGCAGATCACCTTGGTGGTGGCTCATTTTTTAGACCACCACAATGGTACCTCCAGAACCCTTAGGGTTATGGGATTGGAGGGGGTTACATTAAACATTAGGGGTGGTAGAATAACGGATGAACTTCTGAGAAGGGAATCTCGTTGGATTTACAAACTGAATAGCTTATTACCTGGTGGTTTGAATGAGGAACTACTGTACACGGGCTTATACAAAAGACTTTAGTGACCTTGGTGCCACTTACATATTTGTGGATTACCATTGGTACAGTCCTTTTGGTTCAGGCAGTGGTAAATTAAACACTTTTAGATTATTTTTCCTTTTTTGATCACGTTTCCTCCTTTCTTAGATCTTGCACCAGCTTGGATTGCTCGGATTTTGGCGTAGTTTGAGCACCATGCCTTGGCTTTCTGAAGAATGATTGGATCAAGCCCAAAAAGTTCTTCAACCCCTTTTGGACATCTGTCAGACTATTTGAACAACATGGCCTAAGATGTTTGAATATATTGTTGTGGAGGTTTAACCCACATGATACGTACATATACAAATATATTATTATTATTTTTTTTTTTCAAGAAATCTCTTGTATCTCTTTGTATTTAATGGATTATTATGTATGTCCAAGTCATTTTCTCCATATAAGCATGCTGGGTCTTTCTCTATGGTCATTGATCTGGTTTCAAGATCATCTAGGCCTACCTTTTGTCATTCCCACTAAGTCTCCCTGGGTGTTGTGGATTTTTTTTGTGTCTAAGTGAATTGGGGTATCTATTGTGTTTCTAGCTAGATTAGGTACCCATCTCTGTATCACAGAATATGGGAAAGGCTGTATTTAGGTATGAGGATTAGAAAGTATGCACTTATCTATCAGGGTACATAGCTGGGGTTTGATAGTCTTGCTGTTAGCATCTTATTATGAGTAAAGAATCAACAATTGTTTAACAACAGAACCATTTATGTATAATCAGATTCTATACAGCTACTTTAGCTGTAATAGCTGTCTATATTATGCCTCATAGCATATATTTTTGCTAGCGGTCATTTATACCCTAATTGACCCATTTGGGTGTACTTTTTGATAGACCTGGCATTGTATGGAGGTTAAACTCCCCCTTTGTGCCCGGTCTGTCATAACTGTATCCTTGTTGATCATTTCGCCGCTATCTTTGATTGTGCATGTGTAATATCTGACCCCTTGCCATCACCTAAGTAGGGGATGTTTTGACTACAACTTTTTGCGCAGATCTACTAGGTTGATTGATTCACACCTTAAGCCTATATATTTCTGATAGAGATGTGGGGTTTGTAGCAGAGACCTACCGCACTGCCTAGTGCGCAATACTTTGTTCCCTTCTTATCTACTTGTATATGCACCTTGGTTTCCGTAGCGACTTGCCCGCTTAATCACGCACGCGCAGTGCGCTGTAGTTAGTTTTACAGCCAGGCAGTGTACTTAGCACTGGCTAATACAATTTGCTGTTCTGACACATATCCTTTTGGTGTTGCTGCCCAACATATATGGAATTTGGCTAGGTTTGTTGTGAAGTACAGTGGAGATCTACCGCACTACACGGAGTTTGATATAGTACTCAGCTTTTCGTAAATATGCTTTGGTTGCCATAGTGACCTATTTCATTAGATCACGCATGCGCAGTGCGCTGGAGTCAGTACTCCGGCCAGATTGGGAATCCAGCGCCTGCGCATTGATGTTAACAACACGCCGGACTTACACATTTTCCCTGGGCTTCGGTGTCACCGCCTAACATATATGGAATTTGGTTAGGCTTTTTGTTATTTATAGCGGAGACCTACTGCATTGTACGTAGTCATACAAAGTACTCTGTTTCTTGTAAATATGCCTTGGTTGCTATGGTGACCTATTTCGCTAGATCACGCATGCGCAGTGCGCTGGAAACAGTATCCCAGCCAGATAGGAAATCCAGCGCCTGCGCATTGGTATTAACAACACGCCGGACTTACACATTTCCTCTTGGTTTCGCCGCCATCATGCTGCACACCTGGTATGTAAAATTGATTTAAAATTTAGTATTTAAATGGGGACTACACCACTAGATGACTGTGGACCTTGAGGACTACACCACTAGATGACTGTGGACCTTGAGGAAGACGCTCTAAGCATCGATACGCGTGGATATTTCTTTGCTTTAGTCTACTTTGTCATTAATTGAGGTGACTTGTCTGATGGTATTGGGGTAAGATACCGGGTCTTTATATGTGGCTCTTTTGAGAGATTGCTATATATTGTTTTTTTCCTACAACGATCAACTTTATTGAGCCCTTTGGACTTTTAGACATCCCCACCGATCCGTATGGGGTGCTGCCAGATTAGTTTGTATGTCACCTGTATATTTATTATGGTATTGGGACATTAAGCTTATCTGAATTGTCGTACCGGTAGGAGACACAGCATGCTTATACTGTCTGACCCGCACCATTTTGTATGTAGTCACACTTTGAGAATTGTATTCATATATTTGATATAGACTATGCAATGTTTTCTTGAGCATTTAACTCATGTATTGTATGGACCTTTACCTCCATTTTTTGTCTATGGGAGCCTTTTAATTATTTTTAACTACAGTTTCTGTGTGGTGTTGTCTAAATAAAAATTGTTATATTTTGTATCCAAACTATTGGTGTGGTGATTCCATTTGTATGATGCATGTATTTGTCTTTGTGTGGTATTGTTTGGTATATGTGCCTTAACCCCTTAAGGACCAGGGGTATTTTCATTTTTGTGCTTCTATTTTTTGCTCCCTTTCTTCCCACGGCCATAACTTTCTTATTTTCCATCAATATTGCCATGTGAGGGCTTCTTTTTCTGTGGTACAAGTTGTACTTTTGAATGGCACCATTGATTTTTCCCATATCATGTACGGGAAAATAGGAAAAAAAACGAGGTGAAATTGCAAAAAAAGTGCAATTCCACAATTATTTTTTGGATTTTTTGTTATCATGTTCACAAAATGCTAAAACGTATCTGCCAATATGATTCTCCAGGTCATTATGAGTTCACAGACACCAAACATATCTAGGTTCTTTATTATTTAAGTGGTGAAAAAAAATTCCAAAGTTTGTAAAATAAAAAAAGTTACCATATTCCAAGACCTCTGGCATCTCCATTTTTCAGGATCTGGGACCGGTTGAGGGCTTAATTTTTGCAAGCCGATCTGACGTTTTTACAGATACCATTTTGGTTTGTATATGATCTTTTGATCACCTGTTATTGCATTTTATTGCAACATTGCAAAGACCAAAAAAAATTAATTCTGGCGTTTCAAATTTTTTTCTCGCTACGCCGTTCACCGATTGGATTAATTATTTTTATATATTGATAGATCAGGTGATTCTGAACACGGCAATACCAAATATGTGTACATAAGATTTTTTTATTGTTTTATTTTGAATGAGGTAAATGGGGGGTGATTTGAACTTTTATATATTTTTTATTTTTTAATATTTTTTAAAACATTTTTTTTTGTTTTTACTTGCATCAAAGGTTCCCATGGGAGGTTATAAGCTGCGATCATCAGATTGCTTGTACTACATGCTGCAGCCTTGCTCTATGTAGCAGAAATGCTCACTTGTTATGAGAGCTAACTGCTGGGCAACGCTCATAGCTTTCCGGCTATGACAACCACAGAAGTCTCCTGCAGACCCCAGGTTGTCATGCCAATCCAAACGGCGACCCACAATAATGTGACACGGCAGAGTGACCTCAGAGTTTGACAGCAGCATTTAACATGTTATCAGCCTCTGGAAGATCACTATTTCACCAGCGACTGTTATGGGCACATGACAGCTGATCAGATCAGCTATCATGTTCCAGAAAATGTACAGGCTTATCGCCGGAGCCCGCAACAAACTTGGGGAGGTGTCCAATGTCGGATATATCGGTCATTGGACAGTGGTTAAAGTGTGTGGAAATCGAGATGACATTCAAATATAATAAAATTAAAACCTGTTTACACTGCTTCTAGATATACTTTCAGTGTCTGACATAATATCATCTTTGAATCCTAATACAAATGTATGTTTTCAACTTTACTTCAGATTATTCTCTGAACTTAGAGTCTTCATTGAAATCAATAAAGGGGTTTCACTAAGAATGAGCATACCACTTGTGGTTACATTTTCAGGAGCATGTGAACTAAATAAGTTGAAGAACCTGCATACACTTCGATTGTAGAAAAGAATAAAGACAGAATAGCAACCTCCCTATAAGTATAATAGTAAGGTGGAGATAAGATGAACAAGGAGCCAGAGACTCAACCCCCTGTGTCCATGTTGATGTTTTTTCGTGATGAAAATTACAGGTGAGCTTTCCCAGCCATTGCAATTTTTTGATTTCCAACAATTTTCAAACAAGAGCCAAGTTATGAGGAAGAGCATTAAATCTCCCTGAAATGCGTTGAAAATTGTTACTTTGTTAACAAATACATTTTATCTTTAAATATTCTTGGACAACAAATAAAAAATTGCTTCGGCAGTGAAGGGGCATCTGATTTTTCATTATGAGTCAACATGGACATGGTTGGGTGAGTCTTTGCCTCGTCCTTGTGTAAGTCCGTTGCTTGTAAGGCTGGTTTCACTGAGCGCTATCCTTTCTATGCTTTTTCTTTTCTACATTATTGTGCCGTTCATCCAGATTGGATGGAGAAGATTCTCATCTTTAAAAAACATGTATCTGGGGATTTTAGATTGAACAAGCCATATTTTTTTTCATTGCTGCTAGATTAAGTTATTATTACATTGTTGATGCCATACATGTGGTAAAAGCAAACCTTTTTTCTATTTTTATTCTGGTTTCATTATCTTGCATTGGAGGTAGATCAATAGCAGATTTGATGCATATTTCATAGTAGAATGTGCATCAAAATTGTTATTACATCTAGAGACTACATACAGCCCCTACAATAATGTAAATTAATGGCAATAGCAACACAGCTACCCAACAGCAGTTGTCAGCCATCTGCTAAACATGCGATTTTCATGGCATTCATGTGGATCTATATTTCTCCTTATGTCTTCAAATTACGTCAGTGAAATTACAGCCTTATTGTGTCTAGCACTCAGCCAGAGTGCACATTTCATACAGTATTTAGCAGTGCAGCTTAGAAAATGAGTGCTTTACTGTGGCTCATTGTAATCAATAAGAGCATTTTATCTTTGTGACAGTTTTATTTCTATGAGGATTATTGATCAACTTTCTATAACAAAAAAGTTATTACATGATGTTTATTTCCAACTGTTGCACAATTAAATAAAGCCACAATTATTGAAGATAAAGAGGATTTTTACTTTCAGGAGAATCTGTCTCCTATGTTAATTAACCTTTTTATATAGCCTTGGGGGAACTTGGGAGAATATTACATTAAATTATGTCTAGATTTTTGCTTTTATTATTTTGTATTTTTTTGTGATTTTGTATTAAGAGGATCTACACACAGTGGTATATATATACCGGAATTTATATCCTGAGAATGAACCATTGCTGCAGTTAGTAACTCTATAAACCACAATGCCATAATATTCTTACACAGAATTAGTGCTTCTAAAACATAATACTGTTCATAATGTGTCATTATTTTTTCTCAAGAAATGAACTTCTAAACCATGTTCTGTACATGACTGTGAACCTAGGACACGTGAAGATGGACTTAATAATGCTACAGAGTTCATCTTTGACAATTGCAATACTTTAATTAATCACCTTGACTGTTGCTTATATGTTAGCTCATCAGTAGAGAGAAGCAGATAAATCCACTGAAGATCTTGAATTTGGAATCTGCAGTTCTATGCACATTTGAACATTTTGAGGTTTGCGGTTTGCAAAGAAAAAACTTGCCTGAGACCATTCCCACACTTTTGAAGCACCAGAGAATGAGGTGTAATTTTACATTGCCACATGGGTCTCCTCATTTTATGGATTATCATACCTTGAACAGTGGTTGTCATTACCTGGACCAATTGAGATGAGTGGTTCCCAGTAGAGCACAGATTGCACTGTAGAGTTGTTTTCCATCTCTAGTCACTAGATACGTTTCTCTCTTCTGTAGAGCGTACACTCTTATGGTCATCAGGATCTTCTCTCTTCTGTAGAGTGTAAGGCCTTATTGTCTCCTCTCGCCCACATGTACTTTCTGGACAATTAAAATCTTTCTAGTATTGAGATGTGCACAAGTTTATTTTTTTAAGCAAACTATTGTGGAAAATTGGGTAAAGTCACTGAATTTTAATTTGAATAGATCACTCGTCTATAAGAATTAACTTTTCCATGTGTGCTATAGAGGTAATAAGGAAGTAAAACAATTTTTTTCTTTGACAAACTAAAGAATTTATGAGTTATCAGTTGCTGGGCAAGGGCAGAAAATGTAGTAAATATTCATGACAAGCTACAGAATTTTGCTTATCCTCTTAAAGTCACAACTGTATTATGAGCCTTGACAAACAAGCTGTTTTTTTTAAATTGACACAATTTTAGAGTACATCCCATTTATTAAGCAAATGGTATCACTTGGTAACTGAATCGATTTGATGCAAATCACACTTAACCCCTTCATGACCCAGCCTATTTTGACCTTAATGGCCTGGCCGTTTTTTGCAATTCTGACCAGTGTCCCTTTATGAGGTAATAACTCAGAAACGCTTAAACAGATCCTAGCGGTTCTGAGATTATTTTTTCGTGACATATTGGGCTTCATGTTAGTGGTAAATTTACGTCGATAATTTTTGTGTTTATTTGTGAAAAAAATGGAAATTTGGCTAAAATTTTGAAAATTTTGCAATTTTCAAATTTAGATTTTTTATTCTGGTAAACGAGAGTTATGTGACACAAAATAGTTAATAAATAACATTACCCACATGTTTACTTTACATCAGCACAATTCTGGAAACAAAATTTTTTTTTTTGCTAGGAAGTTATAAGGGTTAAAATTTGACCAGCAATTTCTCATTTTTACAACGAAATTTACAAAACCATTTTTTTAGGGACCACCTCACATTTGAAGTCAGTTTAAGGGGTCTATATGGCTGAAAATACCCAAAAGTGACAACATTCTAAAAACTGCACCCCTCAAGGTACTGAAAACCATATTCAAGAAGTTTATTAACCCTTCAGGTGCTTCACAGCAGCAAAAGCAACATGGAAGGAAAAAAAATAACATTTACTTTTTTAGTCACAAAAATGATATTTTAGCAACAATTTTTTTTATTTTCCCAAGGGTAAAAAGAGAAACTTGACCCCAAAAGTTATTGTACAATTTGTCCTGAGTACGCCGATACCACTGTTTGTACAGTGTTCACTTTAGGACATGATCACATATCAAAGTCAAACATCAGAAATACTCTGTCTGATACCTGATTCTGATACTTGATTCTGATAACTGACTTTCATATATCAAAGTCAAACATCATAAATACTTTGTCTGATACCTGAGTCTGATACTTGACTCTGATACTTGAGTCTGATACTTGAGTCTGATACCCGAGTCTGATACTTGAGTCTGATACCTGATTCTGATATTGAGTCTGATATCTGAGTCTGATACTTGACTCTGATACTTGAGTCTGATACCTGAGTCTGATACCTGAGTCTGATACCTGAGTCTGATACTTGAGTCTGATATCTGAGTCTGATACTTGAGTCTGATATCTGAGTCTGATACTTGACTCTGATACTTGAGTCTCATACCTGAGTCTGATACTTGAGTCTGATACTTGTGTTCATTTTAGGACATGATCACATATCAAAGTCAAACATCAGAAATACTCTCTGATACCTGATTCTGATGCTTGTTTCTGATACCTGACTTTCAAATATCAAAGTCAAGCATCATAAATACTTTGTCTGATACCTGAGTCTGATTCTTGACTCTGATACTTGAGCCTGATACCTGAGTCTGATACTTGACTCTGATACTTGAGTCTGATACCTGAGTCTGATACCTGAGTCTGATACCTGAGTCTGATACTTGAGTCTGATACCTGAGTCTGATACTTGAGTCTGATACCTGAGTCTGATACTTGACTCTGATACTTGAGTCTGATACCTGAGTCTGATACCTGAGTCTGATACATGAAACATTCAAACATCAGAATCAGAAGGTTATTTAGATTCCCTCCATACAGTATGTGAATGGTTCATCTCATAAAATTAGTACCTGGTATCACTTGAGCTTGTGGTGCAATGGTAAGGCTGACGGCTGTAGTCTCTAGACTTATGCTGCTTTCACACATCAAGTTTTTTCCGTCAGGCACAATCCGGCGAGTTTTGAAAAAAACGGATCCGTTTTTTTCCGCCGGATCCATTTTTTCCGCCTGTTCTGTTTTGTTCTGCCGGATCCGTTTTTTTCCGCCGGATCCGTTTTTTCCCGCAGGATCTGTTTTTTCTGCCGTATCTGTTTATTTCCACAGGATCAGTTTTTTCCACATGATCCGTTTTTTTCTGCTGGATCCGTTTTTTTCTGCCGGATCTGTTTTTTTCCGCCGGATCCGGGTTTTTTTCTGCCGGATCTGTTTTTTTCTGCCAGATCCGTTTTTTTCCGCCGGATCTGTTTTTTTTTCCACAGGATCCGTTTTTTCCACAAGATCCGTTTTTTTCCGCCTGATCTGTTTTTTTCTGCTGGATCCGTTTTTTCCCGCAGGATCTGTGTTTTTTCTGCCGGATCCGTGTTTTTTCCGCCGGATCAGTTTTATTCCACCAGGTCCGTTTTTTTCGGCAGGATCCGTTTTTTTCTGCTGGATCCATTTTACCGCATTATCCGTTTTTTTTCCCGCCGAATCCGTTTTTTTCCGCCAAATCCGTTTTTTTCTGCTGGATCCATTTTTTTTCCGCTGGATCCTGCAGAAAAAAACGGATCCAGCGAAAAAAAAGTATTGGCGGAAAAAAAACGATCTGCGGAAAAAAACAGAACCGGCAGTAAAAAATGGATCCTGCGGAAAAAAAACAGATATGGCAGAAAAAATGGATCCTGTGGAAAAAAACGGATCTGACAGAAAAAACGGATCCTGCAGGAAAAAAAATGGATCCGGCAGAAAAAAATGGATCCAGCGGAAAAAAACGTATACAGCAGAACAAAACATATCCTGCGGAAAAAAAACAGATCCAGCAGAACAAAACGGATCCTGCGTAAAAAAAACAGATTCGGCGGGAAAAAAACGGATCCAGCAGAAAAAAACGGATTCGGTGGGAAAAAAAAGGATCTGTTGGAAAAACCGGATCTGGCAGAAAAAAACGGATAGTTGGAAAAAACGGATAAGCGGAAAAAAACGGATCCTGCGGAAAAAAACGGATCCAGCAGAAAAAAACAGGTCCGGTGTAAAAAAGGATCCGGTGTAAAAAAAAGGGACCTGCAGAAAAACGGATCCGGCAGAAAAACGGATCCGGCGGAAAAAAACGGATCCTGTGGAAAAAAACAAATGCAGCAGAAAAAAATGGATCCTGCAAAAAAAAATAAATAAATAAGGCCGAAAAAACGGATCCTGTGGAAAAAACAGATCTGGCAAAAAAAAAAATGAATCCGGCGTAAAAAAAACGAATCCTGCGTAAAAAAAACCCGGATCCGGCGGGAAAAAAAGGATCCTGTGGAAAAAATCGGATCCAGCAGAAAAAAAAAACGGATCATGCGGAAAAAACGGATCCGGCAGAAAAAAACGGATTCGGCAGAAAAAAATTGATCTGTTTTTTTCAAAACTCGCCGGATTGTGCCTGACGGAAAAAACTTGATGTGTGAAAGCAGCCTAAGTCTAGAGACTACAGTCATCAGCCTTACCAATGCACCACAAGCTCAAGTGAAACCAGGTACTGATTTTATGAGATGAACCATTCACATACTGTATGGAGGGAATCTAAATAACCTTCTGATTCTGATGTTTGAATGTTTCAGGTATCAGACTCAGGTATCAGACTCAAGTATCAGAGTCAAGTATCAGAGTCAAGTATCAGACTCAAGTATCAGAGTCAAGTATCAGACTCAGGTATCAGACTCAGGTATCAGACTCAGGTATCAGACTCAAGTTCAGACTCAGGTATCAGACTCAGGTATCAGACTCAAGTATCAGAGTCAAGTATCAGACTCAGGTATCAGACAAAGTATTTAAGATGTTTGACTTTGATATATGAAAGTCAGGTATCAGAATCAAGCATCAGAATCAGGTATCAGAGAGTATTTCTGATGTTTGACTTTGATATGTGATCATGTCCTAAAATGAACACAAGTATCAGAGTCAAGTATCAGAGTCAAGTATCAGAGTCAAGTATCAGAGTCAAGTATCAGACTCAAGTATCATATTCAAGTAACAGACTCGGGTATCAGAGTCAAGTAACAGACTCAGGTATCAGACTCAGGTATCAGACTCAAGTACCAGAGTCAAGTATCAGACTCAGGTATCAGACTCAGGTATCAGATTCAAGTATCAGAGTCAAGTATCATACTCAGGTATCAGACAAAGTATTTATGATGTTTGACTTTGATATATGAAAGTCAGGTATCAGAATCAAGTATCAGAATCAGGCATTAGACAGAGTATTTCTGATGTTTGACCTTGATATGTGATCATGTCCTAAAATGAACACTGTAGTGTTGGGCGCACAACCAGGCTCAGAAGGGAAGGAGCGCCATTTGACTATTTCAATGAAAAATTGGTTTCAATCTTTAGCGGACACCATGTCGCGTTTGGAGAGCCCCTGTGTGCCTAAACATTGGAGCTCCCCCACAAATAACCTCATTTTGGAAACTAGACCCCCAAGGGAACTTATCTAGATGCATAGTGAGCACTTTGAACCTCCAGGTGCTTCACAAATTGATCCGTAAAAATCAAAAAGTACTTTTTTTCACAAAAAAATTCTTTTAGCCTCAATTTTTTCATTTTCACATAGGCAACAGGATAAAATGGATCCTTAAATTTATTGGGCAATTTCTCCTGAGGACACCGATACCTCACATGTGGGGGTAAACCAATGTTTGGGCACACGGCAGAGCTCGGAAGGGAAGGAGCGCCATTTGACTTTTTGAATGAAAAATTAGCTCCAATCATTAGCGGACACCATGTCGTGCTTGGAGAGCCCCTGTGTGCCTAAACATTGGAGCTCCCCCGCATGTGACCCCATTTTGGAAACTAGACTTCCCATGGAACTAATCTAGATGTGCAGTGACCACTTTAAACCCCCACGTGCTTCACAGAAGTTTATAACACAGAGCAGTGAAAATAAAAAATCATTTTTCTTTCCACATAAATTATTTTTTAGCCCGCAATTTTTTATTTTAACAAGAGTAACAGGAGAAATTGGACCCGAAACATTGTTGTACAGTTTGTCCTGAGTACGCTGATACCCCATATGTGGGGGGAAACCACTGTTTGGGCACACGTCGGGGCTCGGAAGGGAAGTAGTGATGTTTTGGAATGCAGACTTTGATGGAATGGTCTGCGGGCATCATGTTACATTTGCAGAGCCCCTGATGTGCCTAAACAGTAGAAACCCCCCACAAGTGACCACCTTTTGAAAACTAGACCCCCTCAAGGAACTTACCTAGATATGTGATGGGCACTTTGAACCTTCAAGTGCTTCACAGAAGTTTACAACGCAGAGCCGTGAAAATAAAAAAAATCATTCCCAGCCCTGCAATGTGAATAAATCATAAGTCACTGCGGGGCTGGGATTCACAGGCAGGGTGGCCGTGCAGGCACCAGGCAGGGGAAAAGAGTGCAGGCGCCGTCTATTTTCAAAACAGCGGTGAGGAGGAGGCGGCGCCCGGCGCCAAGAAGATGTGAGTGACAGCTGTGTGCTGTCTGAAGCAGGGGGGAAACGCCGGCCTCCTTGACTGAGGACCAGGTACTTTAGACAAATTATAAAACTCATTATTTCTCAAGTTACAGCACCCAGAACTAAAAGAGCCACCTTGTCAGAATGCAGCATTACTGCTGCACAAGGTGGCTCTTTTAGTTTGAAACGACTGGGGGGGGGGTGACAGGTTCCCTTTAGCAATTGTATGTGTCAGAGGAGTCTGTTTTCTTCTGCTCAGCACTCCTTTTAAAATGCAGCTTATGTTTGAGAGGTCCAGCAATGAGTGATAATGTTGTGTTCTTGAAGATCTAGGACTCCCATGGGTAACTATAGAAGTTAGAAGGTTTAACAGAGGTCCAAAAATCAGGCAAAATGGATAGCCTAAAACATTTGTCTGTTAGTTTTACACTTATGTCAAATAAAACTTTAGTATACCGATTTTATTAAAGCATTATATAAGCAATGCACAGCTTGCATTTTGAAGTCTCCTAGTGGACCAATAAATAATGCATGTGTGCATTAAAATGGCTACATTACAAAATAAAAAAAAGTTATGACTATTGGAATGTGACAAAAAATAATATAGTATAATATAAAAAATACATTTTGCCATCTCCTTAAGGGTATTGACCCATAGAATAAAAGTAACATTGTGCTTATTGTGCAAATTAAAAAAAAAATAAACAAATTGCAGAATTGTTGTTTTTTATTTCTCCCATAAAGAGTTAATAAAAGTAATAAATAAGTTAGATGCACTGGAAAATTATGTCCTTAAAATTAATAATAAAATTACTCTCAAAATGTAAAAATGTATGTCTTCGATCTATCTAGATTTATATCACAAGAAAATGGATTCTTATACTATAGCATATGCCTTATTTCAGAATTTAGCTTTGCCTAATTAAATGTTAAATATATGTGTATCAGAGGGTTCAGAGGGTTTTGAAAACATCTAATTTCTTGTACTCGCAGGCAACAGTCTTGAACAAGTTCCATTTCTTTTATTTCTCAGCCACCTTATGCCCCTAAAACTAATCTTATTTCCTGCTAAGTTCCACATGTGACTGCAAGTGTTTCCTTTCATCTTCCGCTCACAATACTCAAAGGACATTTAAGATTTGTTATTTAAATGTTAAATATTTTTTTAAGTGGAATATATTAATGCAGTCAGCAATCTGTCATTTGAAAGATCAGTTTGCTTGTTAGACTACGGGTTATGTGCTAATACATCATATTAATGTATTTTATGTTTTTCAATTAGTCATGGCAAATTAACTGTCCTTGCTTTGTTGCAGTCAAGGACAGTTCACTTTGCCTTAGATGGCTAGTTCCCACGTCTTGGTTTGCAAATAATTGCAGAAATAATTTGCAAGAACCTGATTAAAATATTTAAAAGAAGTAGACAGGGTGGTCTTTCACAATTGTTGTCATTAGCGATCATTTAATTATGTTATAAAATACAAGTAATTAACATTTCCATAGTAAAATTTTAATTTCCAGTGCTCCTGATAAATATTGCTAACATGACTAATTTGCAAGCTTTCTTACATAATATAATTTCTGCAGCCAATTAAAATTAAACAGGAAATGTAAGAAATATATTGTTCTAAAATGTCATAGACAATTGCAAAGGGATCACATTGATTAATGTTAAATGTGGTTAAACATCAAAATAACTGCAGACTAAACATTGGATAAGTCTGAATGTACTTCTTCTGATACCAATATAGTAATAAACAGTTTAGCATACTTAGCATACAGTGTGTATTTATTAATGGATAAAAAAAATTCCTATGCTAAACAACTTTTATAACTGTCTATAACTGGCTTTTTAGGATTTTTGTCTGGTGTACGGGTTTCTTAGAAACACCAGTAAAAGTGATTTTATATTCTTACTTTCCAACTACACGGAACATGTGAATATCCAATTTAGTCGTATCATAAACTTGCAAATCCAGATGAAATTTGAATGCTGCATTTCCATTCAATCAAGGATGGTAAATTTGATTTGCATAAAGATTGTTCTAAGAAGCTTGAATGTGCCTTATTGTGTCCACATGTCCTACCTCTCAGGTCAACTCCGCCATCATCTGATGGCCTTTCCCCCTCTTTAATAAGTGATTACATTTAAGTAGAGCTTTGGCTTTCACTCAACTTTCTTGTCTGTCTTTCGATAATTTCCAGGTTTCATAACAATCATCATCTTCAGGCTTGATCCCACAGCATGAAGCTAGTCTGATTACACCTTGCTGGCACTGACAATCATGTCCCAGCTCACCAGTTGCAATAACTTCTAGGAATGAGCACATCGGGCAAAATTTGAATTTGCCAGATTGTGCAGAAATCCCTGGAGATTCCATTTGCAGAGAAGGTTAATCTCTGTGAATGTAATGTCCCTTATTATGATCTGGGGTCTCTACTGATCCCATACCATAATAATCAGTAGATGTAAAAAATATTTTTAAAAATCCCACTCACCTCTCTGGCCCCTTTTTACCTCATCTGATGAAGAGTGGACGTTGATGAGAGGAGAGTAGTAAGGTGAGTATAAGTATTTTTTCCTCAACTTTTGATGGTCTTTTATTGCATACTAAAAATACAGCAATTATCATCTGGACAATACTAAAGAAACCCTGAAAACATGACGTGGAGAGCAAATTTCACCTAAATTAACAAGCCCAATTTTTCAAATCTGACATATGTTACGATATGTGGTAACAACCTGGGATTCTTTAAAATATCCCAGAAATTCTGAAAATGTTTTTTTTTTGTGACACACTATACATTAGGTTAGCAACAAGTTTATTCCAATATTTTTAGTTTTTTCTTATGAAAATATCTCAAATTTGACAAATATTTTGAAAAAATAGCTATTTTCAAACTTTGAATGCTTATATCCTTAAAGTTAGATGACTTTAGCCACAACACCGGTCATGCAACCAAGGTTCACTCGGTGCAGTTGCTACATTGTAGCGCAAAACAAGAGAATGGGGTACTGCAACTGTGACAAGCAAACAGAATAAACAAATAAGCAGAAGTCCAAGAATTGCTTTTTTATACTTTGCTCACAATGTGGTATAAGTGATAGGGCAATTTTATTCTTTGGATCAGTGCTATAACTGTGATTTTTTTTATATTTTGCTATTTTTACACACTAAAAATACTATTTTAAGAAAGTTTTTTTATTGTCATTTTCTGACAGCTATATTTTTTAGAGGTACTGTTTTTTGCAGGAAAGTTGAAGTTTTTATTGAAACAATTTCAAGTTACATAACATTTTGACCACTTTCTAGTCAAATTTTTTTGGACAAAGAATGAATACGCATGCGCAATCATGTATGTCGGGCTCATGCGCATATTGATTTTCAATTGACTTTATTGACTAGTGACGAATAGATGGACAATAACAAGATGGTGGCAACCATGCGCGCTCCCTCATCTCCATGCCGGCCGGGTCTCTTACTTTCCAGGTGATTCACTTTAACCAATTTTGTTCACTGCATATACAGTGGGGCAAAAAAGTATTTAGTCAGTCAGCAATAGTGCAAGTTCCACCACTTAAAAAGATGAGAGGCGTCTGTAATTTACATCATAGGTAGACCTCAACTATGGGAGACAAACTGAGAAAAAAAAATCCAGAAAATCACATTGTCTGTTTTTTTATCATTTTATTTGCATATTATGGTGGAAAATAAGTATTTGGTCAGAAACAAACAATCAAGATTTCTGGCTCTCACAGACCTGTAACTTCTTCTTTAAGAGTCTCCTCTTTCCTCCACTCATTACCTGTAGTAATGGCACCTGTTTAAACTTGTTATCAGTATAAAAAGACACCTGTGCACACCCTCAAACAGTCTGACTCCAAACTCCACTATGGTGAAGACCAAAGAGCTGTCAAAGGACACCAGAAACAAAATTGTAGCCCTGCACCAGGCTGGGAAGACTGAATCTGCAATAGGCAACCAGCTTGGAGTGAAGAAATCAACAGTGGGAGCAATAATTAGAAAATGGAAGACATTCAAGACCACTGATAATCTCCCTCGATCTGGGGCTCCACGCAAAATCCCACCCCGTGGGGTCAGAATGATCACAAGAACGGTGAGGAAAAATCCCAGAACCACGCGGGGGGACCTAGTGAATGAACTGCAGAGAGCTGGGACCAATGTAACAAGGCCTACAATAAGTAACACACTACGCCACCATGGACTCAGATCCTGCAGTACCAGACGTGTCCCACTGCTTAAGCCAGTACATGTCCGGGCCCGTCTGAAGTTTGCTAGAGAGCATTTGGATGATCCAGAGGAGTTTGGGGAGAATGTCCTATGGTCTGATGAAACCAAACTGGAACTGTTTGGTAGAAACACGACTTGTCGTGTTTGGAGGAAAAAGAATACTGAGTTGCATCCATCAAACACCATACCTACTGTAAAGCATGGTGGTGGAAACATCATGCTTTGGGGCCGTTTCTCTGCAAAGGGGCCAGGACGACTGATCCGGGTACATGAAAGAATGAATGGGGCCATGTATCGTGAGATTTTGAGTGCAAACCTCCTTCCATCAGCAAGGGCATTGAAGATGAAACGTGGCTGGGTCTTTCAACATGACAATGATCCAAAGCACACCGCCAGGGCAACGAAGGAGTGGCTTCGTAAGAAGCATTTCAAGGTCCTGGAGTGGCCTAGCCAGTCTCCAGATCTCAACCCTATAGAAAACCTTTGGAGGGAGTTGAAAGTCCGTGTTGCCAAGCGAAAAGCCAAAAACATCACTGCTCTAGAGGAGATCTGCATGGAGGAATGGGCCAACATACCAACAACAGTGTGTGGCAACCTTGTGAAGACTTACAGAAAACGTTTGACCTCTGTCATTGCCAACAAAGGATATATTACAAAGTATTGAGATGAAATTTTGTTTCTGACCAAATACTTATTTTCCACCATAATATGCAAATAAAATGATAAGAAAACAGACAATGTGATTTTCTGGAATTTTTTTTCTCAGTTTGTCTCCCATAGTTGAGGTCTACCTATGATGTAAATTACAGACGCCTCTCATCTTTTTAAGTGGTGGAACTTGCACTATTGCTGACTGACTAAATACTTTTTTGCCCCACTGTATATCTCATGCTTATGGGACACAGGACATTACTTTCCCTGGGGATGCCACATTTATTGTGGCGATACGCGTGGGTTTCTTCCCACATCATTTTCCTCTCTAGCATCCATGGCTCTATCAAGGTCTTGAGGACTTTTTCAATTCCCGGTCCAGGCCACTTCTTGCCCCTCTGATTCCAGAGAAAACCGGGTAACCTTTAATTATTGTGGCCTTACTTTGTGCCCTAACAAGTTATTAGGCTTGCAACCTGGCATATGCATCTATGTGTGTATTTATCTATACATGCTAAGTCCTCTCAATCTCATGGTGGCTAATTGGCCCATCTTTATGGTACTGTGAATGAATATGATTTAAGATACATTATGTGTAATTGAACTACTATGTGGTGATTATTGTAACTATCTGTTGGTTTTTTGAGCCATACTGAAAACATTTTTTTTTTCATGCTTTGAGGAATACTGTTGGGCAGCCTTGGCCTTTATATTAAAGCATGGCTAGGCAAAACACTCTGGAGATTTTAAATGTTTTTATCTGTTACTGTGTCCTATTTAGTGTTGTCTGTTTTCAAGTAAAGTACATATATATTTTTTATATGATATACTTGGGTGTTCCCATTTTTGTTGGTATAGTCTTTTTTCTTTTATTGATCTAAACTGTCTTTAGCTCAAAACCATTCATTCATTGTTTTAATATCTGTTCATTAAACAAACTCCAAGGAAGGGCTAAATTAGGTTTTTGACTGACTTTTCCTTTTTTGCTAAATGGTCTTATAACTATCAGACCTACAGCAATTCAAGGTAATCAAAGGGTGTATGTATGCTGTGTCGTTTAGATGCCTGCGTACCAGAATCATTTTTGAAACACTAGACAATTAAGGTAAATGCCGGCAGTGATTTCTCTGAAGTTTCTTTTCTTATGGCTTTTAGGATGTCTTTTAATGTTTTTATTTTTATATCCAAATAATACCTAGTGGCAGCTCCCAAGCACAAATCACAAGAAGAATGCACAGGTCACTTCAATTCACAGCTTTCAAAGAATGAAGTGGATAAAATAAGTTAAGAAAGACTGAACAAATGCATGGCAAGTCGTTTTGATAATGCTGTGTAATTGTTCATTCTTTTTGGCATTTTTTAACACTTTTTCAAGCAGGTTCCAGTTGAAATCCACCTGAAAAAGATTGTTCCACATACCTTTAAAATGTTTACACAGTGTGTACAATTAATACGCAATTAATATTTTGACTATATCATAATTTTTATAAATATTTTCTAAAGTCAAGCTATATATACGGAATGTTTATTGGTTTTAAGAAGCTCAGGGATGCATGATTATTGAAATTGCAAAGATATTTGTTAGGTGTCGAGTTCCTGCCACTGCACAGGGGGAATCTCGAACCATGTCCGCTGCGGTCTCACATTCTTCTCCAGCCGCAGTGGAGCCTGCTCAGTGAAGATGTCGGTCCCAGCATCTGGCTCACTCAGATACTGTGTGCATGGTTACTGCTGATCTTCCAGGCTCAGCCATTGTAACCAGCACTGTTCAGTGGTGAGCAGACACTCCTGAAACTAAGTCCTGCTTTTCCGCTACTGAGCATGCCCAAGGGACGACCTCTCATTGAAGGTCGGGGGTCACATGCTCAGGTCCTGAAGCAGTTCCTATTGGACCACTAGGAAGGTCCTGGATAGCTTTCTCTATAAAAAGTTTGCATGGCAGCACAGCCAGACGCTAGTATCAACTTATGTTTATGAGCGTATGAGCTTAGCTACTTGGTGGTCTGTGTCAGCAGGTGCTCAGGGTCGCCTGTATAGCCACTAGAATTCCGGCACCTCTGGAGAGGAGTTGTTTGTCTGCTGTTGCTGACTGAACGACCACTGTTTGCTACCTGCTCCATTAGTGAGCTGCGATCCTCTGTGAGGTTAACAGAGCACAGCGTTATCTTTAATCCCGGTGACTTTGTGAAGCAACAGGGTTTGCTCCGCTCATATACAGGACGGGTGATGGAACCCATGTCTATTCAGGCGTAGTACTGCCATATTGTGCCGCCATCTACTAGCAGCAGGTTCCACTCCTGCACGGTGAACCCTGGGCTGCAAACGCACCTATTCTATCTCCTTATTTACTCGGTGCGTTCCGCCAGCCCTAACACTCATTATCCTTTAGTGATGTCATATTCAAGAATTTAAACCTCAATGTAGTGCACAAACGTAAATGCCCGGAGCGATGGCCAATGTAAGGTAGGCTGAAGCCCAATAATCAGTGGACATATATAGAAGTTAAAGTGCCAAGACTGGGCCAAGAATAATCTAAAGACAGTTTTCTTTTTTAAATGATTTATGGACTGATAAAATGAGTGACTCTTAATGGACAAAATGGATGGGCCTGTGGATGGATGCCAGTAGAGGACACAGACATCAAGTTTGACTCAGACACCAGCAAGTTAGAGATGTAGTACCGCTATTGATTTGTATCTTTGAATATGAGCAAGTTGGATTTTTCAGGTTGAGGATGGACTCAAATTAATTGCCAAATTACTGCCAGTTTAAGATACATGAAAGAAATATATCTTGGTACAGTGTTAGCCAGTAGATAGAAAAATATTTAGAATTGAGAGTCCTCAGTGGTTGATATCTTTTAATGGCTAACTGAGAAGATGATAACAAATTGCAAGCTTTCAAGACTACTCAGGTCTCTTCATCAGGCACAGACTTAAGCAAATTCTGAAGAATCACACATTTATACACAACACAGTGTAGAACTGTCATTATGGGAGAGTGATAAGTGATAAACAGTTGTGTCCATAAATATTGTAAAGTTCCTAGAATAGGAGTGAATGTTTTATTGTCCTCTGATTGGGGTCTGGTTCTGTTATGATGACCCCACATGGTCTGAAGTGCAAGTTCCTTAATTGGAGCAAAAAGACATAAATCCATGTGACACATTCATTCCTGCACTGTGTCAAAGGTTGTCATAAATTTATAGAAGAAAAAAGGATTCGTTCCAGCTCCCAAGAATAAAATTCCAATTCTTTATTGATCCATATTAAAAATACAGGCTGAATTACTCTCCATTACACGGTAGGAAACGAGCTACGCGTTTCGATCTTAACAGATCTTTGTCAGAGCTTCAATTTATACTCCCAAATTCCCCTATCTCTCTTAGATTTGAAGTTTCCTTTCAATACAAGTAATTTGAGGTCCATGGTGCTATGATCAGGCATACGCAAATGTTTGGCTACAGGTATATCCATTCTTTTTTCTCTTTTGTAAGGCGGTTAGAATTTGTCCTTGTTCTCAGTTTGCTCCTCAACATACAGACCCCCAGTTGGACATTTAGTACAAATAATTAGGTACACCACATTAGATGTGATGCAGCTGAATGTACCTGGGATCTTGTAGTCCTGATGTGAATTGGGGATCTTTACCTTGTCAGTGGTCATTATAAATTGACAGGTTTTACATTTTTCTGGTTGCAAGGAAAGGATCCTGCAGCTGTTGGAGAGGACAGGGAGCTTCTGGCAATGATGCTTCTTAGATTTGGAGGCTGCCTAAAACACAGTAGTGGGGGGGTCTGGAAAAATGAATTGTAAGCGGGCATCTTTTTGTAGTAAGGGTTGTAATTTTCATGCAGCTTAGCCCCTTAGCACCTCCAGATTTGGATAGTAGGTAACTACTAGAGGTACCTGGTTATTTTCCTCTTTAGCTTTGTAATGTAGCAGGTGATTCCTTGATATTCTGGTGGCTCTTGTAATCTGGTGTACAATTGTTCTTGGATGGTAGCCCTGATTCAAAAAGGTCTTTCTGAGGCGACCAAGGTGTTCATCCCTATCCATTGGGTTGGAACATATACGATTGTATCTGATGGCTTGGCTGTAGACAAGAGAGTTTTTTATGTGCTTTGGATGGAAACTGTCCCATTTAAGGTATGCTTGGCCGTCTATTTACTTCTGATACAGGGATGTTTCTATTTTATTGTTCTGCAGTTTAATGATGGTGTCCAAAAAGTAATTTCAGCGCAGGAGTAGTTGAGTGTTAAGTTGATGGTGGGATGAAATTGACTAAACTGTTCATGGAATGTATTTAGCTGTGGCTCAGACTCAGTCCAGAAGATTAAAATGTCATTAATGTAGCGGTAGTAGGCCAGAGGCCTGATGGGATATGAGGACAAAAAGTCACTTTCAAGCTTGGCCATGAAAAGATTTGCATACTCTGGAGCCATTTCGCTTCCCATTTCTGTGCCATTCTCCTGTAGATAGATCTTGTTGTCAAATTCAAAGTAATTGTGGGTGAGGATGAATTTTATGTTTCAACACATAATCCGCATCAGTCCCTGTGTTTTCCAGGAAGAATTTGCAGGCATTTAATCCATCCTGGTGTGGGATATTGGTGTACAAAGATTCCACATCCATGGTGGCAGGATGGTTCCTTCTGGTAGAGGACCTATTGCTGATAGTTTATTCAATAGGTCAGTTGTGTCCTGAATGGAGCTGGGTGTATCTTTTACCAGTGGTTTAAGAATACCCTCTACCCATCCAGATACCTGCTCAGTAAGAGTGCCCACTCATGAAATAATTGGTCTTCCTGGACTTCCAGATTGTTGGATTTTGGGAAGTATGTAGAATATCCCTGTTCTTGGACTTTCTGGTATCAGATCATCGGCTCTTGTGGATTTGTCAGGCTGATAAGATACCAATTTGTTTAGTTCTTTGTAATAGTCCTGTGTAGGATCAGACTCCAATTTTTTGTAGTAGCGTGTGTCCATAAGCTGTCTGCTTGCTTCCTTTATATAGTTTGATGTGCCAGTTTAAGACTCATTCTTTAAGCATTGGTACAGGACAAAGTATGCAACCTGAAGGAAATCAAGAGTTTTAAGCAAGATAATGCTTTTTCACATGTATCAAAGTATCCACTGTTGGCTATCAGTAAAGGTATTAAAAATAAAAGAATAATGATATGGTCCCTTCTTACCTGACCTATAGCCCATGGAGAACTTGTGGGCACTTCTTAAATGGGAGATTTACAGTGAAGTAAAATAGCCACATCTCTGAACAGTGTCTGGGAGGCTGTGGTTGGTGGTACATAAAAAGTTGTTAACAGATTAAGAATTTTACATACACCATGGATGGAAGGCTTATTACTGTTATTGAAAAGAAGGATGGTTGTATTGATCACTGATATTTTTATTTTATAACGTCAGAAATGTATTTTTGTATATTTTAAGTTGTTTGCTATTATGCCTACTTTAATGGAAGAAAATAAACAATTGAGATGGCAAGTTTCTTTTCACTTACGGTAATGTGATAATTATGTGCATTAATAGTTGCTAATAATTCTGCATGCATAGATATTGTCCTAAGAAATAAAACACCTCACTTTTCCTTTCGTAAATATTCAGATTTCAGGTTTATTAACTTTTTGGATTGACTGACAGCACTGAAGTTGTTCAATAATAAAATTAAGCATCAAAAATAAAATCTGCCTAATAATTGTGCACACAATGTAAATATCCAAGTTAAAAGGAGCATTACATTACTTCCATGAGCGGAGGTTAGCAGCCACAGTTTACAGACAGATGCTATGTATAGGGATTACGTGTTATGGTTATGTTAGTGTAAGATCATAAATTAATTAAGGTGTGTTTCATGTTCACAGACCGTTCTTGCTTCTCAATTTAAAAAATAAAAACATTTGTTAGATTCTTATGAAAAAACAAATTCAATGTATCATATCTTCATTTATGACAAAGATTGTTACAGTTTCGCCTGGTAAAATACTGAATAGAAGAGATTTCAGCTGCATGAACTCACTTGAAGAAATATTGATCTTTTATTGTGCATGATAGAAATTGCCAACTTCTTTTTCATTGTGTGATAGCCAGTTTCGTCTTGATTTAATGCTTGAGAAAACCCATCTTATGAATATGGTACACATTTGAAAGAAAGTGTTTAATACATGTAGAAAATCATGGATTTTACATGAAAGTCATAGTGTGTCAATGAGAAAAAAAATACCTTATAGACTAGTAATGAGTGAGCACTAAAAAGCTCGGATGCTTGTTTCGAGTAACGAGTATAATGAGAATCAACCAGAAATCTGAACATTTTTCTGACATACCCTACAAGGAATTATTCCCATAAGCCTATTTAGCAGTGGCTAGGTCACTTTCAGTGATACATTCGAAAACATGATCAATTATGGTATAGTGCCATAAAAGAAAGGAAGTGAGGAAGGGTACAATTAAAAAGAAGAAATGAGGAATCCAGCTCAACGAGGTAGTGAAAAAAACTTCTTTCTTTATTCACTTGAAGATATATTCAGTGGGGGATAAAACATCAGCGATTACAAAAGATAAAATGCGATATCAACGCGTTTCTGGTGACCAAGCACCCTTAATCATGATATCTAGTGTGTGGCTTGTCTTGCATTTTTATACTAAGATCCGGTGAGCACACCGGTACACTGATTAATTAACATAATTACTAAACAAAATGAAAACACAAGAAAATAAATGTACCGTATTTTTTGGCATATAAGACGCACTTTTTCCCCCCAAAAAAAGGGGTGAAAATGGGGGGTGCGTCTTATATTCGCAATGCAGGCTTACCGTGGACCGTGGCGGCAGAGGTGCGGCGGCAGAGGTGTGGCGGCAGAGGTGTGGAGATGAGGAGGCACAGTGAGCGGGGTCCCTTTCCCCGGTGAGGTGATGCAGCAGCCCCGGTAATGCAGCAGGGCCGGGTGAATCCTGTTGTTATCGGTGCGCGCGGCCATCTTCCTGAGGCCGCGCGTTCGCAGATGGAGCTCTGCTGCCCGGGGCTTCAGGAAAATGGCCGCGGGATGCCGCGCGTGGGCAGATGGGGATCGCGGCGGCCATTTTCCTGAAGCCCCGGGCAGCAGAGCTCCATCTGCGAACGCGCGGCCTCAGGAAGATGGCCGCGCGCACCGATAACAACAGGATTCACCCGGCCCTGCTGCATTACCGGGGCTGCTGCATCACCTCACCGGGGAAAGGGACCCCGCTCACTGCGCCTCCTCATCTCCACACCTCTGCCACCACGGTAACAACAGGATTCACCCGGCTCTGCTGCATTACCGGGGCTGCTGCATCACCTCGCCAGGGAAAGGGACCCCGCTCACTGCGCCTCCTCGTCTCCACACCTCTGCCACCACGGTAACAACAGGATTCACCCGGCTCTGCTGCATTACTGGGCTGCTGCATCACCTCACCGGGGAAAGGGACCCCTCTCACGCCATACCTCTCACTGTGCCTCCTCATCCCAACACCTCTGCCGGTAACCACTGCTGCCACCCTCCCATGGACACCAGGCCGTGGCGTCGCCCACCTAAGCAGGAAGGGACCCTGCTCAGGTGCACGCCATACCGCCTCACCCCACCTCTGCCGACACCATGCCTCCTGTGACCCTGCTCTGCCACCACCAGCCCACAGGTAAGATACTGTAAATTCGGACAATAAGACGGACCCCCATCTTATAAAAAAAAAATTTCTGCAATTTTCACCCCAAATTTGGGGTGCGTCTTATGGTCCGGTGCGTCTTATATGCCGAAAAATACGGTACATACAAATTGAAACAAATGCTTTGGCTGGATGAAAAGACAATATGGGCAATATATATTTTTTCACAATATTAAATAAGTAGCAGCAAAAAATATCCGATATATATGGAATTACATTTGATGTCATAGTTTTATGAAGATGGAAACATTTACCATAAATGTTAGTGCATGCAATGTGATAAACCATGATTTTTAATGCATATAGTATAAGGGCAAATCCAATGCCATCAGTCAATTTATGAATAAAATTCTATAAAGAAATTTTATCAACGATTGGTTGCATTTTTGCACTATAGGTACTAAAGGGTTAATGTAATTAGTGACAGGTTTGGTGTAGCATGCTGACCTTTGTATCCAAAAAAAATAATTAACAAAGCTCCGTAAATTTATTACCATTATGCATGATTACCCAGTTAATATAATTAGTGGCAAGTTTGATGTAACATGCTTTGATGTTTTATCCTCCACTGAATATATCTTCAAGTGAATAAAGAAAGAAGTTTTTTTCACTACCTCGTTGAGCTGGATTCCTCATTTCTTCTTTGATTTGCTACGCCCTGACACAGCGGCTCCGTGCTCCGAGTCTCCAAGGATGTCGACCATGGTGAGCTGGACTTTGTTCGACTTTGTCTATTAGTGTCTCCGTGCACGCCTAGACATCCATTGTTTGTTTATTATTGTCAAGAGGATTTATTACTTAAACATCAGCATTACTGACTTTGGCTGGTTAATATGGATGTGTCTGCTAGACAAAGTAAAGCAGCGAAGTTGTATGCACTGTCAGCAACCGAGGAAGTTTCAGTGTCAGGTAATACAGATATTTTACCTGACAAACTATTATCTCTTATGCTTAAGGAAAATCGTTTATGGTGGGACCTCAGTTCTTTAAAAAATTATAAAGAAAAAATTTTTATTCCAAGGGGCCTGAGACTTAAGAAGATTCCAAGTGTTGTTTACTCAGATACATTTGTCCAAAAATGGAATACAATACTATCAGATTGTTCCTTGAAATTGATTGCTTTAATCATACAATATGAGGAAAATGCTTTAACCAAATTACAACAAGATATTGAGATTACAACAAAGGACGTTAAAGATAAAATGACATCTGCACAGTTTGATGAGTTTTCAAATACGAGCAATGTAAAAATTTCCAGGGCAGAAGAAAAAATCATGGATATGAAAAAACGTAAACTGGATCGTGATTTGTATGACTATGCCAATGAACAGGTATATGAATGGGGTAGGTGGGATAAAGTGGAAAAATCCCAGAAACCAATTTTAAAACCCCCCAAATACCGCACTCATGGAAATCGCATGCAAAGACAAGTCACCTTTAGCTCATCAGCTTTGAACACTTCTACTGGAGTAACAGAGGATTCAGACTCAGAACCAATGCAGGAATCAAAAAACTCTTATTTAAAAAAAAACAAGCCTCCACTAACAAACAAAAGAAGATTTATCGGAGAAAAGGAAGGAAACATCAACGTCAGCAAAAACACTCCGAGATATCATCTCAGACATCCACGTTAGGACACTTTGATGTTGTTAATCTTTCTTCTATTTCCCTTACAGAGGATCAAAAAGAACTCTTGTCCCATGGACTTAATTTTGTACCGAACTGTAATTTTGACCTTTTTTCTACTATCTGTGATGTAAACAGGTTTATCAGAAATATTGCTCTTAAATTGCATTTCAAAGATGACCAAATGGAGGAGGTATGTGACACTAACATTTGTGACAACATCTTTAATTCTCTTGATTTTAGAGATCAACTGTCACTTATGTGTTTGCTAGATCTACAAGATGATGGTTTTAATAATGAGGATGACAGAATCTCTAAAAAAACTCACATGCATGTGCCTAACCCTCATTACTATCCTGTGCAAGCACGAAAACCTGTAATGGATAAATTGCAGAATGTTATAGAAACACAACTAAGAGTTCTCTCTGAAGGTTTGCATGACAGACGCATACACAGCATTAATCTAAAACCCAATTTGCAAAAAGCATTACGAGAATTGAAAAACAACGAGGATCTTGTCATTAAAAACTCAGACAAAGGCGGATCCATTGTTATAATGAATAATAGTGACTATATCTCATGGGTTGACAAAATGCTGTATGATTCTGCTGTGTATAAGCGCCTGTCTGCTAATCCTACCTCATTGACAAAAGAACGCATTCACAAACTTGTGGATGAGGGTTTCAGTTTGGGTTTCTTCAATAAAAAAGAAAGCGATTACCTTAAGGTTGATAGCCCAGTGACCCCAATACTTTATGCCCTACCTAAGACCCATAAATGCCAACATCCTCCTCCTATGAGACCAATCGTGTCAGGCATTGGATCCCTTGGTGAGAGACTGGGAGAGTGGTTGGATCTGCTCCTTCAGCCTCTCGTCCAGAGAACACCAGGCTATCTAAAGGATAGCACAGATGTTTTAAATGCCATGAAGGATCTTTCTTGGCAGTCCAATTTTTCCTGGATTACTTCAGATGTCGTCTCTCTTTACACGTCTATCCCGCATGAGATAGCGCTGTATGCACTTAAATTTCATATGGAAAGATACAGCGATTTTACCTCAGAGCTACAATCTTTTGTGATAGAAGTAACCTCCTTGCTCATGACCACTAACTTTTTCTGCTTTAATCAGACTTACTATATGCAAATTAGTGGTGTCTCCATGGGAGCTAAATACTCCCCATCCCTCGCTAATCTGGTGATGAGTTGGTGGGAGGAATCATATGTTTCTAGCATTGAGAACCCATTTAAAGATTGTATACAGTGGTACGGCAGATACATCGACGATATCATAATGATTTGGAATTCTGATGTATCTGCCATACAAGATTTAGCCTGTTACTTTAACTTTAAATGTTCTTTTTCAGCACCCAGTGTTATACTGGGTAATCATGCATAACGGCAACAAATTTATGGAGCTCTGCTATTCCTTCTTTGGAGTTGCCGACTGTCAGTTCATATATACTCCAGGAGTAATTTCCTTGATATGAAATCCTGCAGCATTAATTCCAAACACTCCTATACTATATATAATGAACAAAAACTAAAAATAAAATCTAAATATGTTTAAAATATATTTCTTTAAAAGGTTTTCAAGTTTATGCGGCTGTTTTCACATAAGGCACCTTCTCCCTTTTTTTTTTTTTCTCTCCCTTAAACGGACATAAAGGTCAGCATGTTACATCAAACTTGCCACTAATTATATTAACTGGGTAATCATGCATAATGGTAATAAATTTACGGAGCTTTGTTAATTTTTTTTTGGGGATACAAAGGTCAGCATGCTACACCAAACCTGCCACTAATTACATTAACCCTTTAGTACCTATAGTGCAAAAACGCAACCAATCATTGATAAAATTAATTTATAGAATTTTATTCATAAATTGACTGATGGCATTGGATTTGCCCTTATACTATATGCATTAAAAATCATGGTTTATCACATTGCATGCGCTAACATTTATGGTATATTTTTCCATCTTCATAAAACTATGACATCAAATGTAATTCCATATATATGGGATATTTTTTGCTGCTACTTATTTAATATTGTGAAAAAATATATATTGTCCATATTGTCTTTTCATCCAGCCAAAGTATTTGTTTCAATTTGTATGTACATTTATTTTCTTGTGTTTTCATTTTGTTTAGTAATTATGTTAATTAATCAGTGTACCGGTGTGCTCACCGGATCTTAGTATAAAAATGCAAGACAAGCCACACACTAGATATCATGATTAAGGGTGCTTGGTCACCAGAAACGCGTTGATATCACATTTTATCCTTTGTAATCGCTGATGTTTTATCCTCCACTGAATATATCTTCAAGTGAATAAAGAAAGAAGTTTTTTTCACTACCTCGTTGAGCTGGATTCCTCATTTCTTCTTTGATTTGCTACGCCCTGACACAGCGGCTCCGTGCTCCGAGTCTCCAAGGATGTCGACCATGGTGAGCTGGACTTTGTTCGACTTTTACAATTAAAAAGGTATATTTTTATTTGATAAATAATTAAAAGTGGATTATTAATGATAAAAACAGACAATTACAGGGGGAGGTTAACCAACATTAGTTTGACTGCATGGTTTGACTGCAATGTAATCATAAATAATCATACAACTACATAAAGTGCACAGTGAGGAATGCTTCAGAAGGGTAAAAAAGGGGATTTGGATCAAAATGTAACAAATCTTTGAACTCCTTAAAAGAAAGGCCAGTATTATTTACAAATGCTGGCTAATGTCCCCCTGTATTTGGAGGTCCCCTTTTGTCTCTTTTTATCATTAATAACCCACTTTTACTTATTTATCAAATAAAAATATACCTTTTTAAATGTACCCTTCCTCATTTCCTTTCTTTAATGGCACTATACCATAATTGATCATGTTTTCAAGACCCTACAAGGAAGGCTGGGGGCAGTGAATAAGTTTAAATACATGAAAAAAGTGCTGAATGGAAGGAGAACAGAATGGGGAAGATCCCTGGAAGTTTCTCTGACTTCCAGATCACTGCTGAGAACAATGATGTCACACTTTTAAGCCACTTTAAGGATAGACAAAACATTAAAAATTGTTGAGAAATTGGAGTTTACAGGAAAACAAATGTTAAGAAACATTCTTTCTTTTATAAAGACTTGTATCTAAGACAAGATTGAGAAATGATTATTAAAAAAATAACTTAAGTAAACCAAAATTGAAATTTTTCTAATAAAAATTGGAAATTTTAGTGTAATTTATGAAGTAAGCAAGAACTACCAAAAAATATATGGAAGAGGGACTCAGATACACGGTGCATTAGACGTAACAGAGGGCCTCATGCACATTTCATTCAAATTGTCATGTAGTGATACTCCTAGACTCATAAAGGCTAAGCACTACACCCTTGAAGGCTCACTGCTGATGTGCCATTATCAAATTTCTACTGTGGATCAATTGATACCACTTTTACTGAGGTCTTCCCCTAATTTTTGGAAGTGTTTGAACTCCAAGTTGGGTCTCCTTCATGTGTGTTGCCTGAATTTGGCAGAGATCTCAGAGGACCAGGCCTACACCTGTCACTCATCCACCTGTTACTGATCAATTTTTCAGCTAGAAATGCTGGTCCAAGCCCTGACACAAGCCCTGTCCAATGCATCCATGCTTGCCAATTATACTATTTGTACTCTGGTTTAATTGATGCCAATTTTTCTGGTATCTGCCCTAATTTGAACTGTATTGCCAGCTTTTTAGCCCCCCAAAGGTGTTGTCTATGAATTTAATTTTGTCTAACATTGAATTCCATGGGGTTCGGATATGTTCAGCGAGCATCGGGACATTCGGAGAAAGGTTTGTTCATCTGTAGGTGGGACTCTGAAAGTCTCAATTTATTATGGCCATTAGGCGACCATCATTATTTGTAGAGGGCCATCAGGTGGCCATTATTATTGTTAGAGGGCCAGCCGGTGGCCCTCACTATTGTCAGAGGGCAATCAGGTATCCCTCACTATTGTCAGAGGGCCATCAGGCGACCCTCACTCGAATTTGAAATGGCCAGCAGCCAGCCCTCACTAAGCATTTTTGGAGGGGCAGCAGACGGGTATCCTTTGTGTAACTGTATATTGCTACTGCAATATAATTTATCAATCTGAGGTTGGCAAAAAAAATTTTTTCTATTAATACTGTTTTTATTTTTTTCTGGTCTATTCCCATGCAACCCTTCCCAACCAAGCATGGGTATACACTTTAGGATTTCTTCTTTTTTGTTTCATCCTCCTCCTCCTCTCCCACAATATAAACAGGGTGATCATGCTACCATTTCTATACAAGGTATGGCATGGCAGATGTTGCAAATGGCCTTGTTTTGGTTGACTGGACTGTCTTTATAAATCACCAGACTCTGGCCACCCCACTGCCTCTTCCTGTCTATTTACTGCAGTAATAAGATAGCAATATGATTTATTTAGCAAAATGATTTTTTTGTGGGGGGTGTTTTGAGGCCCAATTGTAGCATGATAAATGTCATATAAAATTTCACTGCTCAAAAAAATTGCATTACAATGCTAGCAAAATGTTCCCACTTCAGATAGAAATATAAGACTGCAATATCAATACAGCAATGCAATTTATTTATCAAGCAAATATTTTTCCTGGAGAGGGGAGTGGGGTGGGTTGAGGCTCAACTGTAACAAGATAAATGCTGTATAAAATTTTACTGCTCAAAATAATTTCAATATGATAATGCCAGCAAAATGAGACAACTACAGATGGACATATAAGACTGCAGTATTAAGATAGCAATGCGATTTATTTCACAAACAATTTTCTTTTTAGTGTTTTAAGGCCCAACTGCAGCACAATAAGTGCCATTTAAAATTTCACTGTTCAGAAACATTCCAGCATTTTTTATTTTTTTTTATGTTTTTTTATTTATGGCTGCTGTCATGCACTAAGAAACGCTTTTTATTGCAAAAACACATCACCATATTTTGAGAGATATAATTTTTCTTTGTTTCGATCAACAAAATCATGTAAGGGCTTGTTTTTGAGGGATGAGTTGACACTTTTATTGGTACCATTTACAGTCACATCTTTTTTTGATCACTTTCTAATTCAATGTTTGGGATTCAGAATGAACAGAAAGCAGCAATTCAGGAATTGATTTTTTTAATGTCGTTCCGTGTGTGGTAAAATTTAAACGGCAGCTTTATTCTTCAAGTTAGTACAATTACATTTATATCTTTTTTATGGTTTTTTTTACACAATAAAACTATGTTACAGAAAAAAAGATTTATTTTTGCATCGCTTTATTCTGAGAGCTATAAGTGTTTTATTTTTCCATTGATATACAGTATCTGCATGGTGGCTTGTTTTTTTGGGGACAAGATGACATTTTCAGTCATATAATTTTTATTTACAATATAATTTTCGTTCGCGGTTGATTCCACTTTTATTTACCCTTTTTTTTTTCACTGAAGGAGTTATTAAGTGTGACAGTTTTATGCAACGGGTAGTTCCTGATCCAGAAATACAAGATGTGTACTTTTTTTTACATAAAAACAAAAAAAACCATTATAGGTGCGATAAATTTATAAATGTTTTTAATTGTTTTGTGATTTTTTTAAAACACATTTTTTGTGCTACTCTTCTTAACTTTTTCACTCAGTCCTTTTGTGGGAATTTGACTTTCAGCAGTCTTATTGCTGTTATAATACATTGGAATACATTAAAGCTGTCAGTTTGCACCCATACAAGCTTCTTAGACCATGTTGTCAACAAACTGGACCTAGTGACCCGGATTTCGTCATGATGACGTCGAGTCACCATGGCAACAATTAACCCTAGAACGCATATTGGGGGCCTTTTAGGCCCCCATGCTTACATTTTTGCTATTATCTGCAAAATTACTTTAGTTAGAATTTTGAAACTCCAGGTATTCCTCAAGTATGTCGTTGTTGATAATATCCAGTTGTTCATATAATTTTTTTCATAGGCATTATGGTGTAACAATGCTTGTTTGGTGAAAACTACATCTGTACGAATTGGGGGCCTTTTAGGCCCCTGCTATTTTTAGCATGTTCTCAGTAGTGTTTGTGTCTCAAGTTACTTTATTTGTACTCAGTAATGCTGGTGTAGGGGCCAGGGTGTGGATAATAACATGTGAGGATGTCACGTGATTTTTGGAGGGAGTGATAAGGCCATGACATCACCTCACTTTATGCATATATTGGACTTTTACTGCTGGCAGGGAGTCAAAAATCGTACGATGTTCCAATGCGAGAATTATTTCTGGACCCACTTTCTGATCCACACAATAAGGCGACAATGTCAGTGGGCAGATATGAGGAAATTAGAAGAATCATTCGCTTTAATGATAAGCGAACTCGTGCAGCGAGGTTTGAAACAGACAAATTAGCCCCTATCAGTTATATCTGGAACATATTTATCAAAAATTGCACAAAACTTTACAATCCTAGTACTAATGTTACAGTAGATGAGCAACTTGTACCATTCAGAGGATGCTGCAAGTTCATACAATACATGCCCAGCAAGCCAGCCAAATATGGAATCGAAATCTTCTGGATGTGTGATTCTGCAAATTATTATGGCATAAATGGCGTAATCTACTGTGGCAAAGAGGTTGGTGCACCAGTACAGAAGGATCTGGGGTCTGAAATAGTCAAAACTCTTGCTGTTCCAATATTCAATTCAGGTAGAAACATTACCATGGACAATTATTTCACCAATGTTGAACTAGGCAATTTTCTGCTTGCAAAAGCTATTACACTTTTTGGTACTATAAAGCAAAACAGACGAGAAATTCCAAAAGCACTGAAACACAATCGTCAGCGAGCACTTTATGAGAGTGTCTTTGGATTCAATAACAAAGCAACTTTGGTATCTTACAAGGTGAAGAAGGAGAAATCAGTGATTTTACTCAGTACCATGCATCACAATTGCAGTATTGACAGCAATGACAGAAAATTAAAACCAGAAATCATCCTGCATTACAATACAACAAAAGGAGGTGTAGATAAAATGGATGAGATGGTGGGAGAATATTTGTGTAAGAGGCAAACAAAACGATGGCCTGTAGTACTATTTTCAAATATGCTTGATGAAGCAGCCCTAAATTCGATCATTATTTATACAGAAACTCATCCGGAATTTCATGCACAGAGGAAGAACAGGAGATGCATATTCTTGAAGGACCTTTGTCATGAACTTGTAATGCCTCACATGATAGAGCGAAGCGACTTGAAATGCTTGCCAAAGCAAACTAAAGAAGCAATGAAATGGTGTGGCGTACAGTTTCAGATTATTCCAGAGCCAGGAGAAAGAAAACGAAAGCGTTGTTTCATGTGTTCAAGAAACATAGAGAGGAAAACTGAGCGATATTGTTCCACTTGTAAGGAAACGGTTTGCAAACAACACTCTTCTGAAAAAATAACATGTCAGAATTGTTTGGAAGACTAATATAATAGAAAAGAAAGTTAGAATAAAAATGTAGCTGCAGCTAGTTTGCTATAGATTTCTATGCGTTTTTGTGTGTTTTCATGTCTTTGTGTGAAATTTGGGAAAAAAAAAGATTTTTTGGTGTTTTCTGTGAAAAATTATAATTAAAATTTTGTCCACTATTCATATTTTATTGAGCAATTTTGAAATAAACTTGTGAAAGTTATTTAAGTGTGTTTTTCTACATTATGTGCATGGGGGCCTAAAAGGCTCCCAATACGTTAATATGTATATTTTTAACGTCATGCGTTCTAGGGTTAAGTCACCACTATGACATCATGGGAACGCCAATCGGAGGGTAGAGGGGACCCTATCCCTGCCTTCTAAATGCTTCAGTTGATATCGATTGCAGTATTAAGAGGGTTAAACTGCTAGGAGAGTTGAGGTCGCTAAGTGTCATGTACTGTATCAGCTGTAATATTAGTTGATTATCCGGCTGTGATCGCACTCACACAGCTCCTGTGCATGCAAAATTGCTAGGACGTACCCAGTACATTAAAAGTCAGGAAGCACTTCCCAACCGTGACATACTAGGTACTTCCAAGGACTTGAAGGGGTGAAATGTGGAAATGTCCAGTTAAGGTGTTTCATGATTTTATAGAGCAAAGAATGTGTAAAATATATAAAACAAAAATAATGTATGAAAAGCTGGGGAAAAAAAAGAAAATAAGAAGGCCACATTGTTATTTTAACACCTGTCCCTGACTATAAAAAACCTATTCGATATATAAAAATAAAATAAATTGCTACTAAATGATGAGCACATTTTAGGATGTTGCTTAGTAGTTTAGTGGTCTTTTCTGGTTACCTATAAAACTATGAAAAACTATTTAAAACAGACATGTTTCACTTATTTCCTTTACAGTCTGCCCTAAATATAAAATTTTTTTATTACCGTATATACTCGAGTATAAGCCGAGATTTTCAGCCCTTTTTTTAGGCTGAAAGTGCCCTTCTCGGCTTATACTCGAGTCATTGTCCCAGGGGGTCAGAGGGGAGGGGGAGCGGCAGCTGTCAAATCATACTCACCTGCTCCCGGTGCATCTCTGCATGTCCCTGCTTCTCCTGCTCTGGCTGCTCTATCTGTACTCAGTGGTCACTGATACCACTCATTAAAGTAATGAATATGACACGACTCCACTCCCATAGGGGTGGAGCCACATATTCATTACTTTAATGAGCGGTAACAGTAACCGCTGGACACAGGAATAAGCTGCCGGCCCGGGAAGAAGGAGAAGCAAGGACTGTGCTGGGAGGGTCAGTATAACGGGGGAGGGTGAGCATTGCAATATTCACCTGTCCCTGTTCCACTACCGTACGCTGCTCCATCTTCAGGCTCTCTGACTGTTCAGATCAGACAGTGTAATGATGTAGTTAGTGCATGCTGCCCTCTGCCTGAACAGTCAGAGAGCCGGAAGATGGAGCGGCGCACAGTGGTGTAATGGCGACAGGTGAATATTGCAAGTGCCGGGGGCCTGAGCGAAGAGAGGTGAGTATGTCATTTTTTTTTCTTCATCGCAGCAGCAACAGCATATGGGGCATAATCTATGGAGCATCTTATGGGGCATATTCTATGGAGCATCTTATGGGGCCATCAACCTTTATGCAGGATTGTATGGGGCATAATCTATGGAACATTTTATGGGGCCATCAACCTTTATGCAGGATTGTATGGGGCATAATCTATGGAGCATTTTATGGGGCCATCAACCTTTATGCAGGTTTGTATGGGGCATAATCTATGGAGCACCTTATGGGGCCATCAACATTTGCGCAGCAGCATATGGGGCATAATCTATGGAGCATCTTATGGGGCCATCAACCTTTGTTCAACATTATATGAAGCATAATATTCTATAGAGCATCTTAAGGGGCCATTATTAACCTTTGTGCAGCATTATATGGGGCATATTTTAATTTGGAGCAACTTATGGGGCCCATCATGAACCTTTTGGAGCCTTATATGGGGCATATTTTGTATGGAGCATCTTATGGGGCCCATCTTGATCTGTATGGAGCATTATATGGGGCTCCTGATTCAATATGGAGGCTCCTGATACAATATGGATATTCAAAAAGATAACCTACTGATATCTCAATTAATTTTACTTTTATTGTTACCTATTTTTGTTTTTAATAGATGAATGTGGATAAAATCTGCGCTGCTGTGACAAATAATGAATCCAGATCTGGATTCATTATTTGTCACAGCAGCGCAGATTTTATCCACATTCATCTATTATAAGGTCTCTAAGAGGTCGCAGCGCCGACCTGTGGATCTGCAGCAGCTGACAAATTACACGCCTTTACTTTGCACCATCAGGTGAGCAGTTCTCTCATAATTCTTTAAGAGCAGTCCTGAGGATAAGACCCTATATGCGTTTTTTTGTCTCCTATTCTTCTATACTACTATTTTTGTTTTTGAAATTTACCGGTAGCTGCTGCATTTTCCACCCTAGGCTTATACTCGAGTCATTAACATAGTTATTAAGGTTGAAGGAAGACTTTAAGTCCATCTAGTTCAACCCATAGCCTAACCTAACATGCCCTAACATGTTGATCCAAAGGAAAGGCAAAAAAACCCATGTGGCAAAGAGTAAGCTTCACATTGGGGAAAAAAATTCCTTCCCGACTCCACATACAGCAATCAGACTAGTTCCATGGATCAACACCTTATCAATCAAATCAAATGTCTCAATCAATTTTTCTTTTATTGGTATCTTTTTTTATTTTTTAAATTTACCAGTAGCTGCTGCATTTCCCACCCTAGGCTTATACTCGAGTCAATAAGTTTTCCCAGTTTTTTGTGGCAAAATTAGGGGTCTCGGCTTATACTCGGGACGACTTATACTTGAGTATATACGGTACATGAAAAAGACCAAAAAATGTTTAAAAATCAAATGAAAAAACATTTCAGATTTGTTAAAAATGCATATATGAAATAAAATTGTAATTGGTCAGGAATGGAGGACAACGGCCTAGTCAAGAAGTGGTTAATTGCATAATATATCAGCTAAATATAAAAATATGTACAAAATATATCCCCCTGCAGTATTAAAACTTTGCATTCTCAAATATACATTTTTTTCTAGGATAAATTCTCTATGTTTTTGTGAAAACTATATTAGTTTTGTTGAGAAAAAAATGCAAATCCCATAGATCAAATTCTTTTTATGTTAGTTACACAAACTTACTCTGAAAAGTACACATCAATAATATATCATCCAACATCAAGCTCTTAATTCCCGAATGATACCTGCCATGCTTCAAAAATGAACTTTGTGTAAATAGATTTCTGTCCTTGAATACTCATGGTGCAATACGTGGATGATGTAAAGAAAAAGTAAATGTCAACCTGTTTTGTTATCAAATAATTTAAGAAGAAAAAAAACTTTCCATGTTCTTCTGAAGTTGACTTCATACTTGAATTATTTATGGCTGATATTTTTTTTTTAAATGCAAGATGTTGATGCCATACCCCCAATATCAAGGATGTTCCGATGGTTGACATTGGAAGTCTGATTTAATGTAAATTTATGTTGCATTTTATATTCTATGCTTTGAAACTGTAGGTCTACTTAAAAGCTACTTTAATTTATTTAAATGAAATAAATAATAAATATGAAGACATTCATGCCATATTAGAACATACAGCTCTGGCAAAAATTAAGAGACCTCCACATCAAAACCCTATCATGGGCAGCCTGATCTCCAGACCGGAACCCCATTGAAAACCTCTGAAATGTAATCAAGAAGATGATGGATAGTCGCAAGCCATCAAACAAAGAAGAACTGCTTACATTTTTGTGCCTGGAGCAGTGTGAAGGACTGGTGGAAAGCATGCCAAGACGCCTGAAAGCTGTGATTAAAAATCATGGTTATTCCACAAAATATTGATTTCTGAACTCTTCCTGAGTTATAACATTAGTATTGTTGTTTCTAAATGATTATGAACTTGTTTACTTTGCATTATTTGAGGCTGAAAGCACTGTTTTTTTTTATTTTGACCATTTCTCCTTTTCAGAAAAAAAATACAAACTTTATTGGTTGGAAATTCGGAGACATGTTGTTAGAAGTTTATTGAATAAATGAACAATTTACATTTTATAAAAAAATATACCTATAAAGAGAACAATCAGACAAACTGAACATTTTGCACTGGTCTCTTAATTTTTGCCAGAGCTGTATGCACATTTTTTCCAGCACTATAGGTGCTTGAACATCTTTTTCTTTACTTCCCAGCATGCATTGCTTCTGTTTTCTTTAATGACTTGTTTGTTACACCTGTATGCAGCTTAACTGACAGTAGACAGGGAGCCGACAGACTCAGCCCTACTTTTTTAAATTCATCTCAGTGCCACTGCTTATGGGGATTGAATAAAATTGGCAACAGGCAGTGGAAAGGAAATAGTTTAGAAGAGATGTATTCAATGGCTACAGTTTGAAATTATTTTTTGGGGTACTAATAGTGTTGAGCATTCCGATGCTGCAAGTATCGGGTATCGGCCGATACTTGCTGTATCGGAATTCCGATACCGGGATTCCGATACTCTTGTGGTATCGGGTATCGGGTATCGGAACAACATTAATGTTAAAATGTGTAAAATAGAGAATTAAAATAAAAAATATCGCTATACTCACCTGTCCGACGCAGCCGGGACCTCAGCGCAGGAACCGGCAGCGTTGTTTGTTTAAAATTCCCGCTTTTACATGGTTACGCGAAGTCCCGGCTTGTGATTGGTCAGGGCGGCCATGTTGCCGGGCCGCGGACCAATCACAGCAAGCCGTGACGAAAATACGTCACGGCTTGCTGTGATTGGTCCGCGTCCCGGCAACATGGCCGCCATTAACCAATCACAAGCCGTGACGTCACGGGAGGCTGGAAACGCGCTCATTTTAAAAAGGGCGCGTGTCCAGCCTCCCGTGACGTCACGGCTTGTGATTGGTTGCGTCGCGGTCAACCAATCACAAGCCGGGAGGCTGGACACGCGCCCATTTCAAAATGAGCGCGTCCAGCCTCCCGGCTTGTGATTGGTTGATCGCGGCGCAACCAATCACAAGCCGTGACGTCACGGGAGGCTGGACACGCGCCCATTTCAAAATGAGCGCGTCCAGCCTCCCGGCTTGTGATTGGTTGATCGCGGCGCAACCAATCACAAGCCGTGACGTCACGGGAGGCTGGACACGCGCCCATTTTAAAATGAGCGCGTGTCCAGCCTCCCGTGACGTCCCGGCTTGTGATTGGTCAGGGCGGCCATATTGCCGGGACGCGGACCAATCACAGCAAGCCGTGACGTAATTTCGTCACGGCTTGCTGTGATTGGTCCGCGTCCCGGCAACATGGCCGACCTGACCAATCACAAGCCGGGAATTCACGTAACCAAGTAATAGCGCGATTTTTAAACAAACAACGCTGCCGGTTCCCTCGCTGAAGTCCCGGCTGCGTCGGACAGGTGAGTATAGCGATATTTTTTATTTTAATTCTTTCTTTTACACATTTATATGGTTCCCAGGGCCTGAAGGAGAGGTTCCTCTCCTTCAGACCCTGGGAACCATCAGGGATACCATCCGATACTTGAGTCCCATTGACTTGTATTGGTATCGGGTATCGGTATCGGATTGGATTCCGATACTGTGACGGTATCGGCCGATACTTTCCGATACCGATACTTTCAAGTATCGGACGGTATCGCTCAACACTAGGTACTAACAATCATTTTTTTATTGTGATATGTTGAAATTTTCTACCAAATGAGATCAAGCTAACCATTTAGGAATGGTGTTGTGAATTCTGTTCTCGGACTCCCTCCTGTGGTCATGAATGGTACTTTGGTTGGTTCTGCTCTTGGACTCCCTCTGGTGGCTTCGAACGGAACTGCTGGTCACTGAGGTTGGCCTTATCAGCTGCTCTCGTTTATTGCTATGCTGCTTCCCTATTTAACTCCACTCAGATTGTTACTTCATGCCAGCTGTCGTTGTTTCAGTATTGGTTTAGATCTCTCTTGGACTTCTCTGAGGACCTGTCTACTCCAGCAGAAGCTAAGTCTTTGCTAGTTTATTTTGTTGTTACTGCTAATTTCTAGTCCAGCTTGCTATCATGATGTTCCCTTGCTAGCTGGAAGCTCAGGGGTGCAGAGTGGCACCTCCACACCGTGAGTCGGTGTGGGAGTCCTTTTGCTTACTCTGCATGGTTTTTTGTAGTCTTTTGTGCTGACCGCATAGATCCCTTTTCTATCCTCTGACTATTTAGTGAAATCTGGCCTCCTTTGCTAAAACCTGTTTCATTCCTGTGTTTGTGACTTTCCTCTTAACTCACCGTCAATATATGTGGGGGTCTGCCTTTACCTTTGGGGAATTTCTCTGAGGCAAGGTAAGGCTTCTATTTCTATCTTTAGGTGTAGTTAGCTCTTAGGCTGTGAAGAGGCGTCTAGGGAGAGTTAGGTACGCTCCACGGCTATTTCTAGTTGTGTGTGATAGGAGTAGGGTTGCGGTCAGCAGAGTTCCCACTTACCCAGAGCTAGTCCCGATTTTGAATTTACTCATCGGGTCATTCCGGGTGCTCCTAACCACCAGGCCATCATAACAGAATGGCTAACATAATAATACAGAACTGATAAAGAAATCTGTTGATTTGTAAATTCTTAATTACAGCTACAGACACATAATTCTATAGAGCTATTTATCTCATATAAGACAATAGAATGTTACATTTGAATCCGTATTTTGACATATAATGCAATGTGACGTGCCGACGCAACAACGCTAGCGTTGAAAGCGCCGCACAACGGGGGCAGCGGATGCAGTTTTTCAACGCATCCGCTGCCCCATTGTGAGGTCCGGGGAGGAGGGGGTGGAGTTCCGGCCGCGCATGCGCGGTCGGAAATGGCGGACATGTCGCACAAAAAAAGTTACATGTAGCTTTTTTGTGCCGACAGTCCGCCAAAACACGACGCATCCGTCGCACGACGGATGCGACGTGTGGCAATTCGTCGCAATGCGTCGCTAATGCAAGTCAATGGAGAAAAAACGCATCCTGCAAGCACTTTTGCAGGATGCGTTTTTTCTCCAAAACGACGCATTGCGACGTAGGACAAAAGACGCTAGTGTGAAAGTAGCCTTAGCTAACAAGGATACACCTAAATTATATATCCTATTAATTAGGCCATAGAAGGATATACATTCAATACAAATAGCTAAAAATATATGGCTGACTATGAGGGCCAAATAAACTTACCAATAACTTTATTTAAATAATAAAAAATAATACCAAAAGATAAATATACGTATGAAAAAGAAAAACCACAGATGAGGCAATTAGTGAGTACACCTGGACCAAAATGAATAAAATATTACATAAACATCATGCACATGATATCAACAATAATTTTCTACAATGTCATCAGAAAAAAATGACAGGCATAATATATATATATATATATATATATATATATATATATATATATATATATATATATATATATATATATACATACATACATATTCCTTCTCACCCCCCCATGGGGGGTGAGAGGCCTAGGAGTTTGAGGGTTTTTCTCAGGATCTTGTTGTTCCTAGCATTGCACTTTTCTGGACAGAGTTCAGATGTTGCTCCTGGGATTTGTTGTAGCCATTTTCACAACTTAGGGGTCACTGCTCCAAGGGCTCTTATCACCACTAGAATCACTGTTGCCTGGATCTGATGAAATGCCACTATAGATATGTATATATATATATATATATATATATATATATATATATATATATATATATACAGTGGGGCAAAAAAGTATTTAGTCAGTCAGCAATAGTGCAAGTTCCACCACTTAAAAAGATGAGAGGCGTCTGTAATTTACATCATAGGTAGACCTCAACTATGGGAGACAAACTGAGAAAAAAAAATCCAGAAAATCACATTGTCTGTTTTTTTATCATTTTATTTGCATATTATGGTGGAAAATAAGTATTTGGTCAGAAACAAACAATCAAGATTTCTGGCTCTCACAGAGCTGTAACTTCTTCTTTAAGAGTCTCCTCTTTCCTCCACTCATTACCTGTAGTAATGGCACCTGTTTAAACTTGTTATCAGTATAAAAAGACACCTGTGCACACCCTCAAACAGTCTGACTCCAAACTCCACTATGGTGAAAACCAAAGAGCTGTCAAAGGACACCAGAAACAAAATTGTAGCCCTGCACCAGGCTGGGAAGACTGAATCTGCAATAGCCAACCAGCTTGGAGTGAAGAAATCAACAGTGGGAGCAATAATTAGAAAGTGGAAGACATTCAAGACCACTGATAATCTCCCTCGATCTGGGGCTCCACGCAAAATCCCACCCCGTGGGGTCAGAATGATCACAAGAACGGTGAGCAAAAATCCCAGAACCACGCGGAGGAACCTAGTGAATGAACTGCAGAGAGCTGGGACCAATGTAACAAGGCCTACCATAAGTAACACACTACACCACCATGGACTCAGATCCTGCAGTGCCAGACGTGTCCCACTGCTTAAGCCAGTACATGTCCGTGCCCGTCTGAAGTTTGGTAGAGAGCATTTGGATGATCCAGAGGAGTTTTGGGAGAATGTCCTATGGTCTGATGAAACCAAACTGGAACTGTTTGGTAGAAACACAACTTGTCGTGTTTGGAGGACAAAGAATACTGAGTTGCATCCATCAAACACCATACCTACTGTAAAGCATGGTGGTGGAAACATCATGCTTTGGGGCTGTTTCTCTGCAAAGGGGCCAGGACGACTGATCCGGGTACATGAAAGAATGAATGGGGCCATGTATCGTGAGATTTTGAGTGCAAACCTCCTTCCATCAGCAAGGGCATTGAAGATGAAATGTGGCTGGGTCTTTCAACATGACAATGATCCAAAGCACACCGCCAGGGCAACGAAGGAGTGGCTTCGTAAGAAGCATTTCAAGGTCCTGGAGTGGCCTAGCCAGTCTCCAGATCTCAACCCTATAGAAAACCTTTGGAGGGAGTTGAAAGTCCGTGTTGCCAAACGAAAAGCCAAAAACATCACTGCTCTAGAGGAGATCTGTATGGAGGAATGGGCCAACATACCAACAACAGTGTGTGGCAACCTTGTGAAGACTTACAGAAAACGATTGACCTCTGTCATTGCCAACAAAGGATAGATTACAAAGTATTGAGATGAAATTTTGTTTCTGACCAAATACTTATTTTCCACCATAATATGCAAATAAAATGATAAAAAAACAGACAATGTGATTTTCTGGATTTTTTTTTCTCAGTTTGTCTCCCATAGTTGAGGTCTACCTATGATGTAAATTACAGACGCCTCTCATCTTTTTAAGTGGTGGAACTTGCACTATTGCTGACTGACTAAATACTTTTTTGCCCCACTGTATATATATATATATATACATATATATATATATATATATATATATATATATATATATATATATATACACTGTGTTCCAAATTATTATGCAAATTGGATTTAAGTGTCTTAAAGATTTAATTGTTTTGTTTTTCAAATAAACTCGTGGATGGTATTGTGTCTCAGGGCTCAATGAATCACTGAAATCAATCTTAAACACATGTGATAATTAGTTTTCCAGGTGATTCTAATTAAAGGAAAACTACTCAAAAATGATGTTCCACATTATTATGCAGGTCACAGGTTTCAAGCAATATGGGAAATAAAAAGGATCTCTCTGCTGCTGAAAAGCGTTAAATAGTGCAATGCCTTGGACAGGTATGAAAAAATTAGATATTTCGCGAAAACTTAAGAGTGATCATCATACTCTGATGAGATTTGTGACTGAAACATAGCACAGACAGAGTTCATGCAAATAAAGGCATAATGAGGAAGTTTTCTGGCAGACAAATTCATTGGATTAAGAGAGCAGCTGCCAAAATACCATTACAAAGCAGCAAACAGTTATTTGAAGCTGCTGGTGCGTCTGGAGTCCCTCAAACCTCAAGGTGTAGGATCCTTCAAAGGCTTGCTGTGGTGCATAAACCTACTATTTGGCCACTCCTAAACAGTGTTCACAAGCAGAAACGGTTGCAGTGGGCCCAGACATACATGAAGACTAATTTTCAAACAGTCTTGTTTACTGATGAGTGTCGAGCAACTCTGGACGGTCCAGATGGATGGAGTAGTGGATGGTTGGTGGATGGCCACCATGTCCCAACAAGTCTGCGACGTCAGCAAGGAGGTGGAGGAGTCATGTTTTGGGCTGGAATCATGGGGAACCAGCTGCTAGGGCCCTTTAAGGTTCCTGAAGGTGTGAAAATGACCTCAGCAAAGTAAATAGAGTTTCTGACTGACAACTTTCTTCCATGGTCTAAAAGCAGAAATGTGCCTTCAGGAACAAAATCATCTTTATGCTGACAATGAATACCTCTGAGTTATTGGCTGCTATGGGCATAAAAGGAGATAAACTCATGGTGTGGCCACCATCTTCCCCTGACCTCAACCCTATAGAGAACCTTTGGAGTATCATCAAACAAAAGATCTATGAGGGTGGGAGGCCGATCACATCAAAACAGAAGCTCTGGGAGGCGATTCTGACTTCATACAAAGAAATACAAGCAGAAACTCTCCATAAACTCACAAGTTCAATGGATGCAAGAATTGTGAAGGTGATATCAATGAAGGGCTCCTATGTTAACATGTAACTGGGCCTGTTAGGATGTTTTGGAGTTAAATAGCATTTTGTTCAGTGAATGTGACCTCCTAATGCTGCAAATTCCACAAATGACCATTTTCAGTTCTTTAAAACATATCAAATGTTTAGAAATTCTACTGTGCCTAATAATTTGGAACAGTGCATTTTGAGTATTTATTCTTTTTGGAGATTATACTGTTATCATTGGGAGGTTTCTTCAATAAAATTCGATGTATACTCTAACGGGTGATGACTTTAATTAGACTGACTGTCATTTGCACTGACTGTCATTTGCACTGAGCATTTAGGAAAATCCGAGAAAAAAGTCATTTGCATAATAATTTGGAACATAGTGTGTATATATATATATATATATATATATATATATCACACTTGGGTTGGTGAAGCAAGGAACACGGTACAAAAATAAATGCTTAATTAAAAATGGGCTACACATGAATAGCAAAAGTATGCCCCTAATATATAATATGATATATAAGCATGGCCTTGTAAATCACCATGCCATGTCTTGACCCCCAATGCTCATACCCAACTGGGAAGACCAATCTGTATATAATTTCAACAGTAATTTTCAGCAGTAGCATAAGTTACAGAAGAAAATTGTTGTATAGGCACACATGTATGTGTGTCTTCATCCATAGACATTAATGCATAATATGGGGCTGTAACACAAGGAAAACTAATTATACATAAATATAATAAATATTATTATATATTAATAATATATAAATATAATATAAAGGGAATGATATGTAAGGTGAGGATAAGCCAATCACAACTACACATTATAAGAGGTTTAAAAATTCAAGTAAAATGTTGTTACTCATCACACCATTCTGCATATGCACCATTCTGCATGAAAAACCAAATTATTCTCATGTTGTTCTGGATGTGTCAGAGGCTGCAGACCGTTGCACTGCATCTGTCTGCAGATGGTCTTAGTTTGCTTTGCAGATGAGTGGCCACCTTCCCCAGTGCTAATGGCCACACCTGGACCTGAGTGTTAATATACTTGCTGCTTGCAAGAGCTTGTGATATTTTCTATTTGCATTTCCCTGTTGAGGCTTGGAGCTGCAGCAGTCAGCTAGCGTTTTCTTAGAGCTTGAAGGGCGACAGTGTTTCTCTCTGTCTACTCAGGCTAAGTGTTCCCTTGTTTTGTGTATCCTAGCTGTCTTTAGCGGTAGTGGGGATGCAGGGCTTATTGCCAGGGTCAAAAAGGGATTAGGTATCCTGCAGGGCTTATTGCCAGGGTCAAAAAGGGATTAGGTATCCTGCTCGGCGATAGGTGTGGAAACTATATAGGGTCGATAGGGCAGACAGGGTAAAGTTAAAACCCCCAACTGTGACGACAACTCATCAACGCACCGCTATCACGTGACAGAAGCACAGATTGGCAAAATTAATGACACGCTTCATTTCTGTGAGGCTTAAATGCCATGAAGTGTGACATTTAACTGGTTAACAGCTGTGGGTGGTTCTTGGATTCACCTACAGCTGTTAGAGGCACATGATGTCTGATTAAATCAGCCATCAAATTGGGGGTAAAGATACACGCTCAGTGTGGGAGCTCCAATCAAAGGCAGAGACATGACCGATGATGTAAATATACATCATCAGTCGTGAAGGGATTAATCGAATAAATTTAATGTAATGTACATTGAAATTCTCAGTTAAATTTGAGTAACCTGCCATAGTTGAATTTCTGCAGATTTGCTATTCATTAGAAATGAGTGAAAAAGGCAAAATTGAAATTTGCTTAATAATGCAGAATTCCTGGGTAACTCTATTTGCAGAGAAGTTATAAATTGAATGTCTTTTATGCTCTGGGATCTGCATAGTGCATGATAAATGTAAGATGCAAAAATATATAAATATAAAAAATACTGATACTCACCTCACTGCTTAACCCTATGGCCATTCCATTTCTCTCTGCCAGTCCTCTAGTCCTCTGCAAACCTTTATATCTCTATAGCCAAGAGTTGAAGGCCTAAGATTTTTCTGCACAATCGTACATCATAAGGTCACAATGTAATGACATCACGAGTCGACCTTACATGTGCACATAAAGGGAAAGAATAAGAAAAAACTATGAATACCATATGTATGATGGTGATAAGCAAAGGGGCTGGATAGAAGAGCATAAGTATATTTTTTATTTTTAACTTTTGACAGCCTTACATGCTCCAGCATTTTGATGACAGCACCAGCAATCTTGCTTAATTCACAAGGAAGCTATCAAATAAAATCCACATTTTCGCTAATGCAGATTTTTGGATGAGAATTCAACTTAAATAGGAAATTTTCACTCATCTTTACCCTGCACTATTTGTGGTTATGGTAGATCATTGAAAGAGAACCAGATAGGGAAATAAGATTTTATTTGAGGTACATAATAAGGAATGCAAAACTTGCAAAACAGTGGAGCCTGAGAAAAATTGCTTTTTGAAATATTATTCCAATAATGTACCCATTTAGTTTTAAAATTTTGAATGAAGTCCTCCTTTTCACATGTTACAAGAAGGACAATATTCAAGACTGCCTTATATGTAAAAATATTAATCACAATTTGCCAAAAGGCAACAAAATCCCCATCTGAAGACCATAAAAATTAACTTTTAATTCACTATTTTAAAAGGAATGGAATATTAAAACCTTACATAGGTAAGTGTGTACAAGAAGCAGATCAGGTATATCCTTATCTTTCACTGATCATAATATAATTAATGTATGTATCTCCTTAATCCAATTCATTGCCCTGTAGTTTTGGTTTATAGGGATTACTTGGTTTATCATCTCCACTAATAATCTTCTTCATTGGGAAAGCTGGCATTCTCCATCTTTAAAAACTGTAATGCCAGTTGGACAGTACATAAAGGCAAGGTGGAATTGCGCTAACTATACTCTTTGGAGGAGAAAGACAGAATCTGTTTCAACAATTCACTTCGAGGGGATACCCCAAAAGGATTCGGCATAGAGCTTACAATAGGGCAAAAGAACTCTGCATGTTTAACCCCTTTACCCCCAAGGGTGGTTTGCACGTTAATGACCGGGCCAATTTTTACAATTCTGACCACTGTCCCTTTATGAGGTTATAACTCTGGAACTCTTGAACGGATCTTGGCAATTCTGACATTGTTTTCTCAAGACATATTGTTCTTCATGATAGTGGTAAAATTTCTTCGACATAACTTGTGTTTATTTGTGAAAAAAATGGAAATTTGGCGAAAATTTTGAAAATTTCATAATTTTCCAAATTTGAATTTTTATGCCCTTAAATCACAGAGATATGTCACACAAAATACTTAATAGGTAACATTTCCCACATGTCTAATTTACATCAGCACAATTTAGGAACCACAATTTTTTTTGTTAGGGAGTTATAAGGGTTAAAAGTTGACCAGCAATTTCTCATTTTTACAACACCATTTTTTTTAGGGACCACATCTCATTTGAAGTCATTTTGAGGGGTTTATATGATAGAAAATACCCAAGTGTGACACCATTTTAAAAACTGCACCCCTCAAGGTGCTAAAAACCACATTCAATAAGTTTATTAACCCTTCAGGTGTTTCACAGGAATTTTTGGAATGTTTAAATAAAAATGAACATTTAACTTTTTTTCACACAAAATTTATTTCAACTCCAATTTGTTTTATTTTACTAAGGGTAACAGGAGAAAATTGACCCCAAAAGTTGTTGTACAATTTGTGCTGAGTATGCTGATACCCCATATGTGGGGGTAAACCACTGTTTGGGCGCATGGCAGAGCTCGGAAGGGAAGGAGTGCCATTTGACTTTTCAATGCAAAATTGACTGGAATTGAGATGGAACGCCATGTTGCGTTTGGAGAGCCCCTGATGTGCCTAAACATTGAAACCCCCCACAACTGACACTATTTTGGAAAGTAGACCCCCTAAGGAACTTATCTAGATGTGTGGTGAGCATTTTGACCCACCAAGTGCTTCACAGAAGTTTATAATACAGAGCCGTAAAAATAAAAAATCATATTTTTTCACAAAAATTATCTTTTTGCCCCCAATTTTTTATTTTCCCAAGGGTAAGAGAAGAAATTGGACCCCAAAAGTTGTTGTACAATTTGTCCTGAGTACGCTGATACCCTATATGTGGGAGTAAACCACTGTTTGGGCGCATAGCAGAGCTCGGAAGGGAAGGAGCGCCATTTGACTTTTCAATGCAAAATTGACTGGAATTGAGATGGAACGCCATGTTGTGTTTGGAGAGCCCCTGATGTGCCTAAACATTGAAACCCCCCACAAGTGACACCATTTTAGAAAGTAGACCCCTTAAGGAACTTATCTAGATGTGTGGTGAGCACTTTGACCCAACCAGTGCTTCACAGAAGTTTATAATGCAGAGCCGTAAAAATAAAAAATCATATTTTTTCACAAAAATGATTTTTTCGCCCCCAATTTTTTATTTTCCCAATGGTAAGAGAAGAAATTGGACCCCAAAAGTTGTTGTGCAATTTATCCTGAGTACGCTGATACCCGATATGTGGGGGTAAACGACTGTTTGGGCGTGTGGCAGAGCTCGGAAGGGAAGGAGCGTCGTTTGACTTTTCAATGCAAAATTGACTGGATTTGAGATGGGACACCATGTCGCGTTTGGAGAGCCCCTGATGTTCCTAAACATTAACCCCCCCACAAGTGACACCATTTTGGAAAGTAGACCCCCTAAGGAACTTATCTAGATGTGTTTTGAGAGCTTTTATCCCCCAAGTGTTTCACTACAGTTTATAACGCAGAGCCGTGAAAATAAAAATTCTTTTTTTTTCACAAAAATGATTTTTTAGCCCCCAGTTTTGTATTTTCACAAAGGTAAAGGTAAAGTTGTTGACCAATTTGTCCTGAGTATGGTGATACTCCATATGTGGGAGGGAACCACTGTTTGGGCGCATGGCAGAGCTCGGAAGGGAAGGAGCGCCATTTGGAATGCAGACTTAGATGGATTGGTCTGCAGGCATCACGTTGCATTTGCAGAGCCCCTGATGTACCCAAACAGTAAAAAAACCCACAAGTGACCACATATTGGAAACTAGACCTCCCAAGGAACTTATCTAGATGTGTTGTGAGAAAGTTGAACTCCCAAGTGTTTCACTACAGTTTACAACGCATAGCCGTGAAAATAAAAAATCCTTTTTTTCCCACAAAAATGATTTTTAGCCCCCCAAATTTATATTTTCCCAAGGGTAACAAGAGAACTTGGACCGCAAAGTTGTTGTCCAATTTGTCCCGAGTACGCTGATGCCCCATATGTTGGGGTAAACCCCTGTTTGAGCGCACGGGAAAGCTCGGAAGGGAAGGAGCACTGTTTTACTTTTTCAATGCAGAATTGGCTGGAATTGAGATCGGATGCCATGTCGCGTTTGGAGAGCCCCTGATGTGCCTAAACAGTGGAAACTCCCCAATTCTAACTGAAACCCTAATCCAAACACACCCCTAACCCTAATCTCAATGGTAACCCTAACCACACCCCTAACCCTGACACATCCCTAACTCTAATCCCAACCCTAATCCCAACCGTAAATGTAACCCAAACCCTAACCCTAACTTTAGCCCCAACCCTAACCCTAACTTTAGCCCCAACCCTAACCCTAACTTTAGCTCCAACCCTAGCCCCAACCCTAAACCTAACCCTAGCCATAGCCGTAGCCCTAACCCTAACCCTAGCCCTAACCCTAACACTAACCCTAGCCCTAACCCTAGCCCTAACCCTAATGGGAAAATGGAAATAAATACATTTTTTTAATTTTATTATTTTTCCCTAACTAAGGGGGTGATGAAGGGGGGTTAGATTTACTTTTATAGCATTTTTTATAGCGGATTTTCATGACTGGCAGCCGTCACACACTAAAAGACACTTTTTATAGCAAAAAAGTTTTTGCATCTCCACATTTTGAGACCTATAATTTTTCCATATTTTGGTCCACAGAGTCATGTGAGGTCTTGTTTTTTGCGGGATGAGTTGATGTTTTTATTGGTAACATGTTCGGACACGTGACAGTTTTTGATCGCTTTTTATTCTGATTTTTGTGAGGCAGAATTACAAAAAATCAGCTATTCATGAATTTCTTTTGGGGGAGGCATTTATACCGTTCCACGTTTGGTAAAATTGATGAAGCAGTTTATTTTTCGGGTCAGTACGATTAAAGTGATACCTCATTTATATCATTTTTTTATGTTTTGGCGCTTTTATACGATAAAAACTATTTTAAAGAATAAATAATTATTTTGGCATCGCTTTATTCTGAGGACTATAACTTTTTTCTTTTTTCTTTTATGATGCTGTATGGCAGCTCTTTTTTTGCAGGACAAGATGACGTTTCCAGTGGTACCATGGTTATTTATATCCGTCTTTTTGTTCGCGTGTTATTCCACTTTTTGTTCGGCGGTATGATAATAAAGCGTTGTTTTTTGCCTCATTTTTTTTTCCTACGGTGTTCACTGAAGGGGTTAACTACGGTGTTCACTGAAGGGGTTAACTAGTGGTACAGTTTTATAGGTTGGGTCGTTACGGACGCGGCGATACTAAATATGTGCACTTTTATTGTTTGGTTTTTTTTAAATTCAGATAAAGAAATGCTCTTATGGGAATAATACATATTTTTTTTCTTTATTTAGAATTTTTTTTTTTTTACATTTTTACTTTGTCCCAGGGGAACCATCACAGATCGCTGATCTGACAGTTTGCACAGCACTCTGTAAGATCGGCGATCTGACTTACAGTGCTGCTGGCTTACCAAGCGCTTGCTCTGAGCAGGCACTTGGTAAGCCACCTCCCTCCCTGCAGGACCCGGATGCTGCGGCCATCTTGAATCCGGGGATTGCAGGGAGAGGAGGAAAGAGACCCTCGGAGCAACGTGAGCCCCCTCCCTGCGCGATGCTTTCCTGTACCGCCGGCACACCTCGATCATGTTTCATCACGGTGTGCTGGGGGTTAATGTGGCGGGGGCGGTCCATGACCGCTCCTGACACATAGTGCCGGATGTCAGCTGCGATAGGCAGCTGACACCCGGCCGCGATCGGCCGCGCTCCCCCCGTGAATGCGGCCAATCGCGCTGGACGTACTATCCCGTCGGTGGTCATACGGGCCCAACCCACCTCGACGGGATATTACGTCCAATGTCAGAAAGGGGTCAACATAGTTAAAAAATTCTGGCCAATATTGAGAGCTGATTTTGACCTAAGAGATGTTATCGGAATGAATCCCTCTATAACATTTCATAGGGGGAAAAACCTACGTGGGTATTTAACACAGTCACATTACTCCACATGGCAGTATATCGAATGTAGGAGCATTTAAAAGAAAAGAGAGAGAAGGGTCCCACCCTTTCAGTTCTTGTTCTTTTTTCAAATTCCACCCAAGGATGGCGGAATTTGCAATTTGTCCATATGAGGAGCGTTCATGCCAATAACCATCTTGACTTTAAAGTATGGGTATAAGACATTTAGTCCTGGGTTCCAGGAAAGGGAATCTGGATTGAATGCTCCTAAAAGAGGAATGTAAATGGATTTTTAGGCTGTAGTCTCGTAGCCCAAATGGGCTGAATGAGGGTTCCACCTTCTCGGCATTTTGATGGATTAGATAACTGTATTTTCTTGTTAGTTCCTCCATGCGACTAATGTTCATGTAAATCTTTATTAATACTGAATTTAATTGAAAGATACAAAGAAAAGAATAACAGCCATTACTTTTAAACTGTCATAAAGGAATGAATTAAAAATTAGTGAGTGTACAATAAGCTATGGAACCCATTTTGAATTATCAGGTAGATTCTATCATGACCCCTGATGCAGGCTTACAGCAGGGGTCTGCGCACAGATACAAAGAGAATAGGGGGGCATGAGAGGAGAGCTGCCATGAGCTTACTGACCTGAGCGAAGGACCTGAAACACTTGATTCCTAAGGGGAATGGCTGGAGGCGGAGCCAGACACCAGTTAGTGGCGGAGACTGGTGATGCCAGAGAGCAGTTAGAGCATGCCAAAGTCAAGCCAGGAGGTCAATGAGGTGCTGAAAAGTGAGACAAAAAGGGTAGTCAGGACATAGCCAAAGGTCAGGGGGCTGGAGATAGCAGCACAGTACAAGAGGGGCAGGCGGGTGCGGAGTAGGAGTAGTCAAGCCAGAATGTCAGAGAAGAGACAGTAATAGCAGAATCACAGAAGCAAAGCACAAAATGAGAAAATGGACCAGGTCATACATGTAACAATCAGACCAAACAGTATGCAAGTACCGCAGGGGGTCAGACACACAGCCAGAATGAATGTATAACTGACAAGGAACCCCAGATGGGGGTGGGTATATAGCCCTCCCAAATCCAAAAGGAGGCCACACAAAATTGACCCTGAGAGGACAGGGAAAGGAGCCCTGTCCTCAACCATGACAGTACCCCCTCTTAATGGGGGGCCACTGGACCACCAGGCTTCTCCAGATGCTTGGCATGAAAAGCCCGAACCAATCGCTTGGCATGCACCAAACTGTCTGAGACCCAAGACCAATCCTTCAGAGCATACCCCTTCCAGTGCACCAAATATTGGAGATTAAGATGTACCCACCGAGAGTCAATGATGCAGAGTGATGGATGAGGAGTCCTCCTCAATCATTCCCAATGGATTTAAGAGGGATAAGAGGCGAGAAGCTGTAACCTGAAGGACACTGGGTTGACTACCTCCACAATTTTATATGAGCCAAATAAAACTTAGGCCCCAATTTGGCCGAGGGGGCCTTGAGCTTAATATTGCAGTTGGATAACCACACCTTCTCACCCACTAAGAACACAGGACCTGATCCCCCTATCCATAACAAATGTGTACTTTTCCAGGGCCTTGGAGATGTTTCCCTGAATCTCTATCCACACGTCCTTCAAACGTTGCATCGCATCCTCTGCCCCAGACAACCTGAGTCCATGCTCGAAAACTCCCCAAAATGCGGGTTAAACCCATAGTTGACTAGAAAGGGAGACATCCCTGTGGATTGACTCACCCGACCGTTGAAAGCAAATTCTGCTATGAGCAACACCTCACACCAGTTATCCTGTCTGAAAGATGCCAAACATCTCAGAATTTGCTCCAAGGACTGATTAGTGCGTTCGGACTGCCCATTCGACTCCAGGAGGTAGGCAGAGGAAAAAGACAATGGGATTCACAACTTCTTACCAAAAGCCCTCCAAAACTTGGCCACAAACTGCACACCTCTGTCAGACACCACATTCATAGGTACCCCATGCAGATGGACCACATGCTGCACAAACAAACTAGCAAAGGTTTCAGCAGACAGTAAAGCGGGCAGGGGTACAAAATGAGCCTGTTTGGAAAATCTATCCACCACCACCCACACAACAGAGTTGCACCTGGAAGGAGGGAGGTTAGTGATAAAGTCTATGGACAAATGTGTCCATGGTCTATCTGCAGCAATGAGAATGCTTAGAACGTGCACAGACTCCACACGCAAACACAAACTCTTTGACATCTGCAACCAAATAGGGCCACCAGAAAATCCTAGGAACAGAGCCCCAGGTGGCTGAAATCCCAGGATAAGCACTCAAAGCAGACTCATGAAACTCCCACAGTAGTCTAAGATGGAAATGTTCAGGGAGAAACAACCTACCTATGGGTTTATTACTGGGAGCCAGTGCCTGGGCCTCAAAAATCTCTCTTGATCAGATGAGATTTCGGCCACCACCACCTCTGGCTGAAGAATGGAGGATGGGGGTTCAGGAGGAGACACAGAATCAAAGCTTCGGGATAATGTATCTGCTTTAACATTCTTAGACCCTGGCCGGAAGGTGATGGAAAATTGAAATCAGGTAAAAAAAAAGCAACCACTGGGCCTACCTGACTGTCCCTATGTTATCAAGAGCCACAACATGAGAGTCAATTAAATTGATGGTAGATCCACAATCAACAAAAGCGGTTGTCACAACGGGACCACCAACAAGTTCCAACTCCACTTGGAGAAGGATTTTAGCAAATGAGGAAAAATTGTACCTGGGGGTCTGGGCAACCTCCTTGATCATTACCCAGACTTAATCATTTCCTGACATCTTAGCTGAGGAGGGCAAGAAGAACAGTCCTTTTTCCAGTGTCCTGAGGCTCCACAGTAAAAGCATATCTGGTTATCTCTGCAGCGTCTCCTCTCTCTCTCTTTAACCAAAATGGCTCCCACCTCCATGGATTCTGGAATAGGAGTGGTGTCGCCTATGCTGGAGTATAAAGGTGTTTCCTGCTGCATCACCCCTCTGGCACGGAATCTACGGTCCATACGGACAGCCTGGGTCATGGCGTCCTCCAGGGTATCTGGGGGTGGATGCAATGCCAGTGCATCCTGCAAACGGTTGGACAGGCCCCTATGGAACATTCCTCTCAAGGCGGCATCATTCCAAGTTATCCCAGTGGCCCAGCATCTGAACTTGGACCAGAACCCTTTCTGCTGAGTGCTTCCCCTGTATCACACTCATCACGATATCTTCCGCCAGATGCACTCTATCAGACTCATCATAAATATGCCCAAGAGCTTAAAAAATCAGATCCACAGACATATGATCCAGAGCGGAGGGAGAGAGAGAAAAAGCCCAAGCCTGTGGAGACCACCTTAATTAAGAAATAATAATTCTCACCCTCTGGCTTTCATTCCCAGAGGTACGGGGATGCAGAGAGAAAAAAAAACTTGCACCTCTCTTTAAACACCCTGAATAATTTTTTATCCCCAGAAAGAGTGTTGGGTGACTTTACAGGTAGTTCAGGGGAAAGTAAGGAAACATCAGTGACTCCTTCATCCCAATCCTCAGAAGCAAAAGAACCCTGCATGGCACCAGCAACCTCTCTTTGAACCTGTTGATGCGACTGTGCCAGGGTTCGCTGGTCCACAGATAGTTTCTGCATCATTTGAGTGAGGTTACTCACTTGTTCAGAGAGTGCATGTAAAGGGTCCATGGCTGAACAAATTCCCCCACACCCAACAGGGAAGAAGAACTGTCAGGTAAGTTATAATATCATGACCCTGATGCAGGCTTACAACAGGGGTCTGCACAGGCACAGATGCAAAAAGAACAGTAGGCGTGAGAGGAGGGCTGCCATGAGCTTACCGGCCTGAGCGCAGGACCTGAAACACATGATCCCTAAACGGAGTGGCCGGAGGAGGAGCCAGATGCCGGGTAGTGGCGGAGACCGGCAATGCTGAAGAACAGTCAGAACGTGCCAAAGTCAAGCCAGGCGGTCAAGGAGGTGCCGAAGAGTGAGACAAAAAGGGTAGTCAGGATGTAGCCAAAGGTCAGGGGGACGGAGATAGTGGTACAGTATAAAAGGGGCAGGTGGGTGTGGAGTAGGAGTAATCAATCCAGAAGGTCAGAGCCTGAAGAAATAGTAATAACAGAATCACAAAGCAAAGCACAAAATGAGAGAACGAACCAGGTCATACACAAGAGACAATCAGACAAAACAGTATGCAAGCACACCAGGGGGTCAGACACACAGCCAGATTGAATGAATAACTGACAAGGAACCCAATACGGGGGTGGGTTTATATAGCCCTCCCAAATCCAAAAGGAGGCCACACAAAATGAACTCTGAGAGGACAGGGAAAGGAACCCTGTACTCAACCATGACAGATTCAAAGGAAACATGATAGGTATGACATTATGATTGATTTATTTTATATATAATATTCTAATAACTTAGACTGATATGAATGTATGTCAGTCTGTTGTATCCATAATTCTACAAGAATGTATTTGTCTACCCTGATAATAGCCAAGTAAATGACAGTTCGTGCTTCAGATTATATCCCCCTCTGAGGGGTGATAGACTTATTTACCACCTTATTATATGAATCGCTAGTATACCTAAAATGGGGTAATTACTACTTAGTAGTGGACATGCTCAGTAGTGCTCTGCTTATAGTCTACTTTAGATAGTGGCGAGATGTCAATTTGAGCATGCGCAGTTGTCCATTGGCTCCGATATGCGCTGTTTCCTGTTTTTCAGGGAAGACCGGTCACTAGCATGCATGAGCGAGTATGTCAGAGTGAGCACCTAGAAGCAGCTCTAAGCAACGTAGATACAGTCTCACTGCACTGGAAGGGGAAGAATTTGAACCGAGGACAATGAGGTACGGCATCACTTCACCGAAGGAGTTAGGGGTGTGAACGCATTGCATAACAGGTTGCCGATATTATAACTTCACCCCAATCAGGCCCTGGGATCCATATTCATGTAAAAAATAAAGAATAAAAATAAAAAATATGGATATACTCACCCCTTCGACGAACCCTGGCTGTCACCGCTGCAAGCGTCTGCCTCCGTTCCTAAGAATGCAGAGAGTGAAGGACCTTCAATGACGTCACGGTCAGGTGACCGCAGGTCCTACACTCACTGCATTCTTAGGAACGGAGGCAGACGCTTGCAGCGGTGACAGCCAGGGTTCGTCAGAGGGGTGAGTATATCCATATTTTTTATTTTTATTCTTTTTTTTTACATGAATATGGATCCCAGGGCCTGAAGGAGAGTCTCCTCTCCTCCAGACCCTGGGAACCACACGCCGTATAAGATGACTGGGCATATAAGATGACCCCCGTCTTATACGGCGGGCATATCCCAAATTCCACATTTTATGTGGAAAAGTTGGGGGTCGTCTTATACGCCCAGTCGTCTTATACACCAGAAAATATGGTATTTTAAGGCTCATATACTCCTTTTGTTCTTTTACCCCTCTTTTGGTACAACATTTACTGTTTGAGTTTTGCCCAGTTTATATTTACATTTGGGTGTTGTGTGGGCATACTGCTATTTCTTTCTGTTTGTGAACAGATTTAAATCCAATTTAATCTAGAATGGATTTTGAAACCAGGGAATTAACCTGGCTTAATATAGCTACTGACATTTTTAACCCCTTCACCCCCAAGGGTGGTTTGCACGTTAATGACGAGGCCAATTTTTACAATTCTGACCACTGTCCCTTTATGAGGTTATAACTCTGGAACGCTTCAACGGATCCTGGTGATTCTGACACTGTTTTCTCGTGACATATTGTACTTCATGATAGTGGTAAAATTTCTTTGATATTACCTGTGTTTATTTGTGAAAAAATGGAAATTTGGCGAAAATTTTGAAAATTTTGCAATTTTCCAACTTTGAATTTTTATGCAATTAAATCACAGTGATATGTCACACAAAATACTTAATAAGTAACATTTTCCACATGTCTACTTTACATTAGCACTATTTTGGAACCAAATTTTTTTTTTGTTAGGGAGTTATAAGGGTTAAATTTGACCAGCAATTTCTCATTTTTACAACACCATTTTTTTTAGGGACCGCATCTCATTTGAAGTCATTTTGAGGGGTCTATATGATAGAAAATACCCAAGTGTGACACCATTCTAAAAACTGCACCCCTCAAGGTGCTCCAAACCTCATTCAAAAAGTTTATTAACCCTTCAGGTGTTTCACAGGAATTTTTGGAATGTTTAAACAAAAATGAACATTTAACTTTTTTTCGCACAAAATTTACTTCAGCTCCAATTTGTTTTATTTTACCAAGGGTAACAGGAGAAAATGGACCACAAAAGATGTTGTACAATTTGTCCTGAGTACGCCGATACCCCATATGTGGGGTAAACCACTGTTTGGGCGCATGACAGAGCTCGGAAGCGAAGGAGCGCCATTTGACTTTTCAATGCAAAATTGACTGGAATTGAGATGGGACGCCATGTTGCATTTGGAGAGCCACTGATGTGCCTAAACATTGAAACCCCCACAAGTGACACCATTTTGGAAAGTAGACCCCCTAAGGAACTTATCTAGATGTGTGTTGAGCACTTTGACCCACCAAGTGCTTCACAGAAGTTTATAATGCAGAACCGTAAAAATAAAAAATCATATTATTTCACAAAAATGATTTTTTCACCCCCAATTTTTTATTTTCCCAAGGGCAGGAGAAGAAATTGGACCCCAAAAGTTGTTGTACAATTTGTCTTGAGTACGCTGATACCCCATATGTGGGGGTAAACCGCTGTTTGGGCGCATGGGAGAGCTCTGAAAGGAAGGAGCGCCGTTTGACTTTTCACTGCAAAATTGACAGGAATTGAGATGGGACGCCATGTTGCGTTTGGAGAGCCACTGATGTGCCTAAACATTGAAACCCCCCACAAGTGACACCATTTTAGAAAGTAGACCCCCTAAGGAACTTATCTAGTGGTGTGGAGAGCACTTTGACCCACAAAGTGCTTCACAGAAGTTTATAATTCAGAGCCGTAAAAATAAACAAAAATTTTTTCCCACAAAAATTATTTTTTAGCCCCCAGTTTTGTATTTTCCCGAGGGTAACAGGAGAAATTGGACGGCAAAAGTTGTTGTCCAATTTGTCCTGAGTACGCTGATACCCCATATGTGGGGGGAACCACCGTTTGGGCGCATGGGAGGGCTCGGAAGGGATGGAGCGCCATTTGGAATGCAGACTTAGATGGAATGGTCTGCAGGCGTCACATTGCATTTGCAGAGCCCCTAATGTACCTAAACAGTAAAAAAAAACACAAGTGACACCATATTGGAAAGTAGACCCCCTAAGGAACTCATCTAGATGTGTTGTGAGAGCTTTGAATCCCCAAGTGTTTCACTACAGTTTATAACGCAGAGCCGTGCAAATAAAAATTTTTTTTTTTTCCACAAAAATTATTTTTTAGCCCCTAGTTTTGTATTTTCCCAAGGGTAACAAGAGAAATTGGACCCCAAAAGTTATTTCCAATGTGTTCCGAGTACGCTGATACCCCATATGTTGGGGTAAACCCCTGTTTGGGCGCACGGGAGAGCTTGGAAGGGAAGGAGCACTGTTTTACTTTTTCAACGCAGAATTGGCTGGAATGGAAATCGGACGCCATGTTGCGTTTGGAGAGCCCCTGATGTGCCTAAACAGTGGAAACCCCCCAATTATAACTGAAACCCTAATCCAAACACACCCCTAACCCTAACCCCAATGGTAACCCTAACCACACCTCTAACCCAGACACACCCCTAACCCTAATCCCAACCCTATTCCCAACCGTAAATGTAATCCAAACCCTAACCCTAACTTTAGCCCCAACCCTAACCCTAACTTTAGCCCCAACCCTAAATGTGGCCTTAACCCTAGCCCCAATCCTAGCCTCAACCCTAACCCTAACCCTAGCTCTAACCCTAACCATAGCCCTAACCCTAGCCCTAACCCTAACCCTAGCCCTAACCCTAACCCTAGCCCTGACCCTAGCCCTAAACCTAACCCTAGCCCTAGCCCCAACCCTAGCCCTAACCCTAGCTCTAACCCTAGCCCTAACCCTAACCCTAGCCCTAGCCCTAACCCTAGCCCTAGCCCTAGCCCTAGCCCTAACCCTAGCCCTAACCCTAGTCCTAACCCTAACCCTAGCCCTAACCCTAGCCCTAACCCTAACCCTAATGGGAAAATGGAAATAAATACATTTTTTAAATTTTCTTAATTTTTCCCTAACTAAGCGGGTGATGAAGGGGGGTTTGATTTACTTTTATAGCGGGTTTTTTAGCGGATTTTTATGATTGGCAGCCGTCACACACTGAAAGACGCTTTTTATTGCAAAAAATATTTTTTGCGTTACCACATTTTGAGAGCTATAATTTTTCCATATTTGAGTCCACAGAGTCATGTGAGGTCTTGTTTTTTGCGGGACGAGTTGTCGTTTTTATTGGTAACATGTTCGGGCATGGGAGATTTTTTGATCGCTTTTTATTCCGATTTTTGTGAGGCAGAATGACCAAAAACCATCTATTCATTAATTTCTTTTGGGGGAGGCGTTTATACCGTTCCGCGTTTGGTAAAATTGATAAGGCAGTTTTATTCTTCGGGTCAGTACGATTACAGCGATACCTCATTTATATCTTTTTTTATGTTTTGGCGCTTTTATACGATAAAAGCTATTTTATAGAAAAAATAATTATTTTGGCATTGCTTTATTCTGAGGACTATAACTTTTTTATTTTTTCGCTGATGATGGTGTATGGCGGCTCGTTTTTTGTGGGATAAGATGACGTTTTCAGCGGTACTATGGTTATTTATATCCGTCTTTTTGATCGCGTGTTATTCCACTTTTTGTTTGGCGGTATGAGAATAAAGCGTTGTTTTTTGCCTCGTTTTTTTTTTTTTTTTACGGTGTTCACTGAAGGGGTTAACTAGTAATATAGTTGTATAGGTGGGGTTGTTACAGACGCGTCGATACTAAATATGTGTACTTTTATTGTTTGATTTTTTTATTTAGATAAAGAAATGTATTTATGGGAATAATTTTTTTTTTTAATTTATTTATTTAGGAATTTTTTTTTAATTTTTTTTTTACACATGTGGACATTTTTTTTTTACTTTTTTACTTTGTCCCAGGAGGGGACATCACAGATCGGTGATCTGACAGTTTGCATAGCACTCTGTCAGATCACCAATCTGACTTAGAGCAAAGCAGGCTTACCAGCGCCTGCACTGAGCAGGCAGTCGGTAAGCCACCTCCCTCCCTGCAGGACCCGGATGCTGCGGCCATCTTGGATCCGGGACCTGCAGCGAGGAAGGAGGTAGGAGACCCTCGGAGCAACGCGATCACATCGCGTTGCTGCGGGGGTCTCAGGGAAGCACGCAAGGTGCCGGGGGTTAATGTGCCAGGGGTGGTCCGTGACCGCTCCTGGCACATAGTGCTGGACATCAGCTGCGATAGGCAGCTGACAGCCAGCCGCGATCAGCCGCGCTCCTCCCGTGAGCGCGGCCGATCGTGCTGGACGTACTATTCTGTCCTTGGGAAGTAGGGCCCACCCCACATGGACGGAATAGTACGTCCAATGGCAGAAAGGGGTTAAACAGGGTGCTGCCAGCAATTGTAGTGATTCCCCTAACAATTTTAAAGAAATCACACAAAAAACAATATTTGACCCACAAAAATACTAGACTCTGGTGGACAAAAACATTACTTGACAATTATCATCAACAAAAAATTATCCCCAGAGGACTCAGGATCCATTTATATCCCTCCTTCAGACTGGACAACCATGCTCTTATTAAAAAATGGGAGGAAGCATCTGCTGCTTGCTCATTAATGTTTATATGAATTACTAATGGAAAATATACCCAGTCAATACAATAAATAGATACACAAATTAACTTACTTCAGGTACAAAAGGAATGAGATACACCAGTTGATTATTTAGACAAATATTACTAGGACCTTAATAATGACCTTTAGCAGTTGGAGCAGGACATCAGTGCTTCAAAAATGAAAAATTCAAACGAGACATCAATGACTATGATTTCAACAAGATCTACCATTTGTAAAGATCCACCAAGGAATTAGACAGGACTAGGGTTGAGCGACTTTCATTTTTTTAAGATCGAGTAGGGTTTTGGGAAACCCGATTTTGTCCAGAGTCGAGTCGAGTGCAGTCGGCCGATTATCGCTAAAAGTCGGGGATCGACCGAAACACGAAACCCAATGCAAGTCAATGGGGAAGCATAGTCGGCAGTGAGTGGAGGCCAGGAAAACACCTACAGTGCCCATTTTAATGCCAAAAACATCCATTCTTGTTTCTGAAGCTTGTCAATCTTAATTAACTTTATAATAATAGTTGGGCATAGGGAATTGGGGGTCATTTGGCAAAAGTTGTGGGGGGAGTAGGGCCGGCTCAAGTTTTTCGTGGGCCCAGGAAATGCGGACTACGTCACGGCGGTGTTGCAGGGAAAGGTAATTATTTAAAAGTTGCAAGTGCTGTGATCCTGAGCAAGCAGGGGGGGGGCCCACTCGTTCGCATTGCCACTGGCACAGGGCCCCTCAAAGTACGGCGGTGTGTTTGCATGGCGGGGGCGCCTCCCACCAGCAGCGACACTTTTGCGTACTCTGAGGGGCCCTGTGCCAGTGACGTCGCCAACGAGTATGCCCCCCCACCTGATGAAGGAACCTGCACTTTCATCTGCACCTTCCTCTTTGTCCCTGTGTAAGGTGGTATAACATGCGGGAAGGGGAACCTTACTTTCAGCAGGGACAGATTCTGGCTGTGTAGAGTACAAGGGGAATGTAGTGGTCTCGGTCAATGTACCAGCAGACTCATTTAGCAGTGGCTGGGCAATGGGCAGGATGAGGAGGAAACAGATATAGGGCCAAAGAATAAAGTAGGCTACATGCAGTTCAAAATTGGTAACAGGACTAAACAGGCGGCATTGCTTTGTTCAGTGGAGTAGCAAACCCAAGAGCAGCAGACACTGTTTCAAGGGCCTAACCACACTAGTAGGCCAAATGCAGTTTAATATCTGATAGTATAGGGCGAAAGCCAGAATGTGGAAGCTCAGCTTTGTTCAGTTGAGGACAACACCAGGGAGGGGCAGACACCTTTAGTAGGCCGGAAAAGCCTATTGCATTTTTTAAAATGGTAATTTGGAGCAGAAGGTTGAAGCTCAGCTTTATTTAGTTGAGGGCAACACCAGGGAGGGGCAGAAGCCGTTAGTAGGCCCTAACCACCTTTTTTTTTTTTAAAACCACATAATGAGAGCCGGAAGGTTGAAGCTCAGCTTTATTTAGTTGAGGACAACACCAGGGAGGGGCAGAAGCCGTTAGTAGGCCCTAACCACCTTTTTTTTTTTTAAAACCACATAATGAGAGCCGGAAGGTTGAAGCTCAGCTTTATTTAGTTGAGGACAACACCAGGGAGGGGCAGAAGCCGTTAGTAGGCCCTAACCACCTTTTTTTTTTTTAAAACCACATAATGAGAGCCGGAAGGTTGAAGCTCAGCTTTATTTAGTTGAGGACAACACCAGGGAGGGGCAGAAGCCGTTAGTAGGCCCTAACCACCTTTTTTTTTTTTAAAACCACATAATGAGAGCCGGAAGGTTGAAGCTCAGCTTTATTTAGTTGAGGACAACACCAGGGAGGGGCAGAAGCCGTTAGTAGGCCCTAACCACCTTTTTTTTTTTTAAAACCACATAATGAGAGCCGGAAGGTTGAAGCTCAGCTTTATTTAGTTGAGGACAACACCAGGGAGGGGCAGAAGCCGTTAGTAGGCCCTAACCACCTTTTTTTTTTTTAAAACCACATAATGAGAGCCGGAAGGTTGAAGCTCAGCTTTATTTAGTTGAGGACAACACCAGGGAGGGGCAGAAGCCGTTAGTAGGCCCTAACCACCTTTTTTTTTTTTAAAACCACATAATGAGAGCCGGAAGGTTGAAGCTCAGCTTTATTTAGTTGAGGACAACACCAGGGAGGGGCACACAGACAGACTCCTTTAGTAGGCCTGAAAAGCCTATTGCATTTTTCAAAATGGTAATTTGGAGCAGAAGGTTGAAGCTCAGCTTTATTTAGTTGAGGGCAACACCAGGGAGGGGCAGAAGCCGTTAGTAGGCCCTAACCAAAGTTGAAGGCCAAATGCAGTTTAATTTCTGATACTATAGGCCGAAAGCCAGAAGGTGGAAGTTCCGATTTAGACAGTGGAGCACAATTTGAATTAGGGACTGCAGACAGACTTAGTAGGCTGTCCCCTGTGGACCATGCATCCACCACATTAACCCATTGCGCCGTAATGGACACGTAATCTTCCGTGGCCATGCCTACAGGTCCATGCGTCTGTTGTCAGGTGCACCTTTGTACTCACAGATTGCCAGAGTGCATGGACAATGCGGTCTTCTACATGCTGGTGGAGGGTTGGGATGGCTTTTCTCGCAAAAGAAGTGTCGACTGGTTAGCTTGTAGCGTGGTACAGCGTAGTCCATCATGGCCTTATTAATAGTAAATAAAATATATAACTAGGCTCTATGAACTTTTAAATAGGTTCCAGGGGTACACGGGCAGCATTGGTGTGGTCAGTGGAGGAGTATTGCAAGTAGGGGCTGCAGACAGGCTATCAAAGGCCTAAAATAACAAACAGTAGGCAGTCATGGCAGTTTTACATCGGTTACATGGATACACAGGCAGGCACTCCAGGCAGCATTGTGGTCAGTGGAGGAGTATTGCAAGTAGGGGCCGCAGACAGGCTATCAAAGGCCTAAAATAACAAACAATAGGCTCATTGCAGTTTTACAGCGGTTACATGGATAGACGGGCAGGCAGCTTGGTGGTGGTGAGTGGAGGAGTATTTAAAGTAGGGACCGCAGACAGGCTTCAAAGGCCTAACATAAGAAAATGGGCTGGCTGTAGGCACTTTATAATTGGTTCCAGGGGTACACGGGCAGCAGTGGTCTGGTCAGTGGAGGAGTATTTAAAGTAGGGACCGCAGACAGGCTTCAAAGGCCTAACATAAGAAAATGGGCTGGCTGTAGGCACTTTATAATTGGTTCCAGGGGTACACGGGCAGCAGTGGTCTGGTCAGTGGAGGAGTATTTAAAGTAGGGACCGCAGACAGGCTTCAAAGGCCTAACATAAGAAAATGGGCTGGCTGTAGGCACTTTATAATTGGTTCCAGGGGTACACGGGCAGCAGTGGTCTGGTCAGTGGAGGAGTATTTAAAGTAGGGACCGCAGACAGGCTTCAAAGGCCTAACATAAGAAAATGGGCTGGCTGTAGGCACTTTATAATTGGTTCCAGGGGTACACGGGCAGCAGTGGTCTGGTCAGTGGAGGAGTATTTAAAGTAGGGACCGCAGACAGGCTATCAAAGGCCTAACATAACAAACAATAGGCTCATGGCAGTTTCACAGCGGTTACATGGATACACGGGCAGGCAGCTTGGTGGTGAGTGGAGGAGTATTTAAAGTAGGGACCGCACACAGGCTATCAAAGGCCTAAAATAACAAACAATAGGCTCATGGCAGTTTCACAGCGGTTACATGGATACACGGGCAGGCAGCTTGGTGGTGAGTGGAGGAGTATTTAAAGTAGGGACCGCACACAGGCTATCAAAGGCCTAAAATAACAAACAATAGGCTCATGGCAGTTTCACAGCGGTTACATGGATACACGGGCAGGCAGCTTGGTGGTGAGTGGAGGAGTATTTAAAGTAGGGACCGCACACAGGCTATCAAAGGCCTAAAATAACAAACAATAGGCTCATGGCAGTTTCACAGCGGTTACATGGATACACGGGCAGGCAGCTTGGTGGTGGTGAGTGGAGGAGTATTTAAAGTAGGGACCGCAGACAGGCTTCAAAGGCCTAACATAAGAAAATGGGCTGGCTGTAGGCACTTTATAATTGGTTCCAGGGGTACACGGGCAGCAGTGGTCTGGTCAGTGGAGGAGTATTTAAAGTAGGGACCGCAGACAGGCTATCAAAGGCCTAACATAACAAACAATAGGCTCATGATGGCAGTTTCACAGCGGTTACATGGATACACGGGCAGGCAGCTTGGTGGTGAGTGGAGGAGTATTTAAAGTAGGGACCGCAGACAGGCTATCAAAGGCCTAACATAAGAAAATGGGCTGGCTGTAGGCACTTTATAATTGGTTCCAGGGGTACACGGGCAGCAGTGGTCTGGTCAGTGGAGGAGTATTTAAAGTAGGGACCGCAGACAGGCTATCAAAGGCCTAACATAACAAACAATAGGCTCATGATGGCAGTTTCACAGCGGTTACATGGATACACGGGCAGGCAGCTTGGTGGTGAGTGGAGGAGTATTTAAAGTAGGGACCGCAGACAGGCTATCAAAGGCCTAAAATAACAAACAATAGGCTCATGGCAGTTTCACAGCGGTTACATGGATACACGGGCAGGCAGCTTGGTGGTGGTGAGTGGAGGAGTATTTAAAGTAGGGACCGCAGAAAGGCTTCAAAGGCCTAACATAAGAAAATGGGCTGGCTGTAGGCACTTTATAATTGGTTCCAGGGGTACACGGGCAGCAGTGGTCTGGTCAGTGGAGGAGTATTTAAAGTAGGGACCGCAGACAGGCTTCAAAGGCCTAACATAAGAAAATGGGCTGGCTGTAGGCACTTTATAATTGGTTCCAGGGGTACACGGGCAGCAGTGGTCTGGTCAGTGGAGGAGTATTTAAAGTAGGGACCGCAGACAGGCTATCAAAGGCCTAACATAACAAACAATAGGCTCATGGCAGTTTCACAGCGGTTACATGGATACACGGGCAGGCAGCTTGGTGGTCAGTGGAGGAGTATTTAAAGTAGGGACCGCAGACAGGCTATCAAAGGCCTAAAATAACAAACAATAGGCTCATGGCAGTTTTACAGCGGTTACATGGATACACAGGCAGCTTGGTGGTGAGTGGAGGAGTAGTGCAAGGAGTGTCTGTCCCAGTACTCCCAAAATATAAATAGATGTTAATGTCTCGCAAAACAACCAAAACAAAAAAAAAAGGTGGCATACTTAGGTACAGGGGTGGGCTCATCTACTGAGTTTCTGACATTGTAATTTGGCAGTAACTATTTAATGGTGCCAATATAGGACACAGACACAGACTACTTTAAGTTGCATCATAGATGTCTACAAATTTGTATTGTCAGTGCCAGACATTGAATGATGTCAGCGAATAGACTAAAGATTGGTGGAGCTGTGCGACATAATTTTGCACGTGGTAGAGCACATTTTGAGCTGGGGTAGGGGGGAACTCTCTTGAGGCCGGCGGGACCGCCCCAGGGCCCCTCATGTTACAACGGTGTGTCTGACGTTGGGTGCGCACCACCACCGCCAGAGACACTACATTGTACTATGAGGGACCCAGTAGCAATGCCGTCAACCAAAAGCGAGCACACCCACCTCTTCAGACAAACAGCAGTCTCACGGGTGCTTGCGCCAAGTCGCGATACCACGGCCCCGTGTGGGGAGTTTTGCCATTTAGGGAGGTGTAAACATGTCGTATGCTGTACAATCAGCTGCAGCAAATTAGACATTAGAAAAGTAATTCACAGGCAAGAGCTTTTCATAGGAAAGCTAGGTGTCGGCCGGGCAAGGTGGGGCAAAAGATTTCGAAATCCAGTTGTGGTTCATTTTAATGAATGTTAGATCGTCAACATTTTGGGTAGCCAGACGAGTCCTTTTTTCGGTTAATATTGAACCTGCAGCACTGAATACTCTTTCTGATAGGACACTTGCTGCCGGGCAAGCAAGCTCCTGCAATGCATATTCTGCCAATTCTGGCCAGGTGTCTAATTTGGAGGCCCAGTAATCAAATGGGAATGACGGTTGAGGGAGAACATCGATAAGGGATGAAAAATAGTTAGTAACCATACTGGACAAATGTTGTCTCCTGTCACTTTCAATTGATGCAGCAGTACCTGTCCTGTCTGCGGTCATAGCAAAATCACTCCACAACCTGGTCAGAAAACCCCTCTGTCCAACGCCACTTCTGATGTGTGCACCCCTAACACTCCTAGTCTGCTGCCCCCTGGAGCTTGTGTGAGAACGATCACGTGCGCTGTGTGCTGGGAATGCCTGAAGCAAACGGTCAACAAGAGTTGATTGTTTGGTTGCTAATATTAGTTCCAAGTTCTCATGTGGCATAATATTTTGCAATTTGCCTTTATAGCGTGGATCAAGGAGGCAGGCCAACCAGTAATCGTCATCGTTCATCATTTTCGTAATGCGTGTGTCCCTTTTTAGGATACGTAAGGCATAATCCGCCATGTGGGCCAAAGTTCCAGTTGTCAAATCTCCGGTTGTGATTGGTTGAGGGGCAGTTGCAGGCAAATCTACGTCACTTGTGTCCCTCAAAAAACCAGAACCCGGCCGTGACACGCAACCAATTTCCTGTGCCCCCGTGAAAGTTTCCACATTAAAAATATACTCATCCCCATCATCCTCCTCGTCCTCCACCTCCTCTTCGCCCGCTACCTCGTCCTGTACACTGCCCTGACCAGACAATGGCTGACTGTCATCAAGGCTTCCCTCTTCCTCTGGTGCAGACGCCTGCTCCTTTATGTGCGTCAAACTTTGCATCAGCAGACGCATTAGGGGGATGCTCATGCTTATTACGGCGTTGTCTGCACTAACCAGCCGTGTGCATTCCTCAAAACACTGAAGGACTTGACACATGTCTTGTATCTTCGACCACTGCACACCTGACAACTCCATGTCTGCCATCCTACTGCCTGCCCGTGTATCCTCCCACAAATAAATAACAGCACGCCTCTGTTCGCACAGTCTCTGAAGCATGTGCAGTGTTGAGTTCCACCTTGTTGCAACGTCTATGATTAGGCGATGCTGGGGAAGGTTCAAAGACCGCTGATAGGTCTGCATACGGCTGGCGTGTACAGGCGAACGTCGGATATGTGAGCAAAGTGCACGCACTTTGAGGAGCAGGTCGGAGAACCCAGGATAAGTTTTCAATAAGCACTGCACCACCAGGTTTAAGGTGTGAGCCAGGCAAGGAATGTGTTTCAGTTGGGAAAGGGAGATGGCAGCCATGAAATTCCTTCCGTTATCACTCACTACCTTGCCTGCCTCAAGATCTACTGTGCCCAGCCACGACTGCGTTTCTTGTTGCAAGAACTCGGACAGAACTTCCGCGGTGTGTCTGTTGTCGCCCAAACACTTCATAGCCAATACAGCCTGCTGACGCTTGGCAGTAGCTGGCCCATAATGGGACAACTGGTGTGCAACAGTGTCATCTGCCGATGGAGTGGTTGGCCGACTGCGTTCTGTGGAAGAGCTGTAGCTTCTGCAGGAGGACGAGGAGGAGGAGGAGGGGGTGCGAACGCCTACAGCCAACTGTTTCCTAGACCGTGGGCTAGGCACAACTGTCCCTAAATTGATGTCGCCTGTGGACCCTGCATCCACCACATTCACCCAGTGTGCCGTGATGGACACATAACGTCCCTGGCCATGCCTACTGGTCCATGCATCTGTAGTCAGGTGCACCTTTGTACTCACAGATTGCCTAAGTGCATGGACGATGCGCTGTTTAACATGCTGGTGCAGGGCTGGGATGGCTTTTCTGGAAAAAAAGTGTCGACTAGGTAGCTCGTATCGTGGTTCAGCGTACTCCATCAGGGCTTTAAAAGCTTCGCTTTCAACTAAACGGTAGGGCATCATCTCTAACGAGATTAGTCTAGCTATGTGGGCGTTAAAACCCTGTGTACGCGGATGCGAGGATAAGTACTTCCTTTTTCTAACCAGAGTCTCATGTAGGGTGAGCTGGACTGGAGAGCAGGAGATCGTGGAACTTTCGGGTGTGCCGGTGTACATGGCAGACTGAGAGACGGTTGGAGACGGTATTGTTTCCGCCGGTGCCCTAGATGCAATATTTCCTCCTACTAAACTGGTGATTCCCTGACCCTGACTGCTTTTGGCTGGCAAAGAAACCTGCACAGATACTGCCGGTGGTGCGGAAAATGGTGGCCTTACAGTGACGGAAGGGATGTTGCGTTGCTGACTAGCTTCATTGGCCGAGGGTGCTACAACCTTAAGGGACGTTTGGTAGTTAGTCCAGGCTTGAAAATGCATGGTGGTTAAGTGTCTATGCATGCAACTAGTATTTAGACTTTTCAGATTCTGACCTCTGCTTAAGCTAGTTGAACATTTTTGACAGATGACTTTGCGCTGATCAGTTGGATGTTGTTTAAAAAAATGCCAGACTGCACTCTTCCTAGACTCGGATCCCTTTTCAGGGATTGCAGACTGAGCTTTAACCGGATGGCCACGCTGTCCTCCAACAGGTTTTGGCTTTGACACGCGTTTTGGGCCAGATACGGGCCCGGCAGATGGAACCTGTTGCGATGTTGATGCCTGCTGCGGCCCCTCCTCCACCTCCGCTTCTGAACTACTGCCGCCTGCACCCTGTTCCCCCAATGGCTGCCAATCGGGGTCAATAACTGGGTCATCTATTACCTCCTCTTCGAGCTCGTGTGCAACTTCGTCTGTGTCACTGTGTCGGTCGGTGGTATAGCGTTCGTGGCGGGGCAACATAGTCTCATCAGGGTCTGATTGTGGATCTGTACCCTGAGAGGGCAATGTGGTGGTCTGAGTCAAAGGAGCAGCATAGTACTCTGGCTGTGGCTGTGCATCAGTGCACTCCATGTCAGAATCTACTTGTAATGGGCATGGCCTGTTAAATGTTTCACTTTCTAAGCCAGGGACGGTATGTGTAAAGAGCTCCATGGAGTGACCCGTTGTGTCGCCTGCTGCATCCTTCTCTCTTGTTGTAGTTTTTGCTGAGGAGGACAAGGAAGCGACTTGTCCCTGACCGTGAACATCCACAAGCGACGCGCTGCTTTTACATTTACCAGTTTCGGAAGAGGAGGCAAAAGAGCTAGAGGCTGAGTCTGCAATGTAAGCCAAAACTTGCTGTTGCTGCTCAGCCTTTAAAAGCGGTTTTCCTACTCCCAGAAAAGAGAGCGTTCGAGGCCTTGTGTAGCCTGACGACGAAACTGGCTCCACAGCTCCAGACTTAGGTGGAATATTTTTATCCCCACGACCACCTGATGCTCCACTACCACTACCATCATTACCAGCTGACAATGAACGCCCACGACGACCTCTTGCACCAGACTTCCTCATTGTTTAAAAATCGTAACCAAACTAACTTTATTTGTTGCTGTCAAACAACTTACACGGTGAGCTATAACTTCAGTATGATTTCAATATCCCTTAACAGGTTGGTGAGACCACAAGGAAAATCAGGCACAATGTTACACACTCTGTTTTCTGTGACACCAAATCACAGAGATGACACACACGCAGGACTGTCACTCAAGCACTAATGTCAATATTAATCTCCCACCTAATTTATTTTTTTTTTTTTCTCTGTGAGACTTTAGAAACCAAATAATATTTAAAAAAAAAACAAAAAAACAAGGCTTTCTATGGCCCACTGAATGAGAGATGGCACGCACAGGAGTGGCACACAAGCCCTGACTGAGGCCAATATTTTTCTCCCACTGATTGATGTAGTGTTTTTGTGTTGAGGTTGATTTTAAAACACAAATGAAGGAAAAAAATAAAAAGGCTTTCTATGGCCCACAATTAGAGAGAGAGGTGGCACACCCAGGAGTCAAGACTGGCACACAAGCTGAAATGGCAATATTACTCTCCCACTGTTTTTTTATGTATTTTTTTTTTATTTTCAGGGAGACTTTAGAAACCAAATAATATTAAAAAAACCAAAAAATAAATAGGCTTTCTATGGCCCACTGAATGAAAGGGAGAGAGGTGGCACACCCAGGAGTCAAGACTGGCACACAAGCTGAAAGGGCAATATTACTCTCCCACTGTTTTTTTATGTATTTTTTTTTTTTATTTTCAGGGAGACTTTAGAAACCAAATAATATTAAAAAAACCAAAAAATAAATAGGCTTTCTATGGCCCACAATTAGAGAGAGAGGTGGCACACCCAGGAGTCAAGACTGGCACACAAGCTGAAATGGCAATATTACTCTCCCACTGTTTTTTTATGTTTTTTTTTTTATTTTCAGGGAGACTTTAGAAACCAAATAATATTAAAAAAAAACAAAAAAACAAGGCTTTCTATGGCCCACTGAATGAGAGGGAGAGAGGTGGCACACCCAGGAGTCAAGACTGGCACACAAGCTGAAATGGCAATATTACTCTCCCACTGTTTTTTTATGTATTTTTTTTTTTTATTTTCAGGGAGACTTTAGAAACCAAATAATATTAAAAAAACCAAAAAATAAATAGGCTTTCTATGGCCCACTGAATGAAAGGGAGAGAGGTGGCACACCCAGGAGTCAAGACTGGCACACAAGCTGAAAGGGCAATATTACTCTCCCACTGTTTTTTTATGTATTTTTTTTTTTTATTTTCAGGGAGACTTTAGAAACCAAATAATATTAAAAAAACCAAAAAATAAATAGGCTTTCTATGGCCCACAATTAGAGAGAGAGGTGGCACACCCAGGAGTCAAGACTGGCACACAAGCTGAAATGGCAATATTACTCTCCCACTGTTTTTTTATGTTTTTTTTTTTTATTTTCAGGGAGACTTTAGAAACCAAATAATATTAAAAAAAAAACAAAAAAACAAGGCTTTCTATGGCCCACTGAATGAGAGGGAGAGAGGTGGCACACCCAGGAGTCAAGACTGGCACACAAGCTGAAATGGCAATATTACTCTCCCACTGTTTTTTTATGTATTTTTTTTTTTTATTTTCAGGGAGACTTTAGAAACCAAATAATATTAAAAAAACCAAAAAATAAATAGGCTTTCTATGGCCCACTGAATGAAAGGGAGAGAGGTGGCACACCCAGGAGTCAAGACTGGCACACAAGCTGAAAGGGCAATATTACTCTCCCACTGTTTTTTTATGTATTTTTTTTTTTTATTTTCAGGGAGACTTTAGAAACCAAATAATATTAAAAAAACCAAAAAATAAATAGGCTTTCTATGGCCCACAATTAGAGAGAGAGGTGGCACACCCAGGAGTCAAGACTGGCACACAAGCTGAAATGGCAATATTACTCTCCCACTGTTTTTTTATGTTTTTTTTTTTTATTTTCAGGGAGACTTTAGAAACCAAATAATATTAAAAAAAAAACAAAAAAACAAGGCTTTCTATGGCCCACTGAATGAGAGGGAGAGAGGTGGCACACCCAGGAGTCAAGACTGGCACACAAGCTGAAATGGCAATATTACTCTCCCACTGTTTTTTTATGTATTTTTTTTTTTTATTTTCAGGGAGACTTTAGAAACCAAATAATATTAAAAAAACCAAAAAATAAATAGGCTTTCTATGGCCCACTGAATGAAAGGGAGAGAGGTGGCACACCCAGGAGTCAAGACTGGCACACAAGCTGAAAGGGCAATATTACTCTCCCACTGTTTTTTTATGTTTTTTTTTTTTTTTCAGGGAGACTTTAGAAACCAAATAATATTAAAAAAAAAAAAAAAAAAAAAAATAGGCTTGCTATAGCCCACTGAATGAGAGATAGCACACACAGCAGTGGCACACAAGCCCTGACTGAGGCCAATATTTTTCTCCCACTGATTGATGTAGTGTTTTTGTGTTGAGGTAGATTTTAGAACACAAATCACGGAAAAAATAAATAGGCTTTCTATGGCCCACTGAATGAAAGGGAGAGAGGTGGCACACCCAGGAGTCAAGACTGGCACACAAGCTGAAAGGGCAATATTACTCTCCCACTGTTTTTTTATGTTTTTTTTTTTTTTTCAGGGAGACTTTAGAAACCAAATAATATTAAAAAAAAAAAAAAAAAAAAAAATAGGCTTGCTATAGCCCACTGAATGAGAGATAGCACACACAGCAGTGGCACACAAGCCCTGACTGAGGCCAATATTTTTCTCCCACTGATTGATGTAGTGTTTTTGTGTTGAGGTAGATTTTAGAACACAAATCACGGAAAAAATAAATAGGCTTTCTATGGCCCACTGAATGAAAGGGAGAGAGGTGGCACACCCAGGAGTCAAGACTGGCACACAAGCTGAAAGGGCAATATTACTCTCCCACTGTTTTTTTTTTTTTTTTTTTTTTTTTCAGGGAGACTTTAGAAACCAAATAATATTAAAAAAAAAAAAAAAAAAAAAAATAGGCTTGCTATAGCCCACTGAATGAGAGATAGCACACACAGCAGTGGCACACAAGCCCTGACTGAGGCCAATATTTTTCTCCCACTGATTGATGTAGTGTTTTTGTGTTGAGGTAGATTTTAGAACACAAATCACGGAAAAAATAAATAGGCTTTCTATGGCCCACTGAATGAAAGGGAGAGAGGTGGCACACCCAGGAGTCAAGACTGGCACACAAGCTGAAAGGGCAATATTACTCTCCCACTGTTTTTTTATGTATTTTTTGTTTTTTCAGGGAGACTTTAGAAACCCAATAATATTTAAAAAAAAAAATAAATAGGCTTTCTATGGCCCACTGAATGAGAGGGAGAGAGGTGGCACACCCAGGAGTCAAGACTGGCACACAAGCTGAAAGGGCAATATTATTCTCCCACTGTTTTTTTAGGTTTTTTTTTTTTTTTTCAGGGAGAATTAGAAACCAAATAATATTAAAAAAAAAAAAAAAAAATAGGCTTGCTATAGCCCACTGAATGAGAGATAGCACACACAGCAGTGGCACACAAGCCCTGACTGAGGCCAATATTTTTCTCCCACTGATTGATGTACTGTTTTTGTGTTGAGGTAGATTTTAGAACACAAATCACGGAAAAAATAAATAGGCTTTCTATGGCCCACTCAGTGAGAGATGGCACACACAGGGATGGCACTGTAGCAGAAATGCCAATCTTAATCTCCCACAAAAAAAAAAAAAAAAAAAAAAAAAAAACTGTCCTACAATTACTATCTCCCTGCAGTAATGTAAGCCAGGTATGGCAGGCAGCAATAGGAGTGGACTGATGCACAAATTAAATAAAAAGTGTGGAAAAACAGAAAAGATAGCTGTGCAGAAAGGAAGGAACAAGAGGATATGTGCTTTGAAAAAAGCAGTTGGTTTCCACAGTGGCGTACACACAGCAATACAGCTATCACGGAGCCTTCTAGGGCAGCCCAATGAGCTACAGCGCTGAGGGGAAAAAAAAAAAAAAATAGCTTCCACAGTCCCTGCACACCGAAGGTGGTGTTGGACAGTGGAAATCGCTGCAGCACAAGCGGTTTGGTGGTTAGTGGACCCTGCCTAACGCTCTCCCTGCTTCTGATGAAGCGGCAGCAACCTGTCCCTAAGCTCAGATCAGCAGCAGTAAGATGGCGGTCGGCGGGAACGCCCCTTTATAGCCCCTGTGACGCCGCAGACAGCAAGCCAATCACTGCAATGCCCTTCTCTAAGATGGTGGGGACCAGGATCTATGTCATCACGCTGCCCACACTCTGCGTTCACCTTCATTGGCTGAGAAATGGCGCTTTTCGCGTCATTGAAACGCGACTTTGGCGCGAAAGTCGCGTACCGCATGGCCGACAAGCACAGGGGTCGGATCGGGTTTCATGAGACGCCGACTTAGCCAAAAGTCGGCGACTTTTGAAAATGATCGACCCGTTTCGCTCAACCCTAGACAGGACTCTTTCAAGGAACTCATCCCACACTTCCCTGGTATCACACTCAAGGAGTACCTCATACCAGCCAAGCAATATTCCAAGAGGTACCAACATGAAGACACAATTTGGTGGCCAGAAGAGACTTCAGAACCGCTACAATAGTGGGACGAATGATAGAGATGACCACTGTCTAACATGGGTGCAAATTAGTGTTTTAGGAAAGGTTCTAACCTTCTCTCCTTCTAAATCCCTACACGTTTTTGAATCAGTAAAATATGTACATCTTTTTGCCCAAAACGAATCCTCAAGCTCTACCATGAAAAGCCGTCTACTACTATTTCTGGTGACAATGATGGAGAACAACAGGCTCTTGAAATACTGGAATCTCTGGCTGAGGAAGGAGAAACTTCCCCATTAAGTACCTTCCATACTCATCTTTATAATAGGTCCAAAAAATCTCCAAGCCTTAATACTTGTCCGACAGTGGACATTTTTGTTAAACTAGTGAACATGGACAATGCGAAATTAAGCAGGGACTCCTCATTTTTTCTAACAACAGTAAACGAGAGACTGTGGCCATTAAAGAATTACAAAGCTGGACAGATGTCACCTTTACGCCAGTGGATAAGGGGGCAATTTAGTTGCCTGGCCGAATCATCTTTATGAAAATCAGGATAATAAGCTTTTATCTGATAAGACCTGTTATAAAAAGCTAAGATTTAATCCTATGATCTGGTACCAGTAGGAACTGTCAAGCATTGCAATCGAAGCATATGAAGGGAATGTCATTCCAAAAAACTTATAGAAACTATTCTTGCACAAAACCAAGGTTGCCACTGTTCTATTTAATTCCTAAGGTGTATTAAAACCTCACTGATCCCCTCGTCAGGCTAATAGTATCAGGAAATGAAGGCTCATTTTTAATTAACCTGCCAAATGATTGATTTTTATCCTAAACCAATAGTGGCCACTTTACCCACTTACATTAAGGACCCCAAGGCTGCATTGCGGAATTTGGACGGTCTATGTCTTCAAGAAGACATGATAATGGTCACCACTGAAGTAAAGAGTCTATATATATTAATAAGACACTGATGGACTACGAGGGACAACTTGGTTCTGGGAGACAAGCAGTCTTGACTAGGGTTGAGCGAAACGGGTCGGCCATTTTCAGAAGTCGCCGACTTTTGGCAAAGTCGGGTTTCATGAAACCCGACCCGACCCCTGTGTGGGGTCGGCCATGAGGTCGGCGATCTTCTGAATCTGGTATCGGAATTCCGATACCGAGTTCCGATATGTTTGCGATATCGGAAATCGGTATCAGAATCCACATGTAAGTGCAAAATAAAGAATTAAAATAAAAAATATTGATATACTCACTTCTCCGACGCAGCCTGGACATCGCCGCTGGTAACCGGCATCTTCCGTTCCTAAGAATGGCGCTTGAAAGACCTTTCGATGACGTCATGGCTTGTGATTGGTCGCGGCCGCCCACGTGACCGCTCAGCGACCAATCACAAGCCGTGACGTAATTTTTAGGTCCTAAATTCCTCATTCTAGGAATTTAGGACATGAGAATTACGTCACGGCTTGTGATTGGTCGCTGAGAGGTCACGTGGGCCGCCGCGACCAATCACAAGCCGTGATGTCATCGAAAGGTCCTTCACGTGCTCATTCTTAAGAAGGAAGGCTGCCGGAAAGAAGCAGGGCGCGTCCGAGGGTGAGTATATACCTAATAGGAATATACTCACCCTCGGCTTCTTTCCGGCAGCCTTCCTTCTTAAGAATGAGCGCGTGAAGGACCTTTCGATGACGTCACGGCTTGTGATTGGTTGCGGCGGCCCACGTGACCGCTCAGCGACCAATCACAAGCCGTGACGTAATTCTCATGTCCTAAATTCCTAGAATGAGGAATTTAGGACCTGAAAATTACGTCACGGCTTGTGATTGGTCGCTGAGCGGTCACGTGGGCCGCCGCGACCAATCACAAGCCGTGATGTCATCGAAAGGTCCTTCACGTGCTCATTCTTAAGAAGGAAGGCTGCCGGAAAGAAGCAGGGCGCGTCCGAGGGTGAGTATATACCTAATAGGAATATACTCACCCTCGGCTTCTTTCCGGCAGCCTTCCTTCTTAAGAATGAGCGCGTGAAGGACCTTTCGATGACGTCACGGCTTGTGATTGGTTGCGGCGGCCCATGTGACCGCTCAGCGACCAATCACAAGCCGTGACGTAATTCTCATGTCCTAAATTCCTAGAATGAGGAATTTAGGACCTGAAAATTACGTCACGGCTTGTGATTGGTCGCTGAGCGGTCACGTGGGCCGCCGCGACCAATCACAAGCCGTGACGTCATCGAAAGGTCTTTCAAGCGCCATTCTTAGGAACGGAAGATGCCGGTTACCAGCGGCGATGTCCAGGCTGCGTCGGAGAGGTGAGTATATCAATATTTTTCATTTTAATTCTTTATTTTACACTTAAATATGGATCCCAGGGCCTGAAGGAGAGTTTCCTCTCCTTCAGACCCTGGGAACCATAGTATCCCATTGCACTGCATTGGGTTTCGTGTTTCGGCCGACCCCGACCCCGACTTTTTTATAGGATCGGCCGATTTCACTTTACCAGACTTTTGAGAAAGTCGGGTTTCGTGAAACCCGACCCGATCCTATAAAAATAAAAGTCGCTCAACCCTAGTCTTGACAAAACACTTGTGGAACTAATTTTGAAGCTTTAGGAGATCATATAATTATTATACATTTTTTATAGAGCCATTTATTCCATTGTGCTTTACATGTGAAAAAGAGGGCAAATATAGACAAATACAATAAACATGAGCAAAAAACAAGGTAATAACAGGTACAGAAGGAGGAAGGACCCTGCCCTCAAGGGCTCAGAGTCTGCAGGGGATGGGTGAGGATACACTAGGAGAGGGTACAGCTGGTTGTGTGGTTCAGGAGGTTGGGGATCTCTGCAGGCTGTTGGCTTGTCGGAAGAGGTGAATCTTCAGGTTCTTTTTGAAGGTTTCTATGGTAGATAAGAGTCTGACGTGTTGGGGTAGAGAGTTCCAGAGTATGGGGTAAGCACATGAGAAGTCTTGGATCTGGTTGTGGGAAGAAGAGATAAGAGGGAAATAGAAAAGGAGATCTTGTGAAGATCGAAGGTTGCATGTAGGTAAGTACCGGGAGACCATGTTACAGATGTATGGGGGAGACTGGTTGTGGATGGCTTTGTCTGTCATAGTAAGGGCTTTGAACTGGAGTCTCTGGATGATAGGAAGCCAGTGAAGGACTTGGATTGGGGAGAGGCTGGGGAATAGCGGGGAGACAGGTAGATTAGTTGGGCAGCAGAGTGTAGGATGGATTGGAGTGGTGCCAGAGTGCTAGAGAGGAAGCCAGAGAGTAGGAGGTTGCAGTAGTTAAGGCGGGAGATGATAAGGGTGTGCACTAGTGTTTTTGTGGTTTCGTGGTCAAGGAATGCGCGGATCCGAGAAATATTTTTGAGTTTGAGATGGCAGGAGGAGGCGAAGGAATGGATATGTGGCTTGAAAAAGAGGGCAAAGTCAAGGATCACCCTGAGGCACCGAGCATGCGGGACTGGGGAAATTGGGCAGTTATTGACATTGATGGATAGGTCTGGTGGAAGGGTAGTGGGAGGTGGGGGAAAGATGATGAATTCTGCTTTGTCCATGTTCAGTTTTAGAAAGCAAGCAGAAAAGAAGGCTGAGATAGCAGACAGACAGTGTGGGATTTTGGTGAGTAAGGAGGTGAGGTCAGGTCCGGATAGATAGATCTGCGTATCATTGGCGTAGAACTGATACTGCAAACTGAGGGATTCTATGAGCTGTCCCAGGCTGAAGTGGTAGATGGAGAAGAGTAGGGGTCCTAGAACTGAGTCTAGAGAAACACCAACAGACAAGGGGCGAGGTGAGGAGGTGGTGTGGGAGAGGTAGACACTGAATTGATGCATTACTGCTTTATCTTCAAGAACCAAATATTTCTGCAAATCCAGGGTACAGCCATGGCGACAGCCTGCACCTCATTTTATGCCAAAATCTTTTTGTGGCCATGGGAAATGCAATTTTTTTAAAGTAATCCCATCAATCAAATACATAGAGTCCATCATTGAATAAGTTATATAGATGATATCCTGTTTATATTGGAGGGGTCTTGCGAACAACTATATGAATTCATGGACACCCTAAATGATAATGATCTGAACATTAAGCTAACATTTTCTCATGGGAGACAACTCAACTTTTTATCGCTCTTGATATCACCTGATGGACATATCCTCACAGACATACAGTATATCGTAAACCAACTGCCACTAACTTTCTGCTGCATGTTGAATCATTGCACCAAAGGCGACCATTTGAGGTATTACCATTGGAAAACACTTAAGAGTCAAAAGAATTTGTTCCACAGGAGAAGCTTTTTCTAGCCAAGCAAAGGACTTATAGGTGTGCTCCCTTAAAGGATGCTACAGCCATCGACAGATACATAAAGGTTACCAGAGAGCAAAAATATGTATGCCGAAAGCAACTTCCATATAAGAATTTTACCATGACAGTAAGTAATACGGATCAAAAAGTCAGACTAATTAATGGAGTCAATTGATAGGTATTGTCCATAAATATTTGGACATCCTTAAGAAAGACTTGAACTTGAAGCAGATACTTCCTGTTAAACTAACGGTCAAAGCCAAAAGGTCTAGACATTCTAATGAGGAGCTATTACTCACCCAATGTTGTGGTGCCCCCTAATTGATAATCTCAAAGGTTTCTTTCCTAGTTCTTTTTGCAAAGCTTGCAGAAACTTTACTAAGACTAAAAAGATCTGTAAGGCTGCTTTCACACTAGCGTCGTCTGGCGGCCGTCACAATGCGTCGGCGCGACGCATCGACGGATGCGTCGAAAAGACTGGAAACTGGATACAACGCTTCCATTATTTCGACGGATCCGTCGTCGATTCGCTCGATGGTTCTGTCGAAAAACTGGATCCGTTGCATCCGTTTTTTCCATTTTTTTATCCGTTTTTTTGACGGATCCGTTTTCCATGCCTAAAAGTGGGAGTCTCCTTTTATGTGATTGGCTACTGGAAAATAGGGAAAACTATATACAGACTGTTTTTACAGCCCATCTTTGAAAGGGTTTAGAGAAAATGGCAGAGATGGACGGAGTGCTTGTGAGCATTGCGAACGTGGTTACCGATGTGATATTTGAGACCAATCGTCTGGATATCATGGTTTGGGAGCAGGAGGTGGCAGCAGAAAGACGAAGGATGCTTCACCCTCGACATTGCAGACTATGGATTCATCCCATTAATGCACTGCGGATGACCCGGGCTGTCTATTCCACTCTGTACATGGAGTTACGGCAGAACCCGGAGACATTTTTTAATTATCTTTGGATGAGGCAGGAGCACTTTGATTTGTTGCTGGAAAAAGTGGTGGATGTCATCCAAAGGCAGGACACACGCATGAGGTTTTCCATTTCACCAGCGGAGCGGCTGATGGTGACCCTGCGGTAATTAAATTTTATTAAAGGTTGTTTTTTTTTTACATCATTGTTCATATTTATTGCCATGTAAACATATTTCAACCTATGGAAAACCACATCAGCAGTGACCATGCTCCACAAAATACTGCACTGAAACACTGCGTAGCATTTTCTGTAGTACCGTATATACTCGAGTATAAGCCGACCCGAGTATAAGCCGACCCCCCTAATTTTGCCACAAAAAACTGGGAAAACTTAGTGACTCGAGTATAAGCCTAGGGTGGAAAATGCAGCAGGTACCGGTGAATTTCAAAATTAAAAATAGATACTCCATACCGTTCATTATGGCCCCATACATGCTCCACATAAAGCTGTGCCACATATAATGCTCTGCACCGTTCATTATGGCCCCATAGATGCTCCACATAAAGCTGTGCCATATATACAATGCTCTGCACCATTGCCCCATAGATACTCCACATAAAGCTGTGCCATATATACAATGCTCTGCACCGTTGCCCCATAGCTGTGCCATATATATAATGCTCTGCACCGTTGCCCCATAGCTGTGCCATATATATAATGCTCTGCACCGTTGCCCCATAGCTGTGCCATATATATAATGCTCTGCACCGTTGCCCCATAGCTGTGCCATATAGTGCTCTGCACCGTTGCCCCATAGCTGTGCCATATATATAATGCTCTGCACCGTTGCCCCATAGCTGTGCCATATATATAATGCTCTGCACCATTGCCCCATAGCTGTGCCATATAATGCTCTGCACCATTGCCCCATAGCTGTGCCATATAGTGCTCTGCACCGTTGCCCCATAGCTGTGCCATATAGTGCTCTGCACCATTGTCCCATAGCTGTGCCATATAGTGCTCTGCACCATTGCCCCATAGCTGTGCCATATAGTGCTCTGCACCGTCCATTATTGCCCCATAGCTGTGCCATATAGTGCTCTGCACCATTGCCCCATAGCTGTGCCATATAGTGCTTTGCACCATTGCCCCATAGCTGTGCCATATAGTGCTCTGCACCATTGCCCCATAGCTGTGCCATATAGTGCTCTGCACCGTTGCCCCATAACTGTGCCATATAGTGCTCTGCACCGTTGCCCCATAGCTGTGCCATATAGTGCTCTGCACCATTGCCCCATAGCTGTGCCATATAGTGCTCTGCACCGTTGCCCCATAGCTGTGCCATATAGTGCTCTGCACCGTTGCCCCATAGCTGTGCCATATAGTGCTCTGCACCATTGTCCCATAGCTGTGCCATATAGTGCTCTGCACCATTGTCCCATAGCTGTGCCATATAGTGCTCTGCACCATTGCCCCATAGCTGTGCCATATAGTGCTCTGCACCATTGCCCCATAGCTGTGCCATATAGTGCTCTGCACCATTGTCCCATAGCTGTGCCATATAGTGCTCTGCACCATTGCCCCATAGCTGTGCCATATAGTGCTCTGCACCGTCCATTATTGCCCCATAGCTGCTGCTGCTGCTGCAATAAAAAAAACCCACACATACTCACCTCTCTTGCTTGCAGCTCCTCGGCGCCATCTTCCCGGCGTCTCTCCGCACTGACTGATCAGGCAGAGGGCGGCGCGCATACTATATGCGTCATCGCGTCCTCTGCCTGAACAGTCAGTGCGGAGAGAGAGAGACGCCGGGAAGATGGAGACAGCGCCCGGCGTGTGGAACGAGGACAGGTGAATATGTCATACTTACCTGCTCCCGGCGTCCCGCTCCTTCCCCCGGACAGCTGGTCTTCGGTGCCGCAGCCTCTTTCTCTATCAGCGGTCACCGGCACCGCTTCATTAGAGAAATGAATAGGCGGCTCCGCCCCTATGGGAGGCGGAGCCGCCTATTCATTTCTCTAATGAGCGGTCCCACGTGACCGCTCAGGGGAAGAGGCTGCGGCACCGAAGACAGTGTGACGGGCAGGGGGAGCGACAGGATCGCCGGGACTAGGTAAGTATATGACAGTGCTCACCCGCCGACCCCACCACCGATCATGACTCGAGTATAAGCCGAGAGGGGCACTTTCAGCCCAAAAATTTGGGCTGAAAATCTCGGCTTATACTCGAGTATATACGGTATGTTAATATTTTTATGGTTTGGGGCCCTTCCCAATTTTTAAAACACCTGCCGCAATAGGAATGCAGAGATGTAAAAATGCAGTTTTTAATGTGCACTTCAACAGCCCAAAAAATACGAGGTGGCATTTTTTGAAACTTAAATTAAAAAAAAAAGTGTGTAAATTGCTAAAAAATGTTATGTTGGTGTCTTAATTTTTACTTTAATTTTTATTTTTGTTTTTCACAGCTTCTTGGCTACTGGAGAATCCCTAACGTCACTACACTACCAGTTCCGCCTGGGAATATCCACCATTTCCAGAATTGTAAAAGTGACCTGCCTGGCTATATGGGATACCTTGCACACGGAGTACATTCCACAACCAACAAGGGACATCTGGCTGCAGAGTGCAGAACTGTTTGAGAAAGTGTGCCATTTCCCAAATTGCTTGGGTGCAGTAGATGGGAAACACATTCGTATAGCAAAACCGGCAGGAACAGGCTCTGAGTACTACAACTATAAGAAGTACTTTTCTATCGTACTCATGGCCATTGCAGATGCCAACTGCAAATTTCTAGCTGTGGACATTGGAGCCTATGGCCGGTCCAACGACTCCCAAGTTTTCAAAACTTCACCAATGGGCCGTTGTTTGTATGGAGATATGTATGATTTCCCACCAGCCAGACCACTCCCGTGAACAACTGGACCAGCGATGCCATATGTCTGTGTGAGTGATGAGGCCTTTCAGTTGTCCCCACATCTCCTTAAACCGTATTCAAGCAGAGACTTGACCCGCACCAAAAAAGTGTTCAATTACCGCTTAACAAGAGCTAGAAGAGTGGTGGAGTGTGCATTTGGCATTCTCACTGCAAAGTGGCGCGTGCTGCTCACCGCCATAACACTGCACATACGAACAGTGGATGAGGTTGTGAAGGCCTGCGTGGTCCTACATAACTTTGTACTTTCCAAGGAGCCTGTTTCCGTGGAAGATGAGGACTTGGAGACCACCCTGTGGGATTGCCACAGCAGTTCTGTACGTTCTGCCGGTTCTGTTTCCAGAATGAGGGACAACTTTGCTGAGTATTTTGTTTCACCTGTGGGCAGGGTGGCATGGCAAGATAACATTGTGTGAAATTTATTGGTGAATAATGTTTGTGTGTGTACAAAGTTTTTTTTATTGACACCAACGTAATAATTAGTTTCAAAAACTGATATATTTTGGGTAATAAACAAAATCTTATACCTTTCTAACGTGTGACGTGTTTTTATTTTACATTCATTATCATATTAAATGAAGGCAGTTCACAAACAATTGTTGTCAAACCAAACACAATTTTATTTAACATATAACAACGTTAAATCATTGTAAACCTTTTGCATTTTTTTTTATACAAATAAATTTTGGGTTAACTTTTTTTTAGGTTGTAAACATTTTTTTTTGCAAAAACTAGATATATAAAGCATTTTTTTGGGGGGTAACACTTCCTTTTTTGTCATTTTTTTTTTTGTCGGTTGGTAAACCGTATTTTTGGTACTTATATCTTTTTTTTACTTCTCATATTTTCTTTGGTAAAAATTTTTTAATAAAAATACAACATTAGTGTAAAACATACATTACAAATCTGTATAGTGTTGGGTGGAGATATTAGCGGAGGGGCTGGAAGGTTGGACCACGTCGATAGTTGGGGAAAGCCTACTGGGTCGGGGTGTTGTGGTAGGGGGGAAAAAACAGGAAGCTGAGCAGGGGAGGGCGGTGTTGTGGTAGGTGGTATACTAAATGGGGAAGGAAAGCTTGACCAGGAAGAAAACATTGGGGAAGGCACTGGCATTTGGGGACGGGATGGGAATTGGGACTGGGTTGGGTATTGGGACTGTGTTTGGTATTGGGACTGGGGTGGGAATTGGGACTGTGTTGTTTGGTATTGGGTCTGGGGTTGGAATTGGGACTGCGTTGTTTGGTATTGGGCCTGGGGTGGGTATTGGGCCTGGGGTGGGAAAGTTGTAGTGGCTGTGTGGGGAGGTGTGGGCCTTGGGACATAACCTGCAGTAGAGCAGCATGGCAGTCGTGCATTACCTGCATCTGCTGGTCAAGAGAAAGCTTTTCCATGCTCCTGAGCATTGATTGGAAAAAAAGGTTGCTTGGAGCTTGACTTGCATCTGAATGCATCCTATCCAAGCGACTGCTGTTTTCACTGATGCGTGCTTGCAACATGTTGAAGCCAGCAGTCACTTGCTCTCCCAAAATTTTGAAAGAGCTTTGGAAGGATGCATTCAGATGCAAGAACTCAGGAGCATAGCTCCTTTCCTGACCGCTCTGTCGCTGCCGCCACGAACCTATTGGTGGTCTAGAGGTGGCAGGATCAGAAGGGTGGGGTAAAGGGAACGCTACGTCTTGACCAGCAGATTCAAGTAACGAGGGCTGCGATGCTGCTTCACTGCTGGCGGCGGAGGAAGTGGATGGGGCAGAGGTACCAGAAGGGCCAGACAAGGGGTCAGAGGAGTGGGGTCTACCAACGTGGCCCTCGGTGGTGGACTCCTGAGAGATCGCTCCAGAGGGGGCCAAGGTAGATGCAGGCGCCCGATGGCTGGAGAAGGTGCTGTGAAATAGATAATAAAAAAATATATATATTGATAGGGGTAAAGCCCTGACTGAAACCAAACAAATTAGGTACAATTGTTCATTCAATGGGCTGTTGAATACTTGCACTCTTTGCAGCATACTTTCACGAAGGAAGGACAGTGCCCAGCCATATTTATATGGAGTCCTTCTTCTTCGTGCTGAGCCACTTGGGGCCTGCATCTCCTCGTTAAATTCCCTCTTTAAGCGATCCCTGAGTGACCGTCACTGCTTCCTATTCCTTTCACCTGTAAAGACAAGAATAAAAGCAAGTGTTAATTAAAATTCCATTAAGTTCAAAACATAACTGAAAAGTGAATACTTACATTCTTGAGTCTGCTGCCTTGGATCGAGGTCCTCCCACCTCGGCAAAACGTTACGGCATACTTCCCTCCAGAGCCGACGGGTCACAAACGTATCTACATGCCTGCGGTCACCCATATGCCAGAGCGGCTCCCGCTCGCGTACCTCCTCGATCAGATGGTCTACATCTATCCCCATGATGTCATCCCCGTCTGAGTCGGGAGCACGCTGTTGATATTGTGGGAAAAAAACATTAATACACAGAAACATATAATTATCAATAGAGGAAAAAAAAAAAGAAGAAAACTCACCGGTCGGCGACCGCGGCCACAATTACATCGGCTCCGGAAGCGGCTGGGAGGATCTTGATGTGCAGCAGACTGGAAAACCAAAACAAAAAAAAAATGTTAGGTAGCCATATGTTGTATGTGTACTGTGATGTATGATGAAGTGTTTTGTATGTGTTGGGTGTTCGGTGATGTGTGAAGCTGTTTCGGCAAAACTTACACTCTGTGCGCACGCTCCTTGTCTTTCTCCACTACTCTCATCTCCTTCTAAGAGTCCCTCGGCTGCTTCAGCTTCCTGCGAAAACATAATTAATGCATTTAGTGATTTAACGACATTTTAAGTATAGCACCAAAAACATTAAAAAAATGAAAATTACCGCAACTCTCAGAAGGGCTCTCAGAAGAAGACATCGATATTTTTTGACGGTCTGCCGGCAGTGGTCCCTTGTGGCTCTGCAAGTAAAAACACCCTTGTAATCTACTATACACATTGAAATTGAAGCTGTAGGGTCTTTAATACTTACATCAGCAAAGCGGCAGTGGTCCCTGGGTCCTAGTCCGGCGGCGTCTGGAATGCGGCAGTTGTTCCGTGGGTCCTAGTCCGGACGGCCTCTGGAATGCGGCAGTGGTCCCTTGTGGCTCTGCAAGTATGACAAGTTTATATAGTTAGAAACAACCCCCCACACTCGTAAAAGATTTAATCACCACCCAGATGACATTATCAGAGCAATGTTCATGCAGGCCGGCAGCGAAAGTTTTGAGATAAACCACCAAAAAAAATAACCAAAGTCACACCAGTATTTCAGCTGGATTCCCTACTGCAATAGTACTGTATGTGCAAGCTGTAAAACCATTTACCCCTACCCCCACCAAAAATAACTCTCTTGTATAATTGAAAGGCCTACACACCATTTCAAAATGTATTGATCTCATATGTGATTTTAAAAGATCCATTATAAAATAACTTTATTTACCAAATTTTGTTTCCGTTTAAAAAAAAACAAACAAAACCTTTAATCTTAACAAAAAAAACCAGACCCAACATAGTTTTTCATGTGTGGCCATTTGTACATACACCACTTTTTACCTTTGTGAAATGATACTACGGACATTTGTAATAAACTTTTTATTAATTATTTTTTTATTTTTTTATTTTTTTTTAACATCACAATAGGAGCTAAAATGCTCTTTATTTTAAATACAAGTACATCAACTGGAAAGGTTTTCAGCAATCAAACCCCAAAGAAAGTTGTAGCGAAAAAACAAAAAACACACGTAATACACATGCTCACACACGCTCACACACTGAAACCACATGCTGCACAGACCACTCAACTTGGTAAATACATCACAGTTATAAAAAAAACATGCACGTGCAAGGACGCATGCACCCGCAATCACACTGACCCATGCACGCAAGTACACAGGTGCAGGCATAACGCACGCACACACACAAAAGCACACAGCCGTACGCAAACACACTCAGATGCACACACACAAAAACACACAGCAGGACAAAAACACAAGACGCATACAAAAATGGCAGTAAATACACTGGTTGGAAACCTTTTGCTTCAGGTTCTGTAGCAGGCAGGCCTCTGGACGCTGGCAGGCTGGGCAGATGCTGGCAGGCCTCTGGATGCTGGCAGGCTGGGCGGATGTTTGCAGGCCTCTGGACGCTGGCTGGGCAGATGCTGGCAGGCTGGGCAGATGCTGTCTTCTGTATTCTTGCTGGCACATTTATGGTTGAAGCCCCTGGGGTCAGGTTTATATAGATTTGGGGTTGTCTGGTGAATTGGCAGCAAAATCCTGCTTCTGAGCATGCTCAGTGTAAAAAAATGTATTGCATCGCTGCATTCCATCAAACGACGTCTCCCGACGCATCCTGCGCTCATAGGCTTCCATTCTAGCCAACGACGCTTGCCGCAGGATGCGTCGCGACATGTTTTCCAGAAGCAGACAAAAAACGTTACAATCAATGTTTTTTCCAGACAACGCATCGCCAAGTTCCGACGCATCCGTCGCAAAACGTACACAACGCGTGACAGTCCGTCGCGATGCGTCGCCAATACAAGTCTATGGGAAAAAAACGCATCCTGCGGGAGATTTTGCAGGATCCGTTTTTTGGCCAAAACGACGCTTTTCGACGTCCGCAGAAAAACGCTAGTGTGAAAGTAGCCTAATTTGAATGGTACACGCACATACAAAATTTTACATCAAGTTATCTGTACCTATAAGGGGGTCATTTATTTTGCTCAGTGCCCCTGCAAAATCTATATTTGTATGACCACACGAGAATTGATAATCTGAGGAAGGGAGCATATCTGGGACATTGATAAAACTAAAACTGCACAAGAGGATGAGCAATTGAAGACTCTCCTTAAACATTTTCAGAAATTCCTTAACTGTGACTAAGGGTACTGTCTCACAGTGGCACTTTTGTCGCTACGACGGTACGATCCGTGACGTTCCAGCGATATCCATACGATATCGCTGTGTCTGACACGCAGCAGCGATCAGGGACCCTTCTGAGAATCGTACGTCGTAGCAGATCGTTTGGAACTTTCTTTCGTCGCTGGATCTCCCGCTGTCCTCATTGGATCGGTGTGTGTGACACCGATACAATGATGCATTCGCTTGTAACCAGGGTAAACATCGGGTTACTAAGCGCAGGGCCGTGCTTAGTAACCCGATGTTTACCCTGGTTACCATCGTAAAAGTAAAAAAAAAAAAACGTACATACTCACATTCCGGTGTCCGTCAGGTCCCTTGCAGTCTGCTTCCCGCTCTGACTGACTGCCGGCCGGAAAGTAAGAGCAGAGCACAGCGGTGACGTAACTGCTGTGATCTGCTTTCACTTCACGGCGGCACTCAGTCAGAGCGGGAAGCAGACGGCAAGGGACCTGACGGACACCGGAATGTGAGTATGTACGGTTTGGTTTTTTTTACTTTTACGCTGGTAACCAGGGTAAAAATCCGGTTACTAAGCGCGGCCCTGCGCTTAGTAACCCGATGTTTACCCTGGTTACCCGGGGCCTTCGGCATCGTTGGTCGCTGGAGAGCGGTCTGTGTGACAGCTCCCCAGCGACCACACAACGACTTTCCAACGATCACGGCCAGGTCGTATCGCTGGTCGTGATCGTTGGAAAGTTGCAGAGTGTGACAGTACCCTTAAGTAATCAACCTACAAAAGCTATAGATCAGGTTTAGATTGGGTCCAAGGGGCGGGGATATTTTTAAGAGCCTATCACGGGTGGAAAGCAGCTGGATCTACAGATTAAATACTGTAACTCCAGTGGGACTGGAATTAAATTGTGGGGTTTGTGGCCCTTTTATAGAGGGATATATCTATTTTAGGGGTAGGGGTGATTTTAATTTTAGTTATCTTTCTCTGTCTAGTATATTATTTTATCATTCAGTGACTTACATTATGAATTTGATATTGTTCTAGCTCTACTTACCTTTTTGATGTATGCTCATGATTTTGAAGACTACTGGCGTGGAGATTGCAGCTGGATGCTAAATGATGTCTTGAATCCTTGCTGTCCCATCTACAACAAATAAATATCTACATCTGAATATGGAGGTATCTGCTAATTCAAACAAAACTAATTCCATTGTTTCCTATGTTTACCAGTTGGAGCTATGTCAAGCGTATATGGCAAGTTTGGTCCTGCCCTGCTGGTCTTCATTTAAACTGGATATAATGGGACTTTATTGTCCTAATCCATTATCCTTTGAAGTAACAACATGTTTTGGTTTTATTTACCATATGTGGTTAGCACTGTTTATGTATTCCAGTGCTTTCATGTTTTATTTTTATTCACTTTTTTGCCATCACCTGGAAGTCTATCATGTTCCTGCACACATATTTTGTCGTCCTTTTACTTATGCTATGATCTCACTTTTATTCAAGTCACTATGATGTATTCTAACATCAGTTGAGACACTAATGACATTTTCCTGCTGGTCCTAGTTCTCACTATTCTTATGTGTACATTATATCTTATGATCACATAATTTTAGGCACATTCACTTACCACTTTTCTAACAATTAGAATTAGACAAACCTCGGTTCACTCACACTCATTCATGTCCTCAGCTATGTAAACAATGAATCTTCTAATATGTTGTGCAGATAGCCCCAATGCACATGTGCTATTTGCATCTCATTGGTGCTCCAGCGAGCAGCCCATCTGAATGTGTGCTCACCGGTGTCGATATATTATGAAATCCAGGCACCGCAGCATCTACTTGCTTCTGCCACAGTCGCCAGCCTCCTAAAGCAGCAGCCTTGCTTCATGTGACTCTGCTCCACTTCAGCTGCCCTCCAGGTAAGCTACCATTAAAACGGACTGTAAGACACACCACTGCCATATATTTAAGACTGCAAGATGCACTTTTCTCCCTAAATTTGTGTGTCTTATAGTCTAAATGTACTTACCAAGAATGTGGCAGCAGCATGAGTCAGGCGATTCTGCCAGCACTGGGCCAGGAAGAGGGGGTGTTTGGTGATCTAACACTGCAGGGCAATGATCTGACTCCCATCACAGGCTGGTGCAGCAAGTTCGGCGGTGCTTGGTGGTTCGGAGGCTCTGCTGACATTTTGTAAAAGCCCAGAGCTCCCGCAATCCTGGGAAAATGGCCACCAGAGGCAGATTGAGATCTCGGCAACAAGATCTCGTCCCAGATGCCATTTTCCCGGAGGCCGCTGCATTGCAGCAATGGATGTGCGGGGGCCTCCCGGCTTTCACAAAATGTCAGCGGAGCTCCCACACCACCGAACATCGCCGAACCTGCCTCACCAGCCTGGGATGGGAGTCAGATCTTCGCTAGACAACCAAACACCACTTGTGACCCAGCTCCATCAGCGCTGCCGATCCCCCTGATAAGCCGAAATCAAAATGCAAGACAGACCCCCATTTGACGCATTAATTTTTTTCCCTATTTTCCTTCTGAAAATTTTTGGTGTGTCTTATGGTCCGGTGTGTCTAATAATCCACAAAATATATCTTATAATCTGCAAAATAAGGTATTTCAGCCGAATCTAATATTTGTCAACAATAAGATCTTCTGAATTTTCTTTTTTCTGTTTGGACAGTTACATGTAACATTAATGTTTAAATATGATTAGCAAAAATCTACAATAATATTGGATGTTAATGCCATCATCAGATTTATTATTTAGGAACTACACACAATGTCACAGTAAGACAGTAAGTCACAATCAAAAATATTTTAGATACTGCAAACTAATGATTTCAACTCTCTCATTATCTCTATTTTTATGAAGTTCCAGTTTTGCTTTAACATTCCTCCTTATAGCCTACTCAACTTTGAGAAATACTGCAGAGGCACAAATTGAACTGTGGTGGCAGGAAAAAGTACAAATTCTGAAAAAATGTAGTAAGCCCAAGTTATTTTGAGTGATTCTCACTGTGTTCGCTAAGTTTAAGTGCAGTGTGAAATTTTAAATCGCCAAGTTAAAAGAACAATTTATAGTGATGTTGACAAGCCAGGTGTACAGGTTTGGAGTATTTATATATTTAGTTGATAGATTATGCTTTAACAATAACAGGAAAATTTCATGTGTCAATAACAGCAAGAGCATTCAGCTGACTGATGTATTTTATTGATACCGTTATGCTTTGCAGAACTATAGTAAAAGATTTTAATCTAAATTGTGAT